>NW_025316786.1:1398314-2097471 GCF_910594005.1 Cervus elaphus
TTCCTTAAAAAACTGGAAATAGAACTGCCATATTACCCAGCAATACCACTTCTGGGCATACACACTGAGGAAACCAGATCTGAAAGAGACACATGCACCCCAATGTTCATCGCAGCACTGTTTATAATAGCCAGGACATGGAAGCAACCTAGATGCCCATCAGCAGATGAATGGATAAGGAAGCTGTGGGACATATACACCATGGAATTTTACTCAGCCGTCAAAAAGAATTCATTTGAACCAGTCCTAATGAGATGGATGAAACTGGAGCCCCTTATACAGAGTGAAGTAAGCCAGAAAGATAAAGAACATTACAGCATACTAACACATATATATGGAATTTAGAAAGATGGTAACGATAACCCTATATGCAAAACAGAAAAAGAGACACAGAAATACAGAACAGACTTTTGAACTCTGTGGGAGAAGGTGAGGGTGGGATGTTTCAAAAGAACAGCATGTATACTATCTATGGTGAAACAGATCACAAGCCCAGGTGGGATGCATGAGACAAGTGCTCCGGCCTGGTGCACTGGGAAGACCCAGAGGAATCGGGTGGAGAGGGAGATGGGAGGGGGGATCGGGATGGGGAATAAGTGTAAATCTATGGCTGATTCATATCAATGTATGACAAGACCCACTGAAATGTTGTGAAGTAATTAGCCTCCAACTAATAAAAAAAAAAAAAAAAAAAAAAAAAAAAAAAAAAAAAAAAAAAAGAAAGACCTAGTTCCCCTCCTCATCGCGACCGGAGGCCTCACATCCTTTGAAAACTCCAGAGGTACGCGGAGATCAGTGCCTCCAAAGGAGACGATGCCTGGCTCTTCGTGAAACTTGATAGGAGTCCCAGGATTCCTGTGGCACGTGGAAAGGGACCCTTGGTCTCGCGCCTCAGGTGGAGAGGCGTCCCAATTGCCCTGCCAAGCTTCGAGGAGAATCCCGAGTTGTCCCTCGCAACTAGGCAGGAGTCCTGACGTCGCTGAACAAACACGTGTGTGGAAGGGCCATCCCCGCCGTAACTCGAGAATTTACCCCAGGTTCCCGCCGCAACTCGAGAAAAACCATGAGACTTCCCCCTCGTCGCGAGAAGAGGCACGATTCCCCTGCACTGCGTGCAGAGCAATGCCGTGTTGCACATCACACAGGAAAGGAGCCTTGATTTCCATGATGTCACTCAATAGAAACCCCAAGAACACTGTTTCAAGGCTAGAGGGATCCTGAGGTCACTGTAGCAACACGAAAGAGCTCCGTGGACCAAGAATCAACTCGAAATGAGAGATTAGTTCCTGGCTTCAACTCCAGAGGAATACCACCTTACCACAAGCACCTCAAAGGAGGCTTCTCTCAGCTCTAAGTATGTGAGAGGGACCCTGAGTTTGCGGCCTCAAGTGGAATGGACACTGAGATGCCCTGACTCGAAATAAGGCCGGATATCCCTGCAGTGACTTGAATGCAGGCTTGTCTTGCATCTCCCAAGACGAAAGGGTGTCTGAATCCCCTGTGGAGACCACAGAGAAAGACCTAGTTCCCCACCTCATCGCGACCGGAGGCCTCACATCCTTTGAAAACTCCAGAGGTACGCGGAGATCAGTGCCTCCAAAGGAGACGATGCCTGATTCCTCCTGAAACTTGATAGGAGTCCCAGGATTCCTGTGGCACGTGGAAAGGGACACTTGGTCTCCCAACTCAGCTGGAGAGGCGTCCCATTGCCCTGCCAAGCCTCAAGGAGAATCCCGAGTTGTCCCTCGCAACTAGGCAGGAGTCCTGACGTCGCTGAACAAACACGTGTGTGGAATGTCCCTCCCAGTGGTAACTCGAGAATATACCCCAGGTTCCCGCCGTAACTCGAGAAAAATCATGAGACTTCTCCCACACCGCGAGATGAGGCCGGATTCCCCTTCACTGCGTGCAGACCAATGCCGTGTTGCACATCACACAGGAAAGGAGCCTTGATTTCCTTGATGGCACTCCAGAGAAACCCCAGGAACACTGTTTCAAGGCTTGAGGGATCCTGACATCACTGTAGCAACACGAAAGGGCTCCGTGGACCAAGAATCAACTCGAGATGAGAGGTTAGTTCCTGGCTTCGACTCCAGAGGAATAGCACCTTACCACAAGCACCTCAAGAGGAGGCTTCTCTCAGCTCTTGGTATGTGAGAGGGACCCTGAGTTTGCGGCCTCAAGTGGAATGGACTCCGCGATGCCCTGACTCGAAATAAGGCCGGATATCCCTGCAGTGACTTGAATGCAGGCTCGTCTTGCATCTCCCCAGACGAAAGAATGTCTGAAACCCCTGTGGAGACCACAGAGAAAGACCTAGTTCCTTGGTCTAGTTCTGTGAAAAATACCGTTGGTAGCTTGATAGGGATTGCATTGAATCTATAGATTGCTTTCGGTAGAATAGCCATTTTGACAATATTGATTCTTCCAATCCATGAACACGGTATGTTTCTCCATCTGTTTGTGTCCTCTTTGATTTCTTTCATCAGTGTTTTATAGTTTTCTATGTATAGGTCTTTTGTTTCTTTAGGTAGATATACTCCTAAGTATTTTATTCTTTTTGTTGCAATGGTGAATGGTATTGTTTCCTTAATTTCTCTTTCTGTTTTTTCATTGTTAGTATATAGGAATGCAAGGGATTTCTGTGTGTTAATTTTATATCCTGCAACTTTACTATATTCATTGATTAGTTCTAGTAATTTTCTGGTAGAGTCTTTAGGGTTTTCTATATAGAGGATCATGTCATCACAGAACTAGACCAAAGAATTTCACAATTTGTATGGAAATACAAAAAACCTCGAATAGCCAAAGTAATCTTGAAAAAGAAGAATGGAACTGGAGGAATCAACCTGCCTGACTTCAGACTCTACTACAAAGCCACAGTCATCAAGACAGTGTGGTACTGGCACAAAGACAGAAATATAGACCAATGGAACAGAATAGAAAGCCCAGAGATAAATCCACGAACCTATGGACACCTTATCTTTGACAAAGGAGGCAAGGATATACAATGGAAAAAAGACAACCTCTTTAACAAGTGGTGCTGGGAAAACTGGTCAACCACTTGCAAAAGAATGAAACTAGAACACTTTCTAACACCATACACAAAAATAAACTCAAAATGGATTAAAGATCTAAATGTAAGACCAGAAACTATAAAACTCCTAGAGGAGAACATAGGCAAAACACTCTCCGACATAAATCACAGCAAGATCCTCTATGACCCACCTCCCAGAATATTGGAAATAAAAGCAAAACTAAACAAATGGGATCTAATGAAACTTAAAAGCTTTTGCACTACAAAAGAAACTATAAGTAAGGTGAAAAGACAGCCGTCAGATTGGGAGAAAATAATAGCAAATGAAGAAACAGACAAAGGATTAATCTCAAAAATATACAAGCAACTCCTGCAGCTCAATTCCAGAAAAATAAATGACCCAATCCAAAAATGGGCCAGAGAACTAAACAGACATTTCTCCAAAGAAGACATACAGATGGCTAACAAACACATGAAAAGGTGCTCAACATCACTCATTATTAGAGAAATGCAAATCAAAACCACAATGAGGTACCATTACACACCAGTCAGGATGGCTGCTATCCAAAAGTCTACAAGCAATAAATGCTGGAGAGGCTGTGGAGAAAAGGGAACCCTCTTACACTGTTGGTGGGAATGCAAACTAGTACAGCCACTATGGAAAACAGTGTGGAGATTCCTTAAAAAACTGGAAATAGAACTGCCATATTACCCAGCAATACCACTTCTGGGCATACACACTGAGGAAACCAGATCTGAAAGAGACACATGCACCCCAATGTTCATCGCAGCACTGTTTATAATAGCCAGGACATGGAAGCAACCTAGATGCCCATCAGCAGATGAATGGATAAGGAAGCTGTGGGACATATACACCATGGAATTTTACTCAGCCGTCAAAAAGAATTCATTTGAACCAGTCCTAATGAGATGGATGAAACTGGAGCCCCTTATACAGAGTGAAGTAAGCCAGAAAGATAAAGAACATTACAGCATACTAACACATATATATGGAATTTAGAAAGATGGTAACGAGAACCCTATATGCAAAACAGAAAAAGAGACACAGAAATACAGAACAGACTTTTGAACTCTGTGGGAGAAGGTGAGGGTGGGATGTTTCAAAAGAACAGCATGTATACTATCTATGGTGAAACAGATCACCAGCCCAGGTGGGATGCATGAGACAAGTGCTCCGGCCTGGTGCACTGGGAAGACCCAGAGGAATCGGGTGGAGAGGGAGATGGGAGGGGGTATCGGGATGGGGAATAAGTGTAAATCTATGGCTGATTCATATCAATGTATGACAAGACCCACTGAAATGTTGTGAAGTAATTAGCCTCCAACTAATAAAAAAAAATTAAAAAAAAAAAATAAGAAAAAAAAAAAAAAAAAAGAAAGACCTAGTTCCCCTCCTCATCGCGACCGGAGGCCTCACATCCTTTGAAAACTCCAGAGGTACGCGGAGATCAGTGCCTCTAAGGGAGACGATGCCTGACTCCTCGTGAAACTTGATAGGAGTCCCAGGATTCCTGTGGCACGTGGAAAGGGACCCTTGGTCTCGCGCCTCAGCTGGAGAGGCGTCCCAGTTGCCCTGCCAAGCCTCGAGGAGAATCCCGAGTTGTCCTTCGCAAGTAGGCAGGAGTCCTGACGTCGTTGAACAAACAGGTGTGTGGAAGGGCCATCCCCGTCGTAACTCGAGAATATACCCCAGGTTCCGGCCGCAACTCGAGAAAAACCATGAGACTTCTCCCACGCCGCGAGATGAGGCCCGATTCCCCTGCACTGCGTGCAGAGCAATTCCGTGTTGCACATCACACATGAAAGGTTCCTTGATTTCCTTCATGGCACTCCAGAGAAACCCCAAGAACACTGTTTCAAGGCTAGAGGGATCCTGAGGTCACTGTAGCAACACGAAAGAGCTCCGTGGACCAGAAATCAACTCGAGATGAGAGATTAGTCCCTGGCTTCGACTCCAGAGGAATACCACCTTACCACAAGCACCTCAAAGGAGGCTTCTCTCAGCTCTAGGTATGTGAGAGGGACCCTGAGTTTGCGGCCTCAAGTGGAATGGACACTGAGATGCCCTGACTCGAAATAAGGCCGGATATCCCTGCAGTGACTTGAATGCAGGCTTGTCTTGCATCTCCCAAGACGAAAGGATGTCTGAATCCCCTGTGGAGACCACAGAGAAAGACCTAGTTCCCCACCTCATCGCGACCGGAGGCCTCACATCCTTTGAAAACTCCAGCGGTACGCGGAGATCAGTGCCTCCAAAGGAGACGATGCCTGACTCCTCGAGAAACTTGATAGGAGTCCCAGGATTCCTGTGGCACGTGGAAAGGGACCCTTGGTCTCCCGCCTCAGCTGGAGAGGCGTCCCAATTGCCCTGCCAAGCCTCAAGGATAATCCCGAGTTGTCCCTCGCAACTAGGCAGGAGTCCTGTCATCGCTGAAGAAACATGTGTGAGGAATGGCCCTCCCCGTGGTAACTCGAGAATATACCCCATGTTCCCGCCGAAACTCGAGAAAAACCATGAGACTTCCCCCTCGCCGTGAGATGAGGCCCGATTCCCCTGCAAGGCGTTGAGAGCAATTCCGTGTTGCACATTACACATGAAACGAGCCTTGATTTCCTTCATGGCACTCCAGAGAAACCCCAAGAACACTGTTTCAAGGCTAGAGGCATCCTGACGTCACTGTAGCAACACGAAAGAGCTCCGTGGACCAGAAATCAACTCGAGATGAGAGGTTAGTCCCTGGCTTCGACTCCAGAGGAATACCACCTTACCACAAGCACCTCAAAGGAGGCTTCTCTCAGCTCTAGGTATGTGAGAAGGACCCTGAGTTTGGGGCCTCAAGTGGAATGGACACCGCGATGCCCTGACTCGAAATAAGGCTGAATTTCCCTGCAGTGACTTGAATGCAGGCTCGTCTTGCATCTCCCAAGACGAAAGGATGTCTGAATCCCCTGTGGAGACCACAGAGAAAGACCTAGTTCCCCACCTCATGGCGACCGGAGGCCTCACATCCTTTGAAAACTCCAGAGGTACGCGGAGATCAGTGCCTCCAAAGGAGACGATGCCTGCCTCCTCGTGAAACTTGATAGGAGTCCCAGGATTCCTGTGGCACGTGGAAAGGGACCCTTGGTCTCCCGCCTCAGCTGGAGAGGCGTCCCAATTGCCCTGCCAAGCCTCGAGGAGAATCCCGAGTTGTCCCTCGCAACTAGGCAGGAGTCCTAACGTCGCTGAACAAAAACGTGTGTGGAAGGGCCATCCCCGTCGTAACTCGAGAATATACCCCAGGTTCCCGCCGCAACTCGAGAAAAACCTTGAGACTTCCCCCTCGCCGCGAGATGAGGCCCGATTCCCCTGCACTAAGTGCAGAGCAATTCCGTGTTGCACATCACACAGGAAAGGAGACTTGATTTCCTAGATGGCCGTCCAGAGAAACCGCAAGAACACTGTTTCAAGGCTAGAGGGATCCTGAGGTCACTGTAGCAACACGAAAGAGCTCTGTGGACCAAAAATCAACTCGAGATGATAGGTTAGTTCCTGGCTTCGACTCCAGAGGAATACCACCTTACCACAAGCACCTCAAGAAGAGGCTTCTCTCAGCTCTAGGTATGAGAGAGCGACCCTGATTTTGCGGCCTCAAGTGGAATTTACACCGCGATTCCCTGACTCGAAATAAGGCCGGATATCCCTGCAGTGACTTGAATGCAGGCTCGTCTTGCATCTCCCAAGACGAAAGAATGTCTGAATCCCCTGTGGAGACCACAGAGAAAGACCTAGTTCCTTGGTCTAGTTCTGTGAAAAATACCGTTGGTAGCTTGATAGGGATTGCATTGAATCTATAGATTGCTTTCGGTAGAATAGCCATTTTGACAATATTGATTCTTCCAATCCATGAACACGGTATGTTTCTCCATCTGTTTGTGTCCTCTTTGATTTCTTTCATCAGTGTTTTATAGTTTTCTATGTATAGGTGTTTTGTTTCTTTAGGTAGATATACTCCTAAGTGTTTTATTCTTTTTGTTGCAATGGTGAATGGTATTGTTTCCTTAATTTCTCTTTCTGTTTTTTCATCGTTAGTATATAGGAATGCAAGGGATTTCTGTGTGTTAATTTTATATCCTGCAACTTTACTATATTCATTGATTAGTTCTAGTAATTTTCTGGTAGAGTCCTTAGGGTTTTCTATATAGAGGATCATGTCATCACAGAACTAGACCAAAGAATTTCACAATTTGTATGGAAATACAAAAAACCTCGAATAGCCAAAGTAATCTTGAAAAAGAAGAATGGAACTGGAGGAATCAACCTGCCTGACTTCAGACTCTACTACAAAGCCACAGTCATCAAGACAGTGTGGTACTGGCCCAAAGACAGAAATATAGACCAATGGAACAGAATAGAAAGCCCAGAGATAAATCCACGAACCTATGGACACCTTATCTTTGACAAAGGAGGCAAGGATATACAATGGAAAAAAGACAACCTCTTTAACAAGTGGTGCTGGGAAAACTGGTCAACCACTTGCAAAAGAATGAAACTAGAACACTTTCTAACACCATACACAAAAATAAACTCAAAATGGATTAAAGATCTAAATGTAAGACCAGAAACTATAAAACTCCTAGAGGAGAACATAGGCAAAACACTCTCCGACATAAATCACAGCAAGATCCTCTATGACCCACCTCCCAGAATATTGGAAATAAAAGCAAAACTAAACAAATGGGATCTAATGAAACTTAAAAGCTTTTGCACTACAAAAGAAACTATAAGTAAGGTGAAAAGACAGCCGTCAGATTGGGAGAAAATAATAGCAAATGAAGAAACAGACAAAGGATTAATCTCAAAAATATACAAGCAACTCCTGCAGCTCAATTCCAGAAAAATAAATGACCCAATCCAAAAATGGGCCAGAGAACTAAACAGACATTTCTCCAAAGAAGACATACAGATGGCTAACAAACACATGAAAAGGTGCTCAACATCACTCATTATTAGAGAAATGCAAATCAAAACCACAATGAGGTACCATTACACACCAGTCAGGATGGCTGCTATCCAAAAGTCTACAAGCAATAAATGCTGGAGAGGCTGTGGAGAAAAGGGAACCCTCTTACATTGTTGGTGGGAATGCAAACTAGTACAGCCACTATGGAAAACAGTGTGGAGATTCCTTAAAAAACTGGAAATAGAACTGCCATATGACCCAGCAATACCACTTCTGGGCATACACACTGAGGAAACCAGATCTGAAAGAGACACATGCACCCCAATGTTCATCGCAGCACTGTTTATAATAGCCAGGACATGGAAGCAACCTAGATGCCCATCAGCAGATGAATGGATAAGGAAGCTGTGGGACATATACACCATGGAATTTTACTCAGCCGTCAAAAAGAATTCATTTGAACCAGTCCTAATGAGATGGATGAAACTGGAGCCCCTTATACAGAGTGAAGTAAGCCAGAAAGATAAAGAACATTACAGCATACTAACACATATATATGGAATTTAGAAAGATGGTAACGATAACCCTATATGCAAAACAGAAAAAGAGACACAGAAATACAGAACAGACTTTTGAACTCTGTGGGAGAAGGTGAGGGTGGGATGTTTCAAAAGAACAGCATGTATACTATCTATGGTGAAACAGATCACCAGCACAGGTGGGATGCATGAGACAAGTGCTCCGGCCTGGTGCACTGGGAAGACCCAGAGGAATCGGGTGGAGAGGTAGATGGGAGGGGGGATCGGGATGGGGAATAAGTGTAAATCTATGGCTGATTCATATCAAAGTATGACAAGACCCACTGAAATGTTGTGAAGTAATTAGCCTCCAACTAATAAAAAAAAATTAAAAAAAAAAAAAAAGAAAAAAAAAAAAAAAAAGAAAGACCTAGTTCCCCTTCTCATCGCGACCGGAGGCCTCACATCCTTTGAAAACTCCAGAGGTACGCGGAGATCAGTGCCTCTAAGGGAGACGATGCCTGACTCCTCGTGAAACTTGATAGGAGTCCCAGGATTCCTGTGGCACGTGGAAAGGGACCCTTGGTCTCGCGCCTCAGCTGGAGAGGCGTCCCAGTTGCCCTGCCAAGCCTCGAGGAGAATCCCGAGTTGTCCTTCGCAAGTAGGCAGGAGTCCTGACGTCGTTGAACAAACAGGTGTGTGGAAGGGCCATCCCCGTCGTAACTCGAGAATATACCCCAGGTTCCCGCCGCAACTCGAGAAAAACCATGAGACTTCTCCCACGCCGCGAGATGAGGCCCGATTCCCCTGCACTGCGTGCAGAGCAATTCCGTGTTGCACATCACACATGAAAGGAGCCTTGATTTCCTTCATGGCACTCCAGAGAAACCCCAGGAACACTGTTTCAAGGCTAGGGGGATCCTGAGGTCACTGTAGCAACACGAAAGAGCTCCGTGGACCAGAAATCAACTCGAGATGAGAGATTAGTCCCTGGCTTCGACTCCAGAGGAATACCACCTTACCACAAGCACCTCAAAGGAGGCTTCTCTCAGCTCTAGGTATGTGAGAGGGACCCTGAGTTTGCGGCCTCAAGTGGAATGGACACTGAGATGCCCTGACTCGAAATAAGGCCGGATATCCCTGTAGTGACTTGAATGCAGGCTTGTCTTGCATCTCCCAAGACGAAAGGATGTCTGAATCCCCTGTGGAGACCACAGAGAAAGACCTAGTTCCCCACCTCATCGCGACCGGAGGCCTCACATCCTTTGAAAACTCCAGCGGTACGCGGAGATCAGTGCCTCCAAAGGAGACGATGCCTGACTCCTTGAGAAACTTGATAGGAGTCCCAGGATTCCTGTGGCACGTGGAAAGGGACCCTTGGTCTCCCGCCTCAGCTGGAGAGGCGTCCCAATTGCCCTGCCAAGCCTCAAGGATAATCCCGAGTTGTCCCTCGCAACTAGGCAGGAGTCCTGTCATCGCTGAAGAAACATGTGTGTGGAATGGACCTCCCCGTGGTAACTCGAGAATATACCCCAGGTTCCCGCCGCAACTCGAGAAAAACCATGAGACTTCCCCCTCGCCGTGAGATGAGGCCCGATTCCCCTGCACGGCGTTGAGAGCAATTCCGTGTTGCACATTACACATGAAACGAGCCTTGATTTCCTTCATGGCACTCCAGAGAAACCCCAAGAACACTGTTTCAAGGCTAGAGGGATCCTGACGTCACTGTAGCAACACGAAAGAGCTCCGTGGACCAGAAATCAACTCGAGATGAGAGGTTAGTCCCTGGCTTCGACTCCAGAGGAATACCACCTTACCACAAGCACCTCAAAGGAGGCTTCTCTCAGCTCTAGGTATGTGAGAAGGACCCTGAGTTTGGGGCCTCAAGTGGAACGGACACCGCGATGCCCTGACTCGAAATAAGGCTGAATTTCCCTGCAGTGACTTGAATGCAGGCTCGTCTTGCATCTCCCAAGACGAAAGGATGTCTGAATCCCCTGTGGAGACCACAGAGAAAGACTTAGTTCCCCACCTCATGGCGACCGGAGGCCTCACATCCTTTGAAAACTCCAGAGGTACGCGGAGATCAGTGCCTCCAAAGGAGACGATGCCTGCCTCCTTGTGAAACTTGATAGGAGTCCCAGGATTCCTGTGGCACGTGGAAAGGGACCCTTGGTCTCCCGCCTCAGCTGGAGAGGCGTCCCAATTGCCCTGCCAAGCCTCGAGGAGAATCCCGAGTTGTCCCTCGCAACTAGGCAGGAGTCCTAACGTAGCTGAACAAAAACGTGTGTGGAAGGGCCATCCCCGTCGTAACTCGAGAATATACCCCAGGTTCCCGCCGCAACTCGAGAAAAACCTTGAGACTTCCCCCTCGCCGCGAGATGAGGCCCGATTCCCCTGCACTAAGTGCAGAGCAATTCCGTGTTGCACATCACACAGGAAAGGAGACTTGATTTCCTTGATGGCCGTCCAGAGAAACCACAAGAACACTGTTTCAAGGCTAGAGGGATCCTGAGGTCACTGTAGCAACACGAAAGAGCACTGTGGACCAAAAATCAACTCGAGATGAGAGGTTAGTTCCTGGCTTCGACTCCAGAGGAATACCACCTTACCACAAGCACCTCAAGAAGAGGCTTCTCTCAGCTCTAGGTATGAGAGAGCGACCCTGATTTTGCGGCCTCAAGTGGAATGGACACCGCGATTCCCTGACTCGAAATAAGGCCGGACATCCCTGCAGTGACTTGAATGCAGGCTCGTCTTGCATCTCCCAAGACGAAAGGATGTCTGAATCCCCTGTGGAGACCACAGAGAAAGACCTAGTTCCCCACCTCATGGCGACCGGAGGCCTCACATCCTTTGAAAACTCCAGAGGTACGCGGAGATCAGTGCCTCCAAAGGAGACGATGCCTGCCTCCTCGTGAAACTTGATAGGAGTCCCAGGATTCCTGTGGCACGTGGAAAGGGACCCTTGGTCTCCCGCCTCAGCTGGAGAGGCGTCCCAATTGCCCTGCCAAGCCTCGAGGAGAATCCCGAGTTGTCCCTCGCAACTAGGCAGGAGTCCTAACGTAGCTGAACAAAAACGTGTGTGGAAGGGCCATCCCCGTCGTAACTCGAGAATATACCCCAGGTTCCCGCCGCAACTCGAGAAAAACCTTGAGACTTCCCCCTCGCCGCGAGATGAGGCCCGATTCCCCTGCACTAAGTGCAGAGCAATTCCGTGTTGCACATCACACAGGAAAGGAGACTTGATTTCCTTGATGGCCGTCCAGAGAAACCACAAGAACACTGTTTCAAGGCTAGAGGGATCCTGAGGTCACTGTAGCAACACGAAAGAGCACTGTGGACCAAAAATCAACTCGAGATGAGAGGTTAGTTCCTGGCTTCGACTCCAGAGGAATACCACCTTACCACAAGCACCGCAAGAAGAGGCTTCTCTCAGCTCTAGGTATGAGAGAGCGACCCTGATTTTGCGGCCTCAAGTGGAATGGACACCGCGATGCCCTGACTCGAAATAAGGCCGGACATCCCTGCAGTGACTTGAATGCAGGCTCGTCTTGCATCTCCCAAGACGAAAGGATGTCTGAATTCCCTGTGGAGACCACAGAGAAAGACCTAGTTCCCCACCTCATCGCGACCGGAGGCCTCACATCCTTTGAAAACTCCAGAGGTACGCGGAGATCAGTGCCTCCATAGGAGACGATGCCTGACTCCTCGTGAAACTTGATAGGAGTCCCAGGATTCCTGTGGCACGTGGAAAGGGACCCTTGGTCTCCCGCCTCAGCTGGAGAGGCGTCCCAATTGCCCTGCCAAGCCTCGAGGAGAATCCCGAGTTGTCCCTCGGTGCTAGGCAGGAGTCCTGAAGTCGCTGAACAAACATGTGTTTGGAAGGGCCATCCCCGTCGTAACTCGAGAATTTACCCCAGGTTCCCGCCGCAACTCGAGAAAAACCATGAGACTTCAACCTCGCCACGAGATAAGGCCCAATTCTCCTGCACTGGGTGCAGAGCAATTCCGTGTTGTACATCACACATGAAAGGAGCCTTGATTTCCTTGATGGTACTCCAGAGAAACCCGAAGAACACTGTTTCAAGGCTTGAGGGATCCTGAGGTCACTGTAGCAACACGAAAGAGCTCCGTGGACCAAGAATCAACTCGAGATGAGAGGTTAGTCCCTGGCTTCGACTCCAGAGGAATAGCACCTTACCACAAGCACCTCAAGAGGAGGCTTCTCTCAGCTCTAGGTATGTGAGAGGGACCCTGAGTTTGCGGCCTCAAGTGGAATGGACACCGCGATGCCCTGACTCGAAATAAGGCCGGATATCCCTGCAGTGACTTGAATGCAGGCTCGTCTTGCATCTCCCAAGACAAAAGGATGTCTGAATCCCCTGTGGAGACCACAGAGAAAGACCTAGTTCCCCACCTCATCGCAACCGGAGGCCTCACATCCTTTGAAAACTCCAGAGGTACGCGGAGATCAGTGTCTCCAAAGGAGACGATGCCTGACTCCTCGTGAATCTTGATCGGACTCGCAGGATTCATGTGGCACGTGGAAAGGGACACTTGGTCTCCCGCCTCAGCTGGAGAGGCGTCCCAATTGCCCTGCCAAGCCTCAAGGAGAATCCCCAGTTGTCCCTCGCAACTAGGCAGGAGTTGTGACGTCGCTGAACAAACACGTGTGTGGAAGGGCCATCCCCGTCGTAACTCGAGAATATACCCCAGGTTCCCGCCGCAACTCGAGAAAAACCATGAGACTTCTCCCACGCCGCGAGATGAGGCCCGATTCACCTGCACTGCGTGCAGAGCAATTCCGTGTTGCACATCACACATGAAAGATCCTTGATTTCCTTGATGGCACTCCAGAGAAACCCCAAGAACAATGTTTCAAGGCTAGAGGTATCCTGAGGTCAAGTAGCAACAAGAAAGAGCTCCGTGGACCAGAAATCAACTCGAGATGAGAGATTAGTCCCTGGCTTCGACTCCAGAGGAATAGCACCTTACCACATGCACCTCAAGAGGAGGCTTCTTTCAGCTCTAGGTATGTGAGAGGGACCCTGAGTTTGCGGCCTCAAGTGGAATGGACACCGCGATGCCCTGACTCGAAATAAGGCCGGATATCCCTGCAGTGACTTGAATGCAGGCTCGTCTTGCATCTCCCAAGACGAAAGGATGTCTGAATCCCCTGTGGAGACCACAGAGAAAGATCTAGTTCCCCACCTCATCGCGACCGGAGGCCTCACATCCTTTGAAAACTCCAGAGGTACGCGGAGATCAGTGCCTCCAAAGGAGACGATGCCTGACTCCTCGTGAAACTTGATAGGAGTCCCAGGATTCTTGTGGCACGTGGAAAGGGAGCCTTGGTCTCCCGGCTCAGCTGGAGAGGCGTCCCAATTGCCCTGCCAAGCCTCGAGGAGAGTCCCGAGTTGTCCCTCGCAACTAGGCAGGAGTCCTGCAGTCGCTGAACAAACACGTGTGTGGAAGGGCCATCCCCGTCGTAACTCGAGAATATACCCCAGGTTCCCGCCGCAACTCGAGAAAGATCATGAGACTTCCCCCTCACCGCAAGATGAGGCCCGATTCCCCTGCACTGCGTGCAGAGCAATTCCGTGTTGTGCATCACACAGGAAAGGAGCCTTGATTTCCTTCATGGCACTCCAGAGAAACCCCAGGAAAACTGTTTCAAGGCTAGAGTGATACTGAGGTCACTGTAGCAACACGAAAGGGCTCCATGGACCAAGAATCAACTCGAAATGAGAGGTAAGTCCCTGGCTTCGACTCCAGAGGAATAGCATCTTACCACAAGCACCTCAAGAGGAGGCTTCTCTCAGCTCTAGGTATGTGAGAGGGACCCTGAGTTTGCGGCCTCAAGTGGAATGGACACCCCGATGCCCTGACTCGAAATAAGGCCGGATATCCCTGCAGTGACATGAATGCAGGCTCGTCTTGCATCTCCCAAGACGAAAGGATGTCTGAATCCCCTGTGGAGACCACAGAGAGTCCTAGTTCCCCACCTCATGGCGACCAGAGGCCTCACATCCTTTGAAAACTCCAGAGGTACGCGGAGATCAGTGCCTCCAAAGCAGATGATGCCTGACTTCTCGTGAAACTTGATAGGAGTCCCAGGATTCCTGTGGCACGTGGAAAGGGACCCTTGGTCTCCCGCCTCAGCTGGAGAGGCGTCCCAATTGCCCTGCCAAGCCTCGAGGAGAATCCCGAGTTGTCCCTCGCAATTAGGCAGGAGTCCTAACGTCGCTGAACAAAAACGTGTGTGGAAGGGCCATCCCCGTCGTAACTCGAGAATATACCCCAGGTTCCCGCCGCAACTCGAGAAAAACCTTGAGACTTCCCCCTCGCCGCGAGATGAGGCCCGATTCCCCTGCACTAAGTGCAGAGCAATTCCGTGTTGCACATCACACAGGAAAGGAGACTTGATTTCCTTGATGGCCGTCCAGAGAAACCACAAGAACACTGTTTCAAGGCTAGAGGGATCCTGAGGTCACTGTAGCAACACGAAAGAGCTCTGTGGACCAAAAATCAACTCGAGATGAGAGGTTAGTTCCTGGCTTCGACTCCAGAGGAATACCACCTTACCACAAGCACCTGAAGAAGAGGCTTCTCTCAGCTCTAGGTATGAGAGAGCGACCCTGATTTTGCGGCCTCAAGTGGAATGGACACCGCGATTCCCTGACTCGAAATAAGGCCGGACATCCCTGCAGTGACTTGAATGCAGGCTCGTCTTGCATCTCCCAAGACGAAAGGATGTCTGAATCCCCTGTGGAGACCACAGAGAAAGACCTAGTTCCTTGGTCTAGTTCTGTGAAAAATACCGTTGGTAGCTTGATAGGGATTGCATTGAATCTATAGATTGCTTTGGGTAGAATAGCCATTTTGACAATATTGATTCTTCCAATCCATGAACACGGTATGTTTCTCCATCTGTTTGTGTCCTCTTTGATTTCTTTCATCAGTGTTTTATAGTTTTCTATATAGGTCTTTTGTTTCTTTAGGTAGATATACTCCTAAATATTTTATTCTTTTTGTTGCAATGGTGAATGGTATTGTTTCCTTAATTTCTCTTTCTGTTTTTTCATCGTTAGTATATAGGAATGCAAGGGATTTCTGTGTGTTAATTTTATATCCTGCAACTTTACTATATTCATTGATTAGTTCTAGTAATTTTCTGGTAGAGTCTTTAGGGTTTTCTATATAGAGGATCATGTCATCACAGAACTAGACCAAAGAATTTCACAATTTGTATGGAAATACAAAAAACCTCGAATAGCCAAAGTAATCTTGAAAAAGAAGAATGGAACTGGAGGAATCAACCTGCCTGACTTCAGACTCTACTACAAAGCCACAGTCATCAAGACAGTGTGGTACTGGCACAAAGACAGAAATATAGACCAATGGAACAGAATAGAAAGCCCAGAGATAAATCCACGAACCTATGGACACCTTATCTTTGACAAAGGAGGCAAGGATATACAATGGAAAAAAGACAACCTCTTTAACAAGTGGTGCTGGGAAAACTGGTCAACCACTTGCAAAAGAATGAAACTAGAACACTTTCTAACACCATACACAAAAATAAACTCAAAATGGATTAAAGATCTAAATGTAAGACCAGAAACTATAAAACTCCTAGAGGAGAACATAGGCAAAACACTCTCCGACATAAATCACAGCAAGATCCTCTATGACCCACCTCCCAGAATATTGGAAATAAAAGCAAAACTAAACAAATGGGATCTAATGAAACTTAAAAGCTTTTGCACTACAAAAGAAACTATAAGTAAGGTGAAAAGACAGCCGTCAGATTGGGAGAAAATAATGGCAAATGAAGAAACAGACAAAGGATTAATCTCAAAAATATACAAGCAACTCCTGCAGCTCAATTCCAGAAAAATAAATGACCCAATCCAAAAATGGGCCAGAGAACTAAACAGACATTTCTCCAAAGAAGACATACAGATGGCTAACAAACACATGAAAAGGTGCTCAACATCACTCATTATTAGAGAAATGCAAATCAAAACCACAATGAGGTACCATTACACACCAGTCAGGATGGCTGCTATCCAAAAGTCTACAAGCAATAAATGCTGGAGAGGCTGTGGAGAAAAGGGAACCCTCTTACACTGTTGGTGGGAATGCAAACTAGTACAGCCACTATGGAAAACAGTGTGGAGATTCCTTAAAAAACTGGAAATAGAA
Source organism: Cervus elaphus (assembly GCF_910594005.1). Classification (NCBI taxonomy): domain Eukaryota; kingdom Metazoa; phylum Chordata; class Mammalia; order Artiodactyla; family Cervidae; genus Cervus; species Cervus elaphus. The sequence goes on from NW_025316786.1 coordinate 1,415,045, forward strand.
CTGCCATATTACCCAGCAATAACACTTCTGGGCATACACACTGAGGAAACCAGATCTGAAAGAGACACATGCACCCCAATGTTCATCGCAGCACTGTTTATAATAGCCAGGACATGGAAGCAACCTAGATGCCCATCAGCAGATGAATGGATAAGGAAGCTGTGGGACATATACACCATGGAATTTTACTCAGCCGTCAAAAAGAATTCATTTGAACCAGTCCTAATGAGATGGATGAAACTGGAGCCCCTTATACAGAGTGAAGTAAGCCAGAAAGATAAAGAACATTACAGCATACTAACACATATATATGGAATTTAGAAAGATGGTAACGATAACCCTATATGCAAAACAGAAAAAGAGACACAGAAATACAGAACAGACTTTTGAACTCTGTGGGAGAAGGTGAGGGTGGGATGTTTCAAAAGAACAGCATGTATACTATCTATGGTGAAACAGATCACCAGCACAGGTGGGATGCATGAGACAAGTGCTCCGGCCTGGTGCACTGGGAAGACCCAGAGGAATCGGGTGGAGAGGTAGATGGGAGGGGGGATCGGGATGGGGAATAAGTGTAAATCTATGGCTGATTCATATCAAAGTATGACAAGACCCACTGAAATGTTGTGAAGTAATTAGCCTCCAACTAATAAAAAAAAATTAAAAAAAAAAAAAAAGAAAAAAAAAAAAAAAAAGAAAGACCTAGTTCCCCTTCTCATCGCGACCGGAGGCCTCACATCCTTTGAAAACTCCAGAGGTACGCGGAGATCAGTGCCTCTAAGGGAGACGATGCCTGACTCCTCGTGAAACTTGATAGGAGTCCCAGGATTCCTGTGGCACGTGGAAAGGGACCCTTGGTCTCGCGCCTCAGCTGGAGAGGCGTCCCAGTTGCCCTGCCAAGCCTCGAGGAGAATCCCGAGTTGTCCTTCGCAAGTAGGCAGGAGTCCTGACGTCGTTGAACAAACAGGTGTGTGGAAGGGCCATCCCCGTCGTAACTCGAGAATATACCCCAGGTTCCCGCCGCAACTCGAGAAAAACCATGAGACTTCTCCCACGCCGCGAGATGAGGCCCGATTCCCCTGCACTGCGTGCAGAGCAATTCCGTGTTGCACATCACACATGAAAGGAGCCTTGATTTCCTTCATGGCACTCCAGAGAAACCCCAGGAACACTGTTTCAAGGCTAGGGGGATCCTGAGGTCACTGTAGCAACACGAAAGAGCTCCGTGGACCAGAAATCAACTCGAGATGAGAGATTAGTCCCTGGCTTCGACTCCAGAGGAATACCACCTTACCACAAGCACCTCAAAGGAGGCTTCTCTCAGCTCTAGGTATGTGAGAGGGACCCTGAGTTTGCGGCCTCAAGTGGAATGGACACTGAGATGCCCTGACTCGAAATAAGGCCGGATATCCCTGCAGTGACTTGAATGCAGGCTTGTCTTGCATCTCCCAAGACGAAAGGATGTCTGAATCCCCTGTGGAGACCACAGAGAAAGACCTAGTTCCCCACCTCATCGCGACCGGAGGCCTCACATCCTTTGAAAACTCCAGCGGTACGCGGAGATCAGTGCCTCCAAAGGAGACGATGCCTGACTCCTTGAGAAACTTGATAGGAGTCCCAGGATTCCTGTGGCACGTGGAAAGGGACCCTTGGTCTCCCGCCTCAGCTGGAGAGGCGTCCCAATTGCCCTGCCAAGCCTCAAGGATAATCCCGAGTTGTCCCTCGCAACTAGGCAGGAGTCCTGTCATCGCTGAAGAAACATGTGTGTGGAATGGACCTCCCCGTGGTAACTCGAGAATATACCCCAGGTTCCCGCCGCAACTCGAGAAAAACCATGAGACTTCCCCCTCGCCGTGAGATGAGGCCCGATTCCCCTGCACGGCGTTGAGAGCAATTCCGTGTTGCACATTACACATGAAACGAGCCTTGATTTCCTTCATGGCACTCCAGAGAAACCCCAAGAACACTGTTTCAAGGCTAGAGGGATCCTGACGTCACTGTAGCAACACGAAAGAGCTCCGTGGACCAGAAATCAACTCGAGATGAGAGGTTAGTCCCTGGCTTCGACTCCAGAGGAATACCACCTTACCACAAGCACCTCAAAGGAGGCTTCTCTCAGCTCTAGGTATGTGAGAAGGACCCTGAGTTTGGGGCCTCAAGTGGAACGGACACCGCGATGCCCTGACTCGAAATAAGGCTGAATTTCCCTGCAGTGACTTGAATGCAGGCTCGTCTTGCATCTCCCAAGACGAAAGGATGTCTGAATCCCCTGTGGAGACCACAGAGAAAGACTTAGTTCCCCACCTCATGGCGACCGGAGGCCTCACATCCTTTGAAAACTCCAGAGGTACGCGGAGATCAGTGCCTCCAAAGGAGACGATGCCTGCCTCCTTGTGAAACTTGATAGGAGTCCCAGGATTCCTGTGGCACGTGGAAAGGGACCCTTGGTCTCCCGCCTCAGCTGGAGAGGCGTCCCAATTGCCCTGCCAAGCCTCGAGGAGAATCCCGAGTTGTCCCTCGCAACTAGGCAGGAGTCCTAACGTAGCTGAACAAAAACGTGTGTGGAAGGGCCATCCCCGTCGTAACTCGAGAATATACCCCAGGTTCCCGCCGCAACTCGAGAAAAACCTTGAGACTTCCCCCTCGCCGCGAGATGAGGCCCGATTCCCCTGCACTTAGTGCAGGGCAATTCCGTGTTGCACATCACACAGGAAAGGAGACTTGATTTCCTTGATGGCCGTCCAGAGAAACCACAAGAACACTGTTTCAAGGCTAGAGGGATCCTGAGGTCACTGTAGCAACACGAAAGAGCACTGTGGACCAAAAATCAACTCGAGATGAGAGGTTAGTTCCTGGCTTCGACTCCAGAGGAATACCACCTTACCACAAGCACCTCAAGAAGAGGCTTCTCTCAGCTCTAGGTATGAGAGAGCGACCCTGATTTTGCGGCCTCAAGTGGAATGGACACCGCGATTCCCTGACTCGAAATAAGGCCGGACATCCCTGCAGTGACTTGAATGCAGGCTCGTCTTGCATCTCCCAAGACGAAAGGATGTCTGAATCCCCTGTGGAGACCACAGAGAAAGACCTAGTTCCCCACCTCATGGCGACCGGAGGCCTCACATCCTTTGAAAACTCCAGAGGTACGCGGAGATCAGTGCCTCCAAAGGAGACGATGCCTGCCTCCTCGTGAAACTTGATAGGAGTCCCAGGATTCCTGTGGCACGTGGAAAGGGACCCTTGGTCTCCCGCCTCAGCTGGAGAGGCGTCCCAATTGCCCTGCCAAGCCTCGAGGAGAATCCCGAGTTGTCCCTCGCAACTAGGCAGGAGTCCTAACGTAGCTGAACAAAAACGTGTGTGGAAGGGCCATCCCCGTCGTAACTCGAGAATATACCCCAGGTTCCCGCCGCAACTCGAGAAAAACCTTGAGACTTCCCCCTCGCCGCGAGATGAGGCCCGATTCCCCTGCACTAAGTGCAGAGCAATTCCGTGTTGCACATCACACAGGAAAGGAGACTTGATTTCCTTGATGGCCGTCCAGAGAAACCACAAGAACACTGTTTCAAGGCTAGAGGGATCCTGAGGTCACTGTAGCAACACGAAAGAGCACTGTGGACCAAAAATCAACTCGAGATGAGAGGTTAGTTCCTGGCTTCGACTCCAGAGGAATACCACCTTACCACAAGCACCGCAAGAAGAGGCTTCTCTCAGCTCTAGGTATGAGAGAGCGACCCTGATTTTGCGGCCTCAAGTGGAATGGACACCGCGATTCCCTGACTCGAAATAAGGCCGGACATCCCTGCAGTGACTTGAATGCAGGCTCGTCTTGCATCTCCCAAGACGAAAGGATGTCTGAATTCCCTGTGGAGACCACAGAGAAAGACCTAGTTCCCCACCTCATCGCGACCGGAGGCCTCACATCCTTTGAAAACTCCAGAGGTACGCGGAGATCAGTGCCTCCATAGGAGACGATGCCTGACTCCTCGTGAAACTTGATAGGAGTCCCAGGATTCCTGTGGCACGTGGAAAGGGACCCTTGGTCTCCCGCCTCAGCTGGAGAGGCGTCCCAATTGCCCTGCCAAGCCTCGAGGAGAATCCCGAGTTGTCCCTCGGAGCTAGGCAGGAGTCCTGAAGTCGCTGAACAAACATGTGTTTGGAAGGGCCATCCCCGTCGTAACTCGAGAATTTACCCCAGGTTCCCGCCGCAACTCGAGAAAAACCATGAGACTTCAACCTCGCCACGAGATAAGGCCCAATTCTCCTGCACTGGGTGCAGAGCAATTCCGTGTTGTACATCACACATGAAAGGAGCCTTGATTTCCTTGATGGTACTCCAGAGAAACCCGAAGAACACTGTTTCAAGGCTTGAGGGATCCTGAGGTCACTGTAGCAACACGAAAGAGCTCCGTGGACCAAGAATCAACTCGAGATGAGAGGTTAGTCCCTGGCTTCGACTCCAGAGGAATAGCACCTTACCACAAGCACCTCAAGAGGAGGCTTCTCTCAGCTCTAGGTATGTGAGAGGGACCCTGAGTTTGCGGCCTCAAGTGGAATGGACACCGCGATGCCCTGACTCGAAATAAGGCCGGATATCCCTGCAGTGACTTGAATGCAGGCTCGTCTTGCATCTCCCAAGACAAAAGGATGTCTGAATCCCCTGTGGAGACCACAGAGAAAGACCTAGTTCCCCACCTCATCGCAACCGGAGGCCTCACATCCTTTGAAAACTCCAGAGGTACGCGGAGATCAGTGTCTCCAAAGGAGACGATGCCTGACTCCTCGTGAATCTTGATCGGACTCGCAGGATTCATGTGGCACGTGGAAAGGGACACTTGGTCTCCCGCCTCAGCTGGAGAGGCGTCCCAATTGCCCTGCCAAGCCTCAAGGAGAATCCCCAGTTGTCCCTCGCAACTAGGCAGGAGTTGTGACGTCGCTGAACAAACACGTGTGTGGAAGGGCCATCCCCGTCGTAACTCGAGAATATACCCCAGGTTCCCGCCGCAACTCGAGAAAAACCATGAGACTTCTCCCACGCCGCGAGATGAGGCCCGATTCACCTGCACTGCGTGCAGAGCAATTCCGTGTTGCACATCACACATGAAAGATCCTTGATTTCCTTGATGGCACTCCAGAGAAACCCCAAGAACAATGTTTCAAGGCTAGAGGTATCCTGAGGTCAAGTAGCAACAAGAAAGAGCTCCGTGGACCAGAAATCAACTCGAGATGAGAGATTAGTCCCTGGCTTCGACTCCAGAGGAATAGCACCTTACCACATGCACCTCAAGAGGAGGCTTCTTTCAGCTCTAGGTATGTGAGAGGGACCCTGAGTTTGCGGCCTCAAGTGGAATGGACACCGCGATGCCCTGACTCGAAATAAGGCCGGATATCCCTGCAGTGACTTGAATGCAGGCTCGTCTTGCATCTCCCAAGACGAAAGGATGTCTGAATCCCCTGTGGAGACCACAGAGAAAGATCTAGTTCCCCACCTCATCGCGACCGGAGGCCTCACATCCTTTGAAAACTCCAGAGGTACGCGGAGATCAGTGCCTCCAAAGGAGACGATGCCTGACTCCTCGTGAAACTTGATAGGAGTCCCAGGATTCTTGTGGCACGTGGAAAGGGAGCCTTGGTCTCCCGGCTCAGCTGGAGAGGCGTCCCAATTGCCCTGCCAAGCCTCGAGGAGAGTCCCGAGTTGTCCCTCGCAACTAGGCAGGAGTCCTGCAGTCGCTGAACAAACACGTGTGTGGAAGGGCCATCCCCGTCGTAACTCGAGAATATACCCCAGGTTCCCGCCGCAACTCGAGAAAGATCATGAGACTTCCCCCTCACCGCAAGATGAGGCCCGATTCCCCTGCACTGCGTGCAGAGCAATTCCGTGTTGTGCATCACACAGGAAAGGAGCCTTGATTTCCTTCATGGCACTCCAGAGAAACCCCAGGAAAACTGTTTCAAGGCTAGAGTGATACTGAGGTCACTGTAGCAACACGAAAGGGCTCCGTGGACCAAGAATCAACTCGAAATGAGAGGTAAGTCCCTGGCTTCGACTCCAGAGGAATAGCATCTTACCACAAGCACCTCAAGAGGAGGCTTCTCTCAGCTCTAGGTATGTGAGAGGGACCCTGAGTTTGCGGCCTCAAGTGGAATGGACACCCCGATGCCCTGACTCGAAATAAGGCCGGATATCCCTGCAGTGACATGAATGCAGGCTCGTCTTGCATCTCCCAAGACGAAAGGATGTCTGAATCCCCTGTGGAGACCACAGAGAGTCCTAGTTCCCCACCTCATGGCGACCAGAGGCCTCACATCCTTTGAAAACTCCAGAGGTACGCGGAGATCAGTGCCTCCAAAGCAGATGATGCCTGACTTCTCGTGAAACTTGATAGGAGTCCCAGGATTCCTGTGGCACGTGGAAAGGGACCCTTGGTCTCCCGCCTCAGCTGGAGAGGCGTCCCAATTGCCCTGCCAAGCCTCGAGGAGAATCCCGAGTTGTCCCTCGCAACTAGGCAGGAGTCCTAACGTCGCTGAACAAAAACGTGTGTGGAAGGGCCATCCCCGTCGTAACTCGAGAATATACCCCAGGTTCCCGCCGCAACTCGAGAAAAACCTTGAGACTTCCCCCTCGCCGCGAGATGAGGCCCGATTCCCCTGCACTAAGTGCAGAGCAATTCCGTGTTGCACATCACACAGGAAAGGAGACTTGATTTCCTTGATGGCCGTCCAGAGAAACCACAAGAACACTGTTTCAAGGCTAGAGGGATCCTGAGGTCACTGTAGCAACACGAAAGAGCTCTGTGGACCAAAAATCAACTCGAGATGAGAGGTTAGTTCCTGGCTTCGACTCCAGAGGAATACCACCTTACCACAAGCACCTGAAGAAGAGGCTTCTCTCAGCTCTAGGTATGAGAGAGCGACCCTGATTTTGCGGCCTCAAGTGGAATGGACACCGCGATTCCCTGACTCGAAATAAGGCCGGACATCCCTGCAGTGACTTGAATGCAGGCTCGTCTTGCATCTCCCAAGACGAAAGGATGTCTGAATCCCCTGTGGAGACCACAGAGAAAGACCTAGTTCCTTGGTCTAGTTCTGTGAAAAATACCGTTGGTAGCTTGATAGGGATTGCATTGAATCTATAGATTGCTTTGGGTAGAATAGCCATTTTGACAATATTGATTCTTCCAATCCATGAACACGGTATGTTTCTCCATCTGTTTGTGTCCTCTTTGATTTCTTTCATCAGTGTTTTATAGTTTTCTATATAGGTCTTTTGTTTCTTTAGGTAGATATACTCCTAAATATTTTATTCTTTTTGTTGCAATGGTGAATGGTATTGTTTCCTTAATTTCTCTTTCTGTTTTTTCATCGTTAGTATATAGGAATGCAAGGGATTTCTGTGTGTTAATTTTATATCCTGCAACTTTACTATATTCATTGATTAGTTCTAGTAATTTTCTGGTAGAGTCTTTAGGGTTTTCTATATAGAGGATCATGTCATCACAGAACTAGACCAAAGAATTTCACAATTTGTATGGAAATACAAAAAACCTCGAATAGCCAAAGTAATCTTGAAAAAGAAGAATGGAACTGGAGGAATCAACCTGCCTGACTTCAGACTCTACTACAAAGCCACAGTCATCAAGACAGTGTGGTACTGGCACAAAGACAGAAATATAGACCAATGGAACAGAATAGAAAGCCCAGAGATAAATCCACGAACCTATGGACACCTTATCTTTGACAAAGGAGGCAAGGATATACAATGGAAAAAAGACAACCTCTTTAACAAGTGGTGCTGGGAAAACTGGTCAACCACTTGCAAAAGAATGAAACTAGAACACTTTCTAACACCATACACAAAAATAAACTCAAAATGGATTAAAGATCTAAATGTAAGACCAGAAACTATAAAACTCCTAGAGGAGAACATAGGCAAAACACTCTCCGACATAAATCACAGCAAGATCCTCTATGACCCACCTCCCAGAATATTGGAAATAAAAGCAAAACTAAACAAATGGGATCTAATGAAACTTAAAAGCTTTTGCACTACAAAAGAAACTATAAGTAAGGTGAAAAGACAGCCGTCAGATTGGGAGAAAATAATGGCAAATGAAGAAACAGACAAAGGATTAATCTCAAAAATATACAAGCAACTCCTGCAGCTCAATTCCAGAAAAATAAATGACCCAATCCAAAAATGGGCCAGAGAACTAAACAGACATTTCTCCAAAGAAGACATACAGATGGCTAACAAACACATGAAAAGGTGCTCAACATCACTCATTATTAGAGAAATGCAAATCAAAACCACAATGAGGTACCATTACACACCAGTCAGGATGGCTGCTATCCAAAAGTCTACAAGCAATAAATGCTGGAGAGGCTGTGGAGAAAAGGGAACCCTCTTACACTGTTGGTGGGAATGCAAACTAGTACAGCCACTATGGAAAACAGTGTGGAGATTCCTTAAAAAACTGGAAATAGAACTGCCATATTACCCAGCAATAACACTTCTGGGCATACACACTGAGGAAACCAGATCTGAAAGAGACACATGCACCCCAATGTTCATCGCAGCACTGTTTATAATAGCCAGGACATGGAAGCAACCTAGATGCCCATCAGCAGATGAATGGATAAGGAAGCTGTGGGACATATACACCATGGAATTTTACTCAGCCGTCAAAAAGAATTCATTTGAACCAGTCCTAATGAGATGGATGAAACTGGAGCCCCTTATACAGAGTGAAGTAAGCCAGAAAGATAAAGAACATTACAGCATACTAACACATATATATGGAATTTAGAAAGATGGTAACGATAACCCTATATGCAAAACAGAAAAAGAGACACAGAAATACAGAACAGACTTTTGAACTCTGTGGGAGAAGGTGAGGGTGGGATGTTTCAAAAGAACAGCATGTATACTATCTATGGTGAAACAGATCACCAGCCCAGGTGGGATGCATGAGACAAGTGCTCCGGCCTGGTGCACTGGGAAGACCCAGAGGAATCGGGTGGAGAGGGAGATGGGAGGGGGGATCGGGATGGGGAATAAGTGTAAATCTATGGCTGATTCATATCAATGTATGACAAGACCCACTGAAATGTTGTGAAGTAATTAGCCTCCAACAAATAAAAAAAAATTAAAAAAAAAAAAAAGAAAAAAAAAAAAGAAAGACCTAGTTCCCCTCCTCATCGCCACGGGAGGCCTCACATCCTTTGAAAACTCCAGAGGTACGCGGAGATCAGTGCCTCCAAAGGAGACGATGCCTGGCTCTTCGTGAAACTTGATAGGAGTCCCAGGATTCCTGTGGCACGTGGAAAGGGACCCTTGGTCTCGCGCCTCAGCTGGAAAGGCGTCCCAATTGCCCTGCCAAGCCTCGAGGAGAATCCCGAGTTGTCCCTCGCAAGTAGGCAGGAGTACTGACGTCGCTGAACAAACACGTGTGTGGAAGGGCCATCCCCGTCGTAACTCGAGAATATACCCCAGGTTCCCGCCGCAACTCGAGAAAAACCATGAGACTTCTCACACGCCGCGAGATGAGGCCCGATTCCCCTGCACTGCGTGCAGAGCAATTCCGTGTTGCACATCACACAGGAAAGGAGCCTTGATTTCCTTGATGGCACTCCAGAGAAACCCCAAGAACACTGTTTCAAGGCTTGAGAGATCCTGAGGTCACTGTAGCGACACGAAAGAGCTCCATGGACCAAAAATCAACTCGAGATGAGAGGTTAGTCCCTGGCTTCAACTCCAGAGGAATACCACCTTACCACAAGCACCTCAAAGGAGGCTTCTCTCAGCTCTAGGTATGTGAGAGGGACCCTGAGTTTGCGGCCTCAAGTGGAATGGACACCGCGATGCCCTGACTCGAAATAAGGCCGGATATCCCTGCAGTGACTTGAATGCAGGCTCGTCTTGCATCTCCCAAGACGAAAGGATGTCTGAATCCCCTGTGGAGACCACAGAGAAAGACCTAGTTCCCCACCTCATCGCGACCGGAGGCCTCACATCCTTTGAAAACTCCAGCGGTACGCGGAGATCAGTGCCTCCAAAGGAGACGATGCCTGACTCCTCGTGAAACTTGATAGGAGTCCCAGGATTCCTGTGGCACGTGGAAAGGGACCCTTGGTCTCCCGCCTCAGCTAGAGAGGCGTCCCAATTGCCCTGCCAAGCCTCAAGGAGAATCCCGAGTTGTCCCTCGCAACTTGGCAGGAGTCCTGACGTTGCTGAACAAACACGTGTGTGGAATGGCCATACCCGTTGTAACTCGAGAATATACCCCAGGTTCCCGCCGCAACTCGAGAAAAACCATGAGACTTCTCCCATGCCGCGAGATGAGGCCCGATTCCCCTGCACTGCGTGCAGAGCAATTCCGTGTTGCACATCACACAGGAAAGGAGCCTTGATTTCCTTCATGGCACTCCAGAGAAACCCCAGGAACACTGTTTCAAGGCTAGAGGGATCCTGAGGCCACTGTAGCAACACGAAAGAGCTCCGTGGACCAGAAATCAACTCGAGATGAGAGATTAGTCCCTGGCTTCGACTCCAGAGGAATACCACCTTACCACAAGCACCTCAAGAGGAGGCATCTCTCAGCTCTAGGTATGTGAGAGGGACCCTGAGTTTGCGGCCTCAAGTGGAATGGACACCGCGATGCCCTGACTCGAAATAAGCCCGGATATCCCTGCAGTGACTTGAATGCAGGCTCGTCTTGCATCTCCCAAGACGAAAGAATGTCTGAATCCCCTGTGGAGACCACAGAGAAAGACCTAGTTCCCCACCTCATCGCGACCGGAGGCCTCACATCCTTTGAAAACTCCAGAGGTACGCGGAGATCAGTGCCTCCAAAGGAGACGATGCCTGCCTCCTCGTGAAACTTGATAGGAGTCCCAGGATTCCTGTGGCACGTGGAAAGGGACCCTTGGTCTCCCGCCTCAGCTGGAGAGGCGTCCCAATTGCCCTGCCAAGCCTCAAGGAGAATCCCGAGTTGTCCCTCGCAACTAGGCAGGAGTCCTGACGTCGCTGAACAAACACGTGGGTGGAAGTGCCATCCCCGTCGTAACTCGAGAATATACCCCAGGTTCCCGCCGCAACTCGAGAAAAACCATGAGACTTCTCCCACGCCGCGAGATGAGGCCCGATTCCCCTGCACTGCGTGCAGAGCAATTCCGTGTTGCACATCACACATGAAAGGAGCCTTGATTTCCTTGATGGCACTCCAGAGAAACCCCAAGAACACTGTTTCAAGGCTAGAGGGATCTTGAGGTCACTGTAGCAACACGAAAGAGCTCCGTGGACCAAGAATCAACTCGAGATGAGAGGTTAGTCCCTGGCTTCCCCTCCAGAGGAATACCACCTTACCACAAGCACCTCAAGAGGAGTCTTCTCTCAGCTCTAGGTATGTGAGAGGACCCTGAGTTTGCGGCCTCAAGTGGAATGGACTCCGCGATGCCCTGACTCGAAATAAGGCCGGATATCCCTGCAGTGACTTGAATGCAGGCTCGTCTTGCATCTCCCAAGACGAAAGAATGTCTGAATCCCCTGTGGAGACCACAGAGAAAGACCTAGTTCCTTGGTCTAGTTCTGTGAAAAATACCGTTGGTAGCTTGATAGGGATTGCATTGAATCTATAGATTACTTTGGGTAGAATAGCCATTTTGACAATATTGATTCTTCCAATCCATGAACACGGTATGTTTCTCCATCTGTTTGTGTCCTCTTTGATTTCTTTCATCAGTGTTTTATAGTTTTCTATGTATAGGTCTTTTGTTTCTTTAGGTAGATATACTCCTAAATATTTTATTCTTTTTGTTGCAATGGTTGATGGTATTGTTTCCTTAATTTCTCTTTCTGTTTTTTCATTGTTAGTATATAGGAATGCAAGGGATTTCTGTGTGTTAATTTTATATTCTGCAACTTTACTATATTCATTGATTAGTTCTAGTAATTTTCTGGTAGAGACTTTAGGGTTTTCTATATAGAGGATCATGTCATCACAGAACTAGACCAAAGAATTTCACAATTTGTATGGAAATACAAAAAACCTCGAATAGCCAAAGTAATCTTGAAAAAGAAGAATGGAACTGGAGGAATCAACCTGCCTGACTTCAGACTCTACTACAAAGCCACAGTCATCAAGACAGTGTGGTACTGGCACAAAGACAGAAATATAGACCAATGGAACAGAATAGAAAGCCCAGAGATAAATCCACGAACCTATGGACACCTTATCTTTGACAAAGGAGGCAAGGATATACAATGGAAAAAAGACAACCTCTTTAACAAGTGGTGCTGGGAAAACTGGTCAACCACTTGCAAAAGAATGAAACTAGAACACTTTCTAACACCATACACAAAAATAAACTCAAAATGGATTAAAGATCTAAATGTAAGACCAGAAACTATAAAAATCCTAGAGGAGAACATAGGCAAAACACTCTCCGACATAAATCACAGCAAGATCCTCTATGACCCACCTCCCAGAATATTGGAAATATAAGCAAAACTAAACAAATGGGATCTAATGAAACTTAAAAGCTTTTGCACTACAAAAGAAACTATAAGTAAGGTGGAAAGACAGCCGTCAGATTGGGAGAAAATAATAGCAAATGAAGAAACAGACAAAGGATTAATCTCAAAAATATACAAGCAACTCCTGCAGCTCAATTCCAGAAAAATAAATGACCCAATCCAAAAATGGGCCAGAGAACTAAACAGACATTTCTCCAAAGAAGACATACAGATGGCTAACAAACACATGAAAAGGTGCTCAACATCACTCATTATTAGAGAAATGCAAATCAAAACCACAATGAGGTACCATTACACACCAGTCAGGATGGCTGCTATCCAAAAGTCTACAAGCAATAAATGCTGGAGAGGCTGTGGAGAAAAGGGAACCCTCTTACACTGTTGGTGGGAATGCAAACTAGTACAGCCACTATGGAAAACAGTGTGGAGATTCCTTAAAAAACTGGAAATAGAACTGCCATATTACCCAGCAATACCACTTCTGGGCATACACACTGAGGAAACCAGATCTGAAAGAGACACATGCACCGCAATGTTCATCGCAGCACTGTTTATAATAGCCAGGACATGGAAGCAACCTAGATGCCCATCAGCAGATGAATGGATAAGGAAGCTGTGGGACATATACACCATGGAATTTTACTCAGCCGTCAAAAAGAATTCATTTGAACCAGTCCTAATGAGATGGATGAAACTGGAGCCCCTTATACAGAGTGAAGTAAGCCAGAAAGATAAAGAACATTACAGCATACTAACACATATATATGGAATTTAGAAAGATGGTAACGATAACCCTATATGCAAAACAGAAAAAGAGACACAGAAATACAGAACAGACTTTTGAACTCTGTGGGAGAAGGTGAGGGTGGGATGTTTCAAAAGAACAGCATGTATACTATCTATGGTGAAACAGATCACCAGCCCAGGTGGGATGCATGAGACAAGTGCTCCGGCCTGGTGCACTGGGAAGACCCAGAGGAATCGGGTGGAGAGGGAGATGGGAGGGGGGATCGGGATGGGGAATAAGTGTAAATCTATGGCTGATTCATATCAATGTATGACAAGACCCACTGAAATGTTGTGAAGTAATTAGCCTCCAACTAATAAAAAAAATTAAAAAAAAAAAAAAAAAAAAGAAAGACCTAGTTCCCCTCCTCATCGCCACCGGAGGCCTCACATCCTTTGAAAACTCCACAGGTACGCGGAGATCAGTGCCTCCAAAGGAGACGATGCCTGACTCCTCGTGAAACTTGATAGGAGTCACAGGATTCCTGTGGCACGTGGAAAGGGACCCTTGGTCTCGCGCCTCAGCTGGAGAGGCGTCCCAATTGCCCTGCCAAGCCTCGAGGAGAATCCCGAGTTGTCCCTCGCAAGTAGGCAGGAGTCCTGACGTCGCTGAACAAACACGTGTGTGGAAGGGCCATCCCCGTCGTAACTCGAGAATATACCCCAGGTTCCCGCCGCAACTCGAGAAAAACCATGAGACTTCTCCCACGCCGCGAGATGAGGCCCGATTCCCCTGCACTGCGTGCAGAGCAATTCCGTGTTGCACATCACACAGGAAAGGAGCCTTGATTTCCTTGATGGCACTCCAGAGAAACCCCAAGAACACTGTTTCAAGGCTAGAGGGATCCTGAGGTCACTGTAGCAACACGAAAGAGCTCCATGGACCAAGAATCAACTCGAGATGAGAGGTTAGTCCCTGAGTTCGACTCCAGAGGAATACCACCTTACCACAAGCACCTCAAAGGAGGCTTCTCTCAGCTCTAGGTATGTGAGAGGGACCCTGAGTTTGCGGCTTCAAGTGGAATGGACACCGAGATGCCCTGACTAGAAATAAGGCCGGATATCCCTGCAGTGACTTGAATGCAGGCTCGTCTTGCATCTCCCAAGACGAAAGGATGTCTGAATCCCCTGTGGAGACCACAGAGAAAGACCTAGTTCCCCACCTCATCGCGACCGGAGGCCTCACATCCTTTGAAAACTCCAGAGGTACGCGGAGATCAGTGCCTCAAAAGGAGACGATGCCTGACTCCTCTTGAAACTTGATAGGAGTCCCAGGATTCCTGTGGCACGTGGAAAGGGACCCTTGGTCTCGCGCCTCAGCTGGAGAGGCGTCCCAATTGCCCTGCCAAGCCTCAAGGAGAATCCCGAGTTGTCTCTCGCAACTAGGCAGGAGTCCTGACATCGCTGAACAAACACGTGGGTGGAAGTGCCATCACCGTCGTAACTCGAGAATATACCCCAGGTTCCCGCCGCAACTCGAGAAAAACCATGAGACTTCTCTCAGGCCACGGGATGAGGCCCGATTCCCCTGCACTGCGTGCAGAGCAATTCCGTGTTGCACATCACACATGAAAGGAGCCTTGATTTCCTTGATGGCACTCCAGAGAAACCCCAAGAACACTGTTTCAAGGCTAGAGGGATCCTGAGGTCACTGTAGCAACACGAAAGAGCTCCGTGGACCAAGAATCAACTCGAGATGAGAGGTTAGTCCCTGGCTTCCCCTCCAGAGGAATACCACCTTACCACAAGCACCTCAAGAGGAGGGATCTCTCAGCTCTAGGTATGTGAGAGGGACCCTGAGTTTGCGGCCTCAAGTGGAATGGACTCCGCGATGCCCTGACTCGAAATAAGGCCGGATATCCCTGCAGTGACTTGAATGCAGGCTCGTCTTGCATCTCCCAAGACGAAAGAATGTCTGAATCCCCTGTGGAGACCACAGAGAAAGACCTAGTTCCTTGGTCTACTTCTGTGAAAAATACCGTTGGTAGCTTGATAGGGATTGCATTGAATCTATAGATTGCTTTGGGTAGAATAGCCATTTTGACAATATTGATTCTTCCAATCCATGAACACGGTATGTTTCTCCATCTGTTTGTGTCCTCTTTGATTTCTTTCATCAGTGTTTTATAGTTTTCTATGTATAGGTCTTTTGTTTCTTTAGGTAGATATACTCCTAAGTATTTTATTCTTTTTGTTGCAATGGTGAATGGTATTGTTTCCTTAATTTCTCCTTCTGTTTTTTCATTGTTAGTATATAGGAATGCAAGGGATTTCTGTGTGTTAATTTTATATCCTGCAACATTACTATATTCATTGATTAGTTCTAGTAATTTTCTGGTAGAGTCTTTAGGGTTTTCTATATAGAGGATCATGTCATCACAGAACTAGACCAAAGAATTTCACAATTTGTATGGAAATACAAAAAACCTCGAATAGCCAAAGTAATCTTGAAAAAGAAGAATGGAACTGGAGGAATCAACCTGCCTGACTTCAGACACTACTACAAAGCCACAGTCATCAAGACAGTGTGGTACTGGCACAAAGACAGAAATATAGACCAATGGAACAGAATAGAAAGCCCAGAGATAAATCCACGAACCTATGGACACCTTATCTTTGACAAAGGAGGCAAGGATATACAATGGAAAAAAGACAACCTCTTTAACAAGTGGTGCTGGGAAAACTGGTCAACCACTTGCAAAAGAATGAAACTAGAACACTTTCTAACACCATACATAAAAATAAACTCAAAATGGATTAAAGATCTAAATGTAAGACCAGAAACTATAAAACTCCTAGAGGAGAACATAGGCAAAACACTCTCCGACATAAATCACAGCAAGATCCTTTATGACCCACCTCCCAGAATATTGGAAATAAAAGCAAAACTAAACAAATGGGATCTAATGAAACTTAAAAGCTTTTGCACTACAAAAGAAACTATAAGTAAGGTGAAAAGACAGCCGTCAGATTGGGAGAAAATAATAGCAAATGAAGAAACAGACAAAGGATTAATCTCAAAAATATACAAGCAACTCCTGCAGCTCAATTCCAGAAAAATAAATGACCCAATCCAAAAATGGGCCAGAGAACTAAACAGACGTTTCTCCAAAGAAGACATACAGATGGCTAACAAACACATGAAAAGGTGCTCAACATCACTCATTATTAGAGAAATGCAAATCAAAACCACAATGAGGTACCATTACACACCAGTCAGGATGGCTGCTATCCAAAAGTCTACAAGCAATAAATGCTGGAGAGGCTGTGGAGAAAAGGGAACCCTCTTACACTGTTGGTGGGAATGCAAACTAGTACAGCCACTATGGAAAACAGTGTGGAGATTCCTTAAAAAACTGGAAATAGAACTGCCATATTACCCAGCAATACCACTTCTGGGCATACACACTGAGGAAACCAGATCTGAAAGAGACACATGCACCCCAATGTTCATCGCAGCACTGTTTATAATAGCCAGGACATGGAAGCAACCTAGATGCCCATCAGCAGATGAATGGATAAGGAAGCTGTGGGACATATACACCATGGAATTTTACTCAGCCGTCAAAAAGAATTCATTTGAACCAGTCCTAATGAGATGGATGAAACTGGAGCCCCTTATACAGAGTGAAGTAAGCCAGAAAGATAAAGAACATTACAGCATACTAACACATATATATGGAATTTAGAAAGATGGTAACGAGAACCCTATATGCAAAACAGAAAAAGAGACACAGAAATACAGAACAGACTTTTGAACTCTGTGGGAGAAGGTGAGGGTGGGATGTTTCAAAAGAACAGCATGTATACTATCTATGGTGAAACAGATCACCAGCCCAGGTGGGATGCATGAGACAAGTGCTCCGGCCTGGTGCACTGGGAAGACCCAGAGGAATCGGGTGGAGAGGGAGATGGGAGGGGGGATCGGGATGGGGAATAAGTGTAAATCTATGGCTGATTCATATCAATGTATGACAAGACCCACTGAAATGTTGTGAAGTAATTAGCCTCCAACTAATAAAAAAAATTAAAAAAAAAAAAAAAAAAAAGAAAGACCTAGTTCCCCTCCTCATCGCCACCGGAGGCCTCACATCCTTTGAAAACTCCACAGGTACGCGGAGATCAGTGCCTCCAAAGGAGACGATGCCTGACTCCTCGTGAAACTTGATAGGAGTCCCAGGATTCCTGTGGCACGTGGAAAGGGACCCTTGGTCTCGCGCCTCAGCTGGAGAGGCGTCCCAATTGCCCTGCCAAGCCTCGAGGAGAATCCCGAGTTGTCCCTCGCAAGTAGGCAGGAGTCCTGACGTCGCTGAACAAACACGTGTGTGGAAGGGCCATCCCCGTCGTAACTCGAGAATATACCCCAGGTTCCCGCCGCAACTCGAGAAAAACCATGAGACTTCTCCCACGCCGCGAGATGAGGCCCGATTCCCCTGCACTGCGTGCAGAGTAATTCCGTGTTGCACATCACACAGGAAAGGAGCCTTGATTTCCTTGATGGCACTCCAGAGAAACCCCAAGAACACTGTTTCAAGGCTAGAGGGATCCTGAGGTCACTGTAGCAACACGAAAGAGCTCCATGGACCAAGAATCAACTCGAGATGAGAGGTTAGTCCCTGGCTTCGACTCCAGAGGAATACCACCTTACCACAAGCACCTCAAAGGAGGCTTCTCTCAGCTCTAGGTATGTGAGAGGGACCCTGAGTTTGCGACCTCAAGTGGAATGGACACCGAGATGCCCTGACTCGAAATAAGGCCGGATATCCCTGCAGTGACTTGAATGCAGGCTCGTCTTGCATCTCCCAAGACGAAAGGATGTCTGAATCCCCTGTGGAGACCACAGAGAAAGACCTAGTTCCCCACCTCATCGCGACCGGAGGCCTCACATCCTTTGAAAACTCCAGCGGTACGCGGAGATCAGTGCCTCCAAAGGAGACGATGCCTGACTCCTTGAGAAACTTGATAGGAGTCCCAGGATTCCTGTGGCACGTGGAAAGGGACCCTTGGTCTCCCGCCTCAGCTGGAGAGGCGTCCCAATTGCCCTGCCAAGCCTCAAGGAGAATCCCGAGTTGTCCCTCGCAACTAGGCAGGAGTCCTGACGTCGCTGAACAAACACGTGTGTGGAAGGGCCATCCCCGTCGTAACTCGAGAATATACCCCAGGTTCCCGCCGCAACTCGAGAAAAACCATGAGACTTCTCCCACGCCACGAGATGAGGCCCGATTCCCCTGCACTGTGTGCAGAGCAATTCGGTGTTGCACATCACACATGAAAGGAGCCTTGATTTCCTTGATGACACTCCAGAGAAACCCCAAGAACACTGTTTCAAGGCTAGAGGGATCCTGAGGTCACTGTAGCAACACGAAAGAGCTCCGTGGACCAAGAATCAACTCGAGATGAGAGGTTAGTCCCTGGCTTCCCCTCCAGAGGAATACCACCTTACCACAAGCACCTCAAGAGGAGGCTTCTCTCAGCTCTAGGTATGTGAGAGGGACCCTGAGTTTGCGGCCTCAAGTGGAATGGACTCCGCGATGCCCTGACTCGAAATAAGGCCGGATATCCCTGCAGTGACTTGAATGCAGGCTCGTCTTGCATCTCCCAAGACGAAAGAATGTCTGAATCCCCTGTGGAGACCACAGAGAAAGACCTAGTTCCTTGGTCTAGTTCTGTGAAAAATACCGTTGGTAGCTTGATAGGGATTGCATTGAATCTATAGATTGCTTTGGGTAGAATAGCCATTTTGACAATATTGATTCTTCCAATCCATGAACACGGTATGTTTCTCCATCTGTTTGTGTCCTCTTTGATTTCTTTCATCAGTGTTTTATAGTTTTCTATGTATAGGTCTTTTGTTTCTTTAGGTAGATATACTCCTAAATATTTTATTATATTTGTTGCAATGGTGAATGGTATTGTTTCCTTAATTTCTCTTTCTGTTTTTTCATTGTTAGTATATAGGAATGCAAGGGATTTCTGTGTGTTAATTTTATATCCTGCAACTTTACTATATTCATTGATTAGTTCTAGTAATTTTCTGGTAGAGTCTTTAGGGTTTTCTATATAGAGGATCATGTCATCACAGAACTAGACCAAAGAATTTCACAATTTGTATGGAAATACAAAAAACCTCGAATAGCCAAAGTAATCTTGAAAAAGAAGAATGGAACTGGAGGAATCAACCTGCCTGACTTCAGACTCTACTACAAAGCCACAGTCATCAAGACAGTGTGGTACTGGCACAAAGACAGAAATATAGACCAATGGAACAGAATAGAAAGCCCAGAGATAAATCCACGAACCTATGGACACCTTATCTTTGACAAAGGAGGCAAGGATATACAATGGAAAAAAGACAACCTCTTTAACAAGTGGTGCTGGGAAAACTGGTCAACCACTTGCAAAAGAATGAAACTAGAACACTTTCTAACACCATACACAAAAATAAACTCAAAATGGATTAAAGATCTAAATGTAAGACCAGAAACTATAAAACTCCTAGAGGAGAACATAGGCAAAACACTCTCCGACATAAATCACAGCAAGATCCTCTATGACCCACCTCCCAGAATATTGGAAATAAAAGCAAAACTAAACAAATGGGATCTAATGAAACTTAAAAGCTTTTGCACTACAAAAGAAACTATAAGTAAGGTGAAAAGACAGCCGTCAGATTGGGAGAAAATAATAGCAAATGAAGAAACAGACAAAGGATTAATCTCAAAAATATACATGCAACTCCTGCAGCTCAATTCCAGAAAAATAAATGACCCAATCCAAAAATGGGCCAGAGAACTAAACAGACATTTCTCCAAAGAAGACATACAGATGGCTAACAAACACATGAAAAGGTGCTCAACATCACTCATTATTAGAGAAATGCAAATCAAAACCACAATGAGGTACCATTACACACCAGTCAGGATGGCTGCTATCCGAAAGTCTACAAGCAATAAATGCTGGAGAGGCTGTGGAGAAAAGGGAACCCTCTTACACTGTTGGTGGGAATGCAAACTAGTGCAGCCACTATGGAAAACAGTGTGGAGATTCCTTAAAAAACTGGAAATAGAACTGCCATATTACCCAGCAATACCACTTCTGGGCATACACACTGAGGAAACCAGATCTGAAAGAGACACATGCACCCCAATGTTCATCGCAGCACTGTTTATAATAGCCAGGACATGGAAGCAACCTAGATGCCCATCAGCAGATGAATGGATAAGGAAGCTGTGGGACATATACACCATGGAATTTTACTCAGCCGTCAAAAAGAATTCATTTGAACCAGTCCTAATGAGATGGATGAAACTGGAGCCCCTTATACAGAGTGAAGTAAGCCAGAAAGATAAAGAACATTACAGCATACTAACACATATATATGGAATTTAGAAAAATGGTAACGATAACCCTATATGCAAAACAGAAAAAGAGACACAGAAATACAGAACAGACTTTTGAACTCTGTGGGAGAAGGTGAGGGTGGGATGTTTCAAAAGAACAGCATGTATACTATCTATGGTGAAACAGATCACCAGCCCAGGTGGGATGCATGAGACAAGTGCTCCGGCCTGGTGCACTGGGAAGACCCAGAGGAATCGGGTGGAGAGGGAGATGGGAGGGGGGATCGGGATGGGGAATAAGTGTAAATCTATGGCTGATTCATATCAATGTATGACAAGACCCACTGAAATGTTGTGAAGTAATTAGCCTCCAACAAATAAAAAAAAATTAAAAAAAAAAAAAAGAAAAAAAAAAAAAGAAAGACCTAGTTCCCCTCCTCATCGCCACCGGAGGCCTCACATCCTTTGAAAACTCCAGAGGTACGCGGAGATCAGTGCCTCCAAAGGAGACGATGCCTGGCTCTTCGTGAAACTTGATAGGAGTCCCAGGATTCCTGTGGCACGTGGAAAGGGACCCTTGGTCTCGCGCCTCAGCTGGAGAGGCGTCCCAATTGCCCTGCCAAGCCTCGAGGAGAATCCCGAGTTGTCCCTCGCAACTAGGCAGGAGTCCTGACGTCGCTGAACAAACACGTGTGTGGAAGGGCCATCCCCGTCGTAACTCGAGAATATACCCCAGGTTCCCGCCGCAACTCGAGAAAAACCATGAGACTTCTCCCACGCCGCGAGATGAGGCCCGATTCCCCTGCACTGCGTGCAGAGCAATTCCGTGTTGCACATCACACAGGAAAGGAGCCTTGATTTCCTTGATGGCACTCCAGAGAAACCCCAAGAACACTGTTTCAAGGCTTGAGAGATCCTGAGGTCACTGTAGCAACACGAAAGGGCTCCGTGGACCAAGAATCAACTCGAGATGAGAGGTTAGTCCCTGGCTTCGACTCCAGAGGAATAGCACCTTACCACAAGCACCTCAAGAGGAGGCTTCTCTCAGCTCTAGGTATGTGAGAGGGACCCTGAGTTTGCGGGCTCAAGTGGAATGGACACCCCAATGCCCTGACTCGAAATAAGGCCGGATATCCCTGCAGTGACTTGAATGCAGGCTCGTCTTGCATCTCCCAAGACGAAAGGATGTCTGAATCCCCTGTGGAGACCACAGAGAAAGACCTAGTTCCTTGGTCTAGTTCTGTGAAAAATACCGTTGGTAGCTTGATAGGGATTGCATTGAATCTATAGATTGCTTTCGGTAGAATAGCCATTTTGACAATATTGATTCTTCCAATCCATGAACACGGTATGTTTCTCCATCTGTTTGTGTCCTCTTTGATTTCTTTCATCAGTGTTTTATAGTTTTCTATGTATAGGTCTTTTGTTTCTTTAGGTAGATATACTCCTAAGTATTTTATTCTTTTTGTTGCAATGGTGAATGGTATTGTTTCCTTCATTTCTCTTTCTGTTTTTTCATCGTTAGTATATAGGAATGCAAGGGATTTCTGTGTGTTAATTTTATATCCTGCAACTTTACTATATTCATTGATTAGTTCTAGTAATTTTCTGGTAGAGTCTTTAGGGTTTTCTATATAGAGGATCATGTCATCACAGAACTAGACCAAAGAATTTCACAATTTGTATGGAAATACAAAAAACCTCGAATAGCCAAAGTAATCTTGAAAAAGAAGAATGGAACTGGAGGAATCAACCTGCCTGACTTCAGACTCTACTACAAAGCCACAGTCATCAAGACAGTGTGGTACTGGCACAAAGACAGAAATATAGACCAATGGAACAGAATAGAAAGCCCAGAGATAAATCCACGAACCTATGGACACCTTATCTTTGACAAAGGAGGCAAGGATATACAATGGAAAAAAGACAACCTCTTTAACAAGTGGTGCTGGGAAAACTGGTCAACCACTTGCAAAAGAATGAAACTAGAACACTTTCTAACACCATACACAAAAATAAACTCAAAATGGATTAAAGATCTAAATGTAAGACCAGAAACTATAAAACTCCTAGAGGAGAACATAGGCAAAACACTCTCCGACATAAATCACAGCAAGATCCTCTATGACCCACCTCCCAGAATATTGGAAATAAAAGCAAAACTAAACAAATGGGATCTAATGAAACTTAAAAGCTTTTGCACTACAAAAGAAACTATAAGTAAGGTGAAAAGACAGCCGTCAGATTGGGAGAAAATAATAGCAAATGAAGAAACAGACAAAGGATTAATCTCAAAAATATACAAGCAACTCCTGCAGCTCAATTCCAGAAAAATAAATGACCCAATCCAAAAATGGGCCAGAGAACTAAACAGACATTTCTCCAAAGAAGACATACAGATGGCTAACAAACACATGAAAAGGTGCTCAACATCACTCATTATTAGAGAAATGCAAATCAAAACCACAATGAGGTACCATTACACACCAGTCAGGATGGCTGCTATCCAAAAGTCTACAAGCAATAAATGCTGGAGAGGCTGTGGAGAAAAGGGAACCCTCTTACACTGTTGGTGGGAATGCAAACTAGTACAGCCACTATGGAAAACAGTGTGGAGATTCCTTAAAAAACTGGAAATAGAACTGCCATATTACCCAGCAATACCACTTCTGGGCATACACACTGAGGAAACCAGATCTGAAAGAGACACATGCACCCCAATGTTCATCGCAGCACTGTTTATAATAGCCAGGACATGGAAGCAACCTAGATGCCCATCAGCAGATGAATGGATAAGGAAGCTGTGGTACATATACACCATGGAATTTTACTCAGCCGTCAAAAAGAATTCATTTGAACCAGTCCTAATGAGATGGATGAAACTGGAGCCCCTTATACAGAGTGAAGTAAGCCAGAAAGATAAAGAACATTACAGCATACTAACACATATATATGGAATTTAGAAAGATGGTAACGATAACCCTATATGCAAAACAGAAAAAGAGACACAGAAATACAGAACAGACTTTTAAACTCTGTGGGAGAAGGTGAGGGTGGGATGTTTCAAAAGAACAGCATGTATACTATCTATGGTGAAACAGATCACCAGCCCAGGTGGGATGCATGAGACAAGTGCTCCGGCCTGGTGCACTGGGAAGACCCAGAGGAATCGGGTGGAGAGGGAGATGGGAGGGGGGATCGGGATGGGGAATAAGTGTAAATCTATGGCTGATTCATATCAATGTATGACAAGACCCACTGAAATGTTGTGAAGTAATTAGCCTCCAACTAATAAAAAAAATTAAAAACAAAAAAAAAAAGAAAAAAAAAAAAAAAGAAAGACCTAGTTCCCCTCCTCATCGCGACCGGAGGCCTCACATCCTTTGAAAACTCCACAGGTACGCGGAGATCAGTGCCTCCAAAGGAGACGATGCCTGACTCCTCGTGAAACTTGATAGGAGTCCCAGGATTCCTGTGGCACGAGGAAAGGGACCCTTGGTCTCCCTCCTCAGCTGGAGAGGCGTTCCAATTGCCCTGCCAAGCCTCGAGGAGAATCCCGAGTTGTCCCTCGCAAGTAGGCAGAAGTCCTGACGTCGCTGAACAAACACGTGGGTGGAAGTGCCATCCCCGTCGTAACTCGAGAATATACCCCAGGTTCCCGCCGCAACTCGAGAAAAACCATGAGACTTCTCCCACGCCGCGAGATGAGGCCCGATTCCCCTGCACTGCGTGCAGAGCAATTCCGTGTTGCACATCACACAGGAAAGGAGCCTTGATTTCCTTGATGGCACTCCAGAGAAACCCCAGGAACACAGTTTCAAGGCTAGAGGGATCCTGAGGTCACTGTAGCAACACGAAAGGGCTCCGTGGACCAAGAATCAACTCGAGATGAGAGGTTAGTCCCTGGCTTCGACTCCAGAGGAATAGCACCTTACCAGAAGCACCTCAAAGGAGGCTTCTCTCAGCTCTAGGTATGTGAGAAGGACCCTGAGTTTGCGGCCTCAAGTGGAATGGACACCACGATGCCCTGACTCAAAATAAGGCCGGATATCCCTGCAGTGACTTGAATGCAGGCTCGTCTTGCATCTCCCAAGACGAAAGGATGTCTGAATCCCCTGCCGAGACCACAGAGAAAGACCAAGTTCCCCACCTCATCGCGACCAGAGGCCTCACATCCTTTGAAAACTCCAGAGGTACGCAGAGATCAGTGCCTCCAAAGGAGACGATACCTGCCTCCTCGTGAAACTTGATAGGAGTCCCAGGATTTCTGTGGCACGTGGAAAGGGACCCTTAGTCTCCCGCCTCAGCTGGAGAGGCGTCCCAATTGCCCTGCCAAGCCTCGAGGTGAATCCCGAGTTGTCCCACGCAACTAGGCAGGAGTCCTGACGTCGCTGAACAAACACGTGTGTGGAAGGGCCATCCCCGCCGTAACTCGAGAATTTACCAAAGGTTCCCGCCGCAACTCGAGAAAAATCATGAGACTTCCCCCTCGTCGCGAGAAGAGGCCTGATTCCCCTGCACTGCGTGCAGAGCAATTCCGTGTTGCACATCACACATGAAAGGAGCCTTTATTTCCTTGATGGCACTCCAGAGAAACCCCAAGAACACTGTTTCAAGGCTAGAGGGATACTGAGGTCACTGTAGCAACACGAAAGGGCTCCGTGGACCAAGAATCAACTCGAGATGAGAGGTTAGTCCCTGGCTTCGACTCCAGAGGAATAGCACCTTACCACAAGCACCTCAAGAGGAGGGTTCTCTCAGCTCTAGGTATGTGAGAGGGACCCTGAGTTTGCGGGCTCAAGTGGAATGGACACCGCGATGCCCTGACTCGAAATAAGGCCGGATATCCCTGCAGTGACTTGAATGCAGGCTCGTCTTGCATCTCCCAACACGAACGGATGTCTGAATCCCCTGTGGAGACCACAGAGAAAGACCTAGTTCCCCACCTCATCGCGATCGGAGGCCTCACATCCTTTGAAAACTCCAGAGGTACGCGGAGATCAGTGCCTCCAAAGGAGACGATGCCTGAATCCTCGTGAAACTTGATAGGAGTCCCAGGATTCCTGTGGCACGTGGAAAGGGACCCTTGGTCTCCCGCCTCAGCTGGAGAGGCGTCCCAATTGCCCTGCCAAGCCTCGAGGAGAATCCCGAGTTGTCCCTCGCAACTAGGCAGGTGTCCTGACGTCGCTGAACAAACACGTGTGTGGAAGGGCCATCCCCGACGTAACTCGAGAATATACCCCAGGTTCCCGCCGCAACTCGAGAAAAACCATTGGCCTACCCCCTCGCCGCGAGATGAGGCCCGATTCCCCTGCACTGCGTGCAGAGCAATTCCGTGTTGCACATCACACATGAAAGGAGCCTTGATTTCCTTGATGGCACTCCAGAGAAACCCCAAGAACACTGTTTCAAGGCTAGAGGGATCCTGAGGTCATTGTAGCAACACGAAAGAGCTCCGTGGACCAAGAATCAACTCCAGATGAGAGGTTCGTCCCTGGCTTCCCCTCCAGAGGAATACCACCTTACCACAAGCACCTCAAGAGGAGTCTTCTCTCAGCTCTAGGTATGTGAGAGGGACCCTGAGTTTGCGGCCTCAAGTGGAATGGACTCCGCGATGCCCTGACTCGAAACAAGGCCAGATATCCCTGCAGTGACTTGAATGCAGGCTCGTCTTGCATCTCCCAAGACGAAAGAATGTCTGAATCCCCTGTGGAGACCACAGAGAAAGACCTAGTTCCTTGGTCTAGTTCTGTGAAAAATACCGTTGGTAGCTTGATAGGGATTGCATTGAATCTATAGATTGCTTTCGGTAGAATAGCCATTTTGACAATATTGATTCTTCCAATCCATGAACACGGTATGTTTCTCCATCTGTTTGTGTCCTCTTTGATTTCTTTCATCAGTGTTTTATAGTTTTCTATGTATAGGTCTTTTGTTTCTTTAGGTAGATATACTCCTAAGTATTTTATTCTTTTTGTTGCAATGGTGAATGGTATTGTTTCCTTAGTTTCTCTTTCTGTTTTTTCATTGTTAGTATATAGGAATGCAAGGGATTTCTGTGTGTTAATTTTATATCCTGCAACTTTACTATATTCATTGATTAGTTCTAGTAATTTTCTGGTAGAGTCTTTAGGGTTTTCTATATAGAGGATCATGTCATCACAGAACTAGACCAAAGAATTTCACAATTTGTATGGAAATACAAAAAACCTCGAATAGCCAAAGTAATCTTGAAAAAGAAGAATGGAACTGGAGGAATCAACCTGCCTGACTTCAGACTCTACTACAAAGCCACAGTCATCAAGACAGTGTGGTACTGGCACAAAGACAGAAATATAGACCAATGGAACAGAATAGAAAGCCCAGAGATAAATCCACGAACCTATGGACACCTTATCTTTGACAAAGGAGGCAAGGATATACAATGGAAAAAAGACAACCTCTTTAACAAGTGGTGCTGGGAAAACTGGTCAACCACTTGCAAAAGAATGAAACTAGAACACTTTCTAACACCATACACAAAAATAAACTCAAAATGGATTAAAGATCTAAATGTAAGACCAGAAACTATAAAACTCCTAGAGGAGAACATAGGCAAAACACTCTCCGACATAAATCACAGCAAGATCCTCTATGACCCACCTCCCAGAATATTGGAAATAAAAGCAAAACTAAACAAATGGGATCTAATGAAACTTAAAAGCTTTTGCACTACAAAAGAAACTATAAGTAAGGTGAAAAGACAGCCGTCAGATTGGGAGAAAATAATAGCAAATGAAGAAACAGACAAAGGATTAATCTCAAAAATATACAAGCAACTCCTGCAGCTCAATTCCAGAAAAATAAATGACCCAATCCAAAAATGGGCCAGAGAACTAAACAGACATTTCTCCAAAGAAGACATACAGATGGCTAACAAACACATGAAAAGGTGCTCAACATCACTCATTATTAGAGAAATGCAAATCAAAACCACAATGAGGTACCATTACACACCAGTCAGGATGGCTGCTATCCAAAAGTCTACAAGCAATAAATGCTGGAGAGGCTGTGGAGAAAAGGGAACCCTCTTACACTGTTGGTGGGAATGCAAACTAGTACAGCCACTATGGAAAACAGTGTGGAGATTCCTTAAAAAACTGGAAATAGAACTGCCATATTACCCAGCAATACCACTTCTGGGCATACACACTGAGGAAACCAGATCTGAAAGAGACACATGCACCCCAATGTTCACGCAGCACTGTTTATAATAGCCAGGACATGGAAGCAACCTAGATGCCCATCAGCAGATGAATGGATAAGGAAGCTGTGGGACATATACACCATGGAATTTTACTCAGCCGTCAAAAAGAATTCATTTGAACCAGTCCTAATGAGATGGATGAAACTGGAGCCCCTTATACAGAGTGAAGTAAGCCAGAAAGATAAAGAACATTACAGCATACTAACACATATATATGGAATTTAGAAAGATGGTAACGAGAACCCTATATGCAAAACAGAAAAAGAGACACAGAAATACAGAACAGACTTTTGAACTCTGTGGGAGAAGGTGAGGGTGGGATGTTTCAAAAGAACAGCATGTATACTATCTATGGTGAAACAGATCACCAGCCCAGGTGGGATGCATGAGACAAGTGCTCCGGCCTGGTGCACTGGGAAGACCCAGAGGAATCGGGTGGAGAGGGAGATGGGAGGGGGGATCGGGATGGGGAATAAGTGTAAATCTATGGCTGATTCATATCAATGTATGACAAGACCCACTGAAATGTTGTGAAGTAATTAGCCTCCAACTAATAAAAAAAATTAAAAAAAAAAAAAAAGAAAAAAAAAAAAAGGAAAGAAAGACCTAGTTCCCCTCCTCATCGCGACCGGAGGCCTCACATGCTTTGAAAACTCCAGAGGTACGCGGAGATCAGTGCCTCCAAAGGAGACGATGCCTGCCTCATCGTGAAACTTGATAGGAGTCCCAGGATTCCTGTGGCACGAGGAAAGGGACCTTTGGTCTCCCTCCTCAGCTGGAGAGGCGTTCCAATTGCCCTGCCAAGCCTCGAGGAGAATCCCGAGTTGTCCCTCGCAAGTAGGCAGGAGTCCTGACGTCGCTGAACAAACACGTGGGTGGAAGTGCCATCCTCGTCGTAACTCGAGAATATACCCCAGGTTCCCGCCGCAACTCGAGAAAAACCATGAGACTTCTCCCACGCCGCGAGATGAGGCCCGATTCCCCTGCACTGCGTGCAGAGCAATTCCGTGTTGCACATCACACAGGAAAGGAGCCTTGATTTCCTTGATGGCACTCCAGAGAAACCCCAGGAACACAGTTTCAAGGCTAGAGGGATCCTGAGGTCACTGTAGCAACACGAAAGGGCTCCGTGGACCAAGAATCAACTCGAGATGAGAGGTTAGTCCCTGGCTTCGACTCCAGAGGAATAGCACCTTACCAGAAGCACCTCAAAGGAGGCTTCTCACAGCTCTAGGTATGTGAGAAGGACCCTGAGTTTGCGACCTCAAGTGGAATGGACACCACGATGCCCTGACTCAAAATAAGGCCGGATATCCCTGCAGTGACTTGAATGCAGGCTCGTCTTGCATCTCCCAAGACGAAAGGATGTCTGAATCCCCTGCGGAGACCACAGAGAAAGACCTAGTTCCCCACCTCATCGCGACCGGAGGCCTCACATCCTTTGAAAACTCCAGAGGTACGCAGAGATCAGTGCCTCCAAAGGAGACGATGCCTGACTCCTCGTGAAACTTGATAGGAGTCCCAGGATTCCTGTGGCACGTGGAAAGGGACCCTTGGTCTCCCGCCTCAGCTGGAGAGGCGTTCCAATTGCCCTGCCAAGCCTCGAGGAGAATCCCGAGTTGTCCCTCGCAACTAGGCAGGAGTCCTGACGTCGCTGAACAAACACGTGTGTGGAAGTGCCATCCCCGTCGTAACTCGAGAATAAACCCCAGGTTCCCGCCGCAACTCGAGAAAAACCATGAGACTTCTCCCACGCCGCGAGATGAGGCCCGATTCCCCTGCACTGCGTGCAGAGCAATTCCGTGTTGCACATCACACATGAAAGGAGCCTTGATTTCCTTCATGGTACTCCAGAGAAACCCCTAGAACACTGTTTCAAGGCTAGAGGGATCCTGAGGTCACTGTAGCAACATGAAAGAGCTCCGTGGACCAAAACTCAACTCGAGATGAGAGGTTAGTCCCTGGCTTCAACTCCAGGGGAATAACACCTTACCAGAAGCACCTCAAGAGGAGGGTTCTCTCAGCTCTAGGTATGTGAGAGGGACCCTGAGTTTGCAGCCTCAAGTGGAATGGACACCGCGATGCCCTGACTCGAAATAAGGCCGGATATCCCTGCAGTGACTTGAATGCAGGCTCGTCTTGCATCTCCCAAGACGAAAGGATGTCTGAATCCCCTGTGGAAACCACAGAGAAAGACCTAGTTAACCACCTCATCGCGACCAGAGGCCTCACATCCTTTGAAAACTCCAGAGGTACGCTGAGATCAGTGCCTCCAAAGGAGACGATGCCTGCCTCCTCGTGAAACTTGATAGGAGTCCCAGCATCCCTGTGGCATGTGGAAAGGGACCCTTGGTCTCCCGCCTCAGATGGAGAGGCGTCCCAATTGCTCTGCCAAGCCTCGAGGAGAATCCCGAGTTGTCCCTCACAGCTAGGCAGGAGTCCTGACGTCGCTGAACAAACACGTGTTTGGAAGGGCCATCCCAGTGGTAACTCTAGAATATACCACAGGTTCCCGCCGCAACTCGAGAAAAACCATGAGACTTCTCCCACACCGCGAGATGAGGCCCGATTCCCCTGCACTGCGTGCAGAGCAATTCCGTGTTGCACATCACACATGAAAGGATCCTTGATTTCCTTCATGGCACTCCAGAGAAACCCCAGGAACACTGTTTCAAGGCTAGAGGGATCCTGAGGTCACTGTAGCAACATGAAAGAGCTCCGTGGACCAAGAATCAACTCGAGATGAGAGGTTAGTCCCTGGCTTCGACTCCAGAGGAATACCACCTTACCACAAGCACCTCAAAGGAGGCTTCTCTCAGCTCTAGGTATGTGAGAGGGACCCTGAGTTTGCGACCTCAAGTGGAATGGACACCGAGATGCCCTGACTCGAAATAAGGCCGGATATCCCTGCAGTGACTTGAATGCAGGCTCGTCTTGCATCTCCCAAGACGAAAGGATGTCTGAATCCCCTGTGGAGACCACAGAGAAAGACCTAGTTCCCCACCTCATCGCGACCGGAGGCCTCACATCCTTTGAAAACTCCAGCGGTACGCGGAGATCAGTGCCTCCAAAGGAGACGATGCCTGACTCCTTGAGAAACTTGATAGGAGTCCCAGGATTCCTGTGGCACGTGGAAAGGGACCCTTGGTCTCCCGCCTCAGCTGGAGAGGCGTCCCAATTGCCCTGCCAAGCCTCAAGGATAATCCCGAGTTGTCCCTTGCAAGTAGGCAGGAGTCCTGTCATCGCTGAAGAAACATGTGTGTGGAATGGCCCTCCCCGTGGTAACTCGAGAATATACCCCAGGTTCCCGCCGCAACTCGAGAAAAACCATGAGACTTCCCCCTCGCCGCGAGATGAGGCCCGATTCCCCTGAACGGCGTTGAGAGCAATTCCGTGTTGCACATTACACATGAAACGAGCCTTGATTTCCTTGATGGCACTCCAGAGAAACCCCAAGAACACTGTTTCAAGGCTAGAGGGATCCTGAGGTCACTGTAGCAACACGAAAGAGCTCCGTGGACCAGAAATCAACTCGAGATGAGAGGTTACTCCCTGGCTTCGACTCCAGAGGAATACCACCTTACCACAAGCACCTCAAAGGAGGCTTCTCTCAGCTTTAGGTATGTGAGAAGGACCCTGAGTTTGTGGCCTCAAGTGGAATGGACACTGCGATGCCCTGACTCGAAATAAGGCTGAATTTCCCTGCAGTGAGTTGAATGCAGGCTCTTCTTGCATCTCCCAAGACGAAAGGATGTCTGAATCCCCGGTGGAGACCACAGAGAAAGAGCTAGTTCCCCACCTCATCGCGACCGGAGGTCTCACATCCTTTGAAAACTCCAGAGGTACGCGGAGATCAGTGCCTCCAAAGGAGACGATGCCTGCCTCCTCGTGAAACTTGATAGGAGTCCCAGGATTCCTGTGGCACGTGGAAAGGGACCCTTGGTCTCCCGCCTCAGCTGGAGAGGCGTCCCAATTGCCCTGCCAAGCCTCGAGGAGAATCCCGAGTTGTCCCTCGCGACTAGGCAGGAGTCCTGACGTCGCTGAACAAAAACGTGTGTGGAAGGGCCATCCCCGTCGTAACTCAAGAATATACCCCAGGTTCCCGCCGCAACTCGAGAAAAACCGTGAGACTTCCCCCTCGCCGCGAGATGAGGCCCGATTCCCCTGCACTAAGTGCAGAGCAATTCCGTGTTGCACATCACACAGAAAAGGAGCCTTGATTTCCTTCATGGCACTCCAGAGAAACCCCAAGAACACTGTTTCAAGGCTAGAGGGATCCTGAGGTCACTGTAGCAACACGAAAGAGCTCCGTGGACCACAAATCAACTCGAGATGAGAGGTTAGTCCCTGGCTTCGACTCCAGAGGAATACCACCTTACCACAAGCACCTCAAGAGGAGGGTTCTCTCAGCTCTAGGTATGTGAGAGGGACCCTGAGTTTGCAGCCTCAAGTGGAATGGACACCGCGATTCCCTGACTCGAAATAAGGCCGGATATCCCTGCAGTGACTTGAATGCAGGCTCGTCTTGCATCTCCCAAGACGAAAGGATGTCTGAATCCCCTGTGGAGACCACAGAGAAAGACCTAGTTCCCCACCTCATCGCGACCGGAGGCCTCACATCCTTTGAAAACTCCAGAGGTACGCGGAGATCAGTGCCTCCAAAGGAGACGATGCCTGCCTCCTCGTGAATCTTGATAGGAGTCCCAGGATTCCTGTGGCACGTGGAAAGGGACCCTTGATCTCCCGCCTCAGCTGGAGAGGCGTCCCAATTGCCCTGCCAAGCCTCAAGGAGAATCCCGAGTTGTCCCTCGCAACTAGGCAGGAGTCCTGACGTCGCTGA
This sequence comes from Cervus elaphus, assembly GCF_910594005.1. NCBI lineage: Eukaryota > Metazoa > Chordata > Mammalia > Artiodactyla > Cervidae > Cervus > Cervus elaphus. The sequence goes on from NW_025316786.1 coordinate 1,447,789, forward strand.
ACAAACACGTGGGTGGAAGTGCCATCCCCGTCGTAACTCGAGAATATACCCCAGGTTCCCGCCGCAACTCGAGAAAAACCAAGAGACTTCTCCCACGCCGTGAGATGAGGCCCGATTCCCCTGCACTGCGTGCAGAGCAATTCCGTGTTGCACATCACACATGAAAGGAGCCTTGATTTCCTTCATGGTACTCCAGAGAAACCCCAAGAACACTGTATAAAGGCTAGAGGGATCCTGAGGTCACTGTAGCAACACGAAAGAGCTCCGTGGACCAAAAATCAACTCGAGATGAGAGGTTAGTCCCTGGCTTCAACTCCAGGGGAATACCACCTTACCAGAAGCACCTCAAAGGAGGCTTCTCTCAGCTCTAGGTATGTGAGAGGGACCCTGAGTTTGCGGCCTCAAGTGGAATGGACACCACGATGCCCTGACTCAAAAGAAGGCCGGATATCCCTGCAGTGACTTGAATGCAGGCTCGTCTTGCATCTCCCAAGACGAAAGGATGTCTGAATCCCCTGCGGAGAACACAGAGAAAGACCTAGTTCCCCACCTCTTCGCGAACAGAGGCCTCACATCCTTTGAAAACTCCAGAGGTACGCGGAGATCAGTGCCTCCAAAGGAGACGATGCCTGACTTCTCGTGAAACTTGATAGGAGTCGTCCCAGGATTTCTGTGGCACGTGGAAAGGGACCCTTGGTCTCCCGCCTCAGCTGGAGAGGCGTCCCAATTGCCCTGTCAAGCCTCAAGGAGAATCGCGAGTTGTCCCTCGCAACTAGGCAGGAGTCCTGACGTCGCTGAACAAACACGTGGGTGGAAATGCCATCCCCGTCGTAACTCGAGAATATACCCCAGGTTCCCGCCGCAACTCGAGAAAAACCATGAGACTTCTCCCACGCCGCGAGATGAGGCCCGATTCCCCTGCACTGCGTGCAGGGCAATTCCGTGTTGCACATCACACATGAAAGGAGCCTTGATTTCCTTCATGGTACTCCAGAGAAACCCCAAGAACACTGTTTCAAGGCTAGAGGGATCCTGAGGTCACTGTAGCAACATGAAAGAGCTCCGTGGACCAAAAATCAACTCGAGATGAGAGTTTAGTCCCTGGCTTCAACTCTAGGGGAATACCACCTTACCAGAAACACCTCAAAGGAGGCTTCTCTCAGTTCTATGTATGTGAGAGGGACCCTGAGTGTGCGGCTTCGAGTGGAATGGACACCGCGATGCCCTGACTCGAAATAAGGCCGGATATCCCTGCAGTGACTTGAATGCAGGCTCGTCTTGCATCTCCCAAGAAGAAAGGATGTCTGAGTCCCCTGCGGAGAACACAGAGAAAGACCTAGTTCCCCACCTCATCGCGACCAGAGGCCTCACATCCTTTGAAAACTCCAGAGGTACGCGGAGATCAGTTCCTGCAAAGGAGACGATGCCTGACTCCTCGTGAATCTTGATAGGATTCCCAGGATTTCTGTGGCACGTGGAAAGGGACCCTTGGTCTCCCGCCTCAGCTGGAGAGGCGTCCCAATTGCCCTGCCAAGCCTCGAGGTGAATCCCGAATTGTCCCTCGCAACTAGGCAGGAGTCCTGACGTCGCTGAACAAACACGTGTGTGGAAGGGCCATCCCCGCCGTAACTCGAGAATTTACCCGAGGTTCCCGCCGCAACTCGAGAAAAACCATGAGACTTCCCCCTCGTCGCGAGAAGAGGCCCGATTCCCCTGTACTGCGTGCAGAGCAATGCCGTGTTGCACATCACACAGGAAAGGAGCCTTGATTTCCATGATGTCACTCCATAGAAACCCCAAGAACACTGTTTCAAGGCTAGAGGGATCCTGAGGTCACTGTAGCAACACAAAAGAGCTCCATGGACCAAGAATCAACTCGAGATGAGAGGTTAGTTCCTGGCTTCGACTCCAGAGGAATACCACCTTACCACAAGCACCTCAAGAGGAGGTTTATCTCAGCTCTAGGTATGTGAGAGGGACCCTGAGTTTGCAGCCTCAAGTGGAATGGACACCGTGATGCCCTGACTCGAAATAAGGCCGGATATCCCTGCAGTGACTTGAATGCAGGCTTGTCTTGCATCTCCCAAGACGAAAGGGTGTCTGAATCCCCTGTGGAAACCACAGAGAAAGACCTAGTTAACCACCTCATCGCGACCGGAGGCCTCACATCCTTTGAAAACTCCAGAGGTATGCAGAGATCAGTGCCTCCAAAGGAGACGATGCCTGACTCCTCGTGAAACTTGATAGGAGTCCCAGGATTCCTGTGGCATGTGGAAAGGGACAGTTGGTGTCCCAACTCAGCTGGAGTGGCGTCCCAATTGCCCTGCCAAGCCTCGAGGAGAGTCCCGAGTTGTCCCTCGCAACTAGGCAGGAGTCCTGACGTCGCTGAACAAACACGTGTGTGGAAGCGCCATCCCCGCCGTAACTCGAGAATATACCCCAGGTTCCCGCCGCAACTCGAGAAAAATCATGAGACTTCCCCCTCGTCGCGAGAAGAGGCACGATTCCCCTGCACTGCGTGCAGAGCAATGCCGTGTTGCACATCACACAGGAAAGGAGCCTTGATTTCCTTGATGGCACTCCAGAGAAACCCCAAGAACACTGTTTCAAGGATAGAGGGATACTGAGGTCATTGTAGCAACACGAAAGGGCTCCGTGGACCAAGAATCAACTCGAGATGAGAGGTTAGTCCCTGGCTTCGACTCCAGAGGAATACCACCTTACCACAAGCACCTCAAGAGGAGGCTTCTCTCAGCTCTAGGTATGTGAGAGGGACCCTGAGTTTGCGGCCTCAAGTGGAATGGACTCTGCGATGCCCTGACTCGAAATAAGGCCGGATATCCCTGCAGTGACTTGAATGCAGGCTCGTCTTGCATCTCCCAAGACGAAAGAATGTCTGAATCCCCTGTGGAGACCACAGAGAAAGACCTAGTTCCTTGGTCTAGTTCTGTGAAAAATACCGTTGGTAACTTGATAGGGATTGCATTGAATCTATAGATTGCTTTCGGTAGAATAGCCATTTTGACAATATTGATTCTTATAATCCATGAATATGGTATGTTTCTCCATCTGTTTGTGTCCTCTTTGATTTGTTTCATCAGTGTTTTATAGTTTTCTATGTATAGTTCTTTTGTTTTTTAGGTAGATATACTCCTAAGTATTTTATTCTTTTTGTTGCAATGGTGAATAGTATTGTTTCCTTAATTTCTCTTTCTGTTTTTCATTGTTAGTATATAGGAATGCAAGGGATTTCTGTGTTTTAATTTTATATCCTGCAACTTTACTATATTCATTGATTAGTTCTAGTAATTTTCTGGTAGAGTCTTTAGGGTTTTCTATATAGAGGATCATGTCATCACAGAACTAGACCAAAGAATTTCACAATTTGTATGGAAATACAAAAAACCTCGAATAGCCAAAGTAATCTTGAAAAAGAAGAATGGAACTGGAGGAATCAACCTGCCTGACTTCAGACTCTACTACAAAGCCACAGTCATCAAGACAGTGTGGTACTGGCACAAAGACAGAAATATAGACCAATGGAACAGAATAGAAAGCCCAGAGATAAATCCACGAACCTATGGACACCTTATCTTTGACAAAGGAGGCAAGGATATACAATGGAAAAAAAGACAACCTCTTTAACAAGTGGTGCTGGGAAAACTGGTCAACCACTTGCAAAAGAATGAAACTAGAACACTTTCTAACACCATACACAAAAATAAACTCAAAATGGATTAAAGATCTAAATGTAAGACCAGAAACTATAAAACTCCTAGAGGAGAACATAGGCAAAACACTCTCCGACATAAATCACAGCAAGATCCTCTATGACCCACCTCCCAGAATATTGGAAATAAAAGCAAAACTAAACAAATGGGATCTAATGAAACTTAAAAGCTTTTGCACTACAAAAGAAACTATAAGTAAGGTGAAAAGACAGCCGTCAGATTGGGAGAAAATAATAGCAAATGAAGAAACAGACAAAGGATTAATCTCAAAAATATACAAGCAACTCCTGCAGCTCAATTCCAGAAAAATAAATGACCCAATCCAAAAATGGGCCAGAGAACTAAACAGACATTTCTCCAAAGAAGACATACAGATGGCTAACAAACACATGAAAAGGTGCTCAACATCACTCATTATTAGAGAAATGCAAATCAAAACCACAATGAGGTACCATTACACACCAGTCAGGATGGCTGCTATCCAAAAGTCTACAAGCAATAAATGCTGGAGAGGCTGTGGAGAAAAGGGAACCCTCTTACACTGTTGGTGGGAATGCAAACTAGTACAGCCACTATGGAAAACAGTGTGGAGATTCCTTAAAAAACTGGAAATAGAACTGCCATATTACCCAGCAATACCACTTCTGGGCATACACACTGAGGAAACCAGATCTGAAAGAGACACATGCACCCCAATGTTCATCACAGCACTGTTTATAATAGCCAGGACATGGAAGCAACCTAGATGCCCATCAGCAGATGAATGGATAAGGAAGCTGTGGGACATATACACCATGGAATTTTACTCAGCCGTCAAAAAGAATTCATTTGAACCAGTCCTAATGAGATGGATGAAACTGGAGCCCCTTATACAGAGTGAAGTAAGCCAGAAAGATAAAGAACATTACAGCATACTAACACATATATATGGAATTTAGAAAGATGGTAACGATAACCCTATATGCAAAACAGAAAAAGAGACACAGAAATACAGAACAGACTTTTGAACTCTGTGGGAGAAGGTGAGGGTGGGATGTTTCAAAAGAACAGCATGTATACTATCTATGGTGAAACAGATCACCAGCCCAGGTGGGATGCATGAGACAAGTGCTCCGGCCTGGTGCACTGGGAAGACCCAGAGGAATCGGGTGGAGAGGGAGATGGGAGGGGGGATCGGGATGGGGAATAAGTGTAAATCTATGGCTGATTCATATCAATGTATGACAAGACCCACTGAAATGTTGTGAAGTAATTAGCCTCCAACTAATAAAAAAAAATTAAAAAAAAAAAAAAAAAAAAAAAAAAAAAAAAAAAGACAGACCTAGTTCCCCTCCTCATCGCGACCGGAGGCCTCACATCCTTTGAAAACTCCAGAGGTACGCGGAGATCAGTGCCTCCAAAGGAGACGATGCCTGACTCCTCGTGAAACTTGATAGGAGTCCCAGGATTCCTGTGGCACGTGGAAAGGGACCCTTGGTCTCCCGCCTCAGCTGGAGAGGCGTCCCAATTGCCCTGCCAAGCCTCGAGGAGAATCCCGAGTTGTCCCTCGCAACTAGGCAGGAGTCCGGACGTCGCTGAACAAACACGTGTGTGGAAGGGCCATCCCCGTCGTAACTCGAGAATATACCCCAGATTCCCGCCGCAACTCGAGAAAAACCATGAGACTTCTCACACGCCGCGAGATGAGGCCCGATTCCCCTGCACTGCGTGCAGAGCAATTCCGTGGTGCACATCACACAGGAAAGGAGCCTTGATTTCCTTGATGGCACTCCAGAGAAACCCCAAGAACACTGTTTCAAGGCTAGAGGGATCCTGAGGTCACTGTAGCAACACGAAAGAGCTCCATGGACCAAGAATCAACTCGAGATGAGAGGTTAGTCCCTGAGTTCGACTCCAGAGGAATACCACCTTACCACAAGCACCTCAAGAGGAGGCTTCTCTCAGCTCTAGGTATGTGAGAGGGACCCTGAGTTTGCAGCCTCAAGTGGAATGGACACCGCGATGCCCTGACTCGACATAAGGCCGGATATCCCTGCAGTGACTTGAATGCAGGCTCGTCTTGCATCTCCCAAGACGAAAGGATGTCTGAATCCCCTGTGGAGACCACAGAGAAAGACCTAGTTCCCCACCTCATCGCGACCGGAGGCCTCACATCCTTTGAAAACTCCAGAGGTACGCGGAGATCAGTGCCTCCAAAGGAGACGATGCCTGCCTCTTCTTGAAACTTGATAGGAGTCCCAGGATTCCTGTGGCATGTGGAAAGGGACACTTGGTCTCCCGCCTCAGCTAGAGAAGCGTCCCAATTGCCCTGCCAAGCCTCGAGGAGAATCCCGAGATGTCCCTCCCAGCTAGGCAGGAGTCCTGACGTCGCTGAACAAACACGTGTTTGGAAGGCCCTCCCCGTCGTAACTCGAGAATATACCCCAGGTTCCCGCCGCAACTCGAGAAAAACCATGAGACTTCCCCCTCGCAGCGAGATGAGGCCCGATTCCCCTGCACTGCGTGCAGAGCAATTCCGTGTTGCACATCACACAGGAAAGGAGCCTTGATTTCCTTGATGGCACTCCAGAGAAACCCCAAGAACACTGTTTCAAGGCTAGAGGGATACTGAGGTCACTGTAGCAACACGAAAGGGCTCCGTGGACCAAGAATCAACTCGAGATGAGAGGTTAGTCCCTGGCTTCGACTCCAGAGGAATAGCACCTTACCACAAGCACCTCAAGAGGAGGCTTCTCTAAGCTCTAGGTATGTGAGAGGGACCCTGAGTTTGCGGCCTCAAGTGGAATGGCCACCGCGATGCCCTGACTCGAAATAAGGCCGGATATCCCTGCAGTAACTTGAATGCAGGCTCGTCTTGCATCTCCCAAGACGAAAGGATGTCTGAATCCCCTGTGGAGACCACAGAGAAAGACCTAGTTCCCCACCTCATCGCGACCGGAGGCCTCACATCCTTTGAAAACTCCAGCGGTACGCGGAGATCAGTGCCTCCAAAGGAGACGATGCCTGCCTCCTCGTGAATCTTGATAGGAGTCCCAGGATTCCTGTGTCACGTGGAAAGGGACACTTGGTCTCCCGCCTCAGCTGGAGAGGCGTCCCAATTGCCCTGCCAAGCCTCGAGGAGAATCCCGAGTTGTCCCTCGCAACTAGGCAGGTGTCCTGACGTCGCTGAACAAACACGTGGGTGGAAGTGCCATCCCCGTCGTAACTCGAGAATATACCCCAGGTTCCCGCCGCAACTCGAGAAAAACCATGAGACTTCTCCCACGCCGCGAGATGAGGCCCGATTCCCCTGCACTGCGTGCAGAGCAATTCCGTGTTGCACATCACACATGAAAGGAGCCTTGATTTCCTTCATGGTACTCCAGAGAAACCCCAAGAACACTGTTTCAAGGCTAGAGGGATCCTGAGGTCACTGTAGCAACATGAAAGAGCTCCGTGGACCAAAAATCAACTCGAGATGAGAGGTTAGTCCCTGGCTTCAACTCCAGGGGATTACCACCTTACCAGAAGCACCTCAAAGAAGGCTTCTCTCAGCTCTAGGTATGTGAGAGGGACCCTGAGTTTGCGGCCTCAAGTGGAATGGACACCACGATGCCCTGACTCAAAATAAGGCCGGATATCCCTGCAGTGACTTGAATGCAGGCCCGTCTTGCATCTCCCAAGAGGAAAGGATGTCTGAATCCCCTGCGGAGAACACAGAGAAAGACCTAGTTCCCCATCTCATCGCGACCAGAGGCCTCACATCCTTTGAAAATTCCAGAGGTACGCGGAGATCAGTGCCTCCAAAGGAGACGATGCCTGACTCCTCGTGAAACATGATAGGATTCCCAGGATTTCTGTGGCACGTGGAAAGGGACCCTTGGTCTCCCGCCTCAGCTGGAGAGGCGTCCAAATGCCCTGCCAAGCCTCGAGGTGAATCCCGAGTTGTCCCTCGCAACTAGGCAGGAGTCCTGACGTCGCTGAACAAACACGTGTGTGGAAGGGGCATCCCCGCCGTAACTCGAGAACTTACCCCAGGTTCCCGCCTCAACTCGAGAAAAATCATGAGACTTCCCCCTCGCTGCGAGATGAGGCCTGATTCCCCTGCAGTGCATGCAGAGCAATGCCGTGTTGCACATCACACAGGAAAGGAGCCTTGATTTCCTTCATGGTACTCCAGAGAAACCCCTAGAACACTGTTTCAAGGCTAGAGGGATCCTGAGGTCACTGTAGCAACATGAAAGAGCTCCGTGGACCAAAACTCAACTCGAGATGAGAGGTTAGTCCCTGGCTTCAACTCCAGGGGAATAACACCTTACCAGAAGCACCTCAAGAGGAGGGTTCTCTCAGCTCTAGGTATGTGAGAGGGACCCTGAGTTTGCAGCCTCAAGTGGAATGGACACCGCGATGCCCTGACTCGAAATAAGGCCGGATATCCCTGCAGTGACTTGAATGCAGGCTCGTCTTGCATCTCCCAAGACGAAAGGATGTCTGAATCCCCTGTGGAAACCACAGAGAAAGACCTAGTTAACCACCTCATCGCGACCAGAGGCCTCACATCCTTTGAAAACTCCAGAGGTACGCTGAGATCAGTGCCTCCAAAGGAGACGATGCCTGCCTCCTCGTGAAACTTGATAGGAGTCCCAGCATCCCTGTGGCATGTGGAAAGGGACCCTTGGTCTCCCGCCTCAGATGGAGAGGCGTCCCAATTGCTCTGCCAAGCCTCGAGGAGAATCCCGAGATGTCCCTCACAGCTAGGCAGGAGTCCTGACGTCGCTGAACAAACACGTGTTTGGAAGGGCCATCCCAGTGGTAACTCTAGAATATACCACAGGTTCCCGCCGCAACTCGAGAAAAACCATGAGACTTCTCCCACACCGCGAGATGAGGCCCGATTCCCCTGCACTGCGTGCAGAGCAATTCCGTGTTGCACATCACACATGAAAGGATCCTTGATTTCCTTCATGGCACTCCAGAGAAACCCCAGGAACACTGTTTCAAGGCTAGAGGGATCCTGAGGTCACTGTAGCAACATGAAAGAGCTCCGTGGACCAAGAATCAACTCGAGATGAGAGGTTAGTCCCTGGCTTCGACTCCAGAGGAATACCACCTTACCACAAGCACCTCAAAGGAGGCTTCTCTCAGCTCTAGGTATGTGAGAGGGACCCTGAGTTTGCGACCTCAAGTGGAATGGACATCGAGATGCCCTGACTCGAAATAAGGCCGGATATCCCTGCAGTGACTTGAATGCAGGCTCGTCTTGCATCTCCCAAGACGAAAGGATGTCTGAATCCCCTGTGGAGACCACAGAGAAAGACCTAGTTCCCCACCTCATCGCGACCGGAGGCCTCACATCCTTTGAAAACTCCAGCGGTACGCGGAGATCAGTGCCTCCAAAGGAGACGATGCCTGACTCCTTGAGAAACTTGATAGGAGTCCCAGGATTCCTGTGGCACGTGGAAAGGGACCCTTGGTCTCCCGCCTCAGCTGGAGAGGCGTCCCAATTGCCCTGCCAAGCCTCAAGGATAATCCCGAGTTGTCCCTTGCAAGTAGGCAGGAGTCCTGTCATCGCTGAAGAAACATGTGTGTGGAATGGCCCTCCCCGTGGTAACTCGAGAATATACCCCAGGTTCCCGCCGCAACTCGAGAAAAACCATGAGACTTCCCCCTCGCCGCGAGATGAGGCCCGATTCCCCTGAACGGCGTTGAGAGCAATTCCGTGTTGCACATTACACATGAAACGAGCCTTGATTTCCTTGATGGCACTCCAGAGAAACCCCAAGAACACTGTTTCAAGGCTAGAGGGATCCTGAGGTCACTGTAGCAACACGAAAGAGCTCCGTGGACCAGAAATCAACTCGAGATGAGAGGTTACTCCCTGGCTTCGACTCCAGAGGAATACCACCTTACCACAAGCACCTCAAAGGAGGCTTCTCTCAGCTTTAGGTATGTGAGAAGGACCCTGAGTTTGTGGCCTCAAGTGGAATGGACACTGCGATGCCCTGACTCGAAATAAGGCTGAATTTCCCTGCAGTGAGTTGAATGCAGGCTCTTCTTGCATCTCCCAAGACGAAAGGATGTCTGAATCCCCGGTGGAGACCACAGAGAAAGAGCTAGTTCCCCACCTCATCGCGACCGGAGGTCTCACATCCTTTGAAAACTCCAGAGGTACGCGGAGATCAGTGCCTCCAAAGGAGACGATGCCTGCCTCCTCGTGAAACTTGATAGGAGTCCCAGGATTCCTGTGGCACGTGGAAAGGGACCCTTGGTCTCCCGCCTCAGCTGGAGAGGCGTCCCAATTGCCCTGCCAAGCCTCGAGGAGAATCCCGAGTTGTCCCTCGCGACTAGGCAGGAGTCCTGACGTCGCTGAACAAAAACGTGTGTGGAAGGGCCATCCCCGTCGTAACTCAAGAATATACCCCAGGTTCCCGCCGCAACTCGAGAAAAACCGTGAGACTTCCCCCTCGCCGCGAGATGAGGCCCGATTCCCCTGCACTAAGTGCAGAGCAATTCCGTGTTGCACATCACACAGAAAAGGAGCCTTGATTTCCTTCATGGCACTCCAGAGAAACCCCAAGAACACTGTTTCAAGGCTAGAGGGATCCTGAGGTCACTGTAGCAACACGAAAGAGCTCCGTGGACCACAAATCAACTCGAGATGAGAGGTTAGTCCCTGGCTTCGACTCCAGAGGAATACCACCTTACCACAAGCACCTCAAGAGGAGGGTTCTCTCAGCTCTAGGTATGTGAGAGGGACCCTGAGTTTGCAGCCTCAAGTGGAATGGACACCGCGATTCCCTGACTCGAAATAAGGCCGGATATCCCTGCAGTGACTTGAATGCAGGCTCGTCTTGCATCTCCCAAGACGAAAGGATGTCTGAATCCCCTGTGGAGACCACAGAGAAAGACCTAGTTCCCCACCTCATCGCGACCGGAGGCCTCACATCCTTTGAAAACTCCAGAGGTACGCGGAGATCAGTGCCTCCAAAGGAGACGATGCCTGCCTCCTCGTGAATCTTGATAGGAGTCCCAGGATTCCTGTGGCACGTGGAAAGGGACCCTTGATCTCCCGCCTCAGCTGGAGAGGCGTCCCAATTGCCCTGCCAAGCCTCAAGGAGAATCCCGAGTTGTCCCTCGCAACTAGGCAGGAGTCCTGACGTCGCTGAACAAACACGTGGGTGGAAGTGCCATCCCCGTCGTAACTCGAGAATATACCCCAGGTTCCCGCCGCAACTCGAGAAAAACCAAGAGACTTCTCCCACGCCGTGAGATGAGGCCCGATTCCCCTGCACTGCGTGCAGAGCAATTCCGTGTTGCACATCACACATGAAAGGAGCCTTGATTTCCTTCATGGTACTCCAGAGAAACCCCAAGAACACTGTATAAAGGCTAGAGGGATCCTGAGGTCACTGTAGCAACACGAAAGAGCTCCGTGGACCAAAAATCAACTCGAGATGAGAGGTTAGTCCCTGGCTTCAACTCCAGGGGAATACCACCTTACCAGAAGCACCTCAAAGGAGGCTTCTCTCAGCTCTAGGTATGTGAGAGGGACCCTGAGTTTGCGGCCTCAAGTGGAATGGACACCACGATGCCCTGACTCAAAAGAAGGCCGGATATCCCTGCAGTGACTTGAATGCAGGCTCGTCTTGCATCTCCCAAGACGAAAGGATGTCTGAATCCCCTGCGGAGAACACAGAGAAAGACCTAGTTCCCCACCTCTTCGCGAACAGAGGCCTCACATCCTTTGAAAACTCCAGACGTACGCGGAGATCAGTGCCTCCAAAGGAGACGATGCCTGACTTCTCGTGAAACTTGATAGGAGTCGTCCCAGGATTTCTGTGGCACGTGGAAAGGGACCCTTGGTCTCCCGCCTCAGCTGGAGAGGCGTCCCAATTGCCCTGTCAAGCCTCAAGGAGAATCGCGAGTTGTCCCTCGCAACTAGGCAGGAGTCCTGACGTCGCTGAACAAACACGTGGGTGGAAATGCCATCCCCGTCGTAACTCGAGAATATACCCCAGGTTCCCGCCGCAACTCGAGAAAAACCTTGAGACTTCTCCCACGCCGCGAGATGAGGCCCGATTCCCCTGCACTGCGTGCAGGGCAATTCCGTGTTGCACATCACACATGAAAGGAGCCTTGATTTCCTTCATGGTACTCCAGAGAAACCCCAAGAACACTGTTTCAAGGCTAGAGGGATCCTGAGGTCACTGTAGCAACATGAAAGAGCTCCGTGGACCAAAAATCAACTCGAGATGAGAGTTTAGTCCCTGGCTTCAACTCTAGGGGAATACCACCTTACCAGAAACACCTCAAAGGAGGCTTCTCTCAGTTCTATGTATGTGAGAGGGACCCTGAGTGTGCGGCTTCGAGTGGAATGGACACCGCGATGCCCTGACTCGAAATAAGGCCGGATATCCCTGCAGTGACTTGAATGCAGGCTCGTCTTGCATCTCCCAAGAAGAAAGGATGTCTGAGTCCCCTGCGGAGAACACAGAGAAAGACCTAGTTCCCCACCTCATCGCGACCAGAGGCCTCACATCCTTTGAAAACTCCAGAGGTACGCGGAGATCAGTTCCTGCAAAGGAGACGATGCCTGACTCCTCGTGAATCTTGATAGGATTCCCAGGATTTCTGTGGCACGTGGAAAGGGACCCTTGGTCTCCCGCCTCAGCTGGAGAGGCGTCCCAATTGCCCTGCCAAGCCTCGAGGTGAATCCCGAATTGTCCCTCGCAACTAGGCAGGAGTCCTGACGTCGCTGAACAAACACGTGTGTGGAAGGGCCATCCCCGCCGTAACTCGAGAATTTACCCGAGGTTCCCGCCGCAACTCGAGAAAAACCATGAGACTTCCCCCTCGTCGCGAGAAGAGGCCCGATTCCCCTGTACTGCGTGCAGAGCAATGCCGTGTTGCACATCACACAGGAAAGGAGCCTTGATTTCCATGATGTCACTCCATAGAAACCCCAAGAACACTGTTTCAAGGCTAGAGGGATCCTGAGGTCACTGTAGCAACACAAAAGAGCTCCATGGACCAAGAATCAACTCGAGATGAGAGGTTAGTTCCTGGCTTCGACTCCAGAGGAATACCACCTTACCACAAGCACCTCAAGAGGAGGTTTATCTCAGCTCTAGGTATGTGAGAGGGACCCTGAGTTTGCAGCCTCAAGTGGAATGGACACCGTGATGCCCTGACTCGAAATAAGGCCGGATATCCCTGCAGTGACTTGAATGCAGGCTTGTCTTGCATCTCCCAAGACGAAAGGGTGTCTGAATCCCCTGTGGAAACCACAGAGAAAGACCTAGTTAACCACCTCATCGCGACCGGAGGCCTCACATCCTTTGAAAACTCCAGAGGTATGCAGAGATCAGTGCCTCCAAAGGAGACGATGCCTGACTCCTCGTGAAACTTGATAGGAGTCCCAGGATTCCTGTGGCATGTGGAAAGGGACAGTTGGTGTCCCAACTCAGCTGGAGTGGCGTCCCAATTGCCCTGCCAAGCCTCGAGGAGAGTCCCGAGTTGTCCCTCGCAACTAGGCAGGAGTCCTGACGTCGCTGAACAAACACGTGTGTGGAAGCGCCATCCCCGCCGTAACTCGAGAATATACCCCAGGTTCCCGCCGCAACTCGAGAAAAATCATGAGACTTCCCCCTCGTCGCGAGAAGAGGCACGATTCCCCTGCACTGCGTGCAGAGCAATGCCGTGTTGCACATCACACAGGAAAGGAGCCTTGATTTCCTTGATGGCACTCCAGAGAAACCCCAAGAACACTGTTTCAAGGCTAGAGGGATACTGAGGTCATTGTAGCAACACGAAAGGGCTCCGTGGACCAAGAATCAACTCGAGATCAGAGGTTAGTCCCTGGCTTCGACTCCAGAGGAATACCACCTTACCACAAGCACCTCAAGAGGAGGCTTCTCTCAGCTCTAGGTATGTGAGAGGGACCCTGAGTTTGCGGCCTCAAGTGGAATGGACTCTGCGATGCCCTGACTCGAAATAAGGCCGGATATCCCTGCAGTGACTTGAATGCAGGCTCGTCTTGCATCTCCCAAGACGAAAGAATGTCTGAATCCCCTGTGGAGACCACAGAGAAAGACCTAGTTCCTTGGTCTAGTTCTGTGAAAAATACCGTTGGTAACTTGATAGGGATTGCATTGAATCTATAGATTGCTTTCGGTAGAATAGCCATTTTGACAATATTGATTCTTATAATCCATGAATATGGTATGTTTCTCCATCTGTTTGTGTCCTCTTTGATTTGTTTCATCAGTGTTTTATAGTTTTCTATGTATAGTTCTTTTGTTTTTTAGGTAGATATACTCCTAAGTATTTTATTCTTTTTGTTGCAATGGTGAATAGTATTGTTTCCTTAATTTCTCTTTCTGTTTTTCATTGTTAGTATATAGGAATGCAAGGGATTTCTGTGTTTTAATTTTATATCCTGCAACTTTACTATATTCATTGATTAGTTCTAGTAATTTTCTGGTAGAGTCTTTAGGGTTTTCTATATAGAGGATCATGTCATCACAGAACTAGACCAAAGAATTTCACAATTTGTATGGAAATACAAAAAACCTCGAATAGCCAAAGTAATCTTGAAAAAGAAGAATGGAACTGGAGGAATCAACCTGCCTGACTTCAGACTCTACTACAAAGCCACAGTCATCAAGACAGTGTGGTACTGGCACAAAGACAGAAATATAGACCAATGGAACAGAATAGAAAGCCCAGAGATAAATCCACGAACCTATGGACACCTTATCTTTGACAAAGGAGGCAAGGATATACAATGGAAAAAAAGACAACCTCTTTAACAAGTGGTGCTGGGAAAACTGGTCAACCACTTGCAAAAGAATGAAACTAGAACACTTTCTAACACCATACACAAAAATAAACTCAAAATGGATTAAAGATCTAAATGTAAGACCAGAAACTATAAAACTCCTAGAGGAGAACATAGGCAAAACACTCTCCGACATAAATCACAGCAAGATCCTCTATGACCCACCTCCCAGAATATTGGAAATAAAAGCAAAACTAAACAAATGGGATCTAATGAAACTTAAAAGCTTTTGCACTACAAAAGAAACTATAAGTAAGGTGAAAAGACAGCCGTCAGATTGGGAGAAAATAATAGCAAATGAAGAAACAGACAAAGGATTAATCTCAAAAATATACAAGCAACTCCTGCAGCTCAATTCCAGAAAAATAAATGACCCAATCCAAAAATGGGCCAGAGAACTAAACAGACATTTCTCCAAAGAAGACATACAGATGGCTAACAAACACATGAAAAGGTGCTCAACATCACTCATTATTAGAGAAATGCAAATCAAAACCACAATGAGGTACCATTACACACCAGTCAGGATGGCTGCTATCCAAAAGTCTACAAGCAATAAATGCTGGAGAGGCTGTGGAGAAAAGGGAACCCTCTTACACTGTTGGTGGGAATGCAAACTAGTACAGCCACTATGGAAAACAGTGTGGAGATTCCTTAAAAAACTGGAAATAGAACTGCCATATTACCCAGCAATACCACTTCTGGGCATACACACTGAGGAAACCAGATCTGAAAGAGACACATGCACCCCAATGTTCATCGCAGCACTGTTTATAATAGCCAGGACATGGAAGCAACCTAGATGCCCATCAGCAGATGAATGGATAAGGAAGCTGTGGGACATATACACCATGGAATTTTACTCAGCCGTCAAAAAGAATTCATTTGAACCAGTCCTAATGAGATGGATGAAACTGGAGCCCCTTATACAGAGTGAAGTAAGCCAGAAAGATAAAGAACATTACAGCATACTAACACATATATATGGAATTTAGAAAGATGGTAACGAGAACCCTATATGCAAAACAGAAAAAGAGACACAGAAATACAGAACAGACTTTTGAACTCTGTGGGAGAAGGTGAGGGTGGGATGTTTCAAAAGAACAGCATGTATACTATCTATGGTGAAACAGATCACCAGCCCAGGTGGGATGCATGAGACAAGTGCTCCGGCCTGGTGCACTGGGAAGACCCAGAGGAATCGGGTGGAGAGGGAGATGGGAGGGGGGATCGGGATGGGGAATAAGTGTAAATCTATGGCTGATTCATATCAATGTATGACAAGACCCACTGAAATGTTGTGAAGTAATTAGCCTCCAACTAATAAAAAAAAATTAAAAAAAAAAAAAAAAAAAAAAAAAAAAAAAAAAAGACAGACCTAGTTCCCCTCCTCATCGCGACCGGAGGCCTCACATCCTTTGAAAACTCCAGAGGTACGCGGAGATCAGTGCCTCCAAAGGAGACGATGCCTGACTCCTCGTGAAACTTGATAGGAGTCCCAGGATTCCTGTGGCACGTGGAAAGGGACCCTTGGTCTCCCGCCTCAGCTGGAGAGGCGTCCCAATTGCCCTGCCAAGCCTCGAGGAGAATCCCGAGTTGTCCCTCGCAACTAGGCAGGAGTCCGGACGTCGCTGAACAAACACGTGTGTGGAAGGGCCATCCCCGTCGTAACTCGAGAATATACCCCAGATTCCCGCCGCAACTCGAGAAAAACCATGAGACTTCTCACACGCCGCGAGATGAGGCCCGATTCCCCTGCACTGCGTGCAGAGCAATTCCGTGGTGCACATCACACAGGAAAGGAGCCTTGATTTCCTTGATGGCACTCCAGAGAAACCCCAAGAACACTGTTTCAAGGCTAGAGGGATCCTGAGGTCACTGTAGCAACACGAAAGAGCTCCATGGACCAAGAATCAACTCGAGATGAGAGGTTAGTCCCTGAGTTCGACTCCAGAGGAATACCACCTTACCACAAGCACCTCAAGAGGAGGCTTCTCTCAGCTCTAGGTATGTGAGAGGGACCCTGAGTTTGCAGCCTCAAGTGGAATGGACACCGCGATGCCCTGACTCGACATAAGGCCGGATATCCCTGCAGTGACTTGAATGCAGGCTCGTCTTGCATCTCCCAAGACGAAAGGATGTCTGAATCCCCTGTGGAGACCACAGAGAAAGACCTAGTTCCCCACCTCATCGCGACCGGAGGCCTCACATCCTTTGAAAACTCCAGAGGTACGCGGAGATCAGTGCCTCCAAAGGAGACGATGCCTGCCTCTTCTTGAAACTTGATAGGAGTCCCAGGATTCCTGTGGCATGTGGAAAGGGACACTTGGTCTCCCGCCTCAGCTAGAGAGGCGTCCCAATTGCCCTGCCAAGCCTCGAGGAGAATCCCGAGATGTCCCTCCCAGCTAGGCAGGGGTCCTGACGTCGCTGAACAAACACGTGTTTGGAAGGCCCTCCCCGTCGTAACTCGAGAATATACCCCAGGTTCCCGCCGCAACTCGAGAAAAACCATGAGACTTCCCCCTCGCAGCGAGATGAGGCCCGATTCCCCTGCACTGCGTGCAGAGCAATTCCGTGTTGCACATCACAAAGGAAAGGAGCCTTGATTTCCTTGATGGCACTCCAGAGAAACCCCAAGAACACTGTTTCAAGGCTAGAGGGATACTGAGGTCACTGTAGCAACACGAAAGGGCTCCGTGGACCAAGAATCAACTCGAGATGAGAGGTTAGTCCCTGGCTTCGACTCCAGAGGAATAGCACCTTACCACAAGCACCTCAAGAGGAGGCTTCTCTAAGCTCTAGGTATGTGAGAGGGACCCTGAGTTTGCGGCCTCAAGTGGAATGGCCACCGCGATGCCCTGACTCGAAATAAGGCCGGATATCCCTGCAGTAACTTGAATGCAGGCTCGTCTTGCATCTCCCAAGACGAAAGGATGTCTGAATCCCCTGTGGAGACCACAGAGAAAGATCTAGTTCCCCACCTCATCGCGACCGGAGGCCTCACATCCTTTGAAAATTCCAGAGGTACGCGGAGATCAGTGCCTCCAAAGGAGACGATGCCTGACTCCTCGTGAATCTTGATAGGAGTCCCTGGATTCCTGTGGCACGTGGAAAGGGACACTTGGTCTCCCGCCTCAGCTGGAGAGGCGTCCCAATTGCCCTGCCAAGCCTCAAGGAGAATCCCGAGTTGTCCCTCGCAACTAGGCAGGAGTCCTGACGTCGCTGAACAAACACGTGGGTGGAAGTGCCATCCCCGTCGTAACTCGAGAATATACCCCAGGTTCCCGCCGCAACTCGAGAAAAACCATGAGACTTCTCCCACGCCGCGAGATGAGGCCCGATTCCCCTGCACTGCGTGCAGAGCAATTCCGTGTTGCACATCACACATGAAAGGAGCCTTGATTTCCTTCATGGTACTCCAGAGAAACCCCAAGAACACTGTTTCAAGGCTAGAGGGATCCTGAGGTCACTGTAGCAACATGAAAGAGCTCCGTGGACCAAAAATCAACTCGAGATGAGAGGTTAGTCCCTGGCTTCAACTCCAGGGGAATACCACCTTAACAGAAGCACCTCAAAGGAGGCTTCTCTCAGCTCTAGGTATGTGAGAGGGACCCTGAGTTTGCGGCCACAAGTGGAATGGACACCACGATGCCCTGACTCAAAATAAGGCCGGATATCCCTGCAGTGACTTGAATGCAGGCTCGTCTTGCATCTCCCAAGACGAAAGGATGTCTGAATCCCCTGCGGAGAACACAGAGAAAGACCTAGTTCCCCACCTCATCGCAACCAGAGGCCTGACATCCTTTGAAAACTCCAGAGGTACGCGGAGATCAGTGCCTCCAAAGGAGACGATGCCTGCCTCCTCGTGAAACTTGATAGGAGTCCCAGGATTCCTGTGGCATGTGGAAAGGGACCCTTGGTGTCCCGACTCAGCTGGAGAGGCGTCCCATTGCCCTGCCAAGCCTCGAGGAGAGTCCAGAGTTGTCCCTCGCAACTAGGCAGGAGTCCTGACGTCGCTGAACAAACACGTGTGTGGAAGGGCCATCCCCACCGTAACTCGAGAATATACCCCAGGTTCCCGCCGCAACTCGAGAAAAATCATGAGACTTCCCCCTCGTCGCGAGAAGAGGCCCGATTCCCCTGCTCTGCATGCAAAGCAATTCCGTGTTGCACATCACACAGGAAAGGAGACTTGATTTCCTTGATGGCACTCCAGAGAAACTCCAAGAACACTGTTTCAAGGCTAGAGGGATCCTGAGGTCACTGTAGCAACACGAAAGGGCTCCGTGGACCAAGAATCAACTCGAGATGAGAGGTTAGTCCCTGGCTTCGACTCCAGAGGAATAGCACCTTATGACAAGCACCTCAAGAGGAGGCTTCTCTCAGCTCTAGGTTTGTGAGAGGGATCCTGAGTTTGCAGCCTCAAGTGGAATGGACACCCCGATGCCCTGACTCGAAATAAGGCCAGATATCCCTGCAGTGACTTGAATGCAGGCTCGTCTTGCATCTCCCAAGACGAAAGGATGTCTGAATCCCCTGTGGAGACCACAGAGAAAGACCTAGTTCCCCACCTCATCGCGACCAGAGGCCTCACATCCTTTGAAAACTCCAGCGGTAGGCGGAGATCAGTGCCTCCAAAGGAGACGATGCCTGCCTCCTCGTGAATCTTGATAGGAGTCCCAGGATTCCTGTGGCACGTGGAAAGGGACCCTTGGTCTCCCGCCTCAGCTGGAGAGGTGTCCCAATTGCCCTGCCAAGCCTCAAGGATAATCCCGAGTTGTTCCTCGCAACTAGGCAGGATTCCTGACGTCGCTGAACAAACATGTATGTGGAAGGGCCGTCCCCGTCGTAACTCGAGAATATACCCCAGGTTCCCGCCGCAACTCGAGAAAAACCATGAGACTTCTCCCACGCCGCGAGATGAGGCCCGATTCCCCTGCACTGCGTGCAGAGCAATTCCGTGTTGCACATCAAACATGAAAGGAGCCTTGATTTCCTTCATGGTACTCCAGAGAAACCCCAAGAACACTGTTTCAAGGCTAGAGGGATCCTGAGGTCACTGTGGCAAAATGAAAGAGCACCGTGGACCAAAAATCACCTCGAGATGAAAGGTTAGTCCCTGGCTTCAACTCCAGGGGAATACCACCTTACCAGAAGCACCTCAAAGGAGGCTTCTCTCAGCTCTAGGTATTTGAGAGGGACCCTGAGTTTGCAGCCTCAAGTGCAATGGACATCACGATGCCCTGACTCAAAATAATGCCGGACATCCCTGCAGTGACTTGAATGCAGGCTCGTCTTGCATCTCCCAAGACGAAAGGATGTCTGAATCCCCTGCGGAGAACACAGAGAAAGACCTAGTTCCCCACCTCATTGCGACCGGAGGCCTCACATCCTTTGAAAACTCCAGAGGTATGCAGAGATCAGTGCCTCCAAAGGAGACGATGCCTGCCTCCTCGTGAAACTTGATAGGAGCCCCAGGATTCCTGTGGCACGTGGAAAGGGACCCTTGGTCTCCCGCCTCAGCTGGAGAGGCGTCCCAATTGCCCTGCCAAGCCTCGAGGAGAGTCCGGTGTTGTCCCTCGCAACTAGGCAGGAGTCCTGACGTCGCTGAACAAACTCGTGTGTGGAAGGGCCATCCCCGTCGTAACTCGAGAATATACCCCAGGTTCCCGCCGCAACTCGAGGAAAATCATGAGACTTCCCCCTCGTCGCGAGAAGAGGCCCGATTCCCCTGCACTGAGTGCAGAGCAATTCCGTGTTGCACATCACACAGGAAAGGAGCCTTGATTTCCTTGATGGCACTCCAGAGAAACTCCAAGAACACTGTTTCAAGGCTAGAGGGATCCTGAGGTCACTGTAGCAACACGAAAGGGCTCTGTGGACCAAGAATCAACTCGAGATGAGAGGTTAGTCCCTGGCTTCGACTCCTGAGGAATAGCACCTTACGACAAGCACCTCAAGAGGAGGCTTCTCTCAGCTCTAGGTTTGTGAGAGGGACCCTGAGATTGCAGCCTCAAGTGGAATGGACACCCCGATGCCCTGACTCGAAATAAGGCCGGATATCCCTGCAGTGTCTTGAATGCAGGCTCGTCTTGCATCTCCCAAGACGAAAGGATGTCTGAATCCCCTGTGGAGACCACAGAGAAAGACCTAGTTCCCCACCTCATCGCGACCGGAGGCCTCACATCCTTTGAAAACTCCAGAGGTACGCGGAGATCAGTGCCTCCAAAGGAGACGATGCCTGCCTCCTCGTGAATCTTGATAGGAGTCGCAGGATTTCTGTGGCACGTGGAAAGGGACACTTGGTCTCCCGCCTCAGCTGGAGAGGCGTGGCAATTTCCCTGCCAAGCCTCAAGGAGAATCCCGAGTTGTCCCTCGCAACTAGGCAGGAGTCCTGACGTTGCTGTAAAAACACGTGTGTGGAATTGCCCTCCCAGTGGTAACTCGAGAATATACCCCAGGTTCCCGCCGCAACTCGAGAAAAACCATTAGCCTTCCCCCTCGCCGGGAGATGAGGCCCGATTCCCCTGCACTGTGTGCAGAGCAATTCCGTGTTGCACATCACACATGAAAGGAGAATTGATTTCCTTGATGGCACTCCAGAAAAACCCCAAGAACACTGTTTCAAGGCTAGAGGGATCCTGAGGTCACTGTAGCAACACGAAAGAGCTCCGTGGACCAAGAATCAACTCGAGATGAGAGGTTAGTCCCTGAGTTCGCCTCCAGAGGAATACCACCTTACCACAAGCACCTCAAGAGTAGGCTTCTCTCAGCTCTAGGTATGTGAGAGGGATCCTGAGTTTGCAGCCTCAAGTGGAATGGACACCCCGATGCCCTGACTCGAAATAAGGCCAGATATCCCTGCAGTGACTTGAATGCAGGCTCGTCTTGCATCTCCCAAGACGAAAGGATGTCTGAATCCCCTGTGGAGACCACAGAGAAAGACCTAGTTTCCCACCTCATGGCGACCGGAGGCCTGACATCCTTTGAAAACTCCAGAGGTACGCGGAGATCAGTGCCTCCAAAGCAGATGATGCCTGACTCCTCGTGAAACTTGACAGGAGTCCCAGGATTCCTGTGGCACTTGGAAAGGGACACTTGGTCTCCTGCCTCAGCTGGAGAGGCGTTCCAATTGCCCCTGCCAAGCCTCGAGGAGAATCCCGAGTTGTCCCTCGCAACTAGGCAGGAGTCCTGACGTCGCTGAACAAACACGTGTGTGGAAGGGCCATCCCCGTCGTAACTCGAGAATATACCCCAGGTTCCCGCCGCAACTCTAGAAAAACCATGAGACTTCCCCCTCGCCGCGAGATGAGGCCCGATTCCCCTGCACTGCGTGCAGAGCAATTCCGTGTTGCACATCACACAGGAAAGGAGCCTTGATTTCCTTGATGGCACTCCAGAGAAACCCCAAGAACCCTGTTTCAAGGCTAGAAGGATCCTGAAGTCATTGTAGCAACACGAAAGAGCTCCGTGGACCAAGAATCAACTCGAGATGAGAGGTTAGTCCCTGGCTTCGCCTCCAGAGGAATACCACCTTACCACAAGCACCTCAAGAGGAGTCTTCTCTCAGCTCTAGGTATGTGAGAGGGACCCTGAGTTTGCGGCCTCAAGTGGAATGGACACCGAGATGCCCTGACTCGAAATAAGGCCGGATATCCCTGCAGTGACTTGAATGCAGGCTCGTCTTGCATCTCCCAAGACGAAAGGATGTCTGAATCCCCTGTGGAGACCACAGAGAAAGACCTAGTTCCTTGGTCTAGTTCTGTGAAAAATACCGTTGGTAGCTTGATAGGGTTTGCATTGAATCTATAGATTGCTTTGGGTAGAATAGCCATTTTGACAATATTGATTCTTCCAATCCATGAACACGGTATGTTTCTCCATCTGTTTGTGTCCTCTTTGATTTCTTTCATCAGTGTTTTATAGTTTTCTATATAGGTCTTTTGTTTCTTTAGGTAGATATACTCCTAAGTATTTTATTCTTTTTGTTGCAATGGTGAATGGTATTGTTTCCTTAATTTCTCTTTCTGTTTTTTCATCGTTAGTATATAGGAATGCAAGGGATTTCTGTGTGTTAATTTTATATCCTGCAACTTTACTATATTCATTGATTAGTTCTAGTAATTTTCTGGTAGAGTCTTTAGGGTTTTCTATATAGAGGATTATGTCATCACAGAACTAGACCAAAGAATTTGACAATTTGTATGGAAATACAAAAAACCTCGAATAGCCAAAGTAATCTTGAAAAAGAAGAATGGAACTGGAGGAATCAACCTGCCTGACTTCAGACTCTACTACAAAGCCACAGTCATCAAGACAGTGTGGTACTGGCACAAAGACAGAAATATAGACCAATGGAACAGAATAGAAAGCCCAGAGATAAATCCACGAACCTATGGACACCTTATCTTTGACAAAGGAGGCAAGGATATACAATGGAAAAAAGACAACCTCTTTAACAAGTGGTGCTGGGAAAACTGGTCAACCACTTGCAAAAGAATGAAACTAGAACACTTTCTAACACCATACACAAAAATAAACTCAAAATGGATTAAAGATCTAAATGTAAGACCAGAAACTATAAAACTCCTAGAGGAGAACATAGGCAAAACACTCTCCGACATAAATCACAGCAAGATCCTCTATGACCCACCTCCCAGAATATTGGAAATAAAAGCAAAACTAAACAAATGGGATCTAATGAAACTTAAAAGCTTTTGCACTACAAAAGAAACTATAAGTAAGGTGAAAAGACAG
The DNA here is from genome assembly GCF_910594005.1 of Cervus elaphus. NCBI lineage: Eukaryota > Metazoa > Chordata > Mammalia > Artiodactyla > Cervidae > Cervus > Cervus elaphus. The sequence goes on from NW_025316786.1 coordinate 1,471,096, forward strand.
CCGTCAGATTGGGAGAAAATAATAGCAAATGAAGAAACAGACAAAGGATTAATCTCAAAAATATTCAAGCAACTCCTGCAGCTCAATTCCAGAAAAATAAATGACCCAATCCAAAAATGGGCCAGAGAACTAAACAGACATTTCTCCAAAGAAGACATACAGATGGCTAACAAACACATGAAAAGGTGCTCAACATCACTCATTATTAGAGAAATGCAAATCAAAACCACAATGAGGTACCATTACACACCAGTCAGGATGGCTGCTATCCAAAAGTCTACAAGCAATAAATGCTGGAGAGGCTGTGGAGAAAAGGGAACCCTCTTACACGGTTGGTGGGAATGCAAACTAGTACAGCCACTATGGAAAACAGTGTGGAGATTCCTTAAAAAACTGGAAATAGAACTGCCATATTACCCAGCAATACCACTTCTGGGCATACACACTGAGGAAACCAGATCTGAAAGAGACACATGCACCCCAATGTTCATCGCAGCACTGTTTATAATAGCCAGGACATGGAAGCAACCTAGATGCCCATCAGCAGATGAATGGATAAGGAAGCTGTGGGACATATACACCATGGAATTTTACTCAGCCGTCAAAAAGAATTCATTTGAACCAGTCCTAATGAGATGGATGAAACTGGAGCCCCTTATACAGAGTGAAGTAAGCCAGAAAGATAAAGAACATTACAGCATACTAACATATATATATGGAATTTAGAAAGATGGTAACGATAACCCTATATGCAAAACAGAAAAAGAGACACAGAAATACAGAACAGACTTTTGAACTCTGTGGGAGAAGGTGAGGGTGGGATGTTTCAAAAGAACAGCATGTATACTATCTATGGTGAAACAGATCACCAGCCCAGGTGGGATGCATGAGACAAGTGCTCCGGCCTGGTGCACTGGGAAGACCCAGAGGAATCGGGTGGAGAGGGAGATGGGAGGGGGATCGGGATGGGGAATAAGTGTAAATCTATGGCTGATTCATATCAATGTATGACAAGACCCACTGAAATGTTGTGAAGTAATTAGCCTCCAACTAATAAAAAAAAATTAAAAAAAAAAAAAACAGAAAAAAAAAAAAAAAAAGAAAGACCTAGTTACCCTCCTCATCGCCACCGGAGGCCTCACATCCTTTGAAAACTCCAGAGGTACGCGGAGAACAGTGCCTCCAAAGGAGACGATGCCTGACTCCTCGTGAAACTTGATAGGAGTCCCAGGATTCCTGTGGCACGTGGAAAGGGACCCTTGGTCTCGCGCCTCAGCTGGAGAGGCGTCCCAATTGCCCTGCCAAGCCTCGAGGAGAATCCCGAGTTGTCCTTCGCAAGTAGGCAGGAGTCCTGACATCGCTGAACAAACACGTGTGTGGAAGGGCCATCCCCGCCGTAACTCGAGAATATACCCCAGGTTCCCGCCGCAACTAGAGAAAAATCATGAGACTTCCCCCTCGTCGCGAGAAGAGGCCCGATTCCCCTGCATTGCGTGCAGAGCAATTCCGTGTTGCACATCACACAGGAAAGGAGCCTTGATTTCCTTGATGTCACTCCAGAGAAACCCCAAGAAAACTGTTTCAAGGCTAGAGGGATCCTGAGGTCACTGTAGCAACACGAAAGAGCTCCGTGGACCAAGAATCAACTCGAGATGAGAGGTTAGTCCCTGGCTTTGACTTCAGAGGAATACCACCTTACCACAAGCACCTCAAGAGGAGGCTTCTCTCAGCTCTAGGTATGTGAGAGAGACCCTGATTTTGCAGCCTCAAGTGGAATGGACACCGCGATTCCCTGACTCGAAATAAGGCCGGATATCCCTGCAGTGACTTGAATGCAGGCTCGTCTTGCATCTCCCAAGACGAAAGGATGTCTGAATCCCCTGTGGAAACCACAGAGAAAGACCTAGTTAACCACCTCATCGCGACCGGAGGCCTCACATCCTTTGAAAACTCCAGAGGTACGCGGAGATCAGTGCCTCCAAAGGAGACGAGGCCTGACTTTTCGTGAAACTTGATAGGAGTCCCAGGATTCCTGTGGCACGTGGAAAGGGACCCTTGGTCTCGCGCCTCAGCTGGAGAGGCGTCCCAATTGCCCTGCCAAGCCTCGAGGAGAATCCCGAGTTGTCCTTCGCAAGTAGGCAGGAGTCCTGACGTCGCTGAACAAACACGTGTGTGGAAGGGCCATCCCCGCCGTAACTCGAGAATATACCCCAGGTTCCCGCCGCAACTAGAGAAAAATCATGAGACTTCCCCCTCGTCGCGAGAAGAGGCCCAATTCCCCTGCACTGCGTGCAGAGCAATTCCGTGTTGCACATCACACAGGAAAGGAGCCTTGATTTCCTTGATGTCACTCCAGAGAAACCCCAAGAACACTGTTTCAAGGCTAGAGGGATCCTGAGGTCACTGTAGCAACAAGAAAGAGCTCCGTGGACCAAGAATCAACTCGAGATGAGAGGTTAGTCCCTGGCTTTGACTCCAGAGGAATACCACCTTACCACAAGCACCTCAAGAGGAGGCTTCTCTCAGCTCTAGGTATGTGAGAGAGACCCTGATTTTGCAGCCTCATGTGGAATGGACACCGCGATTCCCTGACTCGAAATAAGGCCGGATATCCCTGCAGTGACTTGAATGCAGGCTCGTCTTGCATCTCCCAAGACGAAAGGATGTCTGAATCCCCTGTGGAAACCACAGAGAAAGACCTAGTTAACCACCTCATCGCGACCGGAGGCCTCACATCCTTTGAAAACTCCAGAGGTACGCGGAGATCAGTGCCTCCAAAGGAGACGATGCCTGCCTCCTCGTGAAACTTGATAGGAGTCCCAGGATTCCTGTGGCATGTGGAAAGGGACCCTTGGTGTCCCGACTCAGCTGGAGAGGCCTCCCATTGCCCTGCCAAGCCTCAAGGAGAGTCCCGAGTTGTCCCTCGCAACTAGGCAGGAGTCCTGACGTCGCTGAACAAACACGTGTGTGGAAGGGCCATCCCCGCCGTAACTCGAGAATATACCCCAGGTTCCCGCCGCAACTCGAGAAAAATCATGAGACTTCCCCCTCGTCGCGAGAAGTGGCCCGATTCCCCTGCACTGCGTGCAAAGCAATTCCGTGTTGCACATCACACAGGAAAGGAGCCTTGATTTCCTTGATGGCACTCCAGAGAAACTCCAAGAACACTGTTTCAAGGCTAGAGGGATCCTGAGGTCACTGTAGCAACACGAAAGGGCTCCGTGGAACAAGAATCAACTCGAGATGAGAGGTTAGTCCCTGGCTTCGACTCCAGAGGGATAGCACCTTATGACAAGCACCTCAAGAGGAGGCTTCTCTCAGCTCTAGGTTTGTGAGAGGGACCCTGAGTTTGCAGCCTCAAGTGGAATGGACACCCCGATGCCCTGACTCGAAATAAGGCCGGATATCCCTGCAGTGACTTGAATGCAGGCTCGTCTTGCATCTCCCAAGACGAAAGGATGTCTGAATCCCCTGTGGAGACCACAGAGAAAGACCTAGTTCCCCACCTCATCGCGACCGGAGGCCTCACATCCTTTGAAAACTCCAGAGGTACGCGGAGATCAGTGCCTCCAAAGGAGACGATGCCTGCCTCCTCGTGAATCTTGATAGGAGTCCCAGGATTCCTGTGGCACGTGGAAAGGGACCCTTGGTCTCCCGCCTCAGCTGGAGAGGCGTCCCAATTGCCCTGCCAAGCCTCAAGGAGAATCCCGAGTTGTCCCTCGCAACTAGGCAGGAGTCCTGACGTCGCTGAACAAACACATGGGTTGAAGTGCCATCCCCGTCGTAACTCGAGAATATACCCCAGGTTCCCGCCGCAACTCGAGAAAAACCATGAGACTTCTCCCACGCCGCGAGATGAGGCCCGATTCCCCTGCACTGCGTGCAGAGCAATTCCGTGTTGCACATCACACATGAAAGGAGCCTTATTTTCCTTGATGGCACTCCAGAGAAACCCCAAGAACACTGTTTCAAGGCTAGAGGGATCCTGAGGTCACTGTAGCAACACGAAAGAGCTCCATGGACCAAGAATCAACTCGAGATGAGAGGTTAGTCCCTGGCTTCGACTCCAGAGGAATACCACCTTACCACAAGCACCTCAAGAGGAGGCTTCTTTCAGCTCTAGGTATGTGAGAGGGACCCTGAGTTTGTGGCCTCAAGTGGAATGGACACCGCGATGCCCTGGCTCGAAATAAGGCCGGATATCCCTGCAGTGACTTGAATGCAGGCTCGTCTTGCATCTCCCAAGACGAAAGGATGTCTGAATCCCCTGTGGAGACCACAGAGAAAGACCTAGTTCCCCACCTCATCGCGACCGCATGCCTCACATCCTTTGAAAACTCCAGAGGTACGCGGAGATCAGTGCCTCCAAAGGAGACGATGCCTGACTACTCGTAAATCTTGATAGGACTCCCAGGATTCCTGTGGCACGTGGAAAGGGACCCTTGGTCTCCCGGCTCAGCCGGAGAGGCGTCCCAATTGCCCTGCCAAGCCTCGAGGAGAATCCCGAGTTGTCCCTCGCAACTAGGCAGGAGTCCTGCCGTCGCTGAAAAAAAACGTGTGTGGAAGGGCCATCCCCGTCGTAACTCGAGAATATACCCCAGGTTTCCGCCGCAACTCGAGAAAGATCATGAGACTTCCCCCTCACCGCAAGATGAGGCCCGATTCCCCTGCACTGAGTGCAGAGCAATTCCGTGTTGCACATCACACAGGAAAGGAGCCTTGATTTCCTTCATGGCACTCCAGAGAAACCCCAAGAACACTGTTTCAAGGCTAGAGGGATCCTGAGGTCACTGTAGCAACACGAAAGGGCTCCGTGGACCAAGAATCAACTCGAGATGAGAGGTTAGTTCCTGGCTTCGACTCCAGAGGAATACAAGACCCACTGAAATGTTGTGAAGTAATAAGCCTCCAACTAATAAAAAAAATTTAAAAAAAAGAAAAAAAAAAAAAAAAAAGAAAGACCTAGTTCCCCTCCTCATCGCGACCGGAAGCCTCACATCCTTTGAAAACTCCAGAGGTACGCGGAGAAGAGTGCCTCCAAAGGAGACGATGCCTGACTCCTCGTGAAACTTGATAGGAGTCCCAGGATTCCTGTGGCACGTGGAAAGGGACCCTTGGTCTCGCGCCTCAGCTGGAGAGGCGTCCCAATTGCCCTGCCAAGCCTCGAGGAGAATCCCGAGTTGTCCCTCGCAACTAGGCAGGAGTGCTGACGTCGCTGAACATACACGTGTGTGGAAGGGCCTACCCGTCGTAACTCGAGAATATACCCCAGGTTCCCGCCGCAACTCGAGAAAAACCATGAGACTTCTCACACGCCGCGAGATGAGGCCCGATTCCCCTGCACTGCGTGCAGAGCAATTCCGTGTTACACATCACACATGAAAGGATCCTTGATTTCCTTCATGGCACTCCAGAGAAACCCCAAGAACACTGTTTCAAGGCTAGAGGGATCCTGAGGTCACTGTAGCAACACGAAAGAGCTCTGTGGACCAGAAATCAACTCGAGATGAGAGATTAGTCCCTGGCTTCGACTCCAGAGGAATACCACCTTACCACAAGCACCTCAAGAGGAGGCTTCTCTCAGCTCTAGGTATGTGAGAGGGACCCTGAGTTTGCGGCCTCAATTGGAATGGACACCGAGATGCCCTGACTCGAAATAAGGCCGGATATCCCTGCAGTGACTTGAATGCAGGCTCGTCTTGCATCTCCCAAGACGAAAGGATGTCTGAATCCCCTGTGGAGACCACAGAGAAAGACCTAGTTCCTTGGTCTAGTTCTGTGAAAAATACCGTTGGTAGCTTGATAGGGATTGCATTGAATCTATAGATTGCTTTCGGTAGAATAGCCATTTTGACAATATTGATTCTTCCAATCCATGAACACGGTATGTTTCTCCATCTGTTTGTGTCCTCTTTGATTTCTTTCATCAGTGTTTTATAGTTTTCTATGTATAGGTCTTTTGTTTCTTTAGGTAGATATACTCCTAAGTATTTTATTCTTTTTGTTGCAATGGTGAATGGTATTGTTTCCTTAATTTCTCTTTCTGTTTTTTTCATCGTTAGTATATAGGAATGCAAGGGATTTCTGTGTGTTAATTTTATATCCTGCAACTTTACTATATTCATTGATTAGTTCTAGTAATTTTCTGGTAGAGTCTTTCGGGTTTTCTATATAGAGGATCATGTCATCACAGAACTAGACCAAAGAATTTCACAATTTGTATGGAAATACAAAAAACCTCGAATAGCCAAAGTAATCTTGAAAAAGAAGAATGGAACTGGAGGAATCAACCTGCCTGACTTCAGACTCTACTACAAAGCCACAGTCATCAAGACAGTGTGGTACTGGCACAAAGACAGAAATATAGACCAATGGAACAGAATAGAAAGCCCAGAGATAAATCCACGAACCTATGGACACCTTATCTTTGACAAAGGAGGCAAGGATATACAATGGAAAAAAAGACAACCTCTTTAACAAGTGGTGCTGGGAAAACTGGTCAACCACTTGCAAAAGAATGAAACTAGAACACTTTCTAACACCATACACAAAAATAAACTCAAAATGGATTAAAGATCTAAATGTAAGACCAGAAACTATAAAACTCCTAGAGGAGAACATAGGCAAAACACTCTCCGACATAAATCACAGCAAGATCCTCTATGACCCACCTCCCAGAATATTGGAAATAAAAGCAAAACTAAACAAATGGGATCTAATGAAACTTAAAAGCTTTTGCACTACAAAAGAAACTATAAGTAAGGTGAAAAGACAGCCGTCAGATTGGGAGAAAATAATAGCAAATGAAGAAACAGACAAAGGATTAATCTCAAAAATATACAAGCAACTCCTGCAGCTCAATTCCAGAAAAATAAATGACCCAATCCAAAAATGGGCCAGAGAACTAAACAGACATTTCTCCAAAGAAGACATACAGATGGCTAACAAACACATGAAAAGGTGCTCAACATCACTCATTATTAGAGAAATGCAAATCAAAACCACAATGAGGTACCATTACACACCAGTCAGGATGGCTGCTATCCAAAAGTCTACAAGCAATAAATGCTGGAGAGGCTGTGGAGAAAAGGGAACCCTCTTACACTGTTGGTGGGAATGCAAACTAGTACAGCCACTATGGAAAACAGTGTGGAGATTCCTTAAAAAACTGGAAATAGAACTGCCATATGACCCAGCAATACCACTTCTGGGCATACACACTGAGGAAACCAGATCTGAAAGAGACACATGCACCCCAATGTTCATCGCAGCACTGTTTATAATAGCCAGGACATGGAAGCAACCTAGATGCCCATCAGCAGATGAATGGATAAGGAAGCTGTGGTACATATACACCATGGAATTTTACTCAGCCGTCAAAAAGAATTCATTTGAACCAGTCCTAATGAGATGGATGAAACTGGAGCCCCTTATACAGAGTGAAGTAAGCCAGAAAGATAAAGAACATTACAGCATACTAACACATATATATGGAATTTAGAAAGATGGTAACGAGAACCCTATATGCAAAACAGAAAAAGAGACACAGAAATACAGAACAGACTTTTGAACTCTGTGGGAGAAGGTGAGGGTGGGATGTTTCAAAAGAACAGCATGTATACTATCTATGGTGAAACAGATCACCAGCCCAGGTGGGATGCATGAGACAAGTGCTCCGGCCTGGTGCACTGGGAAGACCCAGAGGAATCGGGTGGAGAGGGAGATGGGAGGGGGGATCGGGATGGGGAATAAGTGTAAATCTATGGCTGATTCATATCAATGTATGACAAGACCCACTGAAATGTTGTGAAGTAATTAGCCTCCAACTAATAAAAAAATTTAAAAAAAAAAAAAAGAAAAAAAAAAAAAAAAAAGAAAGAACTAGTTCCCCTCCTCATCGCCACCGGAGGCCTCACATCCTTTGAAAACTCCAGAGGTACGCGGAGATCAGTGCCTCCAAAGGAGACGATGCCTGCCTCCTCGTGAAACTTGATAGGAGTCCCAGGATTCCTGTGGCACGTGGAAAGGGACCCTTGGTCTCGCGCCTCAGCTGGAGAGGCGTCCCAATTGCCCTGCCAAGCCTCGAGGAGAATCCCGAGTTGTCCCTCGCAACTAGGCAGGAGTCCTGACGTCGCTGAACAAACACGTGTGTGGAAGGGCCATCCCCGTCGTAACTCGAGAATATACCCCAGGTTCCAGCCGCAACTCGAGAAAAACCATGAGACTTATCCCACGCCGCGAGATGAGGCCCGATTCCCCTGCACTGCGTGCAGAGCAATTCCGTGTTGCACATCACACAGGAAAGGAGCCTTGATTTCCTTGATGGCACTCCAGAGAAACCCCAAGAACACTGTTTCAAGGCTAGAGGGATACTGAGGTCACTGTAGCAACACGAAAGAGCTCCATGGACCAAAAATCAACTCGAGATGAGAGGTTAGTCCCTGGCTTCGACTCCAGAGGAATACCACCTTACCACAAGCACCTTAAGAGGAGGCTTCTCTCAGCTCTAGGTATGTGAGAGGGACCCTAGTTTGCGGCCTCAAGTGGAATGGACACCGAGATGCCCTGACTCGAAATAAGGCCGGATATCCCTGCAGTGACTTGAATGCAGGCTCGTCTTGCATCTCCCAAGACGAAAGGATGTCTGAATCCCCTGTGGAGACCACAGAGAAAGACCTAGTTCCCCACCTCATCGCGACCGGAGGCCTCACATCCTTTGAAAACTCCAGAGGTACGCGGAGATCAGGGCCTCCAAAGGAGACGATGCCTGACTCCTCTTGAAACTTGATAGGAGTCCCAGGATTCCTGTGGCACGTGGAAAGGGACCCTTGGTCTCCCGCCTCAGCTGGAGAGGTGTCCCAATTGCCCTGCCAAGCCTCAAGGAGAATCCAGAGTTGTCCCTCACAACTAGGCAGGAGTCCTGACGTTGCTGAACAAACACGTGTGTGGAATGGCCATCCGGGTTGTAACTCGAGAATATACCCCAGGTTCCCGCCGCAACTCGAGAAAAACCATGAGACTTCTCACACGCCGCGAGATGAGGCCCGATTCCCCTGCACTGCGTGCAGAGCAATTCCGTGTTGCACATCACACATGAAAGGAGCCTTGATTTCCTTGATGGCACTCCAGAGAAACCCCAAGAACACTGTTTCAAGGCTAGAGGGATTCTGAGGTCACTGTAGCAACATGAAAGAACTCCGTGGACCAAAACTCAACTCGAGATGAGAGGTTAGTCCCTGGCTTCAACTCCAGGGGAATACCACCTTACCAGAAGCACCTCAAAGGAGGCTTCTCTCAGCTCTAGGTATGTAAGAAGGACCCTGAGTTTGCGGCCTCAAGTGGAATGGACACCCCAATGCCCTGACTCGAAATAAGGCCGGATATCCCTGCAGTGACTTGAATGCAGGCTCGTCTTGCATATCCCAAGACGAAAGGATGTCTGAATCCCCTGCAGAGAACACAGAGAAAGACCAAGTTCCCCACCTCATCGTGACCAGAGGCCTCACATCCTTTGAAAACTCCAGAGGTACGCGGAGATCAGTGCCTCCAAAGGAGACGATGCCTGACTCCTCGTGAAACTTGTTGAAGTCCCAGGATTTCTGTGGCACGTGGAAAGGGACCCTTGGTCTCCCGCCTCAGCTGGAGAGCCGTCCCAATTGCCCTGCCAAGACTCGAGGTGAATCTCGATTTGTCCCTCGCAACTAGGCAGGAGTCCTGACTTGGCTGAACAAACACATGTGTGGAAGGGCCATCCCCGCCGTAACTCGAGAATTTACCCCAGGTTCCCGCCGCAACTCGAGAAAAACCATGAGACTTCCCCCTCGCCGCGAGATGAGGCCCGATTCCCCTGCACTGCGTGCAGAACAATTTCGTGTTGCACATCACACAGGAAAGGAGCCTTGATTTCCTTCATGGTACTCCAGAGAAACCCCAAGAACACTGTTTCAAGGCTAGAGGGATACTGAGGTCACTGTAGCAACACGAAAGAGCTCCATGGACCAAGAATCAACTCGAGATGAGAGGTTAGTTCCTGGCTTCGACTCCAGAGGAATACCACCTTACCACAAGCACCTCAAGAGGAGGCTTCTCTCAGCTCTACGTATGTGAGAGGGACCCTGAGTTTGCAGCCTCAAGTGGAATGGACACCGCGATGCCCTGACTCGAAATAAGGCCGGATATCCCTGCAGTGACTTGAATGCAGGCTCGTCTTGCATCTCTCAAGACGAAAGGGTGTCTGAATCCCCTGTGGAAACCACAGAGAAAGACCTAGTTAACCACCTCATCGCGACCAGAGGCCTCACATCCTTTGAAAACTCCAGAGGCACGCTGAGATCAGTGCCTCCAAAGGAGACGATGCCTGCCTCCTCGTGAAACTTGATAGGAGTCCCAGGATTCCTGTGGCATGTGGAAAGGGACCCTTGGTGTCCCGACTGAGCTGGAGAGGCGTCCCATTGCCCTGCCAAGCCTAAAGGAGAGTCCCGAGTTGTCCCTCGCAACAAGGCAGGAGTCCTGACGTCGCTGAACAAACACGTGTGTGGAAGGGCCATCCCCGCCGTAACTCGAGAATATACCCCAGGTTCCCGCCGCAACTCGAGAAAAATCATGAGACTTCCCCCTCGTCGCGAGAAGAGGCCCGATTCCCCTGCACTGCGTTCAGAGCAATTCCGTGTTGCACATCACACAGGAAAGGAGCCTTGATTTCCTTGATGTCACTCCAGAGAAACCCCAAGAACACTGTTTCAAGGCTAGAGGGATACTGAAGTCACTGTAGCAACACGAAAGGGCTCCGTGGACCAAGAATCAACTCGAGATGAGAGGTTAGTCCCTGGCTTCGACTCCAGAGGAATAGCACCTTACCACAAGCACCTCAAGAGGAGGCTTCTCTCAGCTCTAGGTATGTGAGAGGGACCTTGAGTTTGCGGCCTCAAGTGGAATGGACACCCCGATGCCGTGACTCGAAATAAGGCCGGATATCCCTGCAGTGACTTGAATGCAGGCTCGTCTTGCAACTCCCAAGACGAAAGGATGTCTGAATCACCTGTGGAGACCACAGAGAAAGACCTAGTTCCCCACCTCATCGCGACCGGAGGCCTCACATCCTTTGAAAACTCCAGAGGTACGCGGAGATCAGTGCCTCCAAAGGAGACGATGCCTGCCTCCTCGTGAAACTTGATAGGAGTCCCAGGATTCCTGTGGCACGTGGAAAGGGACACTTGGTCTCCTGCCTAAGCTGGAGAGGCGTCCCAATTACCCTGCCAAGCCTCGATGAGAATCCCGAGTTGTCCCTCGCAACTAGGCAGGAGTCCTGCCGTCGCTGAACAAACACGTGTGTGGAAGGGCCATCCCCGACGTAACTCGAGAATATACCCCAGGTTCCCACCGCAACTCGAGAAAAACCATTAGCCTTCCCCCTCGCCGCGAGATGAGGCCCGATTCCCCTGCACTGCGTGCAGAGCAATTCCGTGTTGCACATCACACATGAAAGGAGCCTTGATTTCCTTGATGGCACTCCAGAGAAACCCCAAGAACACTGTTTCAAGGCTAGAGGGATCCTGAGGTCATTGTAGCAACACGAAAAAGCTCCGTGGACCAAGAATCAACTCGAGATGAGAGGTTAGTCCCTGGCTTCGCCTCCAGAGGAATACCACCTTACCACAAGCACCTCAAGAGGAGTCTTCTCTCAGCTCTAGGTATGTGAGAGGGACCCTGAGTTTGCGGCCTCAAGTGGAATGGACTTCGCGATGCCCTGACTCGAAACAAGGCCGGATATCCCTGCAGTGACTTGAATGCAGGCTCGTCTTGCATCTCCCAAGACGAAAGAATGTCTGAATCCCCTGTGGAGACCACAGAGAAAGACCTAGTTCCTTGGTCTAGTTCTGTGAAAAATACCGTTGGTAGCTTGATAGGGATTGCATTGAATCTATAGATTGCTTTCGGTAGAATAGCCATTTTGACAATATTGATTCTTCCAATCCATGAACACGGTATGTTTCTCCATCTGTTTGTGTCCTGTTTGATTTCTTTCATCAGTGTTTTATAGTTTTCTATGTATAGGTCTTTTGTTTCTTTAGGTAGATATACTCCTAAGTATTTTATTCTTTTGTTGCAATGGTGAATGGTATTGTTTCCTTAATTTCTCTTTCTGTTTTTTCATCGTTAGTATATAGGAATGCAAGGGATTTCTGTGTGTTAATTTTATATCCTGCAACTTTACTATATTCATTGATTAGTTCTAGTAATTTTCTGGTAGAGTCTTTAGGGTTTTCTATATAGAGGATCATGTCATCACAGAACTAGACCAAAGAATTTCACAATTTGTATGGAAATACAAAAAACCTCGAATAGCCAAAGTAATCTTGAAAAAGAAGAATGGAACTGGAGGAATCAACCTGCCTGACTTCAGACTCTACTACAAAGCCACAGTCATCAAGACAGTGTGGTACTGGCACAAAGACAGAAATATAGACCAATGGAACAGAATAGAAAGCCCAGAGATAAATCCACGAACCTATGGACACCTTATCTTTGACAAAGGAGGCAAGGATATACAATGGAAAAAAGACAACCTCTTTAACAAGTGGTGCTGGGAAAACTGGTCAACCACTTGCAAAAGAATGAAACTAGAACACTTTCTAACACCATACACAAAAATAAACTCAAAATGGATTAAAGATCTAAATGTAAGACCAGAAACTATAAAACTCCTAGAGGAGAACATAGGCAAAACACTCTCCGACATAAATCACAGCAAGATCCTCTATGACCCACCTCCCAGAATATTGGAAATAAAAGCAAAACTAAACAAATGGGATCTAATGAAACTTAAAAGCTTTTGCACTACAAAAGAAACTATAAGTAAGGTGAAAAGACAGCTGTCAGATTGGGAGAAAATAATAGCAAATGAAGAAACAGACAAAGGATTAATCTCAAAAATATACAAGCAACTCCTGCAGCTCAATTCCAGAAAAATAAATGACCCAATCCAAAAATGGGCCAGAGAACTAAACAGACATTTCTCCAAAGAAGACATACAGATGGCTAACAAACACATGAAAAGGTGCTCAACATCACTCATTATTAGAGAAATGCAAATCAAAACCACAATGAGGTACCATTACACACCAGTCAGGATGGCTGCTATCCAAAAGTCTACAAGCAATAAATGCTGGAGAGGCTGTGGAGAAAAGGGAACCCTCTTACACTGTTGGTGGGAATGCAAACTAGTACAGCCACTATGGAAAACAGTGTGGAGATTCCTTAAAAAACTGGAAATAGAACTGCCATATTACCCAGCAATACCACTTCTGGGCATACACACTGAGGAAACCAGATCTGAAAGAGACACATGCACCCCAATGTTCATCGCAGCACTGTTTATAATAGCCAGGACATGGAAGCAACCTAGATGCCCATCAGCAGATGAATGGATAAGGAAGCTGTGGGACATATACACCATGGAATTTTACTCAGCCGTCAAAAAGAATTCATTTGCACCAGTCCTAATGAGATGGATGAAACTGGAGCCCCTTATACAGAGTGAAGTAAGCCAGAAAGATAAAGAACATTACAGCATACTAACACATATATATGGAATTTAGAAAGATGGTAACGAGAACCCTATATGCAAAACAGAAAAAGAGACACAGAAATACAGAACAGACTTTTGAACTCTGTGGGAGAAGGTGAGGGTGGGATGTTTCAAAAGAACAGCATGTATACTATCTATGGTGAAACAGATCACCAGCCCAGGTGGGATGCATGAGACAAGTGCTCCGGCCTGGTGCACTGGGAAGACCCAGAGGAATCGGGTGGAGAGGGAGATGGGAGGGGGGATCGGGATGGGGAATAAGTGTAAATCTATGGCTGATTCATATCAATGTATGACAAGACCCACTGAAATGTTGTGAAGTAATAAGCCTCCAACTAATAAAAAAAAATTAAAAAAAAGAAAAAAAAAAAAAAAAAAGAAAGACCTAGTTCCCCTCCTCATCGCGACCGGAGGCCTCACATCCTTTGAAAACTCCAGAGGTACGCGGAGAAGAGTGCCTCCAAAGGAGACGATGCCTGACTCCTCGTGAAACTTGATAGGAGTCCCAGGATTCCTGTGGCACGTGGAAAGGGACCCTTGGTCTCGCGCCTCAGCTGGAGAGGCGTCCCAATTGCCCTGCCAAGCCTCGAGGAGAATCCCGAGTTGTCCCTCGCAACTAGGCAGGAGTGCTGACGTCGCTGAACATACACGTGTGTGGAAGGGCCTACCCGTCGTAACTCGAGAATATACCCCAGGTTCCCGCCGCAACTCGAGAAAAACCATGAGACTTCTCACACGCCGCGAGATGAGGCCCGATTCCCCTGCACTGCGTGCAGAGCAATTCCGTGTTACACATCACACATGAAAGGATCCTTGATTTCCTTCATGGCACTCCAGAGAAACCCCAAGAACACTGTTTCAAGGCTAGAGGGATCCTGAGGTCACTGTAGCAACACGAAAGAGCTCTGTGGACCAGAAATCAACTCGAGATGAGAGATTAGTCCCTGGCTTCGACTCCAGAGGAATACCACCTTACCACAAGCACCTCAAGAGGAGGCTTCTCTCAGCTCTAGGTATGTGAGAGGGACCCTGAGTTTGCGGCCTCAAGTGGAATGGACACCGAGATGCCCTGACTCGAAATAAGGCCGGATATCCCTGCAGTGACTTGAATGCAGGCTCGTCTTGCATCTCCCAAGACGAAAGGATGTCTGAATCCCCTGTGGAGACCACAGAGAAAGACCTAGTTCCTTGGTCTAGTTCTGTGAAAAATACCGTTGGTAGCTTGATAGGGATTGCATTGAATCTATAGATTGCTTTCGGTAGAATAGCCATTTTGACAATATTGATTCTTCCAATCCATGAACACGGTATGTTTCTCCATCTGTTTGTGTCCTCTTTGATTTCTTTCATCAGTGTTTTATAGTTTTCTATGTATAGGTCTTTTGTTTCTTTAGGTAGATATACTCCTAAGTATTTTATTCTTTTTGTTGCAATGGTGAATGGTATTGTTTCCTTAATTTCTCTTTCTGTTTTTTTCATCGTTAGTATATAGGAATGCAAGGGATTTCTGTGTGTTAATTTTATATCCTGCAACTTTACTATATTCATTGATTAGTTCTAGTAATTTTCTGGTAGAGTCTTTCGGGTTTTCTATATAGAGGATCATGTCATCACAGAACTAGACCAAAGAATTTCACAATTTGTATGGAAATACAAAAAACCTCGAATAGCCAAAGTAATCTTGAAAAAGAAGAATGGAACTGGAGGAATCAACCTGCCTGACTTCAGACTCTACTACAAAGCCACAGTCATCAAGACAGTGTGGTACTGGCACAAAGACAGAAATATAGACCAATGGAACAGAATAGAAAGCCCAGAGATAAATCCACGAACCTATGGACACCTTATCTTTGACAAAGGAGGCAAGGATATACAATGGAAAAAAAGACAACCTCTTTAACAAGTGGTGCTGGGAAAACTGGTCAACCACTTGCAAAAGAATGAAACTAGAACACTTTCTAACACCATACACAAAAATAAACTCAAAATGGATTAAAGATCTAAATGTAAGACCAGAAACTATAAAACTCCTAGAGGAGAACATAGGCAAAACACTCTCCGACATAAATCACAGCAAGATCCTCTATGACCCACCTCCCAGAATATTGGAAATAAAAGCAAAACTAAACAAATGGGATCTAATGAAACTTAAAAGCTTTTGCACTACAAAAGAAACTATAAGTAAGGTGAAAAGACAGCCGTCAGATTGGGAGAAAATAATAGCAAATGAAGAAACAGACAAAGGATTAATCTCAAAAATATACAAGCAACTCCTGCAGCTCAATTCCAGAAAAATAAATGACCCAATCCAAAAATGGGCCAGAGAACTAAACAGACATTTCTCCAAAGAAGACATACAGATGGCTAACAAACACATGAAAAGGTGCTCAACATCACTCATTATTAGAGAAATGCAAATCAAAACCACAATGAGGTACCATTACACACCAGTCAGGATGGCTGCTATCCAAAAGTCTACAAGCAATAAATGCTGGAGAGGCTGTGGAGAAAAGGGAACCCTCTTACACTGTTGGTGGGAATGCAAACTAGTACAGCCACTATGGAAAACAGTGTGGAGATTCCTTAAAAAACTGGAAATAGAACTGCCATATTACCCAGCAATACCACTTCTGGGCATACACACTGAGGAAACCAGATCTGAAAGAGACACATGCACCCCAATGTTCATCGCAGCACTGTTTATAATAGCCAGGACATGGAAGCAACCTAGATGCCCATCAGCAGATGAATGGATAAGGAAGCTGTGGGACATATACACCATGGAATTTTACTCAGCCGTCAAAAAGAATTCATTTGAACCAGTCCTAATGAGATGGATGAAACTGGAGCCCCTTATACAGAGTGAAGTAAGCCAGAAAGATAAAGAACATTACAGCATACTAACACATATATATGGAATTTAGAAAGATGGTAACGAGAACCCTATATGCAAAACAGAAAAAGAGACACAGAAATACAGAACAGACTTTTGAACTCTGTGGGAGAAGGTGAGGGTGGGATATTTCAAAAGAACAGCATGTATACTATCTATGGTGAAACAGATCACCAGCCCAGGTGGGATGCATGAGACAAGTGCTCCGGCCTGGTGCACTGGGAAGACCCAGAGGAATCGGGTGGAGAGGGAGATGGGAGGGGGGATCGGGATGGGGAATAAGTGTAAATCTATGGCTGATTCATATCAATGTATGACAAGACCCACTGAAATGTTGTGAAGTAATAAGCCTCCAACTAATAAAAAAAATTAAAAAAAAAGAAAAAAAAAAAAAAGAAAGACCTAGTTCCCCTCCTCATCGCGACCGGAGGCCTCACATCCTTTGAAAACTCCAGAGGTACGCGGAGATCAGTGCCTCCAAAGGAGACGATGCCTGACTCCTCGTGAAACTTGATAGGAGTCCCAGGATTCCTGTGGCACGTGGAAAGGGACCCTTGGTCTCCCGCCTCAGCTGGAGAGGCGTCCCAATTGCCCTGCCAAGCCTCGAGGAGAATCCCGAGTTGTCCCTCGCAACTAGGCAGGAGTGCTGACGTCGCTGAACATACACGTGTGTGGAAGGGCCATCCCCGTCGTAACTCGAGAATATACCCCAGGTTCCCGCCGCAACTCGAGAAAAACCATGAGACTTCTCACACGCCGCGTGATGAGGCCCGATTCCCCTGCACTGCGTGCAGAGCAATTCCGTGTTGCACATCACACATGAAAGGATCCTTGATTTCCTTCATGGCACTCCAGAGAAACCCCAAGAACACTGTTTCAAGGCTAGAGGGATCCTGAGGTCACTGTAGCAACACGAAAGAGCTCTGTGGACCAGAAATCAACTCGAGATGAGAGATTAGTCCCTGGCTTCGACTCCAGAGGAATACCACCTTACCACAAGCACCTCAAAGGAGGCTTCTCTCAGCTCTAAGTATGTGAGAGTGACCCTGAGTTTGCGGCCTCAAGTGGAATGGCCACCGCGATGCCCTGACTCGAAATAAGGCCGGACATCCCTGCAGTAACTTGAATGCAGGCTCGTCTTGCATCTCCCAAGACGAAAGGATGTCTGAATCCCCTGTGGAGACCACAGAGAAAGACCTAGTTCCCCACCTCATCGCGACCGGAGGCCTCACATCCTTTGAAAACTCCAGAGGTACGCGGAGATCAGTGCCTCCAAAGGAGACGATGCCTGACTCCTCGTGAAACTTGATAGGAGTCCCAGGATTCCTGTGGCACGTGGAAAGGGACCCTTGGTCTCCCGCCTCAGCTGGAGAGGCGTCCCAATTGCCCTGCCAAGCCTCGAGGAGAATCCCGAGTTGTCCCTCGCAACTAGGCAGGAGTCCTACCGTCGCTGAACAAATATGTGGGTGGAAGTGCCATCCCCGTCGTATCTCGAGAATATACCCCAGGTTCCCGCCGCAACTCGAGAAAAACCATGAGACTTCTCCCACGCCGCGAGATGAGGCCCGATTCCCCTGCACTGGGTGCAGAGCAATTCCGTGTTGCACATCACACATGAAAGGATCCTTGATTTCCTTCATGGCACTCCAGAGAAACCCCAAGAACACTGTTTCAAGGCTAGAGGGATCCTGAGGTCACTGTAGCAACACGAAAGAGCTCTGTGGACCAGAAATCAACTCGAGATGAGAGATTAGTCCCTGGCTTCGACTCCAGAGGAATACCACCTTACCACAAGCACCTCAAGAGGAGGCTTCTCTCAGCTCTAGGTATGTGAGAGGGACCCTGAGTTTGCGGCCTCAATTGGAATGGACACCGAGATGCCCTGACTCGAAATAAGGCCGGATATCCCTGCAGTGACTTGAATGCAGGCTCGTCTTGCATCTCCCAAGACGAAAGGATGTCTGAATCCCCTGTGGAGACCACAGAGAAAGACCTAGTTCCTTGGTCTAGTTCTGTGAAAAATACCGTTGGTAGCTTGATAGGGATTGCATTGAATCTATAGATTGCTTTCGGTAGAATAGCCATTTTGACAATATTGATTCTTCCAATCCATGAACACGGTATGTTTCTCCATCTGTTTGTGTCCTCT
The DNA here is from genome assembly GCF_910594005.1 of Cervus elaphus. NCBI lineage: Eukaryota > Metazoa > Chordata > Mammalia > Artiodactyla > Cervidae > Cervus > Cervus elaphus. Next base: position 1,489,726 of record NW_025316786.1, read on the forward strand.
TTGATTTCTTTCATCAGTGTTTTATAGTTTTCTATGTATAGGTCTTTTGTTTCTTTAGGTAGATATACTCCTAAGTATTTTATTCTTTTTGTTGCAATGGTGAATGGTATTGTTTCCTTAATTTCTCTTTCTGTTTTTTTCATCGTTAGTATATAGGAATGCAAGGGATTTCTGTGTGTTAATTTTATATCCTGCAACTTTACTATATTCATTGATTAGTTCTAGTAATTTTCTGGTAGAGTCTTTCGGGTTTTCTATATAGAGGATCATGTCATCACAGAACTAGACCAAAGAATTTCACAATTTGTATGGAAATACAAAAAACCTCGAATAGCCAAAGTAATCTTGAAAAAGAAGAATGGAACTGGAGGAATCAACCTGCCTGACTTCAGACTCTACTACAAAGCCACAGTCATCAAGACAGTGTGGTACTGGCACAAAGACAGAAATATAGACCAATGGAACAGAATAGAAAGCCCAGAGATAAATCCACGAACCTATGGACACCTTATCTTTGACAAAGGAGGCAAGGATATACAATGGAAAAAAAGACAACCTCTTTAACAAGTGGTGCTGGGAAAACTGGTCAACCACTTGCAAAAGAATGAAACTAGAACACTTTCTAACACCATACACAAAAATAAACTCAAAATGGATTAAAGATCTAAATGTAAGACCAGAAACTATAAAACTCCTAGAGGAGAACATAGGCAAAACACTCTCCGACATAAATCACAGCAAGATCCTCTATGACCCACCTCCCAGAATATTGGAAATAAAAGCAAAACGAAACCAATGGGATCTAATGAAACTTAAAAGCTTTTGCACTACAAAAGAAACTATAAGTAAGGTGAAAAGACAGCCGTCAGATTGGGAGAAAATAATAGCAAATGAAGAAACAGACAAAGGATTAATCTCAAAAATATACAAGCAACTCCTGCAGCTCAATTCCAGAAAAATAAATGACCCAATCCAAAAATGGGCCAGAGAACTAAACAGACATTTCTCCAAAGAAGACATACAGATGGCTAACAAACACATGAAAAGGTGCTCAACATCACTCATTATTAGAGAAATGCAAATCAAAACCACAATGAGGTACCATTACACACCAGTCAGGATGGCTGCTATCCAAAAGTCTACAAGCAATAAATGCTGGAGAGGCTGTGGAGAAAAGGGAACCCTCTTACACTGTTGGTGGGAATGCAAACTAGTACAGCCACTATGGAAAACAGTGTGGAGATTCCTTAAAAAACTGGAAATAGAACTGCCATATTACCCAGCAATACCACTTCTGGGCATACACACTGAGGAAACCAGATCTGAAAGAGACACATGCACCCCAATGTTCATCACAGCACTGTTTATAATAGCCAGGACATGGAAGCAACCTAGATGCCCATCAGCAGATGAATGGATAAGGAAGCTGTGGGACATATACACCATGGAATTTTACTCAGCCGTCAAAAAGAATTCATTTGCACCAGTCCTAATGAGATGGATGAAACTGGAGCCCCTTATACAGAGTGAAGTAAGCCAGAAAGATAAAGAACATTACAGCATACTAACACATATATATGGAATTTAGAAAGATGGTAACGAGAACCCTATATGCAAAACAGAAAAAGAGACACAGAAATACAGAACAGACTTTTGAACTCTGTGGGAGAAGGTGAGGGTGGGATATTTCAAAAGAACAGCATGTATACTATCTATGGTGAAACAGATCACCAGCCCAGGTGGGATGCATGAGACAAGTGCTCCGGCCTGGTGCACTGGGAAGACCCAGAGGAATCGGGTGGAGAGGGAGATGGGAGGGGGGATCGGGATGGGGAATAAGTGTAAATCTATGGCTGATTCATATCAATGTATGACAAGACCCACTGAAATGTTGTGAAGTAATAAGCCTCCAACTAATAAAAAAAAATTAAAAAAAAAGAAAAAAAAAAAAAAGAAAGACCTAGTTCCCCTCCTCATCGCGACCGGAGGCCTCACATCCTTTGAAAACTCCAGAGGTACGCGGAGATCAGTGCCTCCAAAGGAGACGATGCCTGACTCCTCGTGAAACTTGATAGGAGTCCCAGGATTCCTGTGGCACGTGGAAAGGGACCCTTGGTCTCCCGCCTCAGCTGGAGAGGCGTCCCAATTGCCCTGCCAAGCCTCGAGGAGAATCCCGAGTTGTCCCTCGCAACTAGGCAGGAGTGCTGACGTCGCTGAACATACACGTGTGTGGAAGGGCCATCCCCGTCGTAACTCGAGAATATACCCCAGGTTCCCGCCGCAACTCGAGAAAAACCATGAGACTTCTCACACGCCGCGTGATGAGGCCCGATTCCCCTGCACTGCGTGCAGAGCAATTCCGTGTTGCACATCACACATGAAAGGATCCTTGATTTCCTTCATGGCACTCCAGAGAAACCCCAAGAACACTGTTTCAAGGCTAGAGGGATCCTGAGGTCACTGTAGCAACACGAAAGAGCTCTGTGGACCAGAAATCAACTCGAGATGAGAGATTAGTCCCTGGCTTCGACTCCAGAGGAATACCACCTTACCACAAGCACCTCAAAGGAGGCTTCTCTCAGCTCTAAGTATGTGAGAGTGACCCTGAGTTTGCGGCCTCAAGTGGAATGGCCACCGCGATGCCCTGACTCGAAATAAGGCCGGACATCCCTGCAGTAACTTGAATGCAGGCTCGTCTTGCATCTCCCAAGACGAAAGGATGTCTGAATCCCCTGTGGAGACCACAGAGAAAGACCTAGTTCCCCACCTCATCGCGACCGGAGGCCTCACATCCTTTGAAAACTCCAGAGGTACGCGGAGATCAGTGCCTCCAAAGGAGACGATGCCTGCCTCCTCGTGAATCTTGATAGGAGTCCCAGGATTCCTGTGGCACGTGGAAAGGGACACTTGGTCTCCCGCCTCAGCTGGAGAGGCGTCCCAATTGCCCTGCCAAGCCTCAAGGAGAATCCCGAGTTGTCCCTCGCAACTAGGCAGGAGTCCTACCGTCGCTGAACAAATATGTGGGTGGAAGTGCCATCCCCGTCGTAACTCGAGAATATACCCCAGGTTCCCGCCGCAACTCGAGAAAAACCATGAGACTTCTCCCACGCCGCGAGATGAGGCCCGATTCCCCTGCACTGGGTGCAGAGCAATTCCGTGTTGCACATCACACATGAAAGGAGCCTTGATTTCCTTCATGGTACTCCAGAGAAACCCCAAGAACACTGTTTCAAGGCTAGAGGGATCCTGAGGTCACTGTAGCAACATGAAAGAGCTCCGTGGACCAAAAATCAACGCGAGATGAGAGGTTAGTCCCTGGCTTCAACTCCAGGGGAATACCACCTTACCAGAAGCACCTCAAAGGAGGCTTCTCTCAGCTCTAGGTATGTAGGAGGGACCCTGATTTTGCGGCCTCAAGTGGAATGGACACCACGATGCCCTGACTCAAAATAAGGCCGGATATCCCTGCAGTGACTTGCATGCAGGCTCGTCTTGCATCTCCCAAGACGAAAGGATGTCTGAATCCCCTGCGGAGAACACAGAGAAAGACCAAGTTCCCCACCTCATCGTGACCAGAGGCCTCACATCCTTTGAAAACTGCAGAGGTACGCGGAGATCAGTGCCTCCAAAGGAGACGATGCCTGCCTCCTCGTGAAACTTGATAGAAGTCCCAGGATTTCTGTGGCACGTGGAAAGGGACCCTTGGTCTCCCGCCTCAGCTGGAGAGGCGTCCCAATTTCCCTGCCAAGCCTCGAGGTGAATCCCGAGTTGTCCCTCGCAACTAGGCAGGAGTCCTGACGTCGCTGAACAAACACGTGTGTGGAAGGGCCATCCCCGCCGTAACTCGAGAATTTACCCCAGGTTCCCGCCGCAAATCGAGAAAAACCATGAGACTTCCCCCTCGTCGCGAGAAGAGGCCCGATTCCCCTGCACTGCGTGCAGAGCAATTCCGTGTTGCACATCACACAGGAAAGGAGCCTTGATTTCCTTGATGGCACTCCAGAGAAACCCCAAGAACACTGTTTCAAGGCTAGAGGGATACTGAGGTCACTGTAGCAACACGAAAGGGCTCCGTGGACCAAGAATCAACTCGAGATGAGAGGTTAGTCCCTGGCTTCGACTCCAGAGGAATACCACCTTACCACAAGCACCTCAAGAGGAGGCTTCTCTCAGCTTTAGGTATGTGAGAGGGACCCTGAGTTTGCGGCCTCAAGTGGAATGGACACCCCGATGCCCTGACTCAAAATAAGGCCGGATATCCCTGCAGTGACTTGAATGGAGGCTCGTCTTGCATCTCCCAAGACGAAAGGATGTCTGAATCCCCTGTGGAGACCAGAGAGAAAGACCTAGTTCCCCACCTCATCGCGACCGGAGGCCTCACATCCTTTGAAAATTCCAGAGGTACGCAGAGATCAGTGCCTCCAAAGGAGACGATGCCTGCCTCCTCGTGAAACTTGATAGGAGTCCCAGGATTCCTGTGGCACGTGGAAAGGGACCCTTGGTCTCCCGCCTCAGCTGGAGAGGCGTTCCAATTGCCCTGCCAGGCCTCGAGGAGAATCCCGAGTTGACCCTCGCAACTAGGCAGGAGTCCTGACGTCGCTGAACAAAGACGTGTGTGGAAGGGCCATCCATGACGTAACTCGAGAATATACCCCAGGTTCCCGCCGCAACTCGAGAAAAACCATGAGACTTCCCCCTCGCCGCGAGATGAAGTCCGATTCCCCTGCACTGCGTGCAGAGCAATTCCGTGTTGCACATCACACATGAAAGGAGCCTTGATTTCCTTGATGGCACTCCAGAGAAACTCCAAGAACACTGTTTCAAGGCTAGAGGGATCCTGAGGTCATTGTAGCAACACGAAAAAGCTCCGTGGACCAAGAATCAACTCGAGATGAGAGGTTAGTCCCTGGCTTCCCCTCCAGAGGAATACCACCTTACCACAAGCTCCTCAAGAGGAGTCTTCTCTCAGCTCTAGGTATGTGAGAGGGACCCTGAGTTTGCGGCCTCAATTGGAATGGACTCCGCGATGCCCTGACTCGAAATAAGGCCGGATATCCCTGCAGTGACTTGAATGCAGGCTCGTCTTGCATCTCCCAAGACGAAAGGATGTCTGAATCCCCTGTGGAGACCACAGAGAAAGACCTAGTTCCTTGGTCTAGTTCTGTGAAAAATACCGTTGGTAGCTTGATAGGGATTGCATTGAATCTATAGATTGCTTTCGGTAGAATAGCCATTTTGACAATATTGATTCTTCCAATCCATGAACACGGTATGTTTCTCCATCTGTTTGTGTCCTCTTTGATTTCTTTCATCAGTGTTTTATAGTTTTCTATGTATAGGTCTTTTGTTTCTTTAGGTAGATATACTCCAAGTATTTTATTCTTTTTGTTGCAATGGTGAATGGTATTGTTTCCTTAATTTCTCTTTCTGTTTTTTCATCGTTAGTATATAGGAATGCAAGGGATTTCTGTGTGTTAATTTTATATCCTGCAACTTTACTATATTCATTGATTAGTTCTAGTAATTTTCTGGTAGAGTCTTTAGGGTTTTCTATGTAGAGGATCATGTCATCACAGAACTAGACCAAAGAATTTCACAATTTGTATGGAAATACAAAAAACCTCGAATAGCCAAAGTAATCTTGAAAAAGAAGAATGGAACTGGAGGAATCAACCTGCCTGACTTCAGACTCTACTACAAAGCCACAGTCATCAAGACAGTGTGGTACTGGCACAAAGACAGAAATATAGACCAATGGAACAGAATAGAAAGCCCAGAGATAAATCCACGAACCTATGGACACCTTATCTTTGACAAAGGAGGCAAGGATATACAATGGAAAAAAAGACAACCTCTTTAACAAGTGGTGCTGGGAAAACTGGTCAACCACTTGCAAAAGAATGAAACTAGAACACTTTCTAACACCATACACAAAAATAAACTCAAAATGGATTAAAGATCTAAATGTAAGACCAGAAACTATAAAACTCCTAGAGGAGAACATAGGCAAAACACTCTCCGACATAAATCACAGCAAGATCCTCTATGACCCACCTCCCAGAATATTGGAAATAAAAGCAAAACTAAACAAATGGGATCTAATGAAACTTAAAAGCTTTTGCACTACAAAAGAAACTATAAGTAAGGTGAAAAGACAGCCGTCAGATTGGGAGAAAATAATAGCAAATGAAGAAACAGACAAAGGATTAATCTCAAAAATATACAAGCAACTCCTGCAGCTCAATTCCAGAAAAATAAATGACCCAATCCAAAAATGGGCCAGAGAACTAAACAGACATTTCTCCAAAGAAGACATACAGATGGCTAACAAACACATGAAAAGGTGCTCAACATCACTCATTATTAGAGAAATGCAAATCAAAACCACAATGAGGTACCATTACACACCAGTCAGGATGGCTGCTATCCAAAAGTCTACAAGCAATAAATGCTGGAGAGGCTGTGGAGAAAAGGGAACCCTCTTACACTGTTGGTGGGAATGCAAACTAGTACAGCCACTATGGAAAACAGTGTGGAGATTCCTTAAAAAACTGGAAATAGAACTGCCATATTACCCAGCAATACCACTTCTGGGCATACACACTGAGGAAACCAGATCTGAAAGAGACACATGCACCCCAATGTTCATCGCAGCACTGTTTATAATAGCCAGGACATGGAAGCAACCTAGATGCCCATCAGCAGATGAATGGATAAGGAAGCTGTGGTACATATACACCATGGAATTTTACTCAGCCGTCAAAAAGAATTCATTTGCACCAGTCCTAATGAGATGGATGAAACTGGAGCCCCTTATACAGAGTGAAGTAAGCCAGAAAGATAAAGAACATTACAGCATACTAACACATATATATGGAATTTAGAAAGATGGTAACGATAACCCTATATGCAAAACAGAAAAAGAGACACAGAAATACAGAACAGACTTTTGAACTCTGTGGGAGAAGGTGAGGGTGGGATGTTTCAAAAGAACAGCATGTATACTATCTATGGTGAAACAGATCACCAGCCCAGGTGGGATGCATGAGACAAGTGCTCCGGCCTGGTGCACTGGGAAGACCCAGAGGAATCGGGTGGAGAGGGAGATGGGAGGGGGGATCGGGATGGGGAATAAGTGTAAATCTATGGCTGATTCATATCAATGTATGACAAGACCCACTGAAATGTTGTGAAGTAATAAGCCTCCAACTAATAAAAAAAATTAAAAAAAAAGAAAAAAAAAAAAAAAAGAAAGACCTAGTTCCCCTCCTCATCGCGACCGGAGGCCTCACATCCTTTGAAAACTCCAGAGGTACGCGGAGATCAGTGCCTCCAAAGGAGACGATGCCTGACTCCTCGTGAAACTTGATAGGAGTCCCAGGATTCCTGTGGCACGTGGAAAGGGACCCTTGGTCTCCCGCCTCAGCTGGAGAGGCGTCCCAATTGCCCTGCCAAGCCTCGAGGAGAATCCTGAGTTGTCCCTCGCAACTAGGCAGGAGTGCTGACGTCGCTGAACATACACGTGTGTGGAAGGGCCATCCCCGTCGTAACTCGAGAATATACCCCAGGTTCCCGCCGCAACTCGAGAAAAACCATGAGACTTCTCCCACGCCGCGAGATGAGGCCCGATTCCCCTGCACTGCGTGCAGAGCAATTCCGTGTTGCACATCACACATGAAAGGATCCTTGATTTCCTTCATGGCACTCCAGAGAAACCCCAAGAACACTGTTTCAAGGCTAGAGGGATCCTGAGGTCACTGTAGCAACACGAAAGAGCTCTGTGGACCAGAAATCAACTCGAGATGAGAGATTAGTCCCTGGCTTCGACTCCAGAGGAATACCACCTTACCACAAGCACCTCAAAGGAGGCTTCTCTCAGCTCTAAGTATGTGAGAGTGACCCTGAGTTTGCGGCCTCAAGTGGAATGGCCACCGCGATGCCCTGACTCGAAATAAGGCCGGACATCCCTGCAGTAACTTGAATGCAGGCTCGTCTTGCATCTCCCAAGACGAAAGGATGTCTGAATCCCCTGTGGAGACCACAGAGAAAGACCTAGTTCCCCACCTCATCGCGACCGGAGGCCTCACATCCTTTGAAAACTCCAGAGGTACGCGGAGATCAGTGCCTCCAAAGGAGACGATGCCTGCCTCCTCGTGAATCTTGATAGGAGTCCCAGGATTCCTGTGGCACGTGGAAAGGGACACTTGGTCTCCCGCCTCAGCTGGAGAGGCGTCCCAATTGCCCTGCCAAGCCTCAAGGAGAATCCCGAGTTGTCCCTCGCAACTAGGCAGGAGTCCTACCGTCGCTGAACAAATATGTGGGTGGAAGTGCCATCCCCGTCGTAACTCGAGAATATACCCCAGGTTCCCGCCGCAACTCGAGAAAAACCATGAGACTTCTCCCACGCCGCGAGATGAGGCCCGATTCCCCTGCACTGGGTGCAGAGCAATTCCGTGTTGCACATCACACATGAAAGGAGCCTTGATTTCCTTCATGGTACTCCAGAGAAACCCCAAGAACACTGTTTCAAGGCTGAGGGATCCTGAGGTCACTGTAGCAACATGAAAGAGCTCCGTGGAACAAAAATCAACGCGAGATGAGAGGTTAGTCCCTGGCTTCAACTCCAGGGGAATACCACCTTACCAGAAGCACCTCAAAGGAGGCTTCTCTCAGCTCTAGGTATGTAGGAGGGACCCTGATTTTACGGCCTCAAGTGGAATGGACACCACGATGCCCTGACTCAAAATAAGCCCGGATATCCCTGCAGTGACTTGAATGCAGGCTCGTCTTGCATCTCCCAAGACGAAAGGATGTCTGAATCCCCTGCGGAGAACACAGAGAAAGACCAAGTTCCCCACCTCATCGCGACCAGAGGCCTCACATCCTTTGAAAACTGCAGAGGTACGCGGAGATCAGTGCCTCCAAAGGAGACGATGCCTGCCTCCTCGTGAAACTTGATAGAAGTCCCAGGATTTCTGTGGCACGTGGAAAGGGACCCTTCGTCTCCCGCCTCAGCTGGAGAGGCGTCCCAATTTCCCTGCCAAGCCTCGAGGTGAATCCCGAGTTGTCCCTCGCAACTAGGCAGGAGTCCTGACGTCGCTGAACAAACACGTGTGTGGAAGGGCCATCCCCGCCGTAACTCGAGAATTTACCCCAGGTTCCCGCCGCAAATCGAGAAAAACCATGAGACTTCCCCCTCGTCGCGAGAAGAGGCCCGATTCCCCTGCACTGCGTGCAGAGCAATTCCGTGTTGCACATCACACAGGAAAGGAGCCTTTATTTCCTTGATGGCACTCCAGAGAAACCCCAAGAACACTGTTTCAAGGCTAGAGGGATACTGAGGTCACTGTAGCAACACGAAAGGGCTCCGTGGACCAAGAATCAACTCGAGATGAGAGGTTAGTCCCTGGCTTCGACTCCAGAGGAATACCACCTTACCACAAGCACCTCAAGAGGAGGCTTCTCTCAGCTCTAGGTATGTGAGAGGGACCCTGAGTTTGCGGCCTCAAGTGGAATGGACACCCCGATGCCCTGACTCAAAATAAGGCCGGATATCCCTGCAGTGACTTGAATGGAGGCTCGTCTTGCATCTCCCAAGACGAAAGGATGTCTGAATCCCCTGTGGAGACCACAGAGAAAGACCTAGTTCCCCACCTCATCGCGACCGGAGGCCTCACATCCTTTGAAAACTCCAGAGGTACGCAGAGATCAGTGCCTCCAAAGGAGACGATGCCTGCCTCCTCGTGAAACTTGATAGGAGTCCCAGGATTCCTGTGGCACGTGGAAAGGGACCCTTGGTCTCCCGCCTCAGCTGGAGAGGCGTTCCAATTGCCCTGCCAAGCCTCGAGGAGAATCCCGAGTTGACCCTCGCAACTAGGCAGGAGTCCTGACGTCGCTGAACAAACACGTGTGTGGAAGGGCCATCCATGACATAACTCGAGAATATACCCCAGGTTCCCGCCGCAACTCGAGAAAAACCATGAGACTTCCCCCTCGCCGCGAGATGAGGCCCGATTCCCCTGCACTGCGTGCAGAGCAATTCCGTGTTGCACATCACACATGAAAGGAGCCTTGATTTCCTTGATGGCACTCCAGAGAAACTCCAAGAACACTGTTTCAAGGCTAGAGGGATCCTGAGGTCATTGTAGCAACACGAAAAAGCTCCGTGGACCAAGAATCAACTCGAGATGAGAGGTTAGTCCCTGGCTTCCCCTCCAGAGGAATACCACCTTACCACAAGCTCCTCAAGAGGAGTCTTCTCTCAGCTCTAGGTATGTGAGAGGGACCCTGAGTTTGCGGCCTCAATTGGAATGGACTCCGCGATGCCCTGACTCAAAATAAGGCCGGATATCCCTGCAGTGACTTGAATGCAGGCTCGTCTTGCATCTCCCAAGACGAAAGGATGTCTGAATCCCCTGTGGAGACCACAGAGAAAGACCTAGTTCCTTGGTCTAGTTCTGTGAAAAATACCGTTGGTAGCTTGATAGGGATTGCATTGAATCTATAGATTGCTTTCGGTAGAATAGCCATTTTGACAATATTGATTCTTCCAATCCATGAACACGGTATGTTTCTCCATCTGTTTGTGTCCTCTTTGATTTCTTTCATCAGTGTTTTATAGTTTTCTATGTATAGGTCTTTTGTTTCTTTAGGTAGATATACTCCTAAGTATTTTATTCTTTTTGTTGCAATGGTGAATGGTATTGTTTCCTTAATTTCTCTTTCTGTTTTTTCATTGTTAGTATATAGGAATGCAAGGGATTTCTGTGTGTTAATTTTATATCCTGCAACTTTACTATATTCATTGATTAGTTCTAGTAATTTTCTGGTAGAGTCTTTAGGGTTTTCTATATAGAGGATCATGTCATCACAGAACTAGACCAAAGAATTTCACAATTTGTATGGAAATACAAAAAACCTCGAATAGCCAAAGTAATCTTGAAAAAGAAGAATGGAACTGGAGGAATCAACCTGCCTGACTTCAGACTCTACTACAAAGCCACAGTCATCAAGACAGTGTGGTACTGGCACAAAGACAGAAATATAGACCAATGGAACAGAATAGAAAGCCCAGAGATAAATCCACGAACCTATGGACACCTTATCTTTGACAAAGGAGGCAAGGATATACAATGGAAAAAAAGACAACCTCTTTAACAAGTGGTGCTGGGAAAACTGGTCAACCACTTGCAAAAGAATGAAACTAGAACACTTTCTAACACCATACACAAAAATAAACTCAAAATGGATTAAAGATCTAAATGTAAGACCAGAAACTATAAAACTCCTAGAGGAGAACATAGGCAAAACACTCTCCGACATAAATCACAGCAAGATCCTCTATGACCCACCTCCCAGAATATTGGAAATAAAAGCAAAACTAAACAAATGGGATCTAATGAAACTTAAAAGCTTTTGCACTACAAAAGAAACTATAAGTAAGGTGAAAAGACAGCCGTCAGATTGGGAGAAAATAATAGCAAATGAAGAAACAGACAAAGGATTAATCTCAAAAATATACAAGCAACTCCTGCAGCTCAATTCCAGAAAAATAAATGACCCAGTCCAAAAATGGGCCAGAGAACTAAACAGACATTTCTCCAAAGAAGACATACAGATGGCTAACAAACACATGAAAAGGTGCTCAACATCACTCATTATTAGAGAAATGCAAATCAAAACCACAATGAGGTACCATTACACACCAGTCAGGATGGCTGCTATCCAAAAGTCTACAAGCAATAAATGCTGGAGAGGCTGTGGAGAAAAGGGAACCCTCTTACACTGTTGGTGGGAATGCAAACTAGTACAGCCACTATGGAAAACAGTGTGGAGATTCCTTAAAAAACTGGAAATAGAACTGCCATATTACCCAGCAATACCACTTCTGGGCATACACACTGAGGAAACCAGATCTGAAAGAGACACATGCACCCCAATGTTCATCGCAGCACTGTTTATAATAGCCAGGACATGGAAGCAACCTAGATGCCCATCAGCAGATGAATGGATAAGGAAGCTGTGGTACATATACACCATGGAATTTTACTCAGCCATCAAAAAGAATTCATTTGCACCAGTCCTAATGAGATGGATGAAACTGGAGCCCCTTATACAGAGTGAAGTAAGCCAGAAAGATAAAGAACATTACAGCATACTAACACATATATATGGAATTTAGAAAGATGGTAACGATAACCCTATATGCAAAACAGAAAAAGAGACACAGAAATACAGAACAGACTTTTGAACTCTGTGGGAGAAGGTGAGGGTGGGATGTTTCAAAAGAACAGCATGTATACTATCTATGGTGAAACAGATCACCAGCCCAGGTGGGATGCATGAGACAAGTGCTCCGGCCTGGAGCACTGGGAAGACCCAGAGGAATCGGGTGGAGAGGGAGATGGGAGGGGGGATCGGGATGGGGAATAAGTGTAAATCTATGGCTGATTCATATCAATGTATGACAAGACCCACTGAAATGTTGTGAAGTAATTAGCCTCCAACTAATAAAAAAAATTAAAAAAAAAGAAAAAAAAAAAAAAAGAAAGACCTAGTTCCCCTCCTCATCGCGACCGGAGGCCTCACATCCTTTGAAAACTCCAGAGGTACGCGGAGATCAGTGCCTCCAAAGGAGACGATACCTGACTCCTCGTGAAACTTGATAGGAGTCCCAGGATTCCTGTGGCACGTGGAAAGGGACCCTTGGTCTCCCGCCTCAGCTGGAGAGGCGTCCCAATTGCCCTGCCAAGCCTCGAGGAGAATCCTGAGTTGTCCCTCGCAACTAGGCAGGAGTGCTGACGTCGCTGAACATACACGTGTGTGGAAGGGCCATCCCCGTCGTAACTCGAGAATATACCCCAGGTTCCCGCCGCAACTCGAGAAAAACCATGAGACTTCTCCCACGCCGCGAGATGAGGCCCGATTCCCCTGCACTGCGTGCAGAGCAATTCCGTGTTGCACATCACACATGAAAGGATCCTTGATTTCCTTCATGGCACTCCAGAGAAACCCAAAGAACACTGTTTCAAGGCTAGAGGGATCCTGAGGTCACTGTAGCAACACGAAAGAGCTCTGTGGACCAGAAATCAACTCGAGATGAGAGATTAGTCCCTGGCTTCGACTCCAGAGGAATACCACCTTACCACAAGCACCTCAAAGGAGGCTTCTCTCAGCTCTAAGTATGTGAGAGTGACCCTGAGTTTGCGGCCTCAAGTGGAATGGCCACCGCGATGCCCTGACTCGAAATAAGGCCGGACATCCCTGCAGTAACTTGAATGCAGGCTCGTCTTGCATCTCCCAAGACGAAAGGATGTCTGAATCCCCTGTGGAGACCACAGAGAAAGACCTAGTTCCCCACCTCATCGCGACCGGAGGCCTCACATCCTTTGAAAACTCCAGAGGTACGCGGAGATCAGTGCCTCCAAAGGAGACGATGCCTGCCTCCTCGTGAATCTTGATAGGAGTCCCAGGATTCCTGTGGCACGTGGAAAGGGACACTTGGTCTCCCGCCTCAGCTGGAGAGGCGTCCCAATTGCCCTGCCAAGCCTCAAGGAGAATCCCGAGTTGTCCCTCGCAACTAGGCAGGAGTCCTGACGTCGCTGAACAAATATGTGGGTGGAAGTGCCATCCCCGTCGTAACTCGAGAATATACCCCAGGTTCCCGCCGCAACTCGAGAAAAACCATGAGACTTCTCCCACGCCGCGAGATGAGGCCCGATTCCCCTGCACTGGGTGCAGAGCAATTCCGTGTTGCACATCACACATGAAAGGAGCCTTGATTTCCTTCATGGTACTCCAGAGAAACCCCAAGAACACTGTTTCAAGGCTAGAGGGATCCTGAGGTCACTGTAGCAACATGAAAGAGCTCCGTGGACCAAAAATCAATGCGAGATGAGAGGTTAGTCCCTGGCTTCCCCTCCAGAGGAATACCACCTTACCAGAAGCACCTCAAAGGAGTCTTCTCTCAGCTCTAGGTATGTAGGAGGGACCCTGATTTTGCGGCCTGAAGTGGAATGGACACCACGAAGCCCTGACTCAAAATAAGGCCGGATATCCCTGCAGTGACTTGAATGCAGGCTCGTCTTGCATCTCCCAAGACGAAAGGATGTCTGAATCCCCTGCGGAGAACACAGAGAAAGACCAAGTTCCCCACCTCATCGCGACCAGAGGCCTCACATCCTTTGAAAACTGCAGAGGTACGCGGAGATCAGTGCCTCCAAAGGAGACGATGCCTGCCTCCTCGTGAAACTTGATAGGAGTCCCAGGATTCCTGTGGCACGTGGAAAGGGACCCTTGGTCTCCCGCCTCAGCTGGAGAGGCGTCCCAATTTCCCTGCCAAGCCTCGAGGTGAATCCCGAGTTGTCCCTCGCAACTAGGCAGGAGTCCTGACGTCGCTGAACAAACACGTGTGTGGAAGGGCCATCCCAGCCGTAACTCGAGAATTTACCCCAGGTTCCCGCCGCAAATCGAGAAAAACCATGAGACTTCCCCCTCGTCGCGAGAAGAGGCCCGATTCCCCTGCACTGCGTGCAGAGCAATTCCGTGTTGCACATCACACATGAAAGGAGCCTTCATTTCCTTGATGGCACTCCAGAGAAACCCCAAGAACACTGTTTCAAGGCTAGAGGGATACTGAGGTCACTGTAGCAACACGAAAGGGCTCCGTGGACCAAGAATCAACTCGAGATGAGAGGTTAGTCCCTGGCTTCGACTCCAGAGGAATACCACCTTACCACAAGCACCTCAAGAGGAGGCTTCTCTCAGCTCTAGGTATGTGAGAGGGACCCTGAGTTTGCGGCCTCAAGTGGAATGGACACCCCGATGCCCTGACTCAAAATAAGGCCGGATATCCCTGCAGTGACTTGAATGGAGGCTCGTCTTGCATCTCCCAAGACGAAAGGATGTCTGAATCCCCTGTGGAGACCAGAGAGAAAGACCTAGTTCCCCACCTCATCGCGACCGGAGGCCTCACATCCTTTGAAAACTCCAGAGGTACGCAGAGATCAGTGCCTCCAAAGGAGACGATGCCTGCCTCCTCGTGAAACTTGATAGGAGTCCCAGGATTCCTGTGGCACGTGGAAAGGGACCCTTGGTCTCCCGCCTCAGCTGGAGAGGCGTTCCAATTGCCCTGCCAAGCCTCGAGGAGAATCCCGAGTTGTCCCTCGCAACTAGGCAGGAGTCCTGACGTCGCTGAACAAACACGTGTGTGGAAGGGCCATCCCCGACGTAACTCGAGAATATACCCCAGGTTCCCGCCGCAACTCGAGAAAAACCATGAGACTTCCCCCTCACCGCGAGATGATGCCCGATTCCCCTGCACTGCGTGCAGAGCAATTCCGTGTTGCACATCACACATGAAAGGAGCCTTGATTTCCTTGATGGCACTCCAGAGAAACTCCAAGAACACTGTTTCAAGGCTAGAGGGATCCTGAGGTCATTGTAGCAACACGAAAAAACTCCGTGGACCAAGAATCAACTCGAGATGAGAGGTTAGTCCCTGGCTTCCCCTCCAGAGGAATACCACCTTACCACAAGCTCCTCAAGAGGAGTCTTCTCTCAGCTCTAGGTATGTGAGAGGGACCCTGAGTTTGCGGCCTCAATTGGAATGGACTCCGCGATGCCCTGACTCGCAATAAGGCCGGATATCCCTGCAGTGACTTGAATGCAGGCTCGTCTTGCATCTCCCAAGACGAAAGAATGTCTGAATCCCCTGTGGAGACCACAGAGAAAGACCTAGTTCCTTGGTCTAGTTCTGTGAAAAATACCGTTGGTAGCTTGATAGGGATTGCATTGAATCTATAGATTGCTTTCGGTAGAATAGCCATTTTGACAATATTGATTCTTCCAATCCATGAACACGGTATGTTTCTCCATCTGTTTGTGTCCTCTTTGATTTCTTTCATCAGTGTTTTATAGTTTTCTATGTATAGGTCTTTTGTTTCTTTAGGTAGATATACTCCTAAGTATTTTATTCTTTTTGTTGCAATGGTGAATGGTATTGTTTCCTTAATTTCTCTTTCTGTTTTTTCATCGTTAGTATATAGGAATGCAAGGGATTTCTGTGTGTTAATTTTATATCCTGCAACTTTACTATATTCATTGATTAGTTCTAGTAATTTTCTGGTAGAGTCTTTAGGGTTTTCTATATAGAGGATCATGTCATCACAGAACTAGACCAAAGAATTTCACAATTTGTATGGAAATACAAAAAACCTCGAATAGCCAAAGTAATCTTGAAAAAGAAGAATGGAACTGGAGGAATCAACCTGCCTGACTTCAGACTCTACTACAAAGCCACAGTCATCAAGACAGTGTGGTACTGGCACAAAGACAGAAATATAGACCAATGGAACAGAATAGAAAGCCCAGAGATAAATCCACGAACCTATGGACACCTTATCTTTGACAAAGGAGGCAAGGATATACAATGGAAAAAAGACAACCTCTTTAACAAGTGGTGCTGGGAAAACTGGTCAACCACTTGCAAAAGAATGAAACTAGAACACTTTCTAACACCATACACAAAAATAAACTCAAAATGGATTAAAGATCTAAATGTAAGACCAGAAACTATAAAACTCCTAGAGGAGAACATAGGCAAAACACTCTCCGACATAAATCACAGCAAGATCCTCTATGACCCACCTCCCAGAATATTGGAAATAAAAGCAAAACTAAACAAATGGGATCTAATGAAACTTAAAAGCTTTTGCACTACAAAAGAAACTATAAGTAAGGTGAAAAGACAGCCGTCAGATTGGGAGAAAATAATAGCAAATGAAGAAACAGACAAAGGATTAATCTCAAAAATATACATGCAACTCCTGCAGCTCAATTCCAGAAAAATAAATGACCCAATCCAAAAATGGGCCAGAGAACTAAACAGACATTTCTCCAAAGAAGACATACAGATGGCTAACAAACACATGAAAAGGTGCTCAACATCACTCATTATTAGAGAAATGCAAATCAAAACCACAATGAGGTACCATTACACACCAGTCAGGATGGCTGCTATCCAAAAGTCTACAAGCAATAAATGCTGGAGAGGCTGTGGAGAAAAGGGAACCCTCTTACACTGTTGGTGGGAATGCAAACTAGTACAGCCACTATGGAAAACAGTGTGGAGATTCCTTAAAAAACTGGAAATAGAACTGCCATATTACCCAGCAATACCACTTCTGGGCATACACACTGAGGAAACCAGATCTGAAAGAGACACATGCACCCCAATGTTCATCGCAGCACTGTTTATAATAGCCAGGACATGGAAGCAACCTAGATGCCCATCAGCAGATGAATGGATAAGGAAGCTGTGGGACATATACACCATGGAATTTTACTCAGCCGTCAAAAAGAATTCATTTGCACCAGTCCTAATGAGATGGATGAAACTGGAGCCCCTTATACAGAGTGAAGTAAGCCAGAAAGATAAAGAACATTACAGCATACTAACACATATATATGGAATTTAGAAAGATGGTAACGAGAACCCTATATGCAAAACAGAAAAAGAGACACAGAAATACAGAACAGACTTTTGAACTCTGTGGGAGAAGGTGAGGGTGGGATGTTTCAAAAGAACAGCATGTATACTATCTATGGTGAAACAGATCACCAGCCCAGGTGGGATGCATGAGACAAGTGCTCCAGCCTGGTGCACTGGGAAGACCCAGAGGAATCGGGTGGAGAGGGAGATGGGAGGGGGGATCGGGATGGGGAATAAGTGTAAATCTATGGCTGATTCATATCAATGTATGACAAGACCCACTGAAATGTTGTGAAGTAATTAGCCTCCAACTAATAAAAAAAATTAAAAAAAAAAAAAAAAGAAAGACCTAGTTCCCCTCCTCATCGCCACCGGAGACTTCACATCCTTTGAAAACTCCACAGGTACGCGGAGATCAGTGCCTCCAAAGGAGACGATGCCTGGCTCTTCGTGAAACTTGATAGGAGTCCCAGGATTCCTGTGGCACGTGGAAAGGGACACTTGGTCTCACGCCTCAGCTGGAGCGGCGTCCCAATTGCCCTGCCAAGCCTCGAGGAGAATCCCGAGTTGTCCCTCGCAACTAGGCAGGAGTCCTGACGTCGCTGAACAAACACGTGGGTGGAAGTGCCATCCCCGTCGTAACTCGAGAATATACCCCAGGTTCCCGCCGCAACTCGAGAAAAACCATGAGACTTCTCCCACGCCGCGAGATGAGGCCCGATTCCCCTGCACTGCGTGCAGAGCAATTCCGTGTTGCACATCACACATGAAAGGAGCCTTGATTTCCTTCATGGTACTCCAGAGAAACCCCAAGAACACTGTTTCAAGGCTGAGGGATCCTGAGGTCACTGTAGCAACATGAAAGAGCTCCGTGGACCAAAAATCAACTCAAGATGAGAGGTTAGTCCCTGGCTTCAACACCAGGGGAATACCAACTTACCAGAAGCACCGCAAATGAGGCTTCTCTCAGCTCTAGGTATGTGAGAGGGACCCTGAGTTTGCAGCCTCAAGTGGAATGGACACCACGATGCCCTGACTCAAAATAAGGCCGGATATCCCTGCAGTGACTTGAATGCAGGCTCGTCTTGCATCTCCCAAGACGAAAGGATGTCTGAATCCCCTGCGGAGAACACAGAGAAAGACCAAGTTCTCCACCTCATCGCGACCAGAGTCCTCACATCCTTTGAAAACTCCAGAGGTACGCGGAGATCAGTGCCTCCAAAGGAGACGATGCCTGCCTCCTCGTGAAAATTGATAGGAGTCCCAGGATTCCTGTGGCACGTGGAAAGGGACCCTTGGTCTCCCGCCTCAGCTGGAGAGGCGTCCCAATTGCCCTGGCAAGCCTCGAGGAGAATCCCGAGTTGTCCCTCGCAACTAGGCAGGAGTCCTGACTTGTCTGAACAAACACGTGTGTGGAAGGGCCATCCCCGCCGTAACTCGAGAATTTACCCCAGGTTCCCGCCGCAACTCGAGAAAAACCATGAGACTTCCCCCTCGCCGCGAGATGAGGCCCGATTCCCCTGCACTGCGTGCAGAGCAATTTCGTGTTGCACATCACACAGGAAAGGAGCCTTGATTTCCTTCATGGTACTTCAGAGAAACCCCAAGAACACTGTTTCAAGGCTAGAGGGATCCTGAGGTCACTGTAGCAACACGAAAGAGCTCCGTGGACCAAGAATCAACTCGAGATGAGAGGTTAGTTCCTGGCTTCGACTCCAGAGGAATAGCACCTTACCACAAGCACCTCAAGAGGAGGCTTCTCTCAGCTCTAGGTATGTGAGAGGGATCCTGAGTTTGCGGCCTCAAGTGGGATGGACACCCCGATGCCCTGACTCGAAATAAGGCCGGATATCCCGGCAGTGACTTGAATGCAGGCTCGTCTTGCATCTCCCAAGACGAAAGGATGTCTGAATCCCCTGTGGAGACCACAGAGAAAGACCTAGTTCCTTGGTCTAGTTCTGTGAAAAATACCGTTGGTAGCTTGATAGGGATTGCATTGAATCTATAGATTGCTTTGGGTAGAATAGCCATTTTGACAATATTGATTCTTCCAATCCATGAACACGGTATGTTTCTCCATCTGTTTGTGTCCTCTTTGATTTCTTTCATCAGTGTTTTATAGTTTTCTATGTATAGGTCTTTTGTTTCTTTAGGTAGATATACTCCTAAGTATTTTATTCTTTTTGTTGCAATGGTGAATGGTATTGTTTCCTTAATTTCTCTTTCTGTTTTTTCATCGTTAGTATATAGGAATGCAAGGGATTTCTGTGTGTTAATTTTATATCCTGCAACTTTACTATATTCATTGATTAGTTCTAGTAATTTTCTGGTAGAGTCTTTAGGGTTTTCTATATAGAGGATCATGTCATCACAGAACTAGACCAAAGAATTTCACAATTTGTATGGAAATACAAAAAACCTCGAATAGCCAAAGTAATCTTGAAAAAGAAGAATGGAACTGGAGGAATCAACCTGCCTGACTTCAGACTCTACTACAAAGCCACAGTCATCAAGACAGTGTGGTACTGGCACAAAGACAGAAATATAGACCAATGGAACAGAATAGAAAGCCCAGAGATAAATCCACGAACCTATGGACACCTTATCTTTGACAAAGGAGGCAAGGATATACAATGGAAAAAAGACAACCTCTTTAACAAGTGGTGCTGGGAAAACTGGTCAACCACTTGCAAAAGAATGAAACTAGAACACTTTCTAACACCATACACAAAAATAAACTCAAAATGGATTAAAGATCTAAATGTAAGACCAGAAACTATAAAACTCCTAGAGGAGAACATAGGCAAAACACTCTCCGACATAAATCACAGCAAGATCCTCTATGACCCACCTCCCAGAATATTGGAAATAAAAGCAAAACTAAACAAATGGGATCTAATGAAACTTAAAAGCTTTTGCACTACAAAAGAAACTATAAGTAAGGTGAAAAGACAGCCGTCAGATTGGGAGAAAATAATAGCAAATGAAGAAACAGACAAAGGATTAATCTCAAAAATATACAAGCAACTCCTGCAGCTCAATTCCAGAAAAATAAATGACCCAATCCAAAAATGGGCCAGAGAACTAAACAGACATTTCTCCAAAGAAGACATACAGATGGCTAAAAAACACATAAAAAGGTGCTCAACATCACTCATTATTAGAGAAATGCAAATCAAAACCACAATGAGGTACCATTACACACCAGTCAGGATGGCTGCTATCCAAAAGTCTACAAGCAATAAATGCTGGAGAGGCTGTGGAGAAAAGGGAACCCTCTTACACTGTTGGTGGGAATGCAAACTAGTACAGCCACTATGGAAAACAGTGTGGAGATTCCTTAAAAAACTGGAAATAGAACTGCCATATTACCCAGCAATACCACTTCTGGGCATACACACTGAGGAAACCAGATCTGAAAGAGACACATGCACCCCAATGTTCATCGCAGCACTGTTTATAATAGCCAGGACATGGAAGCAACCTAGATGCCCATCAGCAGATGAATGGATAAGGAAGCTGTGGGACATATACACCATGGAATTTTACTCAGCCGTCAAAAAGAATTCATTTGAACCAGTCCTAATGAGATGGATGAAACTGGAGCCCCTTATACAGAGCGAAGTAAGCCAGAAAGATAAAGAACATTACAGCATACTAACACATATATATGGAATTTAGAAAGATGGTAACGAGAACCCTATATGCAAAACAGAAAAAGAGACACAGAAATACAGAACAGACTTTTGAACTCTGTGGGAGAAGGTGAGGGTGGGATGTTTCAAAAGAACAGCATGTATACTATCTATGGTGAAACAGATCACCAGCCCAGGTGGGATGCATGAGACAAGTGCTCCGGCCTGGTGCACTGGGAAGACCCAGAGGAATCGGGTGGAGAGGGAGATGGGAGGGGGGATCGGGATGGGGAATAAGTGTAAATCTATGGCTGATTCATATCAATGTATGACAAGACCCACTGAAATGTTGTGAAGTAATTAGCCTCCAACTAATAAAAAAAATTAAAAAAAAAAAAAAAGAAAGAACTAGTTCCCCTCCTCATCGCCACCGGAGGCCTCACATCCTTTGAAAACTCCACAGGTACGCGGAGATCAGTGCCTCCAAAGGAGACGATGCCTGGCTCTTCGTGAAACTTGATAGGAGTCCCAGGATTCCTGTGGCACGTGGAAAGGGACCCTTGGTCTCGCGCCTCAGCTGGAGAGGCGTCCCAATTGCCCTGGCAAGCCTCGAGGAGAATCCCGAGTTGTCCCTCGCAACTAGGCAGGAGTCCTGACTTGGCTGAACAAACACGTGTGTGGAAGGGCCATCGCCGCCGTAACTCGAGAATTTACCCCAGGTTCCCGCCGCAACTCGAGAAAAACCATGAGCCTTCCCCCTCGCCGCGAGATGAGGCCCGATTCCCCTGCACTGCGTGCAGAGCAATTTCGTGTTGCACATCACACAGGAAAGGAGCCTTGATTTCCTTCATGGTACTCCAGAGAAACCCCAAGAACACTGTTTCAAGGCTAGAGGGATCCTGAGGTCACTGTAGCAACACAAAAGAGCTCCGAGGACCAAGAATCAACTCGAGATGAGAGGTTAGTTCCTGGCTTCGACTCCAGAGGAATAGCACCTTACCACAAGCACCTCAAGTGGAGGCTTCTCTCAGCTCTAGGTATGTGAGAGGGATCCTGAGTTTGCGGCCTCAAGTGGGATGGACACCCCGATGCCCTGACTCGAAATAAGGCCGGATATCCCTGCAGTGACTTGAATACAGGCTCGTCTTGCATCTCCCAAGACGAAAGGATGTCTGAATCCCCTGTGGAGACCACAGAGAAAGACCTAGTTCCCCACCTCATCGCGACCGGAGGCCTCACATCCTTGGAAAACTCTAGAGGTACGCGGAGATCAGCCTCCAAAGGAAACGATGCCTGCCTCCTCGTGAATCTTGATAGGAGTCCCAGGATTCCTGTGGCACGTGGAAAGGGACACTTGGTCTCCCGCCTCAACTGGAGAGGCGTCCCAATTGCCCTGCCAAGCCTCAAGGAGAATCCCGAGTTGTCCCTCGCAACTAGGCAGGAGTCCTGTCGTCGCTGAACAAACACGTGGGTGGAAGTGCCATCCCCGTCGTAACTCGAGAATATACCCCAGGTTCCCGCCGCAACTCGAAAAAAACCATGAGACTTCTCCCACGCCGCGAGATGAGGCCCGATTCCCCTGCACTGCGTGCAGAGCAATTCCGTGTTGCACATCACACATGAAAGGAGCCTTGATTTCCTTCATGGTACTCCAGAGAAACCCCAAGGACACTGTTTCAAGGCTGAGGGATCCTGAGGTCACTGTAGCAACATGAAAGAGCTCCGTGGACCAAAAATCAACTCGAGATGAGAGGTTAGTCCCTGGCTTCAACTCCAGGGGAATACCAACTTACCAGAAGCACCTCAAATGAGGCTTCTCTCAGCTCTAGGTATGTGAGAGGGACCCTGAGTTTGCGGCCTCAAGTGGAATGGACACCACGATGCCCTGACTCAACATAAGGCCGGATATCCCTGCAGTGACTTGAATGCAGGCTCGTCTTGCATCTCCCAAGACGAAAGGATGTCTGAATCCCCTGCGGAGAACACAGAGAAAGATCAAATTCTCCACCTCATCGCGACCAGAGTCCTCACATCCTTTGAAAACTCCAGAGGTACGCAGAGATCAGTGCCTCCAAAGGAGACGATGCCTGCCTCCTCGTGAAAATTGATAGGAGTCCCAGGATTCCTGTGGCACGTGGAAAGGGACCCTTGGTCTCGCGCCTCAGCTGGAGAGGCGTCCCAATTGCCCTGCCAAGCCTCGAGGTGAATCCCGAGTTGTCCCTCGCAACTAGGCAGGAGTCCTGACGTTGCTGAACAAACACGTGTGTGGAAGGGCCATCCCCGCCGTAACTCGAGAATTTACCCCAGGTTCCCGCCACAACTCGAGAAAAACCATGAGACTTCCCCCTCGTCGCGAGAAGAGGCCCGATTCCCCTGCGCTGCGTGCAGAGCAATTCCGTGTTGCACATCACACAGGAAAGGAGCCTTTATTTCCTTGATGGCACTCCAGAGAAACCCCAAGAACACTGTTTCAAGGATAGAGGGATACTGAGGTCACTGTAGCAACACGAAAGGGCTCCGTGGACCAAGAATCAACTCGAGATGAGAGGTTAGTCCCTGGCTTCGACTCCAGAGGAATAGCACCTTACCACAAGCACCTCAAGAGGAGGCTTCTCACAGCTCTAGGTATGTGAGAGGGACCCTGAGTTTGCGGCCTCAAGTGGAATGGACACCCCGATGCCCTGACTCGACATACGGCCGGATATCCCTGCAGTGACTTGAATGCAGGCTCGTCTTGCATCTCCCAAGACGAAAGGATGTCTGAATCCCCTGTGGAGACCACAGAGGAAGACCTAGTTCCCCACCTCTATGCGACCGGAGGCCTCACATCCTTTGAAAATTCCAGAGGTACGCAGAGATCAGTGCCTCCAAAGGAGACGATGCCTGACTCCTCGTGAAACTTGATAGGAGTCCCAGGATTCCTGTGGCACGTGGAAAGGGACACTTGGTCTCCCGCCTCAGCTGGAGAGGCGTTCCAATTGCCCTGCCAAGCCTCGAGGAGAATCCCGAGTTGTCCTTCGCAACTAGGCAGGAGTCCTGACGTCGCTGAACAAACACGAGTGTGGAAGGGCCATCCCCGACGTAACTCGAGAATATACCCCAGGTTCCCGCCGCAACTCGAGAAAAACCATGAGCCTTCCCCCTCGCCGCGAGATGAGGCCCGATTCCCCTGCACTGCGTGCAGAGCAATTCCGTGTTGCACATCACACATGAAAGGAGCCTTGATTTCCTTGATGGCACTCCAGAGAAAACCCAAGAACACTGTTTCAAGGCTAGAGGGATCCTGAGGTCATTGTAGCAACACGAAAGAGCTCCGTGGACCAAGAAACACCTCGAGATGAGAGGTTAGTCCCTGGCTTCGCCTCCAGAGGAATACCACCTTACCACAAGCACCTCAAGAGGAGGCTTCTCTCAGCTCTAGGTATGTGAGAGGGACCCTGAGTTTGC
Source organism: Cervus elaphus (assembly GCF_910594005.1). Classification (NCBI taxonomy): domain Eukaryota; kingdom Metazoa; phylum Chordata; class Mammalia; order Artiodactyla; family Cervidae; genus Cervus; species Cervus elaphus. The sequence continues at coordinate 1,514,299 of NW_025316786.1, forward strand.
GGCCTCAAGTGGAATGGACTCCGCGATGCCCTGACTCGCAATAAGGCCGGATATCCCTGCAGTGACTTGAATGCAGGCTTGTCTTGCATCTCCCAAGACGAAAGAATGTCTGAATCCCCTGTGGAGACCACAGAGAAAGACCTAGTTCCTTGGTCTAGTTCTGTGAAAAATACCGTTGGTAGCTTGATAGGGATTGCATTGAATCTATAGATTGCTTTCGGTAGAATAGCCATTTTGACAATATTGATTCTTCCAATCCATGAACACGGTATGTTTCTCCATCTGTTTGTGTCCTCTTTGATTTCTTTCATCAGTGTTTTATAGTTTTCTATGTATAGGTCTTTTGTTTCTTTAGGTAGATATACTCCCAAGTATTTTATTCTTTTTGTTGCAATGGTGAATGGTATTGTTTCCTTAATTTCTCTTTCTGTTTTTTCATCGTTAGTATATAGGAATGCAAGGGATTTCTGTGTGTTAATTTTATATCCTGCAACTTTACTATATTCATTGATTAGTTCTAGTAATTTTCTGGTAGAGTCTTTAGGGTTTTCTATATAGAGGATCATGTCATCACAGAACTAGACCAAAGAATTTCACAATTTGTATGGAAATACAAAAAACCTCGAATAGCCAAAGTAATCTTGAAAAAGAAGAATGGAACTGGAGGAATCAACCTGCCTGACTTCAGACTCTACTACAAAGCCACAGTCATCAAGACAGTGTGGTACTGGCACAAAGACAGAAATATAGACCAATGGAACAGAATAGAAAGCCCAGAGATAAATCCACGAACCTATGGACACCTTATCTTTGACAAAGGAGGCAAGGATATACAATGGAAAAAAGACAACCTCTTTAACAAGTGGTGCTGGGAAAACTGGTCAACCACTTGCAAAAGAATGATACTAGAACACTTTCTAACACCATACACAAAAATAAACTCAAAATGGATTAAAGATCTAAATGTAAGACCAGAAACTATAAAACTCCTAGAGGAGAACATAGGCAAAACACTCTCCGACATAAATCACAGCAAGATCCTCTATGACCCACCTCCCAGAATATTGGAAATAAAAGCAAAACTAAACAAATGGGATCTAATGAAACTTAAAAGCTTTTGCACTACAAAAGAAACTATAAGTAAGGTGAAAAGACAGCCGTCAGATTGGGAGAAAATAATAGCAAATGAAGAAACAGACAAAGGATTAATCTCAAAAATATACAAGCACCTCCTGCAGCTCAATTCCAGAAAAATAAATGACCCAATCCAAAAATGGGCCAGAGAACTAAACAGACATTTCTCCAAAGAAGACATACAGATGGCTAACAAACACATGAAAAGGTGCTCAACATCACTCATTATTAGAGAAATGCAAATCAAAACCACAATGAGGTACCATTACACACCAGTCAGGATGGCTGCTATCCAAAAGTCTACAAGCAATAAATGCTGGAGAGGCTGTGGAGAAAAGGGAACCCTCTTACACTGTTGGTGGGAATGCAAACTAGTACAGCCACTATGGAAAACAGTGTGGAGATTCCTTAAAAAACTGGAAATAGAACTGCCATATTACCCAGCAATACCACTTCTGGGCATACACACTGAGGAAACCAGATCTGAAAGAGACACATGCACCCCAATGTTCATCGCAGCACTGTTTATAATAGCCAGGACATGGAAGCAACCTAGATGCCCATCAGCAGATGAATGGATAAGGAAGCTGTGGGACATATACACCATGGAATTTTACTCAGCCGTCAAAAAGAATTCATTTGAACCAGTCCTAATGAGATGGATGAAACTGGAGCCCCTTATACAGAGTGAAGTAAGCCAGAAAGATAAAGAACATTACAGCATACTAACACATATATATGGAATTTAGAAAGATGGTAACGATAACCCTATATGCAAAACAGAAAAAGAGACACAGAAATACAGAACAGACTTTTGAACTCTGTGGGAGAAGGTGAGGGTGGGATGTTTCAAAAGAACAGCATGTATACTATCTATGGTGAAACAGATCACCAGCCCAGGTGGGATGCATGAGACAAGTGCTCCGGCCTGGTGCACTGGGAAGACCCAGAGGAATCGGGTGGAGAGGGAGATGGGAGGGGGGATCGGGATGGGGAATAAGTGTAAATCTATGGCTGATTCATATCAATGTATGACAAGACCCACTGAAATGTTGTGAAGTAATTAGCCTCCAACTAATAAAAAAAAATTAAAAAAAAAAAAAAAGAAAGACCTATTTCCACTCCTCATCGCGACCGGAGGCCTCACATCCTTTGAAAACTCCAGAGGTACGCGGAGATCAGTGCCTCCAAAGGAGACGATGCCTGACTCCTCGTGAAACTTGATAGGAGTCCCAGGATTCCTGTGGCACGTGGAAAGGGACCCTTGGTCTCGCGCCTCATCTGGAGAGGCGTCCCAATTGCCCTGCCAAGCCTCGAGGAGAATCCCGAGTTGTCCCTCGCAACTAGGCAGGAGTGCTGACGTCGCTGAACATACACGTGTGTGGAAGGGCCATCCCCGTCGTAACTCGAGAATATATCCCAGGTTCCCGCCGCAACTCGAGAAAAACCATGAGACTTCTCCCACGTCGCGAGATGAGGCCCGATTACCCTGCACTGCGTGCAGAGCAATTCCGTGTTGCACATCACACATGAAAGGATCCTTGATTTCCTTCATGGCACTCCAGAAAATCCCCAAGAACACTGTTTCAAGGCTAGAGGGATCCTGAGGTCACTGTAGCAACACGAAAGAGCTCTGTGGACCAGAAATCAACTCGAGATGAGAGATTAGTCCCTGGCTTCGACTCCAGAGGAATACCACCTTACCACAAGCACCTCAAAGGAGGCTTCTCTCAGCTCTAGGTATGTGAGAGGGACCCTGAGTTTGCGGCCTCAAGTGGAATGGACACCGAGATGCCCTGACTCGAAATAAGGCCGGATATCCCTGCAGTGACTTGAATGCAGGCTCGTCTTGCATCTCCCAAGACGAAAGGATGTCTGAATCCCCTGTGGAGACCACAGAGAAAGACCTAGTTCCTTGGTCTACTTCTGTGAAAAATACCGTTGGTAGCTTGATAGGGATTGCATTGAATCTTTAGATTGCTTTCGGTAGAATAGCCATTTCGACAATATTGATTCTTCCAATCCATGAACACGGTATGTTTCTCCATCTGTTTGTGTCCTCTTTGATTTCTTTCATCAGTGTTTTATAGTTTTCTATGTATAGGTCTTTTGTTTCTTTAGGTAGATATACTCCTAAGTATTTTATTCTTTTTGTTGCAATGGTGAATGGTATTGTTTCCTTAATTCCTCTTTCTGTTTTTTCATTGTTAGTATATAGGAATGCAAGGGATTTCTGTGTGTTAATTTTATATCCTGCAACTTTACTATATTCATTGATCAGTTCTAGTAATTTTCTGGTAGAGTCTTTAGGGTTTTCTATATAGAGGATCATGTCATCACAGAACTAGACCAAAGAATTTCACAATTTGTATGGAATTACAAAAAACCTCGAATAGCCAAAGTAATCTTGAAAAAGAAGAATGGAACTGGAGGAATCAACCTGCCTGACTTCAGACTCTACTACAAAGCCACAGTCATCAAGACAGTGTGGTACTGGCACAAAGACAGAAATATAGACCAATGGAACAGAATAGAAAGCCCAGAGATAAATCCACGAACCTATGGACACCTTATCTTTGACAAAGGAGGCAAGGATATACAATGGAAAAAAGACAACCTCTTTAACAAGTGGTGCTGGGAAAACTGGTCAACCACTTGCAAAAGAATGAAACTAGAACACTTTCTAACACCATACACAAAAATAAACTCAAAATGGATTAAAGATCTAAATGTAAGACCAGAAACTATAAAACTCCTAGAGGAGAACATAGGCAAAACACTCTCCGACATAAATCACAGCAAGATCCTCTATGACCCACCTCCCAGAATATTGGAAATAAAAGCAAAACTAAACAAATGGGATCTAATGAAACTTAAAAGCTTTTGCACTACAAAAGAAACTATAAGTAAGGTGAAAAGACAGCCGTCAGATTGGGAGAAAATAATAGCAAATGAAGAAACAGACAAAGGATTAATCTCAAAAATATACAAGCAACTCCTGCAGCTCAATTCCAGAAAAATAAATGACCCAATCCAAAAATGGGCCAGAGAACTAAACAGACATTTCTCCAAAGAAGACATACAGATGGCTAACAAACACATGAAAAGGTGCTCAACATTACTCATTATTAGAGAAATGCAAATCAAAACCACAATGAGGTACCATTACACACCAGTCAGGATGGCTGCTATCCAAAAGTCTACAAGCAATAAATGCTGGAGAGGCTGTGGAGAAAAGGGAACCCTCTTACACTGTTGGTGGGAATGCAAACTAGTACAGCCGCTATGGAAAACAGTGTGGAGATTCCTTAAAAAACTGGAAATAGAACTGCCATATTACCCAGCAATACCACTTCTGGGCATACACACTGAGGAAACCAGATCTGAAAGAGACACATGCACCCCAATGTTCATCGCAGCACTGTTTATAATAGCCAGGACATGGAAGCAACCTAGATGCCCATCAGCAGATGAATGGATAAGGAAGCTGTGGTACATATACACCATGGAATTTTACTCAGCCGTCAAAAAGAATTCATTTGAACCAGTCCTAATGAGATGGATGAAACTGGAGCCCCTTATACAGAGTGAAGTAAGCCAGAAAGATAAAGAACATTACAGCATACTAACACATATATATGGAATTTAGAAAGATGGTAACGATAACCCTATATGCAAAACAGAAAAAGAGACACAGAAATACAGAACAGACTTTTGAACTCTGTGGGAGAAGGTGAGGGTGGGATGTTTCAAAAGAACAGCATGTATACTATCTATGGTGAAACAGATCACCAGCCCAGGTGGGATGCATGAGACAAGTGCTCCGGCCTGGTGCACTGGGAAGACCCAGAGGAATCGGGTGGAGAGGGAGATGGGAGGGGGGATCGGGATGGGGAATAAGTGTAAATCTATGGCTGATTCATATCAATGTATGACAAGACCCACTGAAATGTTGTGAAGTAATTAGCCTCCAACTAATAAAAAAAATTAAAAAAAAAAAAAAAAAGAAAGACCTAGTTCCCCTCCTCATCGCGACCGGAGGCCTCACATCCTTTGAAAACTCCAGAGGTACGCGGAGATCAGTGCCTCCAAAGGAGACGATGCCTGCCTCCTCGTGAAACTTGATAGGAGTCCCAGGATTCCTGTGGCATGTGGAAAGGGACCCTTGGTGTCCCGACTCAGCTGGAGAGGCGTCCCATTGCCCTGCCAAGCCTCGAGGAGAGTCCCGAGTTGTCCCTCGCAACTAGGCAGGAGTCCTGACGTCGCGGAACAAAGATGTATGTGGAAGTGCCATCCCCGTCGTAACTCGAGAATATACCCCAGGTTCCCGCCGCAACTCGAGAAAAACCATGAGACTTCTCCCACGCCGTGAGATGAGGCCCGATTCCCCTGCATTGCGTGCAGAGCAATTCCGTGTTGCACATCACACATGAAAGGAGCCTTGATTTCCTTCATGGTACTCCAGAGAAACCCCAAGAACACTGTTTCAAGGCTAGAGGGATCCTGAGGTCACTGTAGCAACATGAAAGAGCTTCGTGGACCAAAAATCAAATCGAGATGAGAGGTTAGTCCCTGGCTTCAACTCCAGGGGAATACCACCTTACCAGAAGCACCTCAAAGGAGGCTTCTCTCAGCTCTAGGTATGTGAGAGGGACCCTGAGTTTGCGGCCTCAAGTGGAATGGACACCACAATGCCCTGACTCAAAAGAAGGCCAGATATCCCTGCAGTGACTTGAATGCAGGATCGTCTTGCATCTCCCAAGAGGAAAGGATGTCTGAATCCCCTGCGGAGAACACAGAGAAAGACCTAGTTCCCCACCTCATCGCGACCGGAGGCCTCACATCCTTTGAAAACTCCAGAGGTACGCGGAGATCAGTGCCTCCAAAGGAGACGATGCCTGACTCCTCGTGAAACTTGATAGGAGTCCCAGGATTTCTGTGGCACGTGGAAAGGGACCCTAGGTCTCCCGCCTCAGCTGGAGAGGCATCCCAATTGCCCTGCCAGCCTCAAGGAGAATCCCGAGTTGTCCCTCGCAACTAGGCAGGAGTCCTGACGTCGCTGAACAAACACGTGTGTGGAAGGGCCATCCCCGTCGTAACTCGAGAATATACCCCAGGTTCCCGCCGCAACTCGAGAAAAACCATGAGACTTCCCCCTCGTCGCGAGAAGGGGCCCGATTCCCCTGCACTGCGTGCAGAGCAATTCCGTGTTGCACATCAAACAGGAAAGGAGCCTTGATTTCCACAATGTCACTCCAGAGAAACCCCAAGAACACTGTTTCAAGGCTAGAGGGATCCTGAGGTCACTGTAGCAACACGAAAGAGCTCCATGGACCAAAAGTCAACTCGAGATGAGAGGTTAGTTCCTGGCTTCAACTCCAGAGGAATACCACCTTACCACAAGCACCTCAAGAGGAGGCTTCTCTCAGCTCTAGGTATGTGAGAGGGACCCTGAGTTTGCAGCCTCAAGTGGAATGGACACCGCGATGCCCTGACTCGAAATAAGGCCGGATATCCCTGCAGTGACTTGAATGCAGGCTCGTCTTGCATCTCCCAAGACGAAAGGATGTCTGAATCCCCTGTGGAGACCACAGAGAAAGACCTAGTTCCCCACTTCATCGCAACCGGAGGCCTCACATCCTTTGAAAATTCCAGAGGTACGCGGAGATCAGTGCCTCCAAAGGAGACGATGCCTGCCTCCTCGTGAATCTTGATAGGAGTCCCAGGATTCCTGTGGCACGTGGAAAGGGACACTTGGTCTCCCGCCTCAGCTGGAGAGGCGTCCCAATTGCCCTGCCAAGCCTCAAGGAGAATCCCGAGTTGTCCCTCGCAACTAGGCAGGAGTCCTGACGTCGCTGAACAAACACGTGGGTGGAATAGCCCTTCCCGTGGTAACTCGAGAATATACCCCAGGTTCCCGCCGCAACTCGAGAAAAACCATGAGACTTCCCCCTCGTCGCGAGATGAGGCCTGATTCCCCTGCAGTGCATGCAGAGCAATTCCGTGTTGCACATCACACATGAAAGGAGCCTTGATTTCCTTCATGGTACTCCAGAGAAACCCCAAGAACACTGTTTCAAGGCTAGAGGGATCCTGAGGTCACTGTAGCAACATGAAAGAGCTTCGTGGACCCAAAATCAACTCGAGATGAGAGGTTAGTCCCTGGATTCAACTCCAGGGGAATACCACCTTACCAGAAGCACCTCAAAGGAGGCTTCTCTCAGCTCTAGGTATGTGAGAGGGACCCTGAGTTTGCGGCCTCAAGTGGAATGGACACCGAGATGCCCTGACTCAACATAAGGCCGGATATCCCTGCAGTGACTTGAATGCAGGCTCGTCTTGCATCTCCCAAGACGAAAGGATGTCTGAATCCCCTGCGGAGAACACAGAGAAAGACCTAGTTCCCCACCTCATCGCGACCAGAGGCCTGACATCCTTTGAAAACTCCAGAGGTACGCGGAGATCAGTGCCTCCAAAGGAGACGATGCCTGACTTCTCGTGAAACTTGATAGGAGTCCCAGGATTTCTGTGGCACGTGGAAAGGGACCCTTGGTCTCCCGCCTCAGCTGGAGAGGCGTCCCAATTGCCCTGCCAAGCCTCGAGGTGAATCCCGAGTTGTCCCTCGCAACTAGGCAGGAGTCCTGACGTCGCTGAACAAAAACGTGTGTGGAAGAGCCATCCCAGCCGTAACTCGAGAATACACCCCAGGTTCCCGCCACAACTCGAGAAAAACCATGAGACTTCCCCCTCGTCGCGAGAAGAGGCCTGATTCCCCTGCACTGCGTGCAGAGCAATTCCGTGTTGCACATCACACAGGAAAGGAGCCTTGATTTCCTTGATGGCACTCCAGAGAAACCCCAAGAACACTGTTTCAAGGCTAGAGGGATACTGAGGTCACTGTAGCAACACGAAATGGCTCCGTGGACCAAGAATCAACTCGAGATGAGAGGTTAGTTCCTGGCTTCGACTCCAGAGGAATACCACCTTACCACAAGCACCTCAAGAGGAGGCTTCTCTCAGCTCTAGGTATGCGAGAGGGACCCTGAGTTTGCGGCCTCAAGTGGAATGTACTCCGCGAAGCCCTGACTCGAAATAAGGCCGGATATCCCGGCAGTGACTTGAATGCAGGCTCGTCTTGCATCACCCAAGACGAAAGAATGTCTGAATCACCTGTGGAGACCACAGAGAAAGACCTAGTTCCTTGGTCTAGTTCTGTGAAAAATACCGTTGGTAGCTTGATAGGGATTGCATTGAATCTATAGATTGCTTTCGGTAGAATAGCCATTTTGACAATATTGATTCTTCCAATCCATGAACACGGTATGTTTCTCCATCTGTTTGTGTCCTCTTTGATTTCTTTCATCAGTGTTTTATAGTTTTCTTTGTATAGTTCTTTTGTTTCTTTAGGTAGATATACTCCTAAGTATTTTATTCTTTTTGTTGCAATGGTGAATGGTATTGTTTCCTTAATTTCTCTTTCTGTTTTTTCATCGTTAGTATATAGGAATGCAAGGGATTTCTGTGTGTTAATTTTATATCCTGCAACTTTACTATATTCATTGATTAGTTCTAGTAATTTTCTGGTAGAGTCTTTAGGGTTTTCTATGTAGAGGATCATGTCATCACAGAACTAGACCAAAGAATTTCACAATTTGTATGGAAATACAAAAAACCTCGAATAGCCAAAGTAATCTTGAAAAAGAAGAATGGAACTGGAGGAATCAACCTGCCTGACTTCAGACTCTACTACAAAGCCACAGTCATCAAGACAGTGTGGTACTGGCACAAAGACAGAAATATAGACCAATGGAACAGAATAGAAAGCCCAGAGATAAATCCACGAACCTATGGACACCTTATCTTTGACAAAGGAGGCAAGGATATACAATGGAAAAAAGACAACCTCTTTAACAAGTGGTGCTGGGAAAACTGGTCAACCACTTGCAAAAGAATGAAACTAGAACACTTTCTAACACCATACACAAAAATAAACTCAAAATGGATTAAAGATCTAAATGTAAGACCAGAAACTATAAAACTCCTAGAGGAGAACATAGGCAAAACACTCTCCGACATAAATCACAGCAAGATCCTCTATGACCCACCTCCCAGAATATTGGAAATAAAAGCAAAACTAAACAAATGGGATCTAATGAAACTTAAAAGCTTTTGCACTACAAAAGAAACTATAAGTAAGGTGAAAAGACAGCCGTCAGATTGGGAGAAAATAATAGCAAATGAAGAAACAGACAAAGGATTAATCTCAAAAATATACAAGCAACTCCTGCAGCTCAATTCCAGAAAAATAAATGACCCAATCCAAAAATGGGCCAGAGAACTAAACAGACATTTCTCCAAAGAAGACATACAGATGGCTAACAAACACATGAAAAGGTGCTCAACATCACTCATTATTAGAGAAATGCAAATCAAAACCACAATGAGGTACCATTACACACCAGTCAGGATGGCTGCTATCCAAAAGTCTACAAGCAATAAATGCTGGAGAGGCTGTGGAGAAAAGGGAACCCTCTTACACTGTTGGTGGGAATGCAAACTAGTACAGCCACTATGGAAAACAGTGTGGAGATTCCTTAAAAAACTGGAAATAGAACTGCCATATTACCCAGCAATACCACTTCTGGGCATACACACTGAGGAAACCAGATCTGAAAGAGACACATGCACCCCAATGTTCATCGCAGCACTGTTTATAATAGCCAGGACATGGAAGCAACCTAGATGCCCATCAGCAGATGAATGGATAAGGAAGCTGTGGGACATATACACCATGGAATTTTACTCAGCCGTCAAAAAGAATTCATTTGAACCAGTCCTAATGAGATGGATGAAACTGGAGCCCCTTATACAGAGTGAAGTAAGCCAGAAAGATAAAGAACATTACAGCATACTAACACATATATATGGAATTTAGAAAGATGGTAACGAGAACCCTATATGCAAAACAGAAAAAGAGACACAGAAAAACAGAACAGACTTTTGAACTCTGTGGGAGAAGGTGAGGGTGGGATGTTTCAAAAGAACAGCATGTATACTATCTATGGTGAAACAGATCACCAGCCCAGGTGGGATGCATGAGACAAGTGCTCCGGCCTGGTGCACTGGGAAGACCCAGAGGAATCGGGTGGAGAGGGAGATGGGAGGGGGGATCGGGATGGGGAATAAGTGTAAATCTATGGCTGATTCATATCAATGTATGACAAGACCCACTGAAATGTTGTGAAGTAATTAGCCTCCAACTAATACAAAAAATTAAAAAAAAAAAAAAGAAAAAAAAAAAAAAAAAAAAAAAGAAAGACCTAGTTCCCCTCCTCATCGCGACCGGAGGCCTCACATCCTTTGAAAACTCCAGAGGTACGCGGAGATCAGTGCCTCCAAAGAGACGATGCCTGACTCCTCGTGAAAATTGATAGGAGTCCCAGGATTCCTGTGGCACGTGGAAAGGGACCCTTGGTCTCGCGCCTCAGCTGGAGAGGCGTCCCAATTGCCCTGCCAAGCCTCGAGGAGAATCCCGAGTTGTCCTTCGCAAGTAGGCAGGAGTCCTGACGTCGCTGAACAAACACGTGTGTGGAAGGGCCATCCCCGTCGTAACTCGAGAATATACCCCAGGTTCCCGCCGCAACTCGAGAAAAACCATGAGACTTCTCCCACGCCGCGAGATGAGGCCCGATTCCCCTCCACTGCGTGCAGAGCAAATGCGTATTGCACATCACACATGAAAGGATCCTTGATTTCCTTCATGGCACTCCAGAGAAACCCCAAGAACACTGTTTCAAGGCTAGAGGGATCCTGAGGTCACTGTAGCAACACGAAAGAGCTCCGTAGTCCAGAAATCAACTCGAGATGAGAGATTAGTCCCTGGCTTCGACTCCAGAGGAATACCACCTAACCACAAGCACCTCAAAGGAGGCTTCTGTCAGCTCTAGGTATGTGAGAGGGACCCTGAGTTTGCGGCCTCAAGTGGAATGGACTCCGCGATGCCCTGACTCGAAATATGGCCGGATATCCCTGCAGTGACTTGAATGCAGGCTCGTCTTGCATCTCCCAAGACGAAAGAATGTCTGAATCCCCTGTGGAGACCACAGAGAAAGACCTAGTTCCTTGGTCTAGTTCTGTGAAAAATACCGTTGGTAGCTTGATAGGGATTGCATTGAATCTATAGATTGCTTTGGGTAGAATAGCCATTTTGACAATATTGATTCTTCCAATCCATGAACACGGTATGTTTCTCCATCTGTTTGTGTCCTCTTTGATTTCTTTCATCAGTGTTTTATAGTTTTCTATGTATAGGTCTTTTGTTTCTTTAGGTAGATATACTCCTAAGTATTTTATTCTTTTTGTTGCAATGGTGAATGGTATTGTTTCCTTAATTTCTCTTTCTGTTTTTTCATTGTTAGTATATAGGAATGCAAGGGATTTCTGTGTGTTAATTTTATATCCTGCAACTTTACTATATTCATTGATTAGTTCTAGTAATTTTCTGGTAGAGTCTTTAGGGTTTTCTATATAGAGGATCATGTCATCACAGAACTAGACCAAAGAATTTCACAATTTGTATGGAAATACAAAAAACCTCGAATAGCCAAAGTAATCTTGAAAAAGAAGAATGGAACTGGAGGAATCAACCTGCCTGACTTCAGACTCTACTACAAAGCCACAGTCATCAAGACAGTGTGGTACTGGCACAAAGACAGAAATATAGACCAATGGAACAGAATAGAAAGCCCAGAGATAAATCCACGAACCTATGGACACCTTATCTTTGACAAAGGAGGCAAGGATATACAATGGAAAAAAGACAACCTCTTTAACAAGTGGTGCTGGGAAAACTGGTCAACCACTTGCAAAAGAATGAAACTAGAACACTTTCTAACACCATACACAAAAATAAACTCAAAATGGATTAAAGATCTAAATGTAAGACCAGAAACTATAAAACTCCTAGAGGAGAACATAGGCAAAACACTCTCCGACATAAATCACAGCAAGATCCTCTATGACCCACCTCCCAGAATATTGGAAATAAAAGCAAAACTAAACAAATGGGATCTAATGAAACTTAAAAGCTTTTGCACTACAAAAGAAACTATAAGTAAGGTGAAAAGACAGCCGTCAGATTGGGAGAAAATAATAGCAAATGAAGAAACAGACAAAGGATTAATCTCAAAAATATACAAGCAACTCCTGCAGCTCAATTCCAGAAAAATAAATGACCCAATCCAAAAATGGGCCAGAGAACTAAACAGACATTTCTCCAAAGAAGACATACAGATGGCTAACAAACACATGAAAAGGTGCTCAACATCACTCATTATTAGAGAAATGCAAATCAAAACCACAATGAGGTACCATTACACACCAGTCAGGATGGCTGCTATCCAAAAGTCTACAAGCAATAAATGCTGGAGAGGCTGTGGAGAAAAGGGAACCCTCTTACACTGTTGGTGGGAATGCAAACTAGTACAGCCACTATGGAAAACAGTGTGGAGATTCCTTAAAAAACTGGAAATAGAACTGCCATATTACCCAGCAATACCACTTCTGGGCATACACACTGAGGAAACCAGATCTGAAAGAGACACATGCACCCCAATGTTCATCGCAGCACTGTTTATAATAGCCAGGACATGGAAGCAACCTAGATGCCCATCAGCAGATGAATGGATAAGGAAGCTGTGGGACATATACACCATGGAATTTTACTCAGCCGTCAAAAAGAATTCATTTGAACCAGTCCTAATGAGATGGATGAAACTGGAGCCCCTTATACAGAGTGAAGTAAGCCAGAAAGATAAAGAACATTACAGCATACTAACACATATATATGGAATTTAGAAAGATGGTAACGAGAACCCTATATGCAAAACAGAAAAAGAGACACAGAAAAACAGAACAGACTTTTGAACTCTGTGGGAGAAGGTGAGGGTGGGATGTTTCAAAAGAACAGCATGTATACTATCTATGGTGAAACAGATCACCAGCCCAGGTGGGATGCATGAGACAAGTGCTCCGGCCTGGTGCACTGGGAAGACCCAGAGGAATCGGGTGGAGAGGGAGATGGGAGGGGGGATCGGGATGGGGAATAAGTGTAAATCTATGGCTGATTCATATCAATGTATGACAAGACCCACTGAAATGTTGTGAAGTAATTAGCCTCCAACTAATACAAAAAATTAAAAAAAAAAAAAAGAAAAAAAAAAAAAAAAAAAAGAAAGACCTAGTTCCCCTCCTCATCGCGAACGGAGGCCTCACATCCTTTGAAAACTCCAGAGGTACGCGGAGATCAGTGCCTCCAAAGAGACGATGCCTGACTCCTCGTGAAAATTGATAGGAGTCCCAGGATTCCTGTGGCACGTGGAAAGGGACCCTTGGTCTCGCGCCTCAGCTGGAGAGGCGTCCCAATTGCCCTGCCAAGCCTCGAGGAGAATCCCGAGTTGTCCTTCGCAAGTAGGCAGGAGTCCTGACGTCGCTGAACAAACACGTGTGTGGAAGGGCCATCCCCGTCGTAACTCGAGAATATACCCCAGGTTCCCGCCGCAACTCGAGAAAAACCATGAGACTTCTCCCACGCCGCGAGATGAGGCCCGATTCCCCTCCACTGCGTGCAGAGCAAATGCGTATTGCACATCACACATGAAAGGATCCTTGATTTCCTTCATGGCACTCCAGAGAAACCCCAAGAACACTGTTTCAAGGCTAGAGGGATCCTGAGGTCACTGTAGCAACACGAAAGAGCTCCGTAGTCCAGAAATCAACTCGAGATGAGAGATTAGTCCCTGGCTTCGACTCCAGAGGAATACCACCTAACCACAAGCACCTCAAAGGAGGCTTCTGTCAGCTCTAGGTATGTGAGAGGGACCCTGAGTTTGCGGCCTCAAGTGGAATGGACACCGAGATGCCCTGACTCGAAGTAAGGCCGGATATCCCTGCAGTGACTTGAATGCAGGCTCGTCTTGCATCTCCCAAGACGAAAGGATGTCTGAATCCCCTGCGGAGAACACAGAGAAAGACCAAGTTTCCCACCTCATCGCGACCAGAGGCCTCACATCCTTGGAAAACTCCAGAGGTATGCGGAGATCAGTGCCTCCAAAGGAGACGATGCCTGCCTCCTCGTGAAAATTGATAGGAGTCCCAGAATTCCTGTGGCACGTGGAAAGGGACCCTTGGTCTCCCACCTCAGCTGGAGAGGAGTCCCAATTGCCCTGCCAAGCCTCGAGGTGAATCACGAGTTGTCCCTCGCAACTAGGCAGGAGTCATGACGTCGCTGAACAAACACGTGTGTGGAAGGGCCATCCCCGCCGTAACTCGAGAATTTACCCCAGGTTCCCGCCGCAACTCGAGAAAAACCATGAGACTTCCCCCTCGTCGCGAGAAGAGGCCCGATTCCCCTGCACTGCGTGCAGAGCAATTCCGTGTTGCACATCACACATGAAAGGAGCCTTGATTTCCTTGATGGCACTCCAGAGAAAACCCAAGAACACTGTTTCAAGGCTAGAGGGATACTGAGGTCACTGTAGCAACACGAAAGGGCTCCGTGGACCAAGAATCAACTGGAGATGACAGGTTAGTCCCTGGCTTCGACTCCAGAGGAATAGCACCTTACCACAAGTACCTCAAGAGGAGGCTTCTCTCAGCTCTAGGTATGTGAGAGGGACCCTGAGTTTGCGGCCTCAAGTGGGAATGACACCCCGATGCCCTGACTCGAAATAAGGCCGGATATCCCTGCAGTGACTTGAATGCAGGCTCGTCTTGCATCTCCCAAGACGAAAGGATGTCTGAATCGCCTGTGGAGACCACAGAGAAAGACCTAGTTCCCCACCTCATCGCGACCGGAGGCCTCACATCCTTGGAAAACTCTAGAGGTACGCGGAGATCAGTGCCTCCAAAGGAGACGATGCCTGCCTCCTCGTGAATCTTGATAGGAGTCCCAGGATTCCTGTGGCACGTGGAAAGGGACACTTGGTCTCCCGCCGCAGCTGGAGAGGCGTCCCAATTGCCCTGCCAAGCCTCAAGGAGAATCCCGAGTTGTCCCTCGCAACTAAGCAGGAGTCCTGACGTCGCTGAACAAACACGTGGGTGGAAGTGCCATCCCCGTCGTAACTCGAGAATATACCCCAGGTTCCCGCCGCAACTCGAGAAAAACCATGAGACTTCTCCCATGCCGCGAGATGAGGCCCGATTCCCCTGCACTGCGTGCAGAGCAATTCCGTGTTGCACATCACACATGAAAGGAGCCTTGATTTCCTTCATGGTTCTCCAGAGAAACCCCAAGAACACTGTTTCAAGGCTAGAGGGATCCTGAGGTCACTGTAGCAACATGAAAGAGCTCCGTGGACCAAAAATCAACTCGAGATGAGAGGTTAGTCCCTGGCTTCAACTCCAGGGGAATACCACCTTACCAGAAGCACCTCAAAGGAGGCTTCTCTCAGCTCTAGGTATGTGAGAGGGACCCTGAGTTTGCGGCCTCAAGTGGAATGGACACCACGATGCCCTGACTCGAAATAAGGCCGGATATCCCTGCAGTGACTTGAATGCAGGCTCGTCTTGCATCTCCCAAGACGAAAGGATGTCTGAATCCCCTGCGGAGAACACAGAGAAAGACCAAGTTCCCCACCTCATCGCGACCAGAGGCCTGACATCCTTTGAAAACTCCAGAGGTACGCGGAGATCAGTGCCTCCAAAGGAGACGATGCCTGACTCCTCGTGAAACTTGATAGGAGTCCCAGGATTTCTGTGGCACGTGGAAAGGGACCCTTGGTCTCCCGCCTCAGCTGGAGAGGCGTTCCAATTGCCCTGCCAAGCCTCGAGGTGAATCCCGAGTTGTCCCTCGCAACTAGGCAGGAGTCCTGACGTCGCTGAACAAACACGTGTGTGGAAGGGCCATCCCCGCCGTAACTCGAGAATTTACCCCAGGTTCCCGCCGCAACTCGAGAAAAACCATGAGACTACCCCCTCGTCGGGAGAAGAGGCCCGATTCCCCTGCACTGCGTGCAGAGCAATTCCGTGTTGCACATCACACATGAAAGGATCCTTGATTTCCTTCATGGCACTCCAGAGAAACCCCAAGAACACTGTTTCAAGGCTAGAGGGATCTTGAGGTCACTGTAGCAACACGAAAGAGCTCCGTGGACCAAGAATCAACTCGAGATGAGAGGTTAGTTCCTGGCTTCGCCTCCAGAGGAATACCACCTTACCACAAGCACCTCAAGAGGAGTCTTCTCTCAGCTCTAGGTATGTGAGAGGGACCCTGAGTTTGCGGCCTCAAGTTGAATGGACTCCGCGATGCCCTTACTCGAAATAAGGCCGGATATCCCTGCAGTGACTTGAATGCAGGCTCGTCTTGCATCTCCCAAGACAAAAGAATGTCTGAATCCCCTGTGGAGACCACAGAGAAAGACCTAGTTCCTTGGTCTAGTTCTGTGAAAAATACCGTTGGTAGCTTGATAGGGATTGCATTGAATCTATAGATTGCTTTGGGTAGAATAGC
The DNA here is from genome assembly GCF_910594005.1 of Cervus elaphus. Classification (NCBI taxonomy): domain Eukaryota; kingdom Metazoa; phylum Chordata; class Mammalia; order Artiodactyla; family Cervidae; genus Cervus; species Cervus elaphus. The sequence continues at coordinate 1,530,941 of NW_025316786.1, forward strand.
CATTTTGACAATATTGATTCTTCCAATCCATGAACACGGTATGTTTCTCCATCTGTTTGTGTCCTCTTTGACTTCTTTCATCAGTGTTTTATAGATTTCTATATAGGTCTTTTGTTCTTTAGGTAGATATACTCCTAAGTATTTTATTCTTTTTGTTGCAATGGTGAATGGTATTGTTTCCTTAATTTCTCTTTCTGTTTTTTCATCGTTAGTATATAGGAATGCAAGGGATTTCTGTGTGTTAATTTTATATCCTGCAACTTTACTATATTCATTGATTAGTTCTAGTAATTTTCTGGTAGAGTCTTTAGGGTTTTCTATATAGAGGATCATGTCATCACAGAACTAGACCAAAGAATTTCACAATTTGTATGGAAATACAAAAAACCTCGAATAGCCAAAGTAATCTTGAAAAAGAAGAATGGAACTGGAGGAATCAACCTGCCTGACTTCAGACTCTACTACAAAGCCACAGTCATCAAGACAGTGTGGTACTGGCACAAAGACAGAAATATAGACCAATGGAACAGAATAGAAAGCCCAGAGATAAATCCACGAACCTATGGACACCTTATCTTTGACAAAGGAGGCAAGGATATACAATGGAAAAAAGACAACCTCTTTAACAAGTGGTGCTGGGAAAACTGGTCAACCACTTGCTAAAGAATGAAACTAGAACACTTTCTAACACCATACACAAAAATAAACTCAAAATGGATTAAAGATCTAAATGTAAGACCAGAAACTATAAAACTCCTAGAGGAGAACATAGGCAAAACACTCTCCGACATAAATCACAGCAAGATCCTCTATGACCCACCTCCCAGAATATTGGAAATAAAAGCAAAACTAAACAAATGGGATCTAATGAAACTTAAAAGCTTTTGCACTACAAAAGAAACTATAAGTAAGGTGAAAAGACAGCCGTCAGATTGGGAGAAAATAATAGCAAATGAAGAAACAGACAAAGGATTAATCTCAAAAATATACAAGCAACTCCTGCAGCTCAATTCCAGAAAAATAAATGACCCAATCCAAAAATGGGCCAGAGAACTAAACAGACATTTCTCCAAAGAAGACATACAGATGGCTAACAAACACATGAAAAGGTGCTCAACATCACTCATTATTAGAGAAATGCAAATCAAAACCACAATGAGGTACCATTACACACCAGTCAGGATGGCTGCTATCCAAAAGTCTACAAGCAATAAATGCTGGAGAGGCTGTGGAGAAAAGGGAACCCTCTTACACTGTTGGTGGGAATGCAAACTAGTACAGCCACTATGGAAAACAGTGTGGAGATTCCTTAAAAAACTGGAAATAGAACTGCCATATTACCCAGCAATACCACTTCTGGGCATACACACTGAGGAAACCAGATCTGAAAGAGACACATGCACCCCAATGTTCATCGCAGCACTGTTTATAATAGCCAGGACATGGAAGCAACCTAGATGCCCATCAGCAGATGAATGGATAAGGAAGCTGTGGGACATATACACCATGGAATTTTACTCAGCCGTCAAAAAGAATTCATTTGAACCAGTCCTAATGAGATGGATGAAACTGGAGCCCCTTATACAGAGTGAAGTAAGCCAGAAAGATAAAGAACATTACAGCATACTAACACATATATATGGAATTTAGAAAGATGGTAACGATAACCCTATATGCAAAACAGAAAAAGAGACACAGAAAAACAGAACAGACTTTTGAACTCTGTGGGAGAAGGTGAGGGTGGGATGTTTCAAAAGAACAGCATGTATACTATCTATGGTGAAACAGATCACCAGCCCAGGTGGGATGCATGAGACAAGTGCTCCGGCCTGGTGCACTGGGAAGACCCAGAGGAATCGGGTGGAGAGGGAGATGGGAGGGGGGATTGGGATGGGGAATAAGTGTAAATCTATGGCTGATTCATATCAATGTATGACAAGACCCACTGAAATGTTGTGAAGTAATTAGCCTCCAACTAATAAAAAAAATTAAAAAAAAAAAAAGAAAAAAAAAAAAAAAAAAAAAAGAAAGACCTAGTTCCCCTCCTCATCGCGACCGGAGGCCTCACATCCTTTGAAAACTCCAGAGGTACGCGGAGATCAGTGCCTCCAAAGAGACGATGCCTGACTCCTCGTGAAAATTGATAGGAGTCCCAGGATTCCTGTGGCACGTGGAAAGGGACCCTTGGTCTCCCGCCTCAGCTGGAGAGGCGTCCCAATTGCCCTGCCAAGCCTCGAGGTGAATCACGAGTTGTCCTTCGCAAGTAGGCAGGAGTCCTGACGTCGCTGAACAAACACGTGTGTGGAAGGCCATCCCCGTCGAAACTCGAGAATATACCCCAGGTTCCCGCCGCAACTCGAGAAAAACCATGAGACTTCTCCCACGCCGCGAGATGAGGCCCGATTCCCCTCCACTGCGTGCAGAGCAAATGCGTATTGCACATCACACATGAAAGGATCCTTGATTTCCTTCATGGCACTCCAGAGAAACCCCAAGAACACTGTTTCAAGGCTAGAGGGATCCTGAGGTCACTGTAGCAACACGAAAGAGCTCCGAGGTCCAGAAATCAACTCGAGATGAGAGATTAGTCCCTGGCTTCGACTCCAGAGGAATACCACCTAACCACAAGCACCTCAAAGGAGGCTTCTGTCAGCTCTAGGTATGTGAGAGGGACCCTGAGTTTGCGGCCTCAAGTGGAATGGACACCGCGATGCCCTGACTCGAAATAAGGCCGGATATCCCTGCAGTGACTTGAATGCAGGCTCGTCTTGCATCTCCCAAGACGAAAGGATGTCTGAATCCCCTGCGGAGAACACAGAGAAAGACCAAGTTCCCCACCTCATCGCGACCAGAGGCCTCACATCCTTTGAAAACTCCAGAGGTATGCGGAGATCAGTGCCTCCAAAGGAGACGATGCCTGCCTCCTCGTGAAACTTGATAGGAGTCCCAGAATTCCTGTGGCACGTGGAAAGGGACCCTTGGTCTCCCACCTCAGCTGGAGAGGAGTCCCAATTGCCCTGCCAAGCCTCGAGGTGAATCACGAGTTGTCCCTCGCAACTAGGCAGGAGTCCTGACGTCGCTGAACAAACACGTGTGTGGAAGGGCCATCCCCGCCGTAACTCGAGAATTTACCCCAGGTTCCCGCCGCAACTCGAGAAAAACCATGAGACTTCCCCCTCGTCGCGAGAAGAGGCCCGATTCCCCTGCACTGCGTGCAGAGCAATTCCGTGTTGCACATCACACAGGAAAGGAGCCTTGATTTCCTTGATGGCACTCCAGAGAAACCCCAAGAACACTGTTTCAAGGCTAGAGGGATACTGAGGTCACTGCAGCAACACGAAAGGGCTCCGTGGACCAAGAATCAACTCGAGATGACAGGTTAGTCCCTGGCTTCGACTCCAGAGGAATAGCACCTTACCACAAGTACCTCAAGAGGAGGCTTCTCTCAGCTCTAGGTATGTGAGAGGGACCCTGAGTTTGCGGCCTCAAGTGGGATGGACACCCCGATGCACTGACTCGAAATAAGGCCGGATATCCCTGCAGTGACTTGAATGCAGGCTCGTCTTGCATCTCCCAAGACGAAAGGATGTCTGAATCCCCTGTGGAGACCACAGAGAAAGCCCTAGTTCCCCACCTCATCGCGACCGGAGGCCTCACATCCTTGGAAAACTCTAGAGGTACGCGGAGATCAGTGCCTCCAAAGGAGACGATGCCTGCCTCCTCGTGAATCTTGATAGGAGTCCCAGGATTCCTGTGGCACGTGGAAAGGGACACTTGGTCTCCCGCCTCAGCTGGAGAGGCGTCCCAATTGCCCTGCCAAGCCTCAAGGAGAATCCCGAGTTGTCCCTCGCAACTAAGCAGGAGTCCTGACGTCGCTGAACAAACACGTGGGTGGAAGTGCCATCCCCGTCGTAACTCGAGAATATACCCCAGGTTCCCGCCGCAACTCGAGAAAAACCATGAGACTTCTCCCACGCCGCGAGATGAGGCCCGATTCCCCTGCACTGCGTGCAGAGCAATTCCGTGTTGCACATCACACATGAAAGGAGCCTTGATTTCCTTCATGGTACTCCAGAGAAACCCCAAGAACACTGTTTCAAGGCTAGAGGGATCCTGAGGTCACTGTAGCAACATGAAAGAGCTCCGTGGACCAAAAATCAACTCGAGATGAGAGGTTAGTCCCTGGCTTCAACTCCAGGGGAATACCACCTTACCAGAAGCACCTCAAAGGAGGCTTCTCTCAGCTCTAGGTATGTGAGAGGGACCCTGAGTTTGCGGCCTCAAGTGGAATGGACACCACGATGCCCTGACTCGAAATAAGGCCGGATATCCCTGCAGTGACTTGAATGCAGGCTCGTCTTGCATCTCCCAAGACGAAAGGATGTCTGAATCCCCTGCGGAGAACACAGAGAAAGACCAAGTTCCCCACCTCATCCCGACCAGAGGCCTCACATCCTTTGAAAACTCCAGAGGTACGCGGAGATCAGTGCCTCCAAAGGAGACGATGCCTGCCTCCTCGTGAAACTTGATAGGAGTCCCAGGATTCCTGTGGCACGTGGAAAGGGACCCTTGGTCTCCCGCCTCAGCTGGAGAGGCGTCCCAATTGCCCTGCCAAGCCTCGAGGTGAATCCCGAGTTGTCCCTCGCAACTAGGCAGGAGTCCTGACGTCGCTGAACAAACACGTGTGTGGAAGGGCCATCCCCGCCGTAACTCGAGAATTTACCCCAGGTTCCCGCCGCAACGCGAGAAAAACCATGAGACTTCCCCCTCGTCGGGAGAAGAGGCCCGATTCCCCTGCACTGCGTGCAGAGCAATTCCGTGTTGCATATCACGCAGGAAAGGAGCCTTTATTTCCTTGATGGCACTCCAGAGAAACCCCAAGAACACTGTTTCAAGGCTAGAGGGATACTGAGGTCACTGTAGCAACACGAAAGGGCTCCGTGGACCAAGAATCAACTCGAGATGAGAGGTTAGTCCCTGGCTTCGACTCCAGAGGAATACCACCTTACCACAAGCACCTCAAGAGGAGGCTTCTCTCAGCTCTAGGTATGTGAGAGGGACCCTGAGTTTGCGGCCTCAAGTGGAATGGACACCCCGATGCCCTGACTCGAAATAAGGCCGGATATCCCTGCAGTGACTTGAATGCATTCTCGTCTTGCATTTCCAAAGACGAAAGGATGTCTGAATCCCCTGTGGAGACCACAGAGAAAGACCTATTTCCCCACCTCATCGCGACCAGAGGCCTCAAATCCTTTGAAAACTCCAGAGGTACGCGGAGATCAGTGCCTCCAAAGGAGACGATGCCTGACTCTTCGTGAAACTTGATAGGAGTCCCAGGATTCCTGTGGCACGTGGAAAGGGACCCTTGGTCTCCCGCCTCAGCTGGAGAGGCGTTCCAATTGCCCTGCCAAGCCTCGAGGAGAATCCCGAGTTGTCCCTCGCAACTAGGCAGGAGTCCTGACGTCGCTGAACAAACACGTGTGTGGAAGGGCCATCCCCGACGTAACTCGAGAATATAGCCCAGGTTCCCGCCGCAACTCGAGAAAAACCATGAGCCTTCCCCCTCGCCTCGAGATGAGGCCCGATTCCCCTGCACTGCGTGCAGAGCAATTCCGTGTTGCACATCACACAGGAAAGGAGCCTTGATTTCCTTGATGGCACTCCAGAGAAACCCCAAGAACACTGTTTCAAGGCTAGAGGGATCCTGAGGTCATTGTAGCAACACGAAAGAGCTCCGTGGACCAAGAATCAACTCGAGATGAGAGGTTAGTCCCTGGCTTCGAATCCAGAGGAATACCACCTTACCACAAGCACCTCAAGAGGAGGCTTCTCTCAGCTCTAGGTATGTGAGAGGGACCCTGAGTTTGCGGCCTCAAGTGGAATGGACTCCGCGATGCCCTGACTCGAAATAAGGCCGGATATCCCTGCAGTGACTTGAATGCAGGCTCATCTTGCATCTCCCAAGACGAAAGGATGTCTGAATCCCCTGTGGAGACCACAGAGAAAGACCTAGTTCCTTGGTCTAGTTCTGTGAAAAATACCGTTGGTAGCTTGATAGGGATTGCATTGAATCTATAGATTGCTTTGGGTAGAATAGCCATTTTGACAATATTGATTCTTCCAATCCATGAACACGGTATGTTTCTCCATCTGTTTGTGTCCTCTTTGATTTCTTTCATCAGTGTTTTATAGTTTTCTATGTATAGGTCTTTTGTTTCTTTAGGTATATATACTCCTAAGTATTTTATTCTTTTTGTTGCAATGGTGAATGGTATTGTTTCCTTAATTTCTCTTTCTGTTTTTTCATCGTTAGTATATAGGAATGCAAGGGATTTCTGTGTGTTAATTTTATATCCTGCAACTTTACTATATTCATTGATTAGTTCTAGTAATTTTCTGGTAGAGTCTTTAGGGTTTTCTATATAGAGGATCATGTCATCACAGAACTAGACCAAAGAATTTCACAATTTGTATGGAAATACAAAAAACCTCGAATAGCCAAAGTAATCTTGAAAAAGAAGAATGGAACTGGAGGAATCAACCTGCCTGACTTCAGACTCTACTACAAAGCCACAGTCATCAGGACAGTGTGGTACTGGCACAAAGACAGAAATATAGACCAATGGAACAGAATAGAAAGCCCAGAGATAAATCCACGAACCTATGGACACCTTATCTTTGACAAAGGAGGCAAGGATATACAATGGAAAAAAGACAACCTCTTTAACAAGTGGTGCTGGGAAAACTGGTCAACCACTTGCAAAAGAATGAAACTAGAACACTTTCTAACACCATACACAAAAATAAACTCAAAATGGATTAAAGATCTAAATGTAAGACCAGAAACTATAAAACTCCTAGAGGAGAACATAGGCAAAACACTCTCCGACATAAATCACAGCAAGATCCTCTATGACCCACCTCCCAGAATATTGGAAATAAAAGCAAAACTAAACAAATGGGATCTAATGAAACTTAAAAGCTTTTGCACTACAAAAGAAACTATAAGTAAGGTGAAAAGACAGCCGTCAGATTGGGAGAAAATAATAGCAAATGAAGAAACAGACAAAGGATTAATCTCAAAAATATACAAGCAACTCCTGCAGCTCAATTCCAGAAAAATAAATGACCCAATCCAAAAATGGGCCAGAGAACTAAACAGACATTTCTCCAAAGAAGACATACAGATGGCTAACAAACACATGAAAAGGTGCTCAACATCACTCATTATTAGAGAAATGCAAATCAAAACCACAATGAGGTACCATTACACACCAGTCAGGATGGCTGCTATCCAAAAGTCTACAAGCAATAAATGCTGGAGAGGCTGTGGAGAAAAGGGAACCCTCTTACACTGTTGGTGGGAATGCAAACTAGTACAGCCACTATGGAAAACAGTGTGGAGATTCCTTAAAAAACTGGAAATAGAACTGCCATATTACCCAGCAATACCACTTCTGGGCATACACACTGAGGAAACCAGATCTGAAAGAGACACATGCACCCCAATGTTCATCGCAGCACTGTTTATAATAGCCAGGACATGGAAGCAACCTAGATGCCCATCAGCAGATGAATGGATAAGGAAGCTGTGGGACATATACACCATGGAATTTTACTCAGCCGTCAAAAAGAATTCATTTGAACCAGTCCTAATGAGATGGATGAAACTGGAGCCCCTTATACAGAGTGAAGTAAGCCAGAAAGATAAAGAACATTACAGCATACTAACACATATATATGGAATTTAGAAAGATGGTAACGATAACCCTATATGCAAAACAGAAAAAGAGACACAGAAATACAAAACAGACTTTTGAACTCTGTGGGAGAAGGTGAGGGTGGGATGTTTCAAAAGAACAGCATGTATACTATCTATGGTGAAACAGATCACCAGCCCAGGTGGGATGCATGAGACAAGTGCTCCGGCCTGGTGCACTGGGAAGACCCAGAGGAATCGGGTGGAGAGGGAGATGGGAGGGGGGATCGGGATGGGGAATAAGTGTAAATCTATGGCTGATTCATATCAATGTATGACAAGACCCACTGAAATGTTGTGAAGTAATTAGCCTCCAACTAATAAAAAAAAATTAAAAAAAAAAAAAGAAAAAAAAAAAAAAAAAAAAAAGAAAGACCTATTTCCCCTCCTCATCGCCACCGGAGGCCTCACATCCTTTGAAAACTCCAGAGGTACGCGGAGATCAGTGCCTCCAAAGGAGACGGTGCCTGACTCCTCGTGGAAATTGATAGGAGTCCCAGGATTCCTGTGGCACGTGGAAAGGGACCCTTGGTCTCGCGCCTCAGCTGGAGAGGCGTCCCAATTGCCCTGCCAAGCCTCGAGGAGAATCCCGAGTTGTCCTTCGCAAGTAGGCAGGAGTCCTGACGTCGCTGAACAAACACGTGTGGAAGGGCCATCCCCGTCGTAACTCGAGAATATACCCCAGGTTCCCGCCGCAACTCGAGAAAAACCATGAGATTTCTCCCACGCCGCGAGATGAGGCCCGATTCCCCTCCACTGCGTGCAGAGCAATTCCGTGTTGCACATCACACATGAAAGGATCCTTGATTTCCTTCATGGCACTCCAGAGAAACCCCAAGAACACTCTTTCAAGGCTAGAGGGATCCTGAGGTCACTGTAGCAACACGAAAGAGCTCCGTGGACCAGAAATCAACTCGAGTTGAGAGATTAGTCCCTGGCTTCGACTCCAGAGGAATACCAACTTACCACAAGCACCTCAAGAGGAGGCTTCTCTCAGCTCTAGGTATGTGAGAGGGACCCTGAGTTTGCGGCCTCAAGTGGAATGGACACCCCGATGCACTGACTCGAAATAAGGCCGGATATCCCTGCAGTGACTTGAATGCAGGCTCATCTTGCATCTCCGAAGACGAAAGGATGTCTGAATCCCCTGTGGAGACCACAGAGAAAGACCTAGTTCCCCACCTCATCGCGACAGGAGGCCTCACATCCTTTGAAAATTCCAGCGATACGCGGAGATCAGTGCCTCCAAAGGAGACGATGCCTGACTCCTCGTGAAACTTGATAGGAGTCCCAGGATTCCTGTGGCAGGTGGAAAGGGACCCTTGGTCTCCCGCCTCAGCTGGAGAGGCGTCCCAATTGCCCTGCCAAGCCTCAAGGAGAATCCCGAGTTGTCCCTCACAACTAGGCAGGAGTCCTGACATTGCTGAACAAACACGTGTGTGGAACGTCCTCCCAGTGGTAACTCGAGAATATACTCCAGGTTCCCGCCGCAACTCGAGAAAAACCATGAGACTTCTCCCACGCCGCGAGATGAGGCCCAATTCCCCTGCACTGCGTGCAGAGCAATACCATGTTGCACATCACACATGAAAGGATCCTTGATTTCCTTCATGGCACTCCAGAGAAACCCCAAGAACACTGTTTCAAGGCTAGAGGGATACTGAGGTCACCGTAGCAACACGAAAGAGCTCCGTGGACCAGAAATCAACTCGAGATGAGAGATTAGTCCCTGGCTTCGACTCCAGAGGAATACCACCTTACCACAAGCACCTCAAAGGAGGCTTCTCTCAGCTCTAGGTATGTGAGAGGGACCCTGAGTATGCGGCCTCAAGTGGAATGGACACCGCGATGCCCTGACTCGAAATAAGGCCAGATATCCCTGCAGTGACTTGAATGCAGGCTCGTCTTGCATCTCCCAAGACAAAAGGATGTCTGAATCCCCTGTGGAGACCACAGAGAAAGACCTAGTTCCCCACCTCATCGCGACCGGAGGCCTCACATCCTTTGAAAACTCCAGAGGTACGCGGAGATCAGTGCCTCCAAAGGAGACGATGCCTGCCTCCTCGTGAATCTTGATAGGAGTCCCAGGATTCCTGTGGCACGAGGAAAGGGACCCTTGGTCTCCCGCCTCAGCTGGAGAGGCGTCCCAATTGCCCTGCCAAGCCTCAAGGAGAATCCCGAGTTGTCCCTCGCAACTAGGCAGGAGTCCTGACGTCGCTGAACAACCAGTGTGTGGAATGGCCCTCCCAGTGGTAACTCGAGAATATACCCCAGGTTCCCGCCGCAACTCGAGAAAAACCATGAGACTTCTCCCACGCCGCGAGATGAGGCCCGATTCCCCTGCACTGCGTGCAGAGCAATTCCGTGTTGCACATCACACATGAAAGGAGCCTTCATTTCCTTCATGGTACTCCAGAGAAACCCCAAGAACACTGTTTCAAGGCTAGAGGGATCCTGAGGTCACTGTAGCAACAGGAAAGAGCTCCATGGACAAAGAATCAACTCGAGATGAGAGGTTAGTTCCTGGCTTCGACTCCAGAGGAATACCACCTTACCACGGGCACCTCAAGAGGAGGCTTCTCTCAGCTCTAGGTATGTGAGAGGGACCCTGAGTTTGCAGCCTCAAGTGGAACGGACACCGCGATGCCCTGACTCGAAATAAGGCCGGATATCCCTGCAGTGACTTGAATGCAGGCTCGTCTTGCATCTCCCAAGACGAAAGGATGCCTGAATCCCCTGTGGAAACCACAGAGAAAGACCTAGTTAAAAACCTCATCGCGACCAGAGGCCTCACATCCTTTGAAAACTCCAGAGGTACGCAGAGATCAGTGCCTCCAAAGGAGACGATGCCTGCCTCCTCGTGAAACTTGATAGGAGTCCCAGGATTCCTGTGGCATGTGGAAAGTGACCCTTGGTGTCCCGACTCAGCTGGAGAGGCGTCCGATTGCCCTGCCAAGCCTCGAGGAGAGTCCCGAGTTGTCCCTCGCAACTAGGCAGGAGTCCTGACGTCGCTGAACAAACACGTGTGTGGAAGGGCCATCCCCGACGTAACTCGAGAATATACCCCAGGTTCCCGCCGCAACTCGAGAAAAACCATGAGCCTTCCCCCTCGCCGCGCGATGAGGCCCGATTCCCCTGCACTGCGTGCAGAGCAATTCCGTGTTGCACATCACACAGGAAAGGAGCCTTGATTTCCTTCATGGCACTCCAGAGAAACCCCAAGAACACTGTTTCAAGGCTAGAGGGATCCTGAGGTCATTGTAGAAACACGAAAGAGCTCCGTGGACCAAGAATCAACTCGAGATGAGAGGTTAGTCCCTGGCTTCGCCTCCAGAAGAATGCCACCTTACCACAAGCACCTCAAGAGGAGTCTTCTCTCAGCTCTAGGTATGTGAGAGGGACCCTGAGTTTGCGGCCTCAAGTGGAATGGACTCCGCGATGACCTGACTCGAAATAAGGCCGGATATCCCTGCAGTGACTTGAATGCAGGCTCGTCTTGCATCTCCCAAGACGAAAGGATGTCTGAATCCCCTGTGGAGACCACAGAGAAAGACCTAGTTCCTTGGTCTAGTTCTGTGAAAAATACCGTTGGTAGCTTGATAGGGATTGCATTGAATCTATAGATTGCTTTCGGTAGAATAGCTATTTTGACAATATTGATTCTTCCAATCCATGAACACGGTATGATTCCCCATCTGTTTGTGTCCTCTTTGATTTCTTTCATCAGTGTTTTATAGTTTTCTATGTATAGGTCTTTTGTTTCTTTAGGTATATATACTCCTAAGTATTTTATTCTTTTTGTTGCAATGGTGAATGGTATTGTTTCCTTAATTTCTCTTTCTGTTTTTTCATCGTTAGTATATAGGAATGCAAGGGATTTCTGTGTGTTAATTTTATATCCTGCAACTTTACTATATTCATTGATTAGTTCTAGTAATTTTCTGGTAGAGTCTTTAGGGTTTTCTATATAGAGGATCATGTCATCACAGAACTAGACCAAAGAATTTGACAATTTGTATGGAAATACAAAAAACCTCGAATAGCCAAAGTAATCTTGAAAAAGAAGAATGGAACTGGAGGAATCAACCTGCCTGACTTCAGACTCTACTACAAAGCCACAGTCATCAAGACAGTGTGGTACTGGCACAAAGACAGAAATATAGACCAATGGAACAGAATAGAAAGCCCAGAGATAAATCCACGAACCTATGGACACCTTATCTTTGACAAAGGAGGCAAGGATATACAATGGAAAAAAGACAACCTCTTTAACAAGTGGTGCTGGGAAAACTGGTCAACCACTTGCAAAAGAATGAAACTAGAACACTTTCTAACACCATACACAAAAATAAACTCAAAATGGATTAAAGATCTAAATGTAAGACCAGAAACTATAAAACTCCTAGAGGAGAACATAGGCAAAACACTCTCCGACATAAATCACAGCAAGATCCTCTATGACCCACCTCCCAGAATATTGGAAATAAAAGCAAAACTAAACAAATGGGATCTAATGAAACTTAAAAGCTTTTGCACTACAAAAGAAACTATAAGTAAGGTGAAAAGACAGCCGTCAGATTGGGAGAAAATAATAGCAAATGAAGAAACAGACAAAGGATTAATCTCAAAAATATACAAGCAACTCCTGCAGCTCAATTCCAGAAAAATAAATGACCCAATCCAAAAATGGGCCAGAGAACTAAACAGACATTTCTCCAAAGAAGACATACAGATGGCTAACAAACACATGAAAAGGTGCTCAACATCACTCATTATTAGAGAAATGCAAATCAAAACCACAATGAGGTACCATTACACACCAGTCAGGATGGCTGCTATCCAAAAGTCTACAAGCAATAAATGCTGGAGAGGCTGTGGAGAAAAGGGAACCCTCTTACACTGTTGGTGGGAATGCAAACTAGTACAGCCACTATGGAAAACAGTGTGGAGATTCCTTAAAAAACTGGAAATAGAACTGCCATATTACCCAGCAATACCACTTCTGGGCATACACACTGAGGAAACCAGATCTGAAAGAGACACATGCACCCCAATGTTCATCGCAGCACTGTTTATAATAGCCAGGACATGGAAGCAACCTAGATGCCCATCAGCAGATGAATGGATAAGGAAGCTGTGGGACATATACACCATGGAATTTTACTCAGCCGTCAAAAAGAATTCATTTGAACCAGTCCTAATGAGATGGATGAAACTGGAGCCCCTTATACAGAGTGAAGTAAGCCAGAAAGATAAAGAACATTACAGCATACTAACACATATATATGGAATTTAGAAAGATGGTAACGATAACCCTATATGCAAAACAGAAAAAGAGACACAGAAATACAGAACAGACTTTTGAACTCTGTGGGAGAAGGTGAGGGTGGGATGTTTCAAAAGAACAGCATGTATACTATCTATGGTGAAACAGATCACCAGCCCAGGTGGGATGCATGAGACAAGTGCTCCGGCCTGGTGCACTGGGAAGACCCAGAGGAATCGGGTGGAGAGGGAGATGGGAGGGGGGATCGGGATGGGGAATAAGTGTAAATCTATGGCTGATTCATATCTATGTATGACAAGACCCACTGAAATGTTGTGAAGTAATTAGCCTCCAACTAATAAAAAAAATTAAAAAAAAAAAAAAAAAAAGAAAGACCTAGTTCCCCTCCTCATCGCGACCGGAGGCCTCACATCCTTTGAAAACTCCAGAGGTACGCGGAGATCAGTGCCTCCAAAGGAGACGATGCCTGGCTCTTCGTGAAACTTGATAGGAGTCCCAGGATTCCTGTGGCACGTGGAAAGGGACACTTGGTCTCGGGCCTCAGCTGGAGAGGCGTTCCAATTGCCCTGCCAAGCCTCGAGGAGAATCCCGAGTTGTCCCTCACAAGTAGGCAGGAGTCCTGATGTCGCTGAATAACACGTGTGTGGAAGGGCCATCCCCGTCGTAACTCGAGAATATACCCCAGTTTCCCGCCGCAACTCGAGAAAAACCATGAGACTTCTCCCACACCGCGAGATGAGGCCCGATTCCCCTGCACTGCGTGCAGAGCAATTCCGTGTTGCACATCACACAGGAAAGGAGCCTTGATTTCCTTGATGGCACTCCAGAGAAACCCCAAGAACACTGTTTCAAGGCTAGAGGGATCCTGAGGTCACTGTAGCAACACGAAAGAGCTCCATGGACCAAGAATCAACTCGAGATGAGAGGTTAGTCCCTGGCTTCGACTCCAGAGGAATACCACCTTACCACAAGCACCTCAAAGGAGGCTTCTCTCAGCTCTAGGTATGTGAGAGGGACCCTGAGTTTGCGGCCTCAAGTGGAATGGACACCGAGATGCCCTGACTCGAAATAAGGCCGGATATCCCTGCAGTGACTTGAATGCAGCCTCGTCTTGCATCTCCCAAGACGAAAGGATGTCTGAATCCCCTGTGGAGACCACAGAGAAAGACCTAGTTCCCCACCTCATCGCGACCGGAGGCCTCACATCCTTTGAAAACTCCAGCGGTAAGCGGAGATCAGTGCCTCCAAAGGAGACGATGCCTGACTCCTCTTGAAACTTGATAGGAGTCCCAGGATTCCTGTGGCACGTGGAAAGGGACCCTTGGTCTCCCGCCTCAGCTGGAGAGGCGTCCCAATTGCCCTGCCAAGCCTCGAGGAGAATCCCGAGTTGCCCCTCACAACTAGGCAGGGGTCCTGACGTTGCTGAACAAACACGTGTGTGGAATGGCCCTCCCAGTGGTAACTCGAGAATATACCCCAGGTTCCCGCCGCAACTCGAGAAAAACCATGAGACTTCTCCCACGCCGCGAGATGAGGCCCGATTCCCCTGCACTGCGTGCAGAGCAATTCCGTGTTGTACATCACACATGAAAGGATCCTTGATTTCCTTCATGGCACTCCAGAGACACCCCAAGAACACTGTTTCAAGGCTAGAGGGATCCTGAGGTCACTGTAGCAACACGAAAGGGCTCCGTGGACCAGAAATCAACTCGAGATGAGAGATTAGTCCCTGGCTTCGACTCCAGAGGAATGCCACCTTACCACAAGCACCTCAAAGGAGGCTTCTCTCAGCTCTAGGTATGTGAGAGGGACCCTGAGTTTCCGTCCTCAAGTGGAATGGACACCGCGATGCCCTGGCTCGAAATAAGGCCTGATATCCCTGCAGTGACTTGAATGCAGGCTCGTCTTGCATCACACAAGACGAAAGGATGTCTGAATCTCCTGCGGAGAACACAGAGAAAGACCAAGTTCCCCACCTCATCGCGACAGGAGGCCTCACATCCTTTGAAAACTCCAGAGGTACGCGGAGATCAGTGCCTCCAAAGGAGACGATGCCTGACTCCTCGTGAAACTTGATAGGAGTCCCAGGATTTCTGTGGCATGTGGAAAGGGACCCTTGGTCTCCCGCCTCAGCTGGAGAGGCGTCCCAATTGCCCTGCTAAGCCTCGAGGTGAATCTCG
Organism: Cervus elaphus; assembly: GCF_910594005.1. Classification (NCBI taxonomy): domain Eukaryota; kingdom Metazoa; phylum Chordata; class Mammalia; order Artiodactyla; family Cervidae; genus Cervus; species Cervus elaphus. The sequence goes on from NW_025316786.1 coordinate 1,546,167, forward strand.
ATTTGTCCCTCGCAACTTGGCAGGAGTCCTTACTTGGCTGAACAAACACGTGTGTGGAAGGGCCATCCCCGCCGTAACTCGAGAATATACCCCATGTTTCCGCGGCAACTCGAGAAAAATCATGAGACTTCCCCCTCGTCGCGAGAAGAGGCCCGATTCCCCTGCACTGCGTGCAGAGCAATTCCGTGTTGCACATCACACAGGAAAGGAGCCTTGATTTCCTTGATGGCACTCCAGAGAAACCCAAGGAACACTGTTTCAAGGCTAGAGGGATCCTGACATCACTGTAGCAACAAGAAAGGGCTCCGTGGACCAAGAATCAACTCGAGATGAGAGGTTAGTCCCTGGCTTCGACTCCAGAGTATTAGCACCTTACCACAAGCACCTCAAGAGGAGGCTTCTCTCAGCTCTAGGTATGTGAGAGGGATCCTGAGTTTGCGGCCTCAAGTGGGATGGACACCCCGATGCCCTGACTCGAAATAAGGCCGGATATCCCTGCAGTGACTTGAATGCAGGCTCGTCTTGCATCTCCCAAGACGAAAGGATGTCTGAATCCCCTGTGGAGACCACAGAGAAAGACCTAGTTCCCCACCTCATCGCAACCGGAGGCCTCACATCCTTGGAAAACTCTAGAGGTACGCAGAGATCAGTGCCTCCAAAGGAGACGATGCCTGCCTCCTCGTGAATCTTGATAGGAGTCCCAGGATTCCTGTGGCACGTGGAAAGGGACCCTTGGTCTCCCGCCTCAGCTGGAGAGGCGTCCCAATTGCCCTGCCAAGCCTCGAGGAGAATCCCGAGTTGTCCTTCGCAAGTAGGCAGGAGTTCTGACGTCGCTGAACAAACACGTGTGTGGAAGGGCCATCCCCGTCGTAACTCGAGAATATACCCCAGGTTCCCGCCGCAACTCGAGAAAAACCATGAGACTTCTCCCACGCCGCGAGATGAGGCCCGATTCCCCTCCACTGCGTGCAGATCAATTGCGTGTTGCACATCACACATGAAAGGATCCTTGATTTCCTTCATGGCACTCCAGAGAAACCCCAAGAACACTGTTCAAGGCTAGAGGGATCCTGAGGTCACTGTCACAACACGAAAGAGCTCCTTGGACCAGAAATCAACTCGAGATGAGAGATTAGTCCATGGCGTCGACTCCAGAGGAATACCACCTAACCACAAGCACCTCAAAGGAGGCTTCTCTCAGCTCTAGGTATGTGAGAGGGACCCTGAGTTTGCGGCCTCAAGTGGAATGGACACCGAGATGCCCTGACTCGAAATAAGGCCGGATATCCCTTCAGTGACTTGAATGCAGGCTCATCTTGCATTTCCCAAGACGAAAGGATGTCTGAATCCCCTGTGGAGACCACAGAGAAAGACCAAGTTCCCCACCTCATCGCGACCGGAATCCTCACATCCTTTGAAAAATCCAGCGGTACGCGGAGATCAGTGCCTCCAAAGGAGACGATGCCTGACTCCTCGTGAAACTTGATAGGAGTCCCAGGATTCCTGTGGCACGTGGAAAGGGACCCTTGGTCTCCCGCCTCAGCTGGAGAGGCATCCCAATTGCCCTGCCAAGCCTCACGGAGAATCCCGAGTTGTCCCTCACAACTAGGCAGGAGTCCTGACGTTGCTGAACAATCACGTGTGTGGAATGTCCTCCCAGTGGTAACTCGAGAATATACCCCAGGTTCCCGCCGCAACTCGAGAAAAACCATGAGACTTCTCCCACGCCGCGAGATGAGGCCCGATTCCCCTGCACTGCGTGCAGAGCAATTCCGTGTTGCACATCACACATGAAAGGAGCCTTGATTTCCTTCATGGCACTCCAGAGAAACCCCAAGAACACTGTTTCAAGGCTAGAGTGATCCTGAGATCACTGTAGCAACACAAAAGAGTTCCGTGGACCAGAAATCAACTCGAGATGAGAGATTAGTCCCTGGCTTCGACTCCAGAGGAATACCACCTTACCACAAGCACCTCAAAGGAGGCTTCTCTCAGCTCTAGGTATGTGAGAGGGACCCTGAGTTTGCGGCCTCAAGTGGAATGGACTCCGCGATGCCCTGACTCGAAATAAGGCCGGATATCCCTGCAGTGACTTGAATGCAGGCTCGTCTTGCATCTCCCAACACAAAAGGATGTCTGAATCCCCTGTGGAGACCACAGAAAAAGACCTAGTTCCCCACCTCATCGCGACCGGAGGCCTCACATTCTTTGAAAACTCCAGAGGTACGCGGAGATCAGTGCCTCCAAAGGAGACGATGCCTGCCTCCTCGTGAAACTTGATAGGAGTCCCAGGATTCCTGTGGCACGTGGAAAGGGACCCTTTGTCTCCCGCCTCAACTGGAGAGGCGTCCCAATTGCCCTGCCAAGCCTCAAGGAGAATCCCGAGTTGTCCCTCGCAACTAGTCAGGAGTCCTGACGTCGCTGAACAAACACGTGTGTGGAAGGGCCATCCCCGCCGTAACTCGAGAATTTACCCCAGGTTCCCGCCGCAACTCGAGAAAAACCATGAGACTTCCCCCTCGCCGCGAGATGAGGCCCGATTCCCCTGCACTGCGTGCAGAGCAATTTCGTGTTGCACATCACACAGGAAAGGAGCCTTGATTTCCTTCATGGTACTCCAGAGAAACCCCAAGAACACTGTTTCAAGGCTAGAGGGATCCTGAGGTCACTGTAGCAACACGAAAGAGATCCATGGACCAAGAATCAACTCGAGATGAGAGGTTAGTCCCTGGCTTCGCCTCCAGAAGAATGCCACCTTACCACAAGCACCTCAAGAGGAGTCTTCTCTCAGCTCTAGGTATGTGAGAGGGACCCTGAGTTTGCGGCCTCAAGTGGAATGGACTCCGCGATGCCCTGACTCGAAATAAGGCCGGATATTCTGGCAGTGACTTGAATGCAGGCTCGTCTTGCATCTCCCAAGACGAAAGGATGTCTGAATCCCCTGTGGAGACCACAGAGAAAGACCTAGTTCCTTGGTCTAGTTCTGTGAAAAATGCCGCTGGTAGCTTGATAGGGATTGCATTGAATCTATAGATTGCTTTCGGTAGAATAGCTATTTTGACAATATTGATTCTTCCAATCCATGAACACGGTATGATTCTCCATCTGTTTGTGTCCTCTTTGATTTCTTTCATCAGTGTTTTATAGTTTTCTATGTATAGGTCTTTTGTTTCTTTAGGTAGATATACTCCTAAGTATTTTATTCTTTTTGTTGCAATGGTGAATGGTATTGTTTCCTTAATTTCTCTTTCTGTTTTTTCATCGTTAGTATATAGGAATGCAAGGGATTTCTGTGTGTTAATTTTATATCCAGCAACTTTACTATATTCATTGATTAGTTCTAGTAATTTTCTGGTAGAGTCTTTAGGGTTTTCTATATAGAGGATCATGTCATCACAGAACTAGACCAAAGAATTTCACAATTTGTATGGAAATACAAAAAACCTCGAATAGCCAAAGTAATCTTGAAAAAGAAGAATGGAACTGGAGGAATCAACCTGCCTGACTTCAGACTCTACTACAAAGCCACAGTCATCAAGACAGTGTGGTACTGGCACAAAGACAGAAATATAGACCAATGGAACAGAATAGAAAGCCCAGAGATAAATCCACGAACCTATGGACACCTTATCTTTGACAAAGGAGGCAAGGATATACAATGGAAAAAAGACAACCTCTTTAACAAGTGGTGCTGGGAAAACTGGTCAACCACTTGCAAAAGAATGAAACTAGAACACTTTCTAACACCATACACAAAAATAAACTCAAAATGGATTAAAGATCTAAATGTAAGACCAGAAACTATAAAACTCCTAGAGGAGAACATAGGCAAAACACTCTCCGACATAAATCACAGCAAGATCCTCTATGACCCACCTCCCAGAATATTGGAAATAAAAGCAAAACTAAACAAATGGGATCTAATGAAACTTAAAAGCTTTTGCACTACAAAAGAAACTATAAGTAAGGTGAAAAGACAGCTGTCAGATTGGGAGAAAATAATAGCAAATGAAGAAACAGACAAAGGATTAATCTCAAAAATATACAAGCAACTCCTGCAGCTCAATTCCAGAAAAATAAATGACCCAATCCAAAAATGGGCCAGTGAACTAAACAGACATTTCTCCAAAGAAGACATACAGATGGCTAACAAACACATGAAAAGGTGCTCAACATCACTCATTATTAGAGAAATGCAAATCAAAACCACAATGAGGTACCATTACACACCAGTCAGGATGGCTGCTATCCAAAAGTCTACAAGCAATAAATGCTGGAGAGGCTGTGGAGAAAAGGGAACCCTCTTACACTGTTGGTGGGAATGCAAACTAGTACAGCCACTATGGAAAACAGTGTGGAGATTCCTTAAAAAACTGGAAATAGAACTGCCATATTACCCAGCAATACCACTTCTGGGCATACACAGTGAGGAAACCAGATCTGAAAGAGACACATGCACCCCAATGTTCATCGCAGCACTGTTTATAATAGCCAGGACATGGAAGCAACCTAGATGCCCATCAGCAGATGAATGGATAAGGAAGCTGTGGGACATATACACCATGGAATTTTACTCAGCCGTCAAAAAGAATTCATTTGAACCAGTCCTAATGAGATGGATGAAACTGGAGCCCCTTATACAGAGTGAAGTAAGCCAGAAAGATAAAGAACATTACAGCATACTAACACATATATATGGAATTTAGAAAGATGGTAACGAGAACCCTATATGCAAAACAGAAAAAGAGACACAGAAATACAGAACAGACTTTTGAACTCTGTGGGAGAAGGTGAGGGTGGGATGTTTCAAAAGAACAGCATGTATACTATCTATGGTGAAACAGATCACCAGCCCAGGTGGGATGCATGAGACAAGTGCTCCGGCCTGGTGCACTGGGAAGACCCAGAGGAATCGGGTGGAGAGGGAGATGGGAGGGGGGATCGGGATGGGGAATAAGTGTAAATCTATGGCTGATTCATATCAATGTATGACAAGACCCACTGAAATGTTGTGAAGTAATTAGCCTCCAACTAATAAAAAAAATTGAAAAAAAGAAAAAAGAAAGACTTAGTTCCACTCCTCATCGCGACCGGAGGCCTCACATCCTTTGAAAACTCCAGAGGTACGTGGAGATCAGTGCCTCCAAAGGAGACGATGCCTGACTCCTCGTGAAACTTGATAGGAGTCCCAGGATTCCTGTGGCACGTGGAAAGGGACCCTTGGTCTCGCGCCTCAGCTGGAGAGGCGTCCCAATTGCCCTGTCAAGCCTCGAGGAGAATCCCGAGTTGTCCTTCGCAAGTAGGCAGGAGTCCTGACGTCGCTGAACAAACACGTGTGTGGAAGGGCCATCCCCGTCGTAACTCGAGAATATACCCCAGGTTCCCGCCGCAACTCGAGAAAAACCATGAGACTTCTCCCACGCCGCGAGATGAGGCCCGATTCCCCTCCACTGCGGGCAGAGCAAATGCGTATTGCACATCACACATGAAAGGATCCTTGATTTCCTTCATGGCACTCCCGAGAAACCCCAAGAACACTGTTTCAAGGCTAGAGGGATCCTGAGGTCACTGTAGCAACACGAAAGAGCTCCGTGGACGAGAAATCACCTCGAGATGAGAGATTAGTCCCTGGCTTCGACTCCAGAGGAATACCACCTAACTACAAGCACCTCAAAGGAGGCTTCTCTCAGCTCTAGGTATGTGAGAGGGACCCTGAGTTTGCGGCCTCAAGTGGAATGGACACCGAGATGCCCTGACTCGAAATAAGGCCGGATATCCCTGCAGTGACTTGAATGCAGGCTCATCTTGCATCTCCCAAGACGAAAGGATGTCTGAATCCCCTGTGGAGACCACAGAGAAAGACCTAGTTCCCCACCTCATCGCGACCGGAGGCCTCACATCCTTTGAAAACTCCAGCGGTACGCGGAGATCAGTGCCTCCAAAGGAGACGATGCCTGACTCCTCTTGAAACTTGATAGGAGTCCCAGGATTCCTGTGGCACGTGGAAAGGGACCCTTGGTCTCCCGCCTCAGCTGGAGAGGCGTCCCAATTGCCCTACCAAGCCTCAAGGAGAATCCCGAGTTGTCCCTCGCAACTAGGCAGGAGTCCTGACGTCGCTGAACAAACACGTGTGTGGAAGTGCCATCCCCGCCGTAACTCGAGAATATACCCCAGGTTCCCGCCGCAACTCGAGAAAAACCATGAGACTTCTCCCACGCCGCGAGATGAGGCCCGATTCCCCTGCACTGCGTGCAGAGCAATTCCGTGTTGCACATCACACATGAAAGGAGCCTTGATTTCCTTCATGGTACTCCAGAGAAACCCCAAGAACACTGTTTCAAGGCTAGAGGGATCCTGAGGTCACTGTAGCAACATGAAAGAGCTCCGTGGACCAAAACTCAACTCGAGATGAGAGGTTAGTCCCTGGCTTCAACTCCAGGGGAATACCACCTTACCAGAAGCACCTCAGAGGAGGCTTCTCTCAGCTCTAGGTATGTGAGAAGGACCCTGAGTTTGCGGCCTCAAGTGCAATGGACACCACGATGCCCTGACTCAAAATAAGGCCGGATATCCCTGCAGTGACTTGAATGCAGGCTCGTCTTGCATCTCCCAAGACGAAAGGATGTCTGAATCCCCTGCGGAGAACACAGAGAAATACCAAGTTCCCCACCTCATCGCGACCAGAGGCCTCACATCCTTTGAAAACTCCAGAGGTACGCGGAGATCAGTGCCTCCAAAGGAGACGATGCCTGACTCCTCGTGAAACTTGATAGGAGTCCCAGGATTTCTGTGGCACGTGGAAAGGGACCGTTGATCTCCCGCCTCAGCTGGAGAGGCGTCCCAATTGCCCTGCCAAGCCTCGAGGTGAATCTCGATTTGTCCCTCTCAACTAGGCAGGAGTCCTGACTTGGCTGAACAAACACGTGTGTGGAAGGGCCATCCCCGCCGTAACTCGAGAATTTACCCCAGGTTCCCGCCGCAACTCGAGAAAAACCATGAGACTTCCCCCTCGCCGCGAGATGAGGCCCGATTCCCCTGCACTGTGTGCAGAGCAATTTCATGTTGCACATCACACAGGAAAGGAGCCTTGATTTCCTTCATGGTACTCCAGAGAAACCCCAAGAACACTGTTTCAAGGCTAGAGGGATCCTGAGGTCACTGTAGCAACACGAAAGAGATCCATGGACCAAGAATCAACTCGAGATGAGAGGTTAGTCCCTGGCTTCGCCTCCAGAAGAATGCCACTTTACCACAAGCACCTCAAGAGGAGTCTTCTCTCAGCTCTAGGTATGTGAGAGGGACCCTGAGTTTGCGGCCTCAAGTGGGATGGACACCCCGATGCCCTGACTCGAAATAAGGCCGGATATCCCTGCAGTGACTTGAATGCAGGCTCGTCTTGCATCTCCCAAGACGAAAGGATGTCTGAATCCCCTGTGGAGACCACAGAGAAAGACCTAGTTCCTTGGTCTAGTTCTGTGAAAAATACCGTTGCTAGCTTGATAGGGATTGCATTGAATCTATAGATTGCTTTCGGTAGAATAGCTATTTTGACAATATTGATTCTTCCAATCCATGAACACGGTATGATTCTCCATCTGTTTGTGTCCTCTTTGATTTCTTTCATCAGTGTTTTATAGTTTTCTATGTATAGGTCTTTTGTTTCTTTAGGTAGATATACTCCTAAGTATTTTATTCTTCTTGTTGCAATGGTGAATGGTATTGTTTCCTTAATTTCTCTTTCAGTTTTTTCATCGTTAGTATATAGGAATGCAAGGGATTTCTGTGTGTTAATTTTATATCCTGCAACTTTACTATATTCATTGATTAGTTCTAGTAATTTTCTGGTAGAGTCTTTAGGGTTTTCTATATAGAGGATCATGTCATCACAGAACTAGACCAAAGAATTTCACAATTTGTATGGAAATACAAAAAACCTCGAATAGCCAAAGTAATCTTGAAAAAGAAGAATGGAACTGGAGGAATCAACCTGCCTGACTTCAGACTCTACTACAAAGCCACAGTCATCAAGACAGTGTGGTACTGGCACAAAGACAGAAATATAGACCAATGGAACAGAATAGAAAGCCCAGAGATAAATCCACGAACCTATGGACACCTTATCTTTGACAAAGGAGGCAAGGATATACAATGGAAAAAAGACAACCTCTTTAACAAGTGGTGCTGGGAAAACTGGTCAACCACTTGCAAAAGAATGAAACTAGAACACTTTCTAACACCATACACAAAAATAAACTCAAAATGGATTAAAGATCTAAATGTAAGACCAGAAACTATAAAACTCCTAGAGGAGAACATAGGCAAAACACTCTCCGACATAAATCACAGCAAGATCCTCTATGACCCACCTCCCAGAATATTGGAAATAAAAGCAAAACGAAACAAATGGGATCTAATGAAACTTAAAAGCTTTTGCACTACAAAAGAAACTATAAGTAAGGTGAAAAGACAGCCGTCAGATTGGGAGAAAATAATAGCAAATGAAGAAACAGACAAAGGATTAATCTCAAAAATATACAAGCAACTCCTGCAGCTCAATTCCAGAAAAATAAATGACCCAATCCAAAAATGGGCCAGAGAACTAAACAGACATTTCTCCAAAGAAGACATACAGATGGCTAACAAACACATGAAAAGGTGCTCAGCATCACTCATTATTAGAGAAATGCAAATCAAAACCACAATGAGGTACCATTACACACCAGTCAGGATGGCTGCTATCCAAAAGTCTACAAGCAATAAATGCTGGAGAGGCTGTGGAGAAAAGGGAACCCTCTTACACTGTTGGTGGGAATGCAAACTAGTACAGCCACTATGGAAAACAGTGTGGAGATTCCTTAAAAAACTGGAAATAGAACTGCCATATTACCCAGCAATACCACTTCTGGGCATACACACTGAGGAAACCAGATCTGAAAGAGACACATGCACCCCAATGTTCATCGCAGCACTGTTTATAATAGCCAGGACATGGAAGCAACCTAGATGCCCATCAGCAGATGAATGGATAAGGAAGCTGTGGGACATATACACCATGGAATTTTACTCAGCCGTCAAAAAGAATTCATTTGAACCAGTCCTAATGAGATGGATGAAACTGGAGCCCCTTATACAGAGTGAAGTAAGCCAGAAAGATAAAGAACATTACAGCATACTAACACATATATATGGAATTTAGAAAGATGGTAACGAGAACCCTATATGCAAAACAGAAAAAGAGACACAGAAAAACAGAACAGACTTTTGAACTCTGTGGGAGAAGGTGAGGGTGGGATGTTTCAAAAGAACAGCATGTATACTATCTATGGTGAAACAGATCACCAGCCCAGGTGGGATGCATGAGACAAGTGCTCCGGCCTGGTGCACTGGGAAGACCCAGAGGAATCGGGTGGAGAGGGAGATGGGAGGGGGAATTGGGATGGGGAATAAGTGTAAATCTATGGCTGATTCATATCAATGTATGACAAGACCCACTGAAATGTTGTGAAGTAATTAGCCTCCAACTAATAAAAAAAATTAAAAAAAAAAAAAAAAAAAAAAAAAAAAAAAAAAGAAAGACCTAGTTCCCCTCCTCATCGCGACCGGAGGCCTCACATCCTTTGAAAACTCCAGAGGTACGCGGAGATCAGTGCCTCCAAAGGAGAGGATGCCTGACTCCTCGTGAAAATTGATAGGAGTCCCAGGATTCCTGTGGCACGTGGAAAGGGACCCTTGGTCTCGCGCCTCAGCTGGAGAGGCGTCCCAATTGCCCTGCCAAGCCTCGAGGAGAATCCCGAGTTGTCCTTCGCAAGTAGGCAGGAGTCCTAACGTCGCTGAACAAACACTTGTGTGGAAGGGCCATCCCCGTCGTAACTCGAGAATATACCCCAGGTTCCCGCCGCAACTCGAGAAAAACCATGAGACTTCTCCCACGCCGCGAGATGAGGCCCGATTCCCCTCCACTGCGTGCAGAGCAATTGCGTGTTGCACATCACACATGAAAGGATCCTTGATTTCCTTCATGGCACTCCAGAGAAACCCCAAGAACACTGTTTCAAGGCTAGAGGGATCCTGAGGTCACTCTAGCAACACGAAAGAGCTCCGTGGACCAGAAATCAACTCGAGATGAGAGATTAGTCCCTGGCTTCGACTCCAGAGGAATACCACCTTACCACAAGCACCTCAAAGGAGGCTTCTCTCAGCTCTAGGTATGTGAGAGGGACTCTGAGTTTGCGGCCTCAAGTGGAATGGACACCGAGATGCCCTGACTCGAAATAAGGCCGGATATCCCTGCAGTGACTTGAATGCAGGCTCATCTTCCATCTCCCAAGACGAAAGGATGTCTGAATCCCCTGTAGAGACCACAGAGAAAGACCTAGTTCCCCACCTCATTGCGACCGGAGGCCTCACATCCTTTGAAAACTCCAGAGGTACGCGGAGATCAGTGCCACCAAAGGAGACGATGCTGACTCCTCTTGAAACTTGATAGGAGTCCCAGGATTCCTGTGGCACGTGGAAAGGGACCCTTGGTCTCCCGCCTAAGCTGGAGAGGCGTCCCAATTGCCCTGCCAAGCCTCAAGGAGAATCCCGAGTTGTCCCTCACAACTAGGCAGGCGTCCTGACATTGCTGAACAAACACGTGTGTGGAATGGCCCTCCCAGTGGTAACTCGAGAATATACCCCAGGTTCCCGCCGCAAATCGAGAAAAACCATGAGACTTCTCCCACGCCACGAGATGAGGCCCGATTCCCCTGCACTGCGTGCAGAGCAATTCCGTGTTGCACTTCACACATGAAAGGATCCTTGATTTCCTTCATGGCACTCCAGAGAAACCCCAAGAACACTGTTTCAAGGCTAGAGGGATCCTGAGGTCACTGTAGCAACACGAAAGAGCTCCGTGGACGAGAAATCACCTCGAGATGAGAGATTAGTCCCTGGCTTCGACTCCAGAGGAATACCACCTTACCACAAGCACCTCAAAGGAGGCTTCTCTCAGCTCTAGGTATGTGAGAGGGACCCTGAGTTTGCGGCCTCAAGTGGAATGGACACCGCGATGCCCTGGCTCGAAATAAGGCCCGATATCCCGGCAGTGACTTGAATGCAGGCTCGTCTTGCATCTCCCAAGACGAAAGGATGTCTGAATCCCCTGTGGAGACCACAGAGAAAGACCTAGTTCCCCACCTCATCGCGACCGGAGCTCTCACATCCTTTGAAAACTCCAGAGGTACGCAGAGATCAGTGCCTCCAAAGGAGACGATGCCTGCCTCCTCGTGAAACTTGATTGGAGTCCCAGGATTTCTGTGGCACGTGGAAAGGGACCCTTGGTCTCCCGCCTCAGCTGGAGAGGCGTCCCAACTGCCCTGCCAAGCCTCGAGGTGAATCTCGATTTGTCCCTCGCAACTAGACAGGAGTCCTGACTTCGCTGAACAAACTCGTGTGTAGAAGGGCCATCCCCACCGTAACTCGAGAATTTACCCCAGGTTCCCGCCGCAACTCAAGAAAAACCATGAGAATTCCCCCTCGCCGCGAGATGAGGCCCGATTCCCCTGCACTGCGTGCAGAGCAATTTCGTGTTGGACATCACACAGGAAAGGAGCCTTGATTTCCTTCATGGTACTCCAGAGAAACCCCAAGAACACTGTTTCAAGGCTAGAGGGATCCTGAGGTCACTGTAGCAACACGAAAGAGCTCCATGGACCAAGAATCAACTCGAGATGAGAGGTTAGTTCCTGGCTTCGACTCCAGATGAATACCACCTTACCACAAGCACCTCAAGAGGAGGCTTCTCTCAGCTCTAGATATGTGAGAGGGACCCTGAGTTTGCAGCCTCCAGTGGAATGGACACCGCGATGCCCTGACTCGAAATAAGGCCAGATATCCCTGCAGTGACTTGAATGCAGGCTCGTCTTGCATCTCCCAAGACGAAAGGATGTCTGAATCCCCTGCGGAGAACACAGAGAAAGACCAAGTTCCCCACCTCATCGCGACCAGAGGCCTCACATCCTTTGAAAACTTCAGAGGTACGCGGAGATCAGTGCCTTCAAAGGAGACGATGCCTGTCTCCTCGTGAAACTTGATAGGAGTCCCAGGATTTCTGTGGCACGTGGAAAGGGACCCTTGGTCTCCCGCCTCAGCTGGAGAGGCGTCCCAATTGCCCTGCCAAGCCTCGAGGTGAATCCCGAGTTGTCCCTCGCAACTAGGCAGGAGTCCTGACGTCGCTGAACAAACACGTGTGTGGAAGGGCCATCCCCGCCGTAACTCGAGAAGTGACCCCAGGTTCCCGCCGCAAATCGAGAAAAACCATGAGACTTCCCCCTCGTCGCGAGAAGAGGCCCGATTCCCCTGCACTGCTTGCAGAGCAATTCCGTGTTGCACATCACACAGGAAAGGAGCCTTGATTTCCTTGAAGGCACTCCAGAGAAACCCCAAGAACACTGTTTCAAGGCTAGAGGGATCCTGAGGTCAATGTAGCAACACGAAAGAGCTCCATGGACCAAGAATCAACTCGAGATGAAAGGTTAGTCCCTGGCTTCGACTCCAGAGGAATACCACCTTACCAGAAGCACCTCAAAGGAGGCTTCTCTCAGCTCTAGGTATGTGAGAGGGACCCTGAGTTTGCGGCCTCAAGTGGAATGGACACCGAGATGTCCTGACTCGAAATAAGGCCGGATATCCCTGCAGTGACTTGAATGCAGGCTCGTCTTGCATCTCCCAAGACGAAAGGATGTCTGAATCCCCTGTGGAGACCACAGAGAAAGACCTAGTTCCCCACCTCATCGCGACCGGAGGCCTCACATCCTTTGAAAACTCCAGAGGTACGCGGAGATCAGTGCCTCCAAAGGAGACGATGCCTGACTCCCCTTGAAACTTGATAGGAGTCCCAGGATTCCTGTGGTACGTGGAAAGGGACCCTTGGTCTCCCGCCTCAGCCAGAGAGGCGTCCCAATTGCCCTGCCAAGCCTCAAGGAGGATCCCGAGTTGTCCCTCACAACTAGGCAGGAGTCCTGACGTTGCTGAACAAACACGTGTGTGGAATGGCCCTCCCAGTGGTAACTCGAGAATATACCCCAGGTTCCCGCCGCAACTCGAGAAAAACCATGAGACTTCTCACACGCCGCGAGATGAGGCCTGATTCCCCTGCACTGCGTGCAGAGCAATTCCGTGTTGTACATCACACATGAAAGGATCCTTGATTTCCTTCATGGCACTCCAGAGAAACCCCATGAACACTGTTTCAAGGCTAGAGGGATCCTGAGGTCACTGTAGCAACACGAAAGAGCTCCGTGGACCAGAAATCAACTCGAGATGAGAGATTAGTCCCTGGCTTCGACTCCAGAGGAATACCACCTTACCACAAGCACCTCAAAGGAGGCTTCTCTCAGCTCTAGGTATGTGAGAGGGACCCTGAGTTTGCGGCCTCAAGTGGAATGGACACCGCGATGCCCTGTCTCGAAATAAGGCCGGATATCCCGGCAGTGACTTGAATGCAGGCTCGACTTGCATCTCCCAAGACAAAAGGATGTCTGACTCCCCTGTGGAGACCACAGAGAAAGACCTAGTTCCCCACCTCATCGCGACCGGAGGCCTCACATCCTTTGAAAACTCCAGAGGTACGCGGAGATCAGTGCCTCCAAAGGAGACGATGCCTGACTCCTCGTGAAACTTGAGAGGAGTCCCAGGATTCCTGTGGCACGTGGAAAGGGACACTTGGTCTCCCGCCTCAGCTGGAGAGGCATCCCAATTGCCCTGGCAAGCCTCGAGGAGAATCCCGAGTTGTCCCTCGCAACTAGGCAGGAGTCCTGACGTCGCTGAACAAACACGTGTGTGGAAGGGCCATCCCCGACGTAACTCGAGAATATACCCCAGGTTCCCGCCGCAACTCGAGAAAAACCATGAGCCTTCCCCCTCGCCTCGAGATGCGGCCCGATTCCCCTGCACTGCGTGCAGAGCAATTCCGTGTTGCACATCACACATGAAAGGAGCCTTGATTTCCTTGATGGCACTCCAGAGAAACCCCAAGAACACTGTTTCAAGGCTAGAGGGATCCTGAGGTCATTGTAGCAACACGAAAGAGCTCCGTGGACCAAGAATCAACTCGAGATGAGAGGTTAGTCCCTGGCTTCGAATCCAGAGGAATACCACCTTACCACAAGCACCTCAAGAGGAGGCTTCTCTCAGCTCTAGGTATGTGAGAGGGACCCTGAGTTTGCGGCCTCAAGTGGAATGGACACCCCGATGCCCTGACTCGAAATAAGGCCGGATATCCCTGCAGTGACTTGAATGCAGGCTCGTCTTGCATCTCCCAAGACAAAAGAATGTCTGAATCCCCTGTGGAGACCACAGAGAAAGACCTAGTTCCTTGGTCTAGTTCTGTGAAAAATACCGTTGGTAGCTTGATAGGGATTGCATTGAATCTATAGATTGCTTTGGGTAGAATAGCCATTTTGACAATATTGATTCTTCCAATCCATGAACACGGTATGTTTCTCCATCTGTTTGTGTCCTCTTTGACTTCTTTCATCAGTGTTTTATAGTTTTCTATATAGGTCTTTTGTTTCTTTAGGTAGATATACTCCTAAGTATTTTATTCTTTTTGTTGCAATGGTGAATGGTATTGTTTCCTTAATTTCTCTTTCTGTTTTTTCATCGTTAGTATATAGGAATGCAAGGGATTTCTGTGTGTTAATTTTATATCCTGCAACTTTACTATATTCATTGATTAGTTCTAGTAATTTTCTGGTAGAGTCTTTAGGGTTTTCTATATAGAGGATCATGTCATCACAGAACTAGACCAAAGAATTTCACAATTTGTATGGAAATACAAAAAACCTCGAATAGCCAAAGTAATCTTGAAAAAGAAGAATGGAACTGGAGGAATCAACCTGCCTGACTTCAGACTCTACTACAAAGCCACAGTCATCAAGACAGTGTGGTACTGGCACAAAGACAGAAATATAGACCAATGGAACAGAATAGAAAGGCCAGAGATAAATCCACGAACCTATGGACACCTTATCTTTGACAAAGGAGGCAAGGATATACAATGGAAAAAAGACAACCTCTTTAACAAGTGGTGCTGGGAAAACTGGTCAACCACTTGCAAAAGAATGAAACTAGAACACTTTCTAACACCATACACAAAAATAAACTCAAAATGGATTAAAGATCTAAATGTAAGACCAGAAACTATAAAACTCCTAGAGGAGAACATAGGCAAAACACTCTCCGACATAAATCACAGCAAGATCCTCTATGACCCACCTCCCAGAATATTGGAAATAAAAGCAAAACTAAACAAATGGGATCTAATGAAACTTAAAAGCTTTTGCACTACAAAAGAAACTATAAGTAAGGTGAAAAGACAGCCGTCAGATTGGGAGAAAATAATAGCAAATGAAGAAACAGACAAAGGATTAATCTCAAAAATATACAAGCAACTCCTGCAGCTCAATTCCAGAAAAATAAATGACCCAATCCAAAAATGGGCCAGAGAACTAAACAGACATTTCTCCAAAGAAGACATACAGATGGCTAACAAACACATGAAAAGGTGCTCAACATCACTCATTATTAGAGAAATGCAAATCAAAACCACAATGAGGTACCATTACACACCAGTCAGGATGGCTGCTATCCAAAAGTCTACAAGCAATAAATGCTGGAGAGGCTGTGGAGAAAAGGGAACCCTCTTACACTGTTGGTGGGAATGCAAACTAGTACAGCCACTATGGAAAACAGTGTGGAGATTCCTTAAAAAACTGGAAATAGAACTGCCATATTACCCAGCAATACCACTTCTGGGCATACACACTGAGGAAACCAGATCTGAAAGAGACACATGCACCCCAATGTTCATCGCAGCACTGTTTATAATAGCCAGGACATGGAAGCAACCTAGATGCCCATCAGCAGATGAATGGATAAGGAAGCTGTGGGACATATACACCATGGAATTTTACTCAGCCGTCAAAAAGAATTCATTTGCACCAGTCCTAATGAGATGGATGAAACTGGAGCCCCTTATACAGAGTGAAGTAAGCCAGAAAGATAAAGAACATTACAGCATACTAACACATATATATGGAATTTAGAAAGATGGTAACGATAACCCTATATGCAAAACAGAAAAAGAGACACAGAAATACAGAACAGACTTTTGAACTCTGTGGGAGAAGGTGAGGGTGGGATGTTTCAAAAGAACAGCATGTATACTATCTATGGGGAAACAGATCACCAGCCCAGGTGGGATGCATGAGACAAGTGCTCCGGCCTGGTGCACTGGGAAGACCCGGAGGAATCGGGTGGAGAGGGAGATGGGAGGGGGGATCGGGATGGGGAATAAGTGTAAATCTATGGCTGATTCATATCAATGTATGACAAGACCCACTGAAATGTTGTGAAGTAATTAGCCTCCAACTAATAAGAAAAAATTAAAAAAAAAAAAAGAAAAAAAAAAAAAAAAAGAAAGACCTAGTTCCCCTCCTCATCGCCACCGGAGGCCTCACATCCTTTGAAAACTCCAGAGGTACGCGGAGATCAGTGCCTCCATAGGAGACGATGCCTGACTCCTCGTGAAACTTGATAGGAGTCCCAGGATTCCTGTGGCACGTGGAAAGGGACCCTTGGTCTCGCGCCTCAGCTGGAGAGGCGTCCCAATTGCCCTGCCAAGCCTCAAGGAGAATCCCGAGTTGTCCCTCGCAACTAGGCAGGAGTCCTGACGTCGCTGAACAAACACGTGTGTGGAAGTGCCATCCCCGTCGTAACTCGAGAATATACCCCAGGTTCCCGCCGCAACTCGAGAAAAACCATGAGACTTCTCCCACGCCGCGAGATGAGGCCCGATTCCCCTGCACTGCGTGCAGAGCAATTCCGTGTTGCACATCACACATGAAAGGATCCTTGATTTCCTTCATGGCACTCCAGAGAAACCCCAAGAACACTGTTTCAAGGCTAGAGGGATCCTCAGGTCACTGTAGCAACACGAAAGAGCTCCGTGGACCAGAAATCAACTCGAGATGAGAGATTAGTCCCTGGCTTCGACTCCAGAGGAATACCACCTTACCACAAGCACCTCAAAGGAGGCTTCTCTCAGCTCTAAGTATGTGAGAGGGACCCTGAGTTTGCGGCCTCAAGTGGAATGGACACCGAGATGCCCTGACTCGAAATAAGGCCGGATATCCCTGCAGTGACTTGAATGCAGGGTCATCTTGCATCTCCCAAGACGAAAGGATGTCTGAATCTCCTGTGGAGACCACAGAGAAAGACCTAGTTCCCCACCTCATCGCGACCGGATGCCTCACACCCTTTGAAAACTCCAGCGGTACGCGGAGATCAGTGCCTCCAAAGGAGACGATGCTGACTCCTCTTGAAACTTGATAGGAGTCCCAGGATTCCTGTGGCACGTGGAAAGGGACCCTTGGTCTCCCGCCTCAGCTGGAGAGGCGTCCCAATTGCCCTGCCAAGCCTCGAGGAGAATCCCGAGTTGTCCCTCGCAACTAGGCAGGAGTCCTGACGTCGCTGAACAAACACGTGTGTGGAATGCCTTCCCAGTGGTAACTCGAGAATATACCACAGGTTCCCGCCGCAACTCCAGAAAAACCATGAGACTTCTCCCACACCGTGAGATGAAGCCCGATTCCCCTGCACTGCGTGCAGAGCAATTCCGTGTTGCACATCACACATGAAAGGATCCTTGATTTCCTTCATGGCACTCCAGAGAAACCCCAGGAACACTGTTTCAAGGCTAGAGGGATCCTGAGGTCACTGTAGCAACACGAAAGAGCTCCGTGGACCAGAAATCAACTCGAGATGAGAGGTTAGTCCCTGGCTTCGACTCCAGAGGAATACCACCTTACCACAAGCACCTCAAGAGGAGGCTTCTCTCAGCTCTAGGTATGTGAGAGGGACCCTGAGTTTGCGGCCTCAAGTGGAATGGACACTGAGATGCCCTGACTCGAAATAAGGCCGGATATCCCTGCAGTGACTTGCATGCAGGCTCGTCTTGCATCTCCCAAGTCGAAAGGATGTCTGAATCCCCTGTGGAGACCACAGAGAAAGACCTAGTTCCCCACCTCATCGCGCCCGGAGGCCTCACATCCTTTGAAAACTCCAGAGGTACGCGGAGATCAGTGCCTCCAAAGGAGACGATGCCTGACTCCTCTTGAAACTTGATAGGAGTCCCAGGATTCCTGTGGCACGTGGAAAGGGACCCTTGGTCTCCCGCCTCAGCTGGAGAGGCGTCCCAATTGCCCTGCCAAGCCTCAAGGAGAATCCCGAGTTGTCCCTCGCAAGTAGGCAGGAGTCCTGTCATCGCTGAAGAAACATGTGTGTGGAATGGCCCTCCCCGTGGTAACTCGAGAATATACCCCAGGTTCCCGCCGCAACTCGAGAAAAACCATGAGACTTCCCCCTCGCCGCGAGATGAGGCCCGATTCCCCTGCACTGCGTGCAGAGCAATTCCGTGTTGCACATCACACATGAAAGGAGCCTTGATTTCCTTCATGGTACTCCAGAGAAACCCCAAGAACACTGTTTCAAGGCTAGAGGGATCCTGAGGTCACTGTAGCAACATGAAAGAGCTTCGTGGACCCAAAATCAAATCGAGATGAGAGGTTAGTCCCTGGCTTCAACTCCAGGGGAATACCACCTTACCAGAAGCACCTCAAAGGAGGCTTCTCTCAGCTCTAGGTATGTGAGAGGGACCCTGAGTTTGCGGCCTCAAGTGGAATGGACACCACGATGCCCTGACTCAACCTAACCGGATATCCCTGCAGTGACTTGAATGCAGGCTCGTCTTGCATCTCCCAAGACGAAAGGATGTCTCAATCCCCTGCGGAGAACACAGAGAAGACCTAGTTCCCCACCTTATCGCGACCAGAGGCCTGACATTCTTTGAAAACTCCAGAGGTACGCGGAGATCAGTGCCTCCAAAGGCGACGATGCCTGACTCCTCGTGAAACTTGATAGGAGTCCCAGGATTTCTGTGGCACGTGGAAAGGGACCCTTGGTCTCCCGCCTCAGCTGGAGAGGCGTCCCAATTGCCCTGCCAAGCCTCGAGGTGAATCCCGAGTTGTCCCTCGCAACTAGGCAGGAGTCCTGACTTTGCTGAACAAACACGTGTGTGGAAGAGCCATCCCTGCCGTAACTCGATAATTTACCCCAGGTTCCCGCCGCAACTCGAGGAAAACCATGAGACTTCCCCCTCGTCGCGAGAAGTGGCCTGATTCCCCTGCACTGCGTGCAGAGCAATTCCGTGTTGCACATCACACAGGAAAGGAGCCTTGATTTCCTTGATGTCACTCCAGAGAAAACCCAAGAACACTGTTTCAAGGCTTGAGGGATCCTGAGGTCACTGTAGCAACACGAAAGGGCTCCGTGGACCAAGAATCAACTCGAGATGAGAGGTTAGTTCCTGGCTTCGACTCCAGAAGAATAGCACCTTACCACTAGCACCTCAAGAGGAGGCTTCTCTCAGCTCTAGGTATGTGAGAGTGACCCTGAGTTTGCGGCCTCAAATGGAATGGACACCCCGATGCCCTGACTCGAAATAAGGCCGGATATCCCTGCAGTGACTTGAATGCAGGCTCGTCTTGCATCTGCCAAGACGAAAGGATGTCTGAATCCCCTGTGGAGACCACAGAGAAAGACCTTGTTCCCCACCTCATCGCGACCGGAGGCCTCACATCCTTTGAAAACTCCAGAGGTACGCGGAGATCAGTGCCTCCAAAGGAGACGATGCCTGCCTCCTCGTGAATCTTGATAGGAGTCCCACGATTCCTGTGGCACGTGGAAAGGGACCCTTGGTCTCCCGCCTCAGCTGGAGAGGCGTCCCAATTGCCCTGCCAAGCCTCAAGGAGAATCCCGAGTTGTCCCTCGCAACTAGGCAGGAGTCCTGACGTCGCTGAACAAACACGTGTGTGGAAGTGCCATCCCCGTCGTAACTCGAGAATATACCCCAGGTTCCCGCCGCAACTCGAGTAAAACCATGAGACTTCTCCCACGCCGCGAGATGAGGCCCGATTCCCCTCCACTGCATGCAGAGCAATTCCGTGTTGCACATCACACAGGAAAGCATCCTTGATTTCCTTCATGGCACTCCAGAGAAACCCCAAGAACACTGTTTCAAGGCTAGAGGGATCCTGAGGTCACTTTAGCAACACGAAAGAGCTCCGTGGACCAGAAATCAACTCGAGATGAGAGATTAGTCCCTGGCTTCGACTCCAGAGGAATACCACCTTACCACAAGCACCTCAAGAGGAGGCTTCTCTCAGTTCTAGGTATGTGAGAGGGACCCTGAGTTTGCAGCCTCAAGTGGAATGCACACCGCGATGCCCTGACTCAACCTAAGGCCGGATATCCCTGCATTAACTTGAATGCAGGCTCGTCTTTCATCTCTCAAGACGAAAGGATGTCTGAATCCCCTGTGGAAACCACAGAGAAAGACCTAGTTAACCACCTCATCGCGACAAGAGGCCTGACATCCTTTGAAAACTCCAGAGGTACGCAGAGATCAGTGCCTCCAAAGGAGACGATGCCTGCCTCCTGGTGAAACTTGATAGGAGTCCCAGGATTCCTGTGGCATGTGGAAAGGGACCCTTGGTGTCCCGACTCAGCTGGAGAGGCGTCCCATTGCCCTGCCAAGCCTCGAGGAGAGTCCCGAGTTGTCCCTCGCAACTAGGCAGGAGTCCTGACGTCGCTGAACAAACACGTGTGTGGAAGGGCCATCCCCGCCGTAACTCGAGAATATACCCCAGGTTCCCGCCGCAACTCGAGAAAAATCATGAGACTTCCCCCTCGTCGCGAGAAGAGGCCCGATTCCCCTGCACTGAGTGCAGAGCAATTCCGTGTTGCACATCACACATGAAAGGAGCCTTGATTTCCTTGATGGCACTCCAGAGAAACCCCAAGAACACTGTTTCAAGGCTAGAGGGATCCTGAGGTCACTGTAGCAACACGAAAGGGCTCCGTGGACCAAGAATCAACTCGAGATGAGAGGTTAGTCCCTGGCTTCGACTCCAGAGGAATAGCCCCTTACCACAAGAACCTCAAGAGGAGGCTTCTCTCAGCTCTAGGTATGTGAGAGGGATCCTGAGTTTGCGGCCTCAAGTGGAATGGACTCCGGGATGTCCTGACTCGAAATAAGGCCGGATATCCCTGCAGTGACTTGAATGCAGGCTCGTCTTGCATCTCCCAAGACGAAAGAATGTCTGAATCCCCTGTGGAGACCACAGAGAAAGACCTAGTTCCTTGGTCTAGTTCTGTGAAAAATACCGTTGGTAGCTTGATAGGGATTGCATTGAATCTATAGATTGCTTTCGGTAGAATAGCCATTTTGACAATATTGATTCTTCCAATCCATGAACACGGTATGTTTCTCCATCTGTTTGTGTCCTCTTTGATTTCTTTCATCAGTGTTTTATAGTTTTCTATGTATAGGTCTTTTGTTTCTTTAGGTAGATATACTCCTAAGTATTTTATTCTTTTTGTTGCAATGGTGAATGGTATTGTTTCCTTCATTTCTCTTTCTGTTTTTTCATCATTAGTATATAGGAATGCAAGGGATTTCTGTGTGTTAATTTTATATCCTGCAACTTTACTATATTCATTGATTAGTTCTAGTAATTTTCTGGTAGAGTCTTTAGGGTTTTCTATATAGAGGATCATGTCATCACAGAACTAGACCAAAGAATTTCACAATTTGTATGGAAATACAAAAAACCTCGAATAGCCAAAGTAATCTTGAAAAAGAAGAATGGAACTGGAGGAATCAACCTGCCTGACTTCAGACTCTACTACAAAGCCACAGTCATCAAGACAGTGTGGTACTGGCACAAAGACAGAAATATAGACCAATGGAACAGAATAGAAAGGCCAGAGATAAATCCACGAACCTATGGACACCTTATCTTTGACAAAGGAGGCAAGGATATACAATGGAAAAAAGACAACCTCTTTAACAAGTGGTGCTGGGAAAACTGGTCAACCACTTGCAAAAGAATGAAACTAGAACACTTTCTAACACCATACACAAAAATAAACTCAAAATGGATTAAAGATCTAAATGTAAGACCAGAAACTATAAAACTCCTAGAGGAGAACATAGGCAAAACACTCTCCGACATAAATCACAGCAAGATCCTCTATGACCCACCTCCCAGAATATTGGAAATAAGAGCAAAACTAAACAAATGGGATCTAATGAAACTTAAAAGCTTTTGCACTACAAAAGAAACTATAAGTAAGGTGAAAAGACAGCCGTCAGATTGGGAGAAAATAATAGCAAATGAAGAAACAGACAAAGGATTAATCTCAAAAATATACAAGCAACTCCTGCAGCTCAATTCCAGAAAAATAAATGACCCAATCCAAAAATGGGCCAGAGAACTAAACAGACATTTCTCCAAAGAAGACATACAGATGGCTAACAAACACATGAAAAGGTGCTCAACATCACTCATTATTAGAGAAATGCAAATCAAAACCACAATGAGGTACCATTACACACCAGTCAGGATGGCTGCTATCCAAAAGTCTACAAGCAATAAATGCTGGAGAGGCTGTGGAGAAAAGGGAACCCTCTTACACTGTTGGTGGGAATGCAAACTAGTACAGCCACTATGGAAAACAGTGTGGAGATTCCTTAAAAAACTGGAAATAGAACTGCCATATTACCCAGCAATACCACTTCTGGGCATACACACTGAGGAAACCAGATCTGAAAGAGACACATGCACCCCAATGTTCATCGCAGCACTGTTTATAATAGCCAGGACATGGAAGCAACCTAGATGCCCATCAGCAGATGAATGGATAAGGAAGCTGTGGGACATATACACCATGGAATTTTACTCAGCCGTCAAAAAGAATTCATTTGCACCAGTCCTAATGAGATGGATGAAACTGGAGCCCCTTATACAGAGTGAAGTAAGCCAGAAAGATAAAGAACATTACAGCATACTAACACATATATATGGAATTTAGAAAGATGGTAACGATAACCCTATATGCAAAACAGAAAAAGAGACACAGAAATACAGAACAGACTTTTGAACTCTGTGGGAGAAGGTGAGGGTGGGATGTTTCAAAAGAACAGCATGTATACTATCTATGGTGAAACAGATCACCAGCCCAGGTGGGATGCATGAGACAAGTGCTCCGGCCTGGTGCACTGGGAAGACCCAGAGGAATCGGGTGGAGAGGGAGATGGGAGGGGGGATCGGGATGGGGAATAAGTGTAAATCTATGGCTGATTCATATCAATGTATGACAAGACCCACTGAAATGTTGTGAAGTAATTAGCCTCCAACTAATAAAAAAAAATGAAAAAAAAAAAGAAAAAAAAAAAAGAAAGACCTAGTTCCCCTCCTCATCGCGAGCGGAGGCCTCACATCCTTTGAAAACTCCAGAGGTACGCGGAGATCAGTGCCTCCAAAGGAGACGATGCCTGACTCCTCGTGAAACTTGATAGGAGTCCCAGGATTCCTGTGGCACGTGGAAAGGGACCCTTGGTCTCGCGCCTCAGCTGGAGAGGCGTCCCAATTGCCCTGCCAAGCCTCGAGGAGAATCCCGAGTTGTCCTTCGCAAGTAGGCAGGAGTCCTGACGTCGCTGAACATACACGTGTGTGGAAGGGCCATCCCCGCCGTAACTCGAGAATATACCCCAGGTTCCCGCCGCAACTCGAGAAAAACCATGAGACTTCTCCCATGGCGCGAGATGAGGCCCGATTCCCCTGCACTGCGTGCAGAGCAATTCCGTGTTGCACATCACACATGAAAGGAGCCTTGATTTCCTTCATGGCACTCCAGAGAAACCCCAAGAACACTGTTTCAAGGCTAGAGGGATCCTGAGGTCACTGTAGCAACACGAAAGAGCTCCGTGGACCAGAAATCAACTCGAGATGAGAGGTTAGTCCCTGGCTTCGACTCCAGAGGAATACCACCATACCACAAGCACCTCAAAGGAGGCTTCTCTCAACTCTAGCTATGTGAGAAGGACCCTGAGTTTGCGGCCTCAAGTGGAATGGACACTGCGATGCCCTGACTCGAAATAAGGCTGAATTTCCCTGCAGTGACTTGAATGCAGGCTCGTCTTGCATCTCCGAAGACGAAAAGATGTCTGAATCCCCTGTGGAGACCACAGAGAAAGAGCTAGTTCCCCACCTCATCGCGACCGGAGTCCTCACATCCTTTAAAAACTCCAGAGGTACGCGGAGATCAGTGCCTCCAAAGGAGACGATGCCTGCCTCCTCGTGAAACTTGATAGGAGTCCCAGGATTCCTGTGGCATGTGGAAAGGGACCCTTGGTCTCCCGGCTCAGCTGGAGAGGCGTCCCAATTGCCCTGCCAAGCCTCAAGGATAATCCCGAGTTGTCCCTCGCAAGTAGGCAGGAGTCCTGTCATCGCTGAAGAAACATGTGTGTGGAATGGCCCTTCCCGTGGTAACTCGAGAATATACCCCAGGTTCCCGCCGCAACTCGAGAAAAACCATGAGACTTCCCCCTCGCCGCGAGATGAGGCCCGATTCCCCTGCACGGCGTTGAGAGCAATTCCGTGTTGCACATTACACATGAAACGAGCCTTGATTTCCTTGATGGCACTCCAGAGAAACCCCAAGAACACTGTTTCAAGGCTAGAGGGATCCTGAGGTCACTGTAGCAACACGAAAGAGCTCCGTGGACCAGAAATCAACTCGAGATGAGAGGTTAGTCCCTGGCTTCGACTCCAGAGGAATACGACCATACCACAAGCACCTCAAAGGAGGCTTCTCTCAGCTCTAGCTATGTGAGAAGGACCCTGAGTTTGCGGCCTCAAGTGGAATGGACACTGCGATGCCCTGACTCGAAATAAGGCTGAATTTCCCTGCAGTGACTTGAATGCAGGCTCGTCTTGCATCTCCGAAGACGAAAAGATGTCTGAATCCCCTGTGGAGACCACAGAGAAAGAGCTAGTTCCCCACCTCATCGCGACCGGAGGCCTCACATCCTTTGAAAACTCCAGTGGTACGCGGAGATCAGTGCCTCCAAAGGAGACGATGCCTGCCTCCTCGTGAAACTTGATAGGAGTCCCAGGATTCCTGTGGCACGTGGAAAGGGACCCTTGGTCTCCCGCCTCAGCTGGAGAGGCGTCCCAATTGCCCTGCCAAGCCTCGAGGAGAATCCCGAGTTGTCCCTCGCAACTAGGCAGGAGTCCAAACGTCGCTGAACAAAAACGTGTGTGGAAGGGCCATCCCCGTCGTAACTGGAGAATATACCCCAGGTTCCCGCCGCAACTCGAGAAAAACCATGAGACTTCCCCCTCGCCGCGAGATGAGGCCCGATTCCCCTGCACTAAGTGCAGAGCAATTCCATGTTGCAAATCACACAGGAAAGGAGACTTGATTTCCTTGATGGCACTCCAGAGAAACCACAAGAACACTGTTTCAAGGCTAGAGTGATCCTGAGGTCACTGTAGCAACACGAAAGAGCTCCGTGGACCAAAAACCAAATCGAGATGAGAGGTTAGTCCCTGGCTTCGACTCCAGAGGAATACCACCTTACCACAAGCACCTCAAGAGGAGTCTTCTCTCAGCTCTAGGTATGTGAGAGGGACCCTGAGTTTGCGGCCTCAAGTGGAATGGACACCGCGATTCCCTGACTCGAAATAAGGCCGGATATCCCTGCAGTGACTTGAATGCAGGCTCGTCTTGCATCTCCCAAGACGAAAGGATGTCTGAATCCCTTGTGGAGACCACAGAGAAAGACCTAGTTCCCCACCTCATCGCGACCGGAGGCCTGACATCCTTTGAAAACTCCAGAGGTACGCGGAGATCAGTGCCTCCAAAGGAGACGATGCCTGACTCCTCGTGAATCTTGATAGGAGTCCCAGGATTCCTGTGGCACGTGGAAAGGGACACTTGGTTTCCCGCCTCAACTGGAGAAGCGTCCCAATTGCCCTGCCAAGCCTCAAGGAGAATCCCGAGTTGTCCCTCGCAACTAGGCAGGAGTCGTGACGTCGCTGAACAAACACGTGTGTGGAAGGGCCATCCCCGGCGTAACTCGAGAATATACCCCAAGTTCCCGCCGCAACTCGAGAAAAATCATGAGACTTCCCCCTCGTCGCGAGATGAGGCCCGATTCCCCTGCACTGCGTGCAGAGCAATTCTGTGTTGCACATCACACAGGAAAGGAGCCTTGATTTCCTTGATGGCACTCCAGAGAAACCCCAAGAACACTGTTTCAAGGCTAGAGGGATCCTGCGGTCTCTGTAGCAACACGAAAGAGCTCCGTGGACCAAGAATCAACTCGAGATGAGAGGTTAGTCCCTGGCTTCGACTCCAGAGGAATACCACCTTACCACAAGCACCTCAAGAGGAGGCTTCTCTCAGCTCTAGGTATGTGAGAGTGACCCTGAGTTTGCGGCCTCAAGGGGAATGGACACCGCGATCCCCTGACTCGAAATAAGGCCGGATATCCCTGCAGTGACTTGAATGCAGGCTCGTCTTGCATCTCCCAAGACAAAAGGATGTCTGAATCCCCTGTGGAGACCACAGAGAAAGACCTAGTTCCCCACCTCATCGCGACTGGAGGCCTCACATCCTTTGAAAACTCCAGTGGTACGCGGAGATCAGTGCCTCCAAAGGAGACGATGCCTGACTCCTCGTGAAACTTGATAGGAGCCCCAGGATTCCTGTGGCAGGTGGAAAGGGACTCTTGGTTTTCCGCATCAGCAGGAGAGGCGTCCCAATTGCCCTGCCAAGCCTCGAGGAGAATCCCTAGTTGTCCCTCGCAACTAGGCAGGAGTCCTGACGTCGCTGAACAAACACGTGGGTGGAAGTGCCATCCCCGTCGTAACTCGAGAATATACCCCAGGTTCCCGCCGCAACTCGAGGAAAACCATGAGACTTCTCCCACGCCGCGAGATGAGGCCCGATTCCCCTGCACTGCGTGCAGAGCAATTCCGTGTTGCACATCACACATGAAAGGATCCTTGATTTCCTTCATGGCACTCCAGAGAAACCCCAAGAACACTGTTTCAAGGCTAGAGGGATCCTGAGGTCACTGTAGCAACACGAAAGAGCTCCGTGGACCAGAAATCAACTCGAGATGAGAGATTAGTCCCTGGCTTCGACTCCAGAGGAATACCACCTTACCACAAGCACCTCAAAGGAGGCTTCTCTCAGCTCTAGGTATGTGAGAGGGACCCTGAGTTTGCGGCCTCAAGTGGAATGGACACCGAGATGCCCTGACTCGAAATAAGGCCGGATATCCCTGCAGTGACTTGAATGCAGGCTCGTCTTGCATCTCCCAAGACGAAAGGATGTCTGAATCCCCTGTGGAGACCACAGAGAAAGACCTAGTTCCCCACCTCATCGCGACCGGAGGCCTCACATCCTTTGAAAACTCCAGAGGTACGCGGAGATCAGTGCCTCCAAAGGAGACGATGCCTGACTCCTCTTGAAACTTGATAGGAGTCCCAGGATTCCTGTGGCACGTGGAAAGGGACCCTTGGTCTCCCGCCTCAGCTGGAGAGGCGTCCCAATTGCCCTGCCAAGCCTCAAGGAGAATCCCGAGTTGTCCCTCGCAACTAGGCAGGACTCCTGACGTTGCTGAACAAACACGTGTGTGGAATGGCCCTCCCAGTGGTAACTCGAGAATATACCACAGGTTCCCGCCGCAACTCGAGAAAAACCAAGAGACTTCTCCCACACCGCGAGATGAGGGCCGATTCCCCTCCACTGCGTGCAGAGCAATTCCGTGTTGCACATCACATATGAAAGGATCCTTGATTTCCTTCATGCCACTACAGAGAAACCCCAGGAACACTGTTTCAAGGCTAGAGGGATCCTGAGGTCACTGTAGCAACACGAAAGAGCTCCGTGGACCAGAAATCAACTCGAGATGAGAGGTTAATCCCTGGCTTCGCCTCCAGAGGAATACCACCTTACCACAAGCACCTCAAGAGGAGGCTTCTCTCAGCTCTAGGTATGTGAGAGGGACCCTGAGTTTGCGGCCTCAAGTGGAATGGACTCCGAGATGCCCTGACTCGAAATAAGGCCGGATATCCCTGCAGTGACTTGAATGCAGGCTCGTCTTGCATCTCCCAAGACGAAAGAATGTCTGAATCCCCTGTGGAGACCACAGAGAAAGACCTAGTTCCTTGGTCTACTTC
This sequence comes from Cervus elaphus, assembly GCF_910594005.1. NCBI lineage: Eukaryota > Metazoa > Chordata > Mammalia > Artiodactyla > Cervidae > Cervus > Cervus elaphus. Next base: position 1,574,309 of record NW_025316786.1, read on the forward strand.
TGTGAAAAATACCGTTGGTAGCTTGATAGGGATTGCATTGAATCTATAGATTGCTTTCGGTAGAATAGCCATTTTGACAATATTGATTCTTCCAATCCATGAACACGGTATGTTTCTCCATCTGTTTGTGTCCTCTTTGATTTCTTTCATCAGTGTTTTATAGTTTTCTATGTATAGGTCTTTTGTTTCTTTAGGTAGATATACTCCTAAGTATTTTATTCTTTTTGTTACAATGGTGAATGGTATTGTTTCCTTAATTTCTCTTTCTGTTTTTTCATCGTTAGTATATAGGAATGCAAGGGATTTCTGTGTGTTAATTTTATATCCTGCAACTTTACTATATTCATTGATTAGTTCTAGTAATTTTCTGGTAGAGTCTTTAGGGTTTTCTATATAGAGGATCATGTCATCACAGAACTAGACCAAAGAATTTCACAATTTGTATGGAAATACAAAAAACCTCGAATAGCCAAAGTAATCTTGAAAAAGAAGAATGGAACTGGAGGAATCAACCTGCCTGACTTCAGACTCTACTACAAAGCCACAGTCATCAAGACAGTGTGGTACTGGCACAAAGACAGAAATATAGACCAATGGAACAGAATAGAAAGCCCAGAGATAAATCCACGAACCTATGGACACCTTATCTTTGACAAAGGAGGCAAGGATATACAATGGAAAAAAGACAACCTCTTTAACAAGTGGTGCTGGGAAAACTGGTCAACCACTTGCAAAAGAATGAAACTAGAACACTTTCTAACACCATACACAAAACTAAACTCAAAATGGATTAAAGATCTAAATGTAAGACCAGAAACTATAAAACTCCTAGAGGAGAACATAGGCAAAACACTCTCCGACATAAATCACAGCAAGATCCTCTATGACCCACCTCCCAGAATATTGGAAATAAAAGCAAAACTAAACAAATGGGATCTAATGAAACTTAAAAGCTTTTGCACTACAAAAGAAACTATAAGTAAGGTGAAAAGACAGCCGTCAGATTGGGAGAAAATAATAGCAAATGAAGAAACAGACAAAGGATTAATCTCAAAAATATACAAGCAACTCCTGCAGCTCAATTCCAGAAAAATAAATGACCCAATCCAAAAATGGGCCAGAGAACTAAACAGACATTTCTCCAAAGAAGACATACAGATGGCTAACAAACACATGAAAAGGTGCTCAACATCACTCATTATTAGAGAAATGCAAATCAAAACCACAATGAGGTACCATTACACACCAGTCAGGATGGCTGCTATCCAAAAGCCTACAAGCAATAAATGCTGGAGAGGCTGTGGAGAAAAGGGAACCCTCTTACACTGTTGGTGGGAATGCAAACTAGTACAGCCACTATGGAAAACAGTGTGGAGATTCCTTAAAAAACTGGAAATAGAACTGCCATATTACCCAGCAATACCACTTCTGGGCATACACACTGAGGAAACCAGATCTGAAAGAGACACATGCACCCCAATGTTCATCGCAGCACTGTTTATAATAGCCAGGACATGGAAGCAACCTAGATGCCCATCAGCAGATGAATGGATAAGGAAGCTGTGGTACATATACACCATGGAATTTTACTCAGCCGTCAAAAAGAATTCATTTGAACCAGTCCTAATGAGATGGATGAAACTGGAGCCCCTTATACAGAGTGAAGTAAGCCAGAAAGATAAAGAACATTACAGCATACTAACACATATATATGGAATTTAGAAAGATGGTAACGAGAACCCTATATGCAAAACAGAAAAAGAGACACAGAAATACAGAACTTTTGAACTCTGTGGGAGAAGGTGAGGGTGGGATGTTTCAAAAGAACAGCATGTATACTATCTATGGTGAAACAGATCACCAGCCCAGGTGGGATGCATGAGACAAGTGCTCCGGCCTGGTGCACTGGGAAGACCCATGGGAATCGGGTGGAGAGGGAGATGGGAGGGGGGATCGGGATGGGGAATAAGTGTAAATCTATGGCTGATTCATATCAATGTATGACAAGACCCACTGAAATGTTGTGAAGTAATTAGCCTCCAACTAATAAAAAAAATTAAAAAAAAAAAAAAGAAAAAAAAAAAAAAAAAGAAAGACCTAGTTCCCGTCCTCATCGCGACCGGAGGCCTCACATCCTTTGAAAACTCCAGAGGTACGCGGAGATCAGTGCCTCCAAAGGAGACGATGCCTGACTCCTCGTGAAACTTGATAGGAGTCCCAGGATTCCTGTGGCACGTGGAAAGGGACCCTTGGTCTCCCGCCTCAGCTGGAGAGGCGTCCCAATTGCCCTGCCAAGCCTCAAGGAGAATCCCGAGTTTTCCCTCGCAACTAGGCAGGAGGGCTGACGTCGCTGAACATACACGTGTGTGGAAGGGCCATCCCCGTCGTAACTCGAGAATATACCCCAGGTTCCCGCCGCAACTCGAGAAAAACCATGAGACTTCTCCCACGCCGCGAGATGAGGCCCGATTCCCCTGCACTGCGTGCAGAGCAATTCCGTGTTGCACATCACACATGAAAGGATCCTTGATTTCCTTCATGGCACTCCAGAGAAACCCCAAGAACACTGTTTCAAGGCTAGAGGGATCCTGAGGTCACTGTAGCAACACGAAAGAGCTCTGTGGACCAGAAATCAACTCGAGATGAGAGATTAGTCCCTGGCTTCGACTCCAGAGGAATACCACCTTACCAAAAGCACATCAAAGGAGGCTTCTCTCAGCTCTAAGTATGTGAGAGGGACCCTGAGTTTGCGGCCTCAAGTGGAATGGACACCGAGATGCCCTGACTCGAAATAAGGCCGGATATCCCTGCAGTGACTTGAATGCAGGCTCGTCTTGCATCTCCCAAGACGAAAGGATGTCTGAATCCCCTGTGGAGACCAGAGAGAAAGACCTAGTTCCTTGGTCTAGTTCTGTGAAAAATACCGTTGGTAGCTTGATAGGGATTGCATTGAATCTATAGATTGCTTTCGGTAGAATAGCCATTTTGACAATATTGATTCTTCCAATCCATGAACACAGTATGTTTCTCCATCTGTTTGTGTCCTCTTTGATTTCTTTCATCAGTGTTTTATAGTTTTCTATGTATAGGTCTTTTGTTTCTTTAGGTAGATATACTCCTAAGTATTTTATTCTTTTTGTTGCAATGGTGAATGGTATTGTTTCCTTAATTTCTCTTTCTGTTTTTTCATCGTTAGTATATAGGAATGCAAGGGATTTCTGTGTGTTAATTTTATATCCTGCAACTTTACTATATTCATTGATTAGTTCTAGTAATTTTCTGGTAGAGTCTTTAGGGTTTTCTATATAGAGGATCATGTCATCACAGAACTAGACCAAAGAATTTCACAATTTGTATGGAAATACAAAAAACCTCGAATAGCCAAAGTAATCTTGAAAAAGAAGAATGGAACTGGAGGAATCAACCTGCCTGACTTCAGACTCTACTACAAAGCCACAGTCATCAAGACAGTGTGGTACTGGCACAAAGACAGAAATATAGACCAATGGAACAGAATAGAAAGCCCAGAGATAAATCCACGAACCTATGGACACCTTATCTTTGACAAAGGAGGCAAGGATATACAATGGAAAAAAGACAACCTCTTTAACAAGTGGTGCTGGGAAAACTGGTCAACCACTTGCAAAAGAATGAAACTAGAACACTTTCTAACACCATACACAAAAATAAACTCAAAATGGATTAAAGATCTAAATGTAAGACCAGAAACTATAAAACTCCTAGAGGAGAACATAGGCAAAACACTCTCCGACATAAATCACAGCAAGATCCTCTATGACCCACCTCCCAGAATATTGGAAATAAAAGCAAAACTAAACAAATGGGATCTAATGAAACTTAAAAGCTTTTGCACTACAAAAGAAACTATAAGTAAGGTGAAAAGACAGCCGTCAGATTGGGAGAAAATAATAGCAAATGAAGAAACAGACAAAGGATTAATCTCAAAAATATACAAGCAACTCCTGCAGCTCAATTCCAGAAAAATAAATGACCCAATCCAAAAATGGGCCAGAGAACTAAACAGACATTTCTCCAAAGAAGACATACAGATGGCTAACAAACACATGAAAAGGTGCTCAACATCACTCATTATTAGAGAAATGCAAATCAAAACCACAATGAGGTACCATTACACACCAGTCAGGATGGCTGCTATCCAAAAGCCTACAAGCAATAAATGCTGGAGAGGCTGTGGAGAAAAGGGAACCCTCTTACACTGTTGGTGGGAATGCAAACTAGTACAGCCACTATGGAAAACAGTGTGGAGATTCCTTAAAAAACTGGAAATAGAACTGCCATATTACCCAGCAATACCACTTCTGGGCATACACACTGAGGAAACCAGATCTGAAAGAGACACATGCACCCCAATGTTCATCGCAGCACTGTTTATAATAGCCAGGACATGGAAGCAACCTAGATGCCCATCAGCAGATGAATGGATAAGGAAGCTGTGGTACATATACACCGTGGAATTTTACTCAGCCGTCAAAAAGAATTCATTTGAACCAGTCCTAATGAGATGGATGAAACTGGAGCCCCTTATACAGAGTGAAGTAAGCCAGAAAGATAAAGAACATTACAGCATACTAACACATATATATGGAATTTAGAAAGATGGTAACGAGAACCCTATATGCAAAACAGAAAAAGAGACACAGAAATACAGAACTTTTGAACTCTGTGGGAGAAGGTGAGGGTGGGATGTTTCAAAAGAACAGCATGTATACTATCTATGGTGAAACAGATCACCAGCCCAGGTGGGATGCATGAGACAAGTGCTCCGGCCTGGTGCACTGGGAAGACCCATGGGAATCGGGTGGAGAGGGAGATGGGAGGGGGGATCGGGATGGGGAATAAGTGTAAATCTATGGCTGATTCATATCAATGTATGACAAGACCCACTGAAATGTGAAGTAATTAGCCTCCAACTAATAAAAAAAATTAAAAAAGAAAAAAAAAGAAAAAAAAAAAAAAAGAAAGACCTAGTTCCCCTCCTCATCGCGACCGGAGGCCTCACATCCTTTGAAAATTCCAGAGGTACGCGGAGATCAGTGCCTCCAAAGGAGACGATGCCTGACTCCTCGTGAAACTTGATAGGAGTCCCAGGATTCCTGTGGCACGTGGAAAGGGACCCTTGGTCTCCCGCCTCAGCTGGAGAGGCGTCCCAATTGCCCTGCCAAGCCTCGAGGAGAATCCCGAGATGTCCCTCGCAACTAGGCAGGAGTGCTGACGTCGCTGAACATACACGTGTGTGGAAGGGCCATCCCCGTCGTAACTCGAGAATATACCCCAGGTTCCCGCCGCAACTCGAGAAAAACCATGAGACTTCTCCCACGCCGCGAGATGAGGCCCGATTCCCCTGCACTGCGTGCAGAGCAATTCCGTGTTGCACATCACACATGAAAGGATCCTTGATTTCCTTCATGGCACTCCAGAGAAACCCCAAGAACACTGTTTCAAGGCTAGAGGGATACTGAGGTCACTGTAGCAACAAGAAAGAGCTCTGTGGACCAGAAATCAACTCGAGATGAGAGATTAGTCCCTGGCTTCGACTCCAGAGGAATACCACCTTACCACAAGCACATCAAAGGAGGCTTCTCTCAGCTCTAGGTATGTGAGAGGGACCCTGAGTTTGCGGCCTCAAGTGGAATGGACACCGAGATGCCCTGACTCGAAATAAGGCCGGATATCCCTGCAGTGACTTGAATGCAGGCTCGTCTTGCATCTCCCAAGACGAAAGGATGTCTGAATCCCCTGTGGAGACCACAGAGAAAGACCTAGTTCCTTGGTCTAGTTCTGTGAAAAATACCGTTGGTAGCTTGATAGGGATTGCATTGAATCTATAGATTGCTTTCGGTAGAATAGCCATTTTGACAATATTGATTCTTCCAATCCATGAACACGGTATGTTTCTCCATCTGTTTGTGTCCTCTTTGATTTCTTTCATCAGTGTTTTATAGTTTTCTATGTATAGGTCTTTTGTTTCTTTAGGTAGATATACTCCTAAGTATTTTATTCTTTTTGTTGCAATGGTGAATGGTATTGTTTCCTTAATTTCTCTTTCTGTTTTTTCATCGTTAGTATATAGGAATGCAAGGGATTTCTGTGTGTTAATTTTATATCCTGCAACTTTACTATATTCATTGATTAGTTCTAGTAATTTTCTGGTAGAGTCTTTAGGGTTTTCTATATAGAGGATCATGTCATCACAGAACTAGACCAAAGAATTTCACAATTTGTATGGAAATACAAAAAACCTCGAATAGCCAAAGTAATCTTGAAAAAGAAGAATGGAACTGGAGGAATCAACCTGCCTGACTTCAGACTCTACTACAAAGCCACAGTCATCAAGACAGTGTGGTACTGGCACAAAGACAGAAATATAGACCAATGGAACAGAATAGAAAGCCCAGAGATAAATCCACGAACCTATGGACACCTTATCTTTGACAAAGGAGGCAAGGATATACAATGGAAAAAAGACAACCTCTTTAACAAGTGGTGCTGGGAAAACTGGTCAACCACTTGCAAAAGAATGAAACTAGAACACTTTCTAACACCATACACAAAACTAAACTCAAAATGGATTAAAGATCTAAATGTAAGACCAGAAACTATAAAACTCCTAGAGGAGAACATAGGCAAAACACTCTCCGACATAAATCACAGCAAGATCCTCTATGACCCACCTCCCAGAATATTGGAAATAAAAGCAAAACTAAACAAATGGGATCTAATGAAACTTAAAAGCTTTTGCACTACAAAAGAAACTATAAGTAAGGTGAAAAGACAGCCGTCAGATTGGGAGAAAATAATAGCAAATGAAGAAACAGACAAAGGATTAATCTCAAAAATATACAAGCAACTCCTGCAGCTCAATTCCAGAAAAATAAATGACCCAATCCAAAAATGGGCCAGAGAACTAAACAGACATTTCTCCAAAGAAGACATACAGATGGCTAACAAACACATGAAAAGGTGCTCAACATCACTCATTATTAGAGAAATGCAAATCAAAACCACAATGAGGTACCATTACACACCAGTCAGGATGGCTGCTATCCAAAAGCCTACAAGCAATAAATGCTGGAGAGGCTGTGGAGAAAAGGGAACCCTCTTACACTGTTGGTGGGAATGCAAACTAGTACAGCCACTATGGAAAACAGTGTGGAGATTCCTTAAAAAACTGGAAATAGAACTGCCATATTACCCAGCAATACCACTTCTGGGCATACACACTGAGGAAACCAGATCTGAAAGAGACACATGCACCCCAATGTTCATCGCAGCACTGTTTATAATAGCCAGGACATGGAAGCAACCTAGATGCCCATCAGCAGATGAATGGATAAGGAAGCTGTGGTACATATACACCATGGAATTTTACTCAGCCGTCAAAAAGAATTCATTTGAACCAGTCCTAATGAGATGGATGAAACTGGAGCCCCTTATACAGAGTGAAGTAAGCCAGAAAGATAAAGAACATTACAGCATACTAACACATATATATGGAATTTAGAAAGATGGTAACGAGAACCCTATATGCAAAACAGAAAAAGAGACACAGAAATACAGAACTTTTGAACTCTGTGGGAGAAGGTGAGGGTGGGATGTTTCAAAAGAACAGCATGTATACTATCTATGGTGAAACAGATCACCAGCCCAGGTGGGATGCATGAGACAAGTGCTCCGGCCTGGTGCACTTGGAAGACCCAGAGGAATCGGGTGGAGAGGGAGATGGGAGGGGGGATCGGGATGGGGAATAAGTGTAAATCTATGGCTGATTCATATCAATGTATGACAAGACCCACTGAAATGTTGTGAAGTAATTAGCCTCCAACTAATAGAAAAAATTAAAAAAAAAAAAAAAGAAAAAAAAAAAAAAAAGAAAGACCTAGTTCCCGTCCTCATCGCGACCGGAGGCTTCACATCCTTTGAAAACTCCAGAGGTACGCGGAGATCAGTGCCTCCAAAGGAGACGATGCCTGACTCCTCGTGAAACTTGATAGGAGTCCCAGGATTCCTGTGGCACGTGGAAAGGGACCCTTGGTCTCCCGCCTCAGCTGGAGAGGCGTCCCAATTGCCCTACGAAGCCTCAAGGAGAATCCCGAGTTGTCCCTCGCAACTAGGCAGGAGTGCTGACGTCGCTGAACATACACGTGTGTGGAAGGGCCATCCCCGTCGTAACTCGAGAATATACCCCAGGTTCCCGCCGCAACTCGAGAAAAACCATGAGACTTCTCCCACGCCGCGAGATGAGGCCCGATTCCCCTGCACTGCGTGCAGAGCAATTCCGTGTTGCACATCACACATGAAAGGATTCTTGATTTCCTTCATGGCACTCCAGAGAAACCCCAAGAACACTGTTTCAAGGCTAGAGGGATCCTGAGGTCACTGTAGCAACACGAAAGGGCTCCGTGGACCAAGAATCAACTCGAGATGAGAGGTTAGTACCTGGCTTCGACTCCAGAGGAATACCACCTTACCACAAGCACCTCAAAGGAGGCTTCTCTCAGCTCTAGGTATGTGAGAGGGACCCTGAGTTTGCGGCCTCAAGTGGAATGGACACCGCGATGCCCTGACTCGAAATAAGGCCGGATATCCCTGCAGTGACTTGAATGCAGGCTCGTCTTGCATCTCCCAAGACGAAAGGATGTCTGAATCCCCTGTGGAGACCACAGAGAAAGACCTAGTTCCTTGGTCTAGTTCTGTGAAAAATACCGTTGGTAGCTTGATAGGGATTGCATTGAATCTATAGATTGCTTTCGGTAGAATAGCCATTTTGACAATATTTATTCTTCCAATCCATGAACACAGTATGTTTCTCCATCTGTTTGTGTCCTCTTTGATTTCTTTCATCAGGGTTTTATAGTTTTCTATGTATAGGTCTTTTGTTTCTTTAGGTAGATATACTCCTAAGTATTTTATTCTTTTTGTTGCAATGGTGAATGGTATTGTTTCCTTAATTTCTCTTTCTGTTTTTTCATCGTTAGTATATAGGAATGCAAGGGATTTCTGTGTGTTAATTTTATATCCTGCAACTTTACTATATTCATTGATTAGTTCTAGTAATTTTCTGGTAGAGTCTTTAGGGTTTTCTATATAGAGGATCATGTCATCACAGAACTAGACCAAAGAATTTCACAATTTGTATGGAAATACAAAAAACCTCGAATAGCCAAAGTAATCTTGAAAAAGAAGAATGGAACTGGAGGAATCAACCTGCCTGACTTCAGACTCTACTACAAAGCCACAGTCGTCAAGACAGTGTGGTACTGGCACAAAGACAGAAATATAGACCAATGGAACAGAATAGAAAGCCCAGAGATAAATCCACGAACCTATGGACACCTTATCTTTGACAAAGGAGGCAAGGATATACAATGGAAAAAAGACAACCTCTTTAACAAGTGGTGCTGGGAAAACTGGTCAACCACTTGCAAAAGAATGAAACTAGAACACTTTCTAACACCATACACAAAAATAAACTCAAAATGGATTAAAGATCTAAATGTAAGACCAGAAACTATAAAACTCCTAGAGGAGAACATAGGCAAAACACTCTCCGACATAAATCACAGCAAGATCCTCTATGACCCACCTCCCAGAATATTGGAAATAAAAGCAAAACTAAACAAATGGGATCTAATGAAACTTAAAAGCTTTTGCACTACAAAAGAAACTATAAGTAAGGTGAAAAGACAGCCGTCAGATTGGGAGAAAATAATAGCAAATGAAGAAACAGACAAAGGATTAATCTCAAAAATATACAAGCAACTCCTGCAGCTCAATTCCAGAAAAATAAATGACCCAATCCAAAAATGGGCCAGAGAACTAAACAGACATTTCTCCAAAGAAGACATACAGATGGCTAACAAACACATGAAAAGGTGCTCAACATCACTCATTATTAGAGAAATGCAAATCAAAACCACAATGAGGTACCATTACACACCAGTCAGGATGGCTGCTATCCAAAAGCCTACAAGCAATAAATGCTGGAGAGGCTGTGGAGAAAAGGGAACCCTCTTACACTGTTGGTGGGAATGCAAACTAGTACAGCCACTATGGAAAACAGTGTGGAGATTCCTTAAAAAACTGGAAATAGAACTGCCATATTACCCAGCAATACCACTTCTGGGCATACACACTGAGGAAACCAGATCTGAAAGAGACACATGCACCCCAATGTTCATCGCAGCACTGTTTATAATAGCCAGGACATGGAAGCAACCTAGATGCCCATCAGCAGATGAATGGATAAGGAAGCTGTGGTACATATACACCATGGAATTTTACTCAGCCGTCAAAAAGAATTCATTTGAACCAGTCCTAATGAGATGGATGAAACTGGAGCCCCTTATACAGAGTGAAGTAAGCCAGAAAGATAAAGAACATTACAGCATACTAACACATATATATGGAATTTAGAAAGATGGTAACGATAACCCTATATGCAAAACAGAAAAAGAGACACAGAAATACAGAACTTTTGAACTCTGTGGGAGAAGGTGAGGGTGGGATGTTTCAAAAGAACAGCATGTATACTATCTATGGTGAAACAGATCACCAGCCCAGGTGGGATGCATGAGACAAGTGCTCCGGCCTGGTGCACTTGGAAGACCCAGAGGAATCGGGTGGAGAGGGAGATGGGAGGGGGGATCGGGATGGGGAATAAGTGTAAATCTATGGCTGATTCATATCAATGTATGACAAGACCCACTGAAATGTTGTGAAGTAATTAGCCTCCAACTAATAAAAAAAATAAAAAAAAATAAATAAAAAGAAAAAAAAAAAAAAAAAGAAAGACCTAGTTCCCCTCCTCATCGCGACCGGAGGCTTCACATCCTTTGAAAACTCCAGAGGTACGCGGAGATCAGTGCCTCCAAAGGAGACGATGCCTGACTCCTCATGAAACTTGATAGGAGTCCCAGGATTCCTGTGGCACGTGGAAAGGGACCCTTGGTCTCCCGCCTCAGCTGGAGAGGCGTCCCAATTGCCCTACGAAGCCTCAAGGAGAATCCCGAGTTGTCCCTCGCAACTAGGCAGGAGTGCTGACGTCGCTGAACATACACGTGTGTGGAAGGGCCATCCCCGTCGTAACTCGAGAATATACCCCAGGTTCCCGCCGCAACTCGAGAAAAACCATGAGACTTCTCCCACGCCGCGAGATGAGGCCCGATTCCCCTGCACTGCGTGCAGAGCAATTCCGTGTTGCACATCACACATGAAAGGATCCTTGATTTCCTTCATGGCACTCCAGAGAAACCCCAAGAACACTGTTTCAAGGCTAGAGGGATACTGAGGTCACTGTAGCAACAAGAAAGAGCTCTGTGGACCAGAAATCAACTCGAGATGAGAGATTAGTCCCTGGCTTCGACTCCAGAGGAATACCACCTTACCACAAGCACATCAAAGGAGGCTTCTCTCAGCTCTAGGTATGTGAGAGGGACCCTGAGTTTGCGGCCTCAAGTGGAATGGACACCGAGATGCCCTGACTCGAAATAAGGCCGGATATCCCTGCAGTGACTTGAATGCAGGCTCGTCTTGCATCTCCCAAGACGAAAGGATGTCTGAATCCCCTGTGGAGACCAGAGAGAAAGACCTAGTTCCTTGGTCTAGTTCTGTGAAAAATACCGTTGGTAGCTTGATAGGGATTGCATTGAATCTATAGATTGCTTTCGGTAGAATAGCCATTTTGACAATATTGATTCTTCCAATCCATGAACACAGTATGTTTCTCCATCTGTTTGTGTCCTCTTTGATTTCTTTCATCAGTGTTTTATAGTTTTCTATGTATAGGTCTTTTGTTTCTTTAGGTAGATATACTCCTAAGTATTTTATTCTTTTTGTTGCAATGGTGAATGGTATTGTTTCCTTAATTTCTCTTTCTGTTTTTTCATCGTTAGTATATAGGAATGCAAGGGATTTCTGTGTGTTAATTTTATATCCTGCAACTTTACTATATTCATTGATTAGTTCTAGTAATTTTCTGGTAGAGTCTTTAGGGTTTTCTATATAGAGGATCATGTCATCACAGAACTAGACCAAAGAATTTCACAATTTGTATGGAAATACAAAAAACCTCGAATAGCCAAAGTAATCTTGAAAAAGAAGAATGGAACTGGAGGAATCAACCTGCCTGACTTCAGACTCTACTACAAAGCCACAGTCATCAAGACAGTGTGGTACTGGCACAAAGACAGAAATATAGACCAATGGAACAGAATAGAAAGCCCAGAGATAAATCCACGAACCTATGGACACCTTATCTTTGACAAAGGAGGCAAGGATATACAATGGAAAAAAGACAACCTCTTTAACAAGTGGTGCTGGGAAAACTGGTCAACCACTTGCAAAAGAATGAAACTAGAACACTTTCTAACACCATACACAAAAATAAACTCAAAATGGATTAAAGATCTAAATGTAAGACCAGAAACTATAAAACTCCTAGAGGAGAACATAGGCAAAACACTCTCCGACATAAATCACAGCAAGATCCTCTATGACCCACCTCCCAGAATATTGGAAATAAAAGCAAAACTAAACAAATGGGATCTAATGAAACTTAAAAGCTTTTGCACTACAAAAGAAACTATAAGTAAGGTGAAAAGACAGCCGTCAGATTGGGAGAAAATAATAGCAAATGAAGAAACAGACAAAGGATTAATCTCAAAAATATACAAGCAACTCCTGCAGCTCAATTCCAGAAAAATAAATGACCCAATCCAAAAATGGGCCAGAGAACTAAACAGACATTTCTCCAAAGAAGACATACAGATGGCTAACAAACACATGAAAAGGTGCTCAACATCACTCATTATTAGAGAAATGCAAATCAAAACCACAATGAGGTACCATTACACACCAGTCAGGATGGCTGCTATCCAAAAGTCTACAAGCAATAAATGCTGGAGAGGCTGTGGAGAAAAGGGAACCCTCTTACACTGTTGGTGGGAATGCAAACTAGTACAGCCACTATGGAAAACAGTGTGGAGATTCCTTAAAAAACTGGAAATAGAACTGCCATATTACCCAGCAATACCACTTCTGGGCATACACACTGAGGAAACCAGATCTGAAAGAGACACATGCACCCCAATGTTCATCGCAGCACTGTTTATAATAGCCAGGACATGGAAGCAACCTAGATGCCCATCAGCAGATGAATGGATAAGGAAGCTGTGGTACATATACACCATGGAATTTTACTCAGCCGTCAAAAAGAATTCATTTGAACCAGTCCTAATGAGATGGATGAAACTGGAGCCCCTTATACAGAGTGAAGTAAGCCAGAAAGATAAAGAACATTACAGCATACTAACACATATATATGGAATTTAGAAAGATGGTAACGAGAACCCTATATGCAAAACAGAAAAAGAGACACAGAAATACAGAACTTTTGAACTCTGTGGGAGAAGGTGAGGGTGGGATGTTTCAAAAGAACAGCATGTATACTATCTATGGTGAAACAGATCACCAGCCCAGGTGGGATGCATGAGACAAGTGCTCCGGCCTGGTGCACTGGGAAGACCCATGGGAATCGGGTGGAGAGGGAGATGGGAGGGGGGATCGGGATGGGGAATAAGTGTAAATCTATGGCTGATTCATATCAATGTATGACAAGACCCACTGAAATGTTGTGAAGTAATTAGCCTCCAACTAATAAAAAAAATTAAAAAAAAAAAAAAAAGAAAAAAAAAAAAAAAGAAAGACCTAGTTCCCGTCCTCATCGCGACCGGAGGCTTCACATCCTTTGAAAACTCCAGAGGTACGCGGAGATCAGTGCCTCCAAAGGAGACGATGCCTGACTCCTCGTGAAACTTGATAGGAGTCCCAGGATTCCTGTGGCACGTGGAAAGGGACCCTTGGTCTCCCGCCTCAGCTGGAGAGGCGTCCCAATTGCCCTGCCAAGCCTCAAGGAGAATCCCGAGTTGTCCCTCGCAACTAGGCAGGAGTGCTGACGTCGCTGAACATACACGTGTGTGGAAGGGCCATCCCCGTCGTAACTCGAGAATATACCCCAGGTTCCCGCCGCAACTCGAGAAAAACCATGAGACTTCTCCCACGCCGCGAGATGAGGCCCGATTCCCCTGCACTGCGTGCAGAGCAATTCCGTGTTGCACATCACACAGGAAAGGATTCTTGATTTCCTTCATGGCACTCCAGAGAAACCCCAAGAACACTGTTTCAAGGCTAGAGGGATCCTGAGGTCACTGTAGCAACACGAAAGGGCTCCGTGGACCAAGAATCAACTCGAGATGAGAGGTTAGTACCTGGCTTCGACTCCAGAGGAATACCACCTTACCACAAGCACCTCAAAGGAGGCTTCTCTCAGCTCTAGGTATGTGAGAGGGACCCTGAGTTTGCGGCCTCAAGTGGAATGGACACCGAGATGCCCTGACTCGAAATAAGGCCGGATATCCCTGCAGTGACTTGAATGCAGGCTCGTCTTGCATCTCCCAAGACGAAAGGATGTCTGAATCCCCTGTGGAGACCACAGAGAAAGACCTAGTTCCTTGGTCTAGTTCTGTGAAAAATACCGTTGGTAGCTTGATAGGGATTGCATTGAATCTATAGATTGCTTTCGGTAGAATAGCCATTTTGACAATATTTATTCTTCCAATCCATGAACACAGTATGTTTCTCCATCTGTTTGTGTCCTCTTTGATTTCTTTCATCAGTGTTTTATAGTTTTCTATGTATAGGTCTTTTGTTTCTTTAGGTAGATATACTCCTAAGTATTTTATTCTTTTTGTTGCAATGGTGAATGGTATTGTTTCCTTAATTTCTCTTTCTGTTTTTTCATCGTTAGTATATAGGAATGCAAGGGATTTCTGTGTGTTAATTTTATATCCTGCAACTTTACTATATTCATTGATTAGTTCTAGTAATTTTCTGGTATAGTCTTTAGGGTTTTCTATATAGAGGATCATGTCATCACAGAACTAGACCAAAGAATTTCACAATTTGTATGGAAATACAAAAAACCTCGAATAGCCAAAGTAATCTTGAAAAAGAAGAATGGAACTGGAGGAATCAACCTGCCTGACTTCAGACTCTACTACAAAGCCACAGTCATCAAGACAGTGTGGTACTGGCACAAAGACAGAAATATAGACCAATGGAACAGAATAGAAAGCCCAGAGATAAATCCACGAACCTATGGACACCTTATCTTTGACAAAGGAGGCAAGGATATACAATGGAAAAAAGACAACCTCTTTAACAAGTGGTGCTGGGAAAACTGGTCAACCACTTGCAAAAGAATGAAACTAGAACACTTTCTAACACCATACACAAAAATAAACTCAAAATGGATTAAAGATCTAAATGTAAGACCAGAAACTATAAAACTCCTAGAGGAGAACATAGGCAAAACACTCTCCGACATAAATCACAGCAAGATCCTCTATGACCCACCTCCCAGAATATTGGAAATAAAAGCAAAACTAAACAAATGGGATCTAATGAAACTTAAAAGCTTTTGCACTACAAAAGAAACTATAAGTAAGGTGAAAAGACAGCCGTCAGATTGGGAGAAAATAATAGCAAATGAAGAAACAGACAAAGGATTAATCTCAAAAATATACAAGCAACTCCTGCAGCTCAATTCCAGAAAAATAAATGACCCAATCCAAAAATGGGCCAGAGAACTAAACAGACATTTCTCCAAAGAAGACATACAGATGGCTAACAAACACATGAAAAGGTGCTCAACATCACTCATTATTAGAGAAATGCAAATCAAAACCACAATGAGGTACCATTACACACCAGTCAGGATGGCTGCTATCCAAAAGTCTACAAGCAATAAATGCTGGAGAGGCTGTGGAGAAAAGGGAACCCTCTTACACTGTTGGTGGGAATGCAAACTAGTACAGCCACTATGGAAAACAGTGTGGAGATTCCTTAAAAAACTGGAAATAGAACTGCCATATTACCCAGCAATACCACTTCTGGGCATACACACTGAGGAAACCAGATCTGAAAGAGACACATGCACCCCAATGTTCATCGCAGCACTGTTTATAATAGCCAGGACATGGAAGCAACCTAGATGCCCATCAGCAGATGAATGGATAAGGAAGCTGTGGGACATATACACCATGGAATTTTACTCAGCCGTCAAAAAGAATTCATTTGAACCAGTCCTAATGAGATGGATGAAACTGGAGCCCCTTATACAGAGTGAAGTAAGCCAGAAAGATAAAGAACATTACAGCATACTAACACATATATATGGAATTTAGAAAGATGGTAACGATAACCCTATATGCAAAACAGAAAAAGAGACACAGAAATACAGAACTTTTGAACTCTGTGGGAGAAGGTGAGGGTGGGATGTTTCAAAAGAACAGCATGTATACTATCTATGGTGAAACAGATCACCAGCCCAGGTGGGATGCATGAGACAAGTGCTCCGGCCTGGTGCACTTGGAAGACCCAGAGGAATCGGGTGGAGAGGGAGATGGGAGGGGGGATCGGGATGGGGAATAAGTGTAAATCTATGGCTGATTCATATCAATGTATGACAAGACCCACTGAAATGTTGTGAAGTAATTAGCCTCCAACTAATAAAAAAAATAAAAAAAAATAAATAAAAAGAAAAAAAAAAAAAAAAAGAAAGACCTAGTTCCCCTCCTCATCGCGACCGGAGGCTTCACATCCTTTGAAAACTCCAGAGGTACGCGGAGATCAGTGCCTCCAAAGGAGACGATGCCTGACTCCTCGTGAAACTTGATAGGAGTCCCAGGATTCCTGTGGCACGTGGAAAGGGACCCTTGGTCTCCCGCCTCAGCTGGAGAGGCGTCCCAATTGCCCTACGAAGCCTCAAGGAGAATCCCGAGTTGTCCCTCGCAACTAGGCAGGAGTGCTGACGTCGCTGAACATACACGTGTGTGGAAGGGCCATCCCCGTCGTAACTCGAGAATATACCCCAGGTTCCCGCCGCAACTCGAGAAAAACCATGAGACTTCTCCCACGCTGCGAGATGAGGCCCGATTCCCCTGCACTGCGTGCAGAGCTATTCCGTGTTGCACATCACACATGAAAGGAGCCTTGATTTCCTTCATGGCACTCCAGAGAAACCCCAAGAACACTGTTTCAAGGCTAGAGGGATCCTGAGGTCACTGTAGCAACACGAAAGAGCTCTGTGGACCAGAAATCAACTCGAGATGAGAGATTAGTCCCTGGCTTCGACTCCAGAGGAATACCACCTTACCACAAGCACCTCAAAGGAGGCTTCTCTCAGCTCTAGGTATGTGAGAGGGACCCTGAGTTTGCGGCCTCAAGTGGAATGGACACCGAGATGCCCTGACTCGAAATAAGGCCGGATATCCCTGCAGTGACTTGAATGCAGGCTCGTCTTGCATCTCCCAAGACGAAAGGATGTCTGAATCCCCTGTGGAGACCACAGAGAAAGACCTAGTTCCTTGGTCTAGTTCTGTGAAAAATACCGTTGGTAGCTTGATAGGGATTGCATTGAATCTATAGATTGCTTTCGGTAGAATAGCCATTTTGACAATATTGATTCTTCCAATCCATGAACAGGGTATGTTTCTCCATCTGTTTGTGTCCTCTTTGATTTCTTTCATCAGTGTTTTATAGTTTTCTATGTATAGGTCTTTTGTTTCTTTAGGTAGATATACTCCTAAGTATTTTATTCTTTTTGGTGCAATGGTGAATGGTATTGTTTCCTTAATTTCTCTTTCTGTTTTTTCATCGTTAGTATATAGGAATGCAAGGGATTTCTGTGTGTTAATTTTATATCCTGCAACTTTACTATATTCATTGATTAGTTCTAGTAATTTTCTGGTAGAGTCTTTAGGGTTTTCTATATAGAGGATCATGTCATCACAGAACTAGACCAAAGAATTTCACAATTTGTATGGAATTACAAAAAACCTCGAATAGCCAAAGTAATCTTGAAAAAGAAGAATGGAACTGGAGGAATCAACCTGCCTGACTTCAGACTCTACTACAAAGCCACAGTCATCAAGACAGTGTGGTACTGGCACAAAGACAGAAATATAGACCAATGGAACAGAATAGAAAGCCCAGAGATAAATCCACGAACCTATGGACACCTTATCTTTGACAAAGGAGGCAAGGATATACAATGGAAAAAAGACAACCTCTTTAACAAGTGGTGCTGGGAAAACTGGTCAACCACTTGCAAAAGAATGAAACTAGAACACTTTCTAACACCATACACAAAAATAAACTCAAAATGGATTAAAGATCTAAATGTAAGACCAGAAACTATAAAACTCCTAGAGGAGAACATAGGCAAAACACTCTCCGACATAAATCACAGCAAGATCCTCTATGACCCACCTCCCAGAATATTGGAAATAAAAGCAAAACTAAACAAATGGGATCTAATGAAACTTAAAAGCTTTTGCACTACAAAAGAAACTATAAGTAAGGTGAAAAGACAGCCGTCAGATTGGGAGAAAATAATAGCAAATGAAGAAACAGACAAAGGATTAATCTCAAAAATATACAAGCAACTCCTGCAGCTCAATTCCAGAAAAATAAATGACCCAATCCAAAAATGGGCCAGAGAACTAAACAGACATTTCTCCAAAGAAGACATACAGATGGCTAACAAACACATGAAAAGGTGCTCAACATCACTCATTATTAGAGAAATGCAAATCAAAACCACAATGAGGTACCATTACACACCAGTCAGGATGGCTGCTATCCAAAAGTCTACAAGCAATAAATGCTGGAGAGGCTGTGGAGAAAAGGGAACCCTCTTACACTGTTGGTGGGAATGCAAACTAGTACAGCCACTATGGAAAACAGTGTGGAGATTCCTTAAAAAACTGGAAATAGAACTGCCATATTACCCAGCAATACCACTTCTGGGCATACACACTGAGGAAACCAGATCTGAAAGAGACACATGCACCCCAATGTTCATCGCAGCACTGTTTATAATAGCCAGGACATGGAAGCAACCTAGATGCCCATCAGCAGATGAATGGATAAGGAAGCTGTGGGACATATACACCATGGAATTTTACTCAGCCGTCAAAAAGAATTCATTTGAACCAGTCCTAATGAGATGGATGAAACTGGAGCCCCTTATACAGAGTGAAGTAAGCCAGAAAGATAAAGAACATTACAGCATACTAACACATATATATGGAATTTAGAAAGATGGTAACGATAACCCTATATGCAAAACAGAAAAAGAGACACAGAAATACAGAACTTTTGAACTCTGTGGGAGAAGGTGAGGGTGGGATGTTTCAAAAGAACAGCATGTATACTATCTATGGTGAAACAGATCACCAGCCCAGGTGGGATGCATGAGACAAGTGCTCCGGCCTGGTGCACTTGGAAGACCCAGAGGAATCGGGTGGAGAGGGAGATGGGAGGGGGGATCGGGATGGGGAATAAGTGTAAATCTATGGCTGATTCATATCAATGTATGACAAGACCCACTGAAATGTTGTGAAGTAATTAGCCTCCAACTAATAAAAAAAATAAAAAAAAATAAATAAAAAGAAAAAAAAAAAAAAAAAAGAAAGACCTAGTTCCCCTCCTCATCGCGACCGGAGGCTTCACATCCTTTGAAAACTCCAGAGGTACGCGGAGATCAGTGCCTCCAAAGGAGACGATGCCTGACTCCTCGTGAAACTTGATAGGAGTCCCAGGATTCCTGTGGCACGTGGAAAGGGACCCTTGGTCTCCCGCCTCAGCTGGAGAGGCGTCCCAATTGCCCTACGAAGCCTCAAGGAGAATCCCGAGTTGTCCCTCGCAACTAGGCAGGAGTGCTGACGTCGCTGAACATACACGTGTGTGGAAGGGCCATCCCCGTCGTAACTCGAGAATATACCCCAGGTTCCCGCCGCAACTCGAGAAAAACCATGAGACTTCTCCCACGCTGCGAGATGAGGCCAGATTCCCCTGCACTGCGTGCAGAGCTATTCCGTGTTGCACATCACACATGAAAGGAGCCTTGATTTCCTTCATGGCACTCCAGAGAAACCCCAAGAACACTGTTTCAAGGCTAGAGGGATCCTGAGGTCACTGTAGCAACACGAAAGAGCTCTGTGGACCAGAAATCAACTCGAGATGAGAGATTAGTCCCTGGCTTCGACTCCAGAGGAATACCACCTTACCACAAGCACCTCAAAGGAGGCTTCTCTCAGCTCTAGGTATGTGAGAGGGACCCTGAGTTTGCGGCCTCAAGTGGAATGGACACCGAGATGCCCTGACTCGAAATAAGGCCGGATATCCCTGCAGTGACTTGAATGCAGGCTCGTCTTGCATCTCCCAAGACGAAAGGATGTCTGAATCCCCTGTGGAGACCACAGAGAAAGACCTAGTTCCTTGGTCTAGTTCTGTGAAAAATACCGTTGGTAGCTTGATAGGGATTGCATTGAATCTATAGATTGCTTTCGGTAGAATAGCCATTTTGACAATATTGATTCTTCCAATCCATGAACACGGTATGTTTCTCCATCTGTTTGTGTCCTCTTTGATTTCTTTCATCAGTGTTTTATAGTTTTCTATGTATAGGTCTTTTGTTTCTTTAGGTAGATATACTCCTAAGTATTTTATTCTTTTTGGTGCAATGGTGAATGGTATTGTTTCCTTAATTTCTCTTTCTGTTTTTTCATCGTTAGTATATAGGAATGCAAGGGATTTCTGTGTGTTAATTTTATATCCTGCAACTTTACTATATTCATTGATTAGTTCTAGTAATTTTCTGGTAGAGTCTTTAGGGTTTTCTATATAGAGGATCATGTCATCACAGAACTAGACCAAAGAATTTCACAATTTGTATGGAATTACAAAAAACCTCGAATAGCCAAAGTAATCTTGAAAAAGAAGAATGGAACTGGAGGAATCAACCTGCCTGACTTCAGACTCTACTACAAAGCCACAGTCATCAAGACAGTGTGGTACTGGCACAAAGACAGAAATATAGACCAATGGAACAGAATAGAAAGCCCAGAGATAAATCCACGAACCTATGGACACCTTATCTTTGACAAAGGAGGCAAGGATATACAATGGAAAAAAGACAACCTCTTTAACAAGTGGTGCTGGGAAAACTGGTCAACCACTTGCAAAAGAATGAAACTAGAACACTTTCTAACACCATACACAAAAATAAACTCAAAATGGATTAAAGATCTAAATGTAAGACCAGAAACTATAAAACTCCTAGAGGAGAACATAGGCAAAACACTCTCCGACATAAATCACAGCAAGATCCTCTATGACCCACCTCCCAGAATATTGGAAATAAAAGCAAAACTAAACAAATGGGATCTAATGAAACTTAAAAGCTTTTGCACTACAAAAGAAACTATAAGTAAGGTGAAAAGACAGCCGTCAGATTGGGAGAAAATAATAGCAAATGAAGAAACAGACAAAGGATTAATCTCAAAAATATACAAGCAACTCCTGCAGCTCAATTCCAGAAAAATAAATGACCCAATCCAAAAATGGGCCAGAGAACTAAACAGACATTTCTCCAAAGAAGACATACAGATGGCTAACAAACACATGAAAAGGTGCTCAACATCACTCATTATTAGAGAAATGCAAATCAAAACCACAATGAGGTACCATTACACACCAGTCAGGATGGCTGCTATCCAAAAGTCTACAAGCAATAAATGCTGGAGAGGCTGTGGAGAAAAGGGAACCCTCTTACACTGTTGGTGGGAATGCAAACTAGTACAGCCACTATGGAAAACAGTGTGGAGATTCCTTAAAAAACTGGAAATAGAACTGCCATATTACCCAGCAATACCACTTCTGGGCATACACACTGAGGAAACCAGATCTGAAAGAGACACATGCACCCCAATGTTCATCGCAGCACTGTTTATAATAGCCAGGACATGGAAGCAACCTAGATGCCCATCAGCAGATGAATGGATAAGGAAGCTGTGGTACATATACACCATGGAATTTTACTCAGCCGTCAAAAAGAATTCATTTGAACCAGTCCTAATGAGATGGATGAAACTGGAGCCCCTTATACAGAGTGAAGTAAGCCAGAAAGATAAAGAACATTACAGCATACTAACACATATATATGGAATTTAGAAAGATGGTAACGAGAACCCTATATGCAAAACAGAAAAAGAGACACAGAAATACAGAACTTTTGAACTCTGTGGGAGAAGGTGAGGGTGGGATGTTTCAAAAGAACAGCATGTATACTATCTATGGTGAAACAGATCACCAGCCCAGGTGGGATGCATGAGACAAGTGCTCCGGCCTGGTGCACTTGGAAGACCCAGAGGAATCGGGTGGAGAGGGAGATGGGAGGGGGGATCGGGATGGGGAATAAGTGTAAATATATGGCTGATTCATATCAATGTATGACAAGACCCACTGAAATGTTGTGAAGTAATTAGCCTCCAACTAATAGAAAAAATTAAAAAAAAAATAAAAGGAAAAAAAAAAAAAAAAGGAAGACCTAGTTCCCCTCCTCATCGCGACTGGAGGCCTCACATCCTTTGAAAACTCCAGAGGTACGCGGAGATCAGTGCCTCCAAAGGAGACGATGCCTGACTCCTCGTGAAACTTGATAGGAGTCCCAGGATTCCTGTGGCACGTGGAAAGGGACCCTTGGTCTCCCGCCTCAGCTGGAGAGGCGTCCCAATTGCCCTGCCAAGCCTCAAGGAGAATCCCGAGTTGTCCCTCGCAACTAGGCAGGAGTGCTGACGTCGCTGAACATACACGTGTGTGGAAGGGCCATCCCCGTCGTAACTCGAGAATATACCCCAGGTTCCCGCCGCAACTCGAGAAAAACCATGAGACTTCTCCCACGCCGCGAGATGAGGCCCGATTCCCCTGCACTGCGTGCAGAGCTCTTCCGTGTTGCACATCACACATGAAAGGATCCTTGATTTCCTTCATGGCACTCCAGAGAAACCCCAAGAACACTGTTTCAAGGCTAGAGGGATCCTGAGGTCACTGTAGCAACACGAAAGAGCTCTGTGGACCAGAAATCAACTCGAGATGAGAGATTAGTCCCTGGCTTCGACTCCAGAGGAATACCACCTTACCACAAGCACCTCAAAGGAGGCTTCTCTCAGCTCTAGGTATGTGAGAGGGACCCTGAGTTTGCGGCCTCAAGTGGAATGGACACCGAGATACCCTGACTCGAAATAAGGCCGGATATCCCTGCAGTGACTTGAATGCAGGCTCGTCTTGCATCTCCCAAGACGAAAGGATGTCTGAATCCCCTGTGGAGACCACAGAGAAAGACCTAGTTCCTTGGTCTAGTTCTGTGAAAAATACCGTTGGTAGCTTGATAGGGATTGCATTGAATCTATAGATTGCTTTTGGTAGAATAGCCATTTTGACAATATTGATTCTTCCAATCCATGAACACGGTATGTTTCTCCATCTGTTTGTGTCCTCTTTGATTTCTTTCATCAGTGTTTTATAGTTTTCTATGTATAGGTCTTTTGTTTCTTTAGGTAGATATACTCCTAAGTATTTTATTCTTTTTGTTGCAATGGTGAATGGTATTGTTTCCTTAATTTCTCTTTCTGTTTTTTCATCGTTAGTATATAGGAATGCAAGGGATTTCTGTGTGTTAATTTTATATCCTGCAACTTTACTATATTCATTGATTAGTTCTAGTAATTTTCTGGTAGAGTCTTTAGGGTTTTCTATATAGAGGATCATGTCATCACAGAACTAGACCAAAGAATTTCACAATTTGTATGGAAATACAAAAAACCTCGAATAGCCAAAGTAATCTTGAAAAAGAAGAATGGAACTGGAGGAATCAACCTGCCTGACTTCAGACTCTACTACAAAGCCACAGTCATCAAGACAGTGTGGTACTGGCACAAAGACAGAAATATAGACCAATGGAACAGAATAGAAAGCCCAGAGATAAATCCACGAACCTATGGACACCTTATCTTTGACAAAGGAGGCAAGGATATACAATGGAAAAAAAGACAACCTCTTTAACAAGTGGTGCTGGGAAAGCTGGTCAACCACTTGCAAAAGAATGAAACTAGAACACTTTCTAACACCATACACAAAAATAAACTCAAAATGGATTAAAGATCTAAATGTAAGACCAGAAACTATAAAACTCCTAGAGGAGAACATAGGCAAAACACTCTCCGACATAAATCACAGCAAGATCCTCTATGACCCACCTCCCAGAATATTGGAAATAAAAGCAAAACTAAACAAATGGGATCTAATGAAACTTAAAAGCTTTTGCACTACAAAAGAAACTATAAGTAAGGTGAAAAGACAGCCGTCAGATTGGGAGAAAATAATAGCAAATGAAGAAACAGACAAAGGATTAATCTCAAAAATATACAAGCAACTCCTGCAGCTCAATTCCAGAAAAATAAATGACCCAATCCAAAAATGGGCCAGAGAACTAAACAGACATTTCTCCAAAGAAGACATACAGATGGCTAACAAACACATGAAAAGGTGCTCAACATCACTCATTATTAGAGAAATGCAAATCAAAACCACAATGAGGTACCATTACACACCAGTCAGGATGGCTGCTATCCAAAAGTCTACAAGCAATAAATGCTGGAGAGGCTGTGGAGAAAAGGGAACCCTCTTACACTGTTGGTGGGAATGCAAACTAGTACAGCCACTATGGAAAACAGTGTGGAGATTCCTTAAAAAACTGGAAATAGAACTGCCATATTACCCAGCAATACCACTTCTGGGCATACACACTGAGGAAACCAGATCTGAAAGAGACACATGCACCCCAATGTTCATCGCAGCACTGTTTATAATAGCCAGGACATGGAAGCAACCTAGATGCCCATCAGCAGATGAATGGATAAGGAAGCTGTGGGACATATACACCATGGAATTTTACTCAGCCGTCAAAAAGAATTCATTTGAACCAGTCCTAATGAGATGGATGAAACTGGAGCCCCTTATACAGAGTGAAGTAAGCCAGAAAGATAAAGAACATTACAGCACACTAACACATATATATGGAATTTAGAAAGATGGTAACGAGAACTCTATATGCAAAACAGAAAAAGAGACACAGAAATATAGAACAGACTTTTGAACTCTGTGGGAGAAGGTGAGGGTGGGATGTTTCAAAAGAACAGCATGTATACTATCTATGGTGAAACAGATCACCAGCCCAGGTGGGATGCATGAGACAAGTGTTCCGGCCTGGTGCACTGGGAAGACCCAGAGGAATCGGGTGGAGAGGGAGATGGGAGGGGGGATCGGGATGGGGAATAAGTGTAAATCTATGGCTGATTCATATCAATGTATGACAAGACCCACTGAAATGTTGTGAAATAATTAGCCTCCAACTAATAAAAAAAATTAAAAAAAAAAAAAAAAAAAAAAAAAAAAAAAGAGAAAGACCTAGTTCCCCTCCTCATCGCGACCGGAGGCCTCACATCCTTTGAAAACTCCAGAGGTACGCGGAGATCAGTGCCTCCAAAGGAGACGATGCCTGGCTCCTCGTGAAACTTGATAGGAGTCCCAGGATTCCTGTGGCACGTGGAAAGGGACCCTTGGTCTCGCGCCTCAGCTGGAGAGGCGTCCCAATTGCCCTGCCAAGCCTCGAGGAGAATCCCGAGTTGTCCCTCGCAAGTAGGCAGGAGTCCTGACGTCGCTGAACAAACACGTGTGTGGAAGGGCCATCCCCGTCGTAACTCGAGAATATACCCCAGGTTCCCGCCGCAACTCGAGAAAAACCATGCGACTTCTCCCAGGCCGCGAGATGAGGCCCGACTCCCCTGCACTGCGTGCAGAGCAATTCCGTGTTGCACATCACACATGAAAGGAGCCTTGATTTCCTTGATGGCACTCCAGAGAAATCCCAAGAACACTGTTTCAAGGCTAGAGGGATCCTGAGGTCACTGTAGCAACACGAAAGAGCTCCGTGGACCAAGAATCAACTCGAGATCAGAGGTTAGTCCCTGGCTTCGACTCCAGAGGAATACCACCTTACCACAAGCACCTCAAAGGAGGCTTCTCTCAGCTCTAGGTATGTGAGAGGGACCCTGAGTTTGCGGCCTCAAGTGGAATGGACACCGAGATGCCCTGACTCGAAATAAGGCCGGATATCCCTGCAGTGACTTGAATGCAGGCTCGTCTTGCATCTCCCAAGACGAAAGGATGTCTGAATCCCCTGTGGAGACCACAGAGAAAGACCTAGTTCCCCACCTCATCGCGACCGGAGGCCTCACATCCTTTGAAAACTCCAGCGGTACACGGAGATCAGTGCCTCCAAAGGAGACGATGCCTGACTCCTCTTGAAACTTGATAGGAGTCCCAGGATTCCTGTGACACGTGGAAAGGGACCCTTGGTCTCCCGCCTCAGCTGGAGAGGCCTCCCAATTGCCCTGCCAAGCGTCAAGGAGAATCCCGAGTTGTCCCTCACAACTAGGCAGGAGTCCTGACATCGCTGAAGAAACACGTGTGTGGAATGGCCCTCCCAGTGGTAACTCGAGAATATACCCCAGGTTCCCGCCGCAACTCGAGAAAAACCATGAGACTTCTCCCACGCCGCGAGATGAGGCCCGATTCCCTTGCACTGCGTGCAGAGCAATTCCGTGTTGCACATCACACATGAAAGGAGCCTTGATTTCCTTCATGGCACTCCAGAGAAACCCCAAGAACACTGTTTCAAGGCTAGAGGGATCCTGAGGTCACTGTAGCAACACGAAAGAGCTCCGTGGACCAGAAATCAACTCGAGATGAGAGATTAGTCCCTGGCTTCGACTCCAGAGTAATACCACCTTACCACAAGCACCTCAAAGGAGGCTTCTCTCAGCTCTAGGTATGTGAGAGGGACCCTGAGTTTGCGGCCTCAGTGGAATGGACACCGCGATGCCCTGGCTCGAAATAAGGCCGGATATCCATGCAGTGACTTGAATGCAGGCTCGTCTTGCATCTCCCAAGACAAAAGGATGTCTGAATCCCCTGTGGAGACCACAGAGAAAGACCTAGTTCCCCACCTCATCGCGACCGGAGGCCTCACATCCTTTGAAAACTCCAGAGGTACGCGGAGATCAGTGCCTCCAAAGGACACGATGCCTGCCTCCTCGTGAAACTTGATAGGAGTCCCAGGATTCCTGTGGCACGTGGAAAGGGACCCTTGGTCTCCCGCCTCAGCTGGAGAGGAGTCCCAATTGCCCTGCCAAGCCTCAAGGAGAATCCCGAGTTGTCCCTCGCAACTAGGCAGGAGTCCTGACGTCGCTGTACAAACACTTGGGTGGAAGTGCCTTCCCCGTCGTAACTCGAGAATATACCCCAGGTTCCCGCCGCAACTCGAGAAAAACCATGAGACTTCTCCCAAGCCGCGAGATGAGGCCCGATTCCCCTGCACTGCGTGCAGCGCAATTCCGTGTTGCACATCACACAGGAAAGGAGCCTTGATTTCCTTCATGGTACTCCAGAGAAACCCCAAGAACACTGTTTCAAGGCTAGAGGGATCCTGAGGTCACTGTAGCAACATGAAAGAGCTCCGTGGACCAAAACTCAACTCGAGATGAGAGGTTAGTCCCTGGCTTCAACTCCAGGGAAATAACACCTTACCAGAAGCACCTAAAAGGAGGCTTCTCTCAGCTCTAGGTATGTGAGAAGGACCCTGAGTTTGCGGCCTCAAGTGGAATGGACACCCCGATGCCCTGATTCGAAAGAAGGCCGGATATCCCTGCAGTGACTTGAATGCAGGCTCGTCTTGCATCTCCCAAGACGAAAGGATGTCTGAATCCCCTGCGGAGAACACAGAGAAAGACCAAGTTCCCCACCTCATCGCGACCAGAGGCCTCACATCCTTTGAAAACTCCAGAGGTACGCGGAGATCAGTGCCTCCAAAGGAGACGATGCCTGCCTCCTCGTGAAACTTGATAGGAGTCCCAGGATTTCTGTGGCACGTGGAAAGGGACCCTTGGTCTCCCGCCTCAGCTGGAGAGGCGTCCCAAAAGCCCTGCCAAGCCTCGAGGTGAATCTCGATTTGTCCCTCGCAACTAGGCAGGAGTCCTGACTTGGCTGAACAAACACGTGTGTGGAAGGGCCATCCCCGCCGTAACTCGACAATTTACCCCAGGTTCCCGCCGCAACTCGAGAAAAACCATGAGACTTCCCCCTCACCGCGAGATGAGGCCCGATTCCCCTGCACTGCGTGCAGAGCAATTTCGTGTTGCACATCACACAGAAAAGGAGCCTTGATTTCCTTGATGGCACTCCAGAGAAACCCCAAGAACACTGTTTCAAGGCTAGAGGGATCCTGAGGTCACTGTAGAAACACGAAAGAGCTCCATGGACCAAGTATCAACTCGAGATGAGAGGTTAGTCCCTGGCTTCGACTCCAGAGGAATACCACCTTACCACAAGCACCTCAAGAGGAGGCTTCTCTCAGCTCTAGGTATGTGAGAGGGACCCTGAGATTGCCGCCTCAAGTGGAATGGACACCCCGATGCCCTGACTCGAAATAAGGCCGGATATCCCTGCAGTGACTTCAATGCAGGCTCGTCTTGCATCTCCCAAGACGAAAGGATGTCTGAATCCCCTGCGGAGAACACAGAGAAAGACCAAGTTCCCCACCTCATCGCGACCAGAGGCCTCACATCCTTTGAAAACTCCAGAGGTACGCGGAGATCAGTGCCTCCAAAGGAGACGATGCCTGCCTCCTCGTGAAACTTGATAGGAGTCCCAGGATTTCTGTGGCACGTGGAAAGGGACCCTTGGTCTCCCGCCTCAGCTGGAGAGGCGTCCCAATTGCCCTGCCAAGCCTCGAGGTGAATCTCGATTTGTCCCTCGCAACTAGGCCGGAGTCCTGACTTGGCTGAACAAACACGTGTGTGGAAGGGCCATCCCCGCCGTAACTCGACAATTTACCCCAGGTTCCCGCCGCAACTCGAGAAAAACCATGAGACTTCCCCCTCACCGCGAGATGAGGCCCGATTCCCCTGCACTGCGTGCAGAGCAATTTCGTGTTGCACATCACACAGAAAAGGAGCCTTGATTTCCTTGATGGCACTCCAGAGAAACCCCAAGAACACTGTTTCAAGGCTAGAGGGATCCTGAGGTCACTGTAGCAACACGAAAGAGCTCCATGGACCAAGTATCAACTCGAGATGAGAGGTTAGTCCCTGGCTTCGACTCCAGAGGAATACCACCTTACCACAAGCACCTCAAGAGGAGGCTTCTCTCAGCTCTAGGTATGTGAGAGGGACCCTGAGTTTGCGGCCTCAAGTGGAATGGACACCCCGATGCCCTGACTCGAAATACGGCCGGATATCCCTGCAGTGACTTGAATGCAGGCTCGTCTTGCATCTCCCAAGACGAAAGGATGTTTGAATCCCCTGCGGAGAACACAGAGAAAGACCAAGTTCCCCACCTCATCGCGAAGAGGCCTCAAATCCTTTGAAAACTCCAGAGGTACGCGGAGATCAGGGCCTCCAAAGGAGACGATGCCTGACTCCTCGTGAAACTTGATAGGAGTCCCAGGATTTCTGTGGCACGTGGAAAGGGACCCTTGGTCTCCCGCCTCAGCTGGAGAGGCGTCCCAATTGCCCTGCCAAGCCTCGAGGTGAATCCCGAGTTGTCCCTCGCAACTAGGCAGGAGTCCTGACGTCGCTGAACTAACACGTGTGTGGAAGGGCCATCCCCGCCGTAACTCGAGAATTTACCCCAGGTTCCCGCTGGAACTCGAGAAAAACCATAAGACTTCCCCCTCGTCGCGAGAAGAGGCCCGATTCCCCTGCACTGCGTGCAGAGCAATTCCGTGTTGCACATCACACAGGAAAGGAGCCTTTATTTCCTTGATGGCACTCCAGAGAAACCCCAAGAACACTGTTTCAAGGCTAGAGGGATACTGAGGTCACTGTAGCAACAGGAAAGGGTTCCGTGGACCAAGAATCAACTCGAGATGAGAGGTTAGTCCCTGGCTTCGACTCCAGAGGAATAGCACCTTACCACAAGCACCTCAAGAGGAGGCTTCTCTCAGCTCTAGGTATGTGAGAGGGACCCTGAGTTTGCGGCCTCAAGTGGAATGGACACCGAGATGCCCTGACTCGAAATAAGGCCGGATATCCCTGCAGTGACTTGAATGCAGGCTCGTCTTGCATCTCCCAAGACGAAAGGATGTCTGAATCCCCTGTGGAGACCACAGAGAAAGACCTAGTTCCTTGGTCTAGTTCTGTGAAAAATACCGTTGGTAGCTTGATAGGGATTGCATTGAATCTATAGATTGCTTTCGGTAGAATAGCCATTTTGACAATATTGATTCTTCCAATCCATGAACACGGTATGTTTCTCCATCTGTTTGTGTCCTCTTTGATTTCTTTCATCAGTGTTTTATAGTTTTCTATGTATAGGTCTTTTGTTTCTTTAGGTAGATATACTCCTAAGTATTTTATTCTTTTTGTTGCAATGGTGAATGGTATTGTTTCCTTAATTTCTCTTTCTGTTTTTTCATCGTTAGTATATAGGAATGCAAGGGATTTCTGTGTGTTAATTTTATATCCTGCAACTTTACTATATTCATTGATTAGTTCTTGTAATTTTCTGGTAGAGTCTTTAGGGTTTTCTATATAGAGGATCATGTCATCACAGAACTAGACCAAAGAATTTCACAATTTGTATGGAAATACAAAAAACCTCGAATAGCCAAAGTAATCTTGAAAAAGAAGAATGGAACTGGAGGAATCAACCTGCCTGACTTC
The DNA here is from genome assembly GCF_910594005.1 of Cervus elaphus. Lineage (NCBI taxonomy): Eukaryota > Metazoa > Chordata > Mammalia > Artiodactyla > Cervidae > Cervus > Cervus elaphus. The sequence goes on from NW_025316786.1 coordinate 1,605,034, forward strand.
AGACTCTACTACAAAGCCACAGTCATCAAGACAGTGTGGTACTGGCACAAAGACAGAAATATAGACCAATGGAACAGAATAGAAAGCCCAGAGATAAATCCACGAACCTATGGACACCTTATCTTTGACAAAGGAGGCAAGGATATACAATGGAAAAAAGACAACCTCTTTAACAAGTGGTGCTGGGAAAACTGGTCAACCACTTGCAAAAGAATGAAACTAGAACACTTTCTAACACCATACACAAAAATAAACTCAAAATGGATTAAAGATCTAAATGTAAGACCAGAAACTATAAAACTCCTAGAGGAGAACATAGGCAAAACACTCTCCGACATAAATCACAGCAAGATCCTCTATGACCCACCTCCCAGAATATTGGAAATAAAAGCAAAACTAAACAAATGGGATCTAATGAAACTTAAAAGCTTTTGCACTACAAAAGAAACTATAAGTAAGGTGAAAAGACAGCCGTCAGATTGGGAGAAAATAATAGCAAATGAAGAAACAGACAAAGGATTAATCTCAAAAATATACAAGCAACTCCTGCAGCTCAATTCCAGAAAAATAAATTCCCAATCCAAAAATGGGCCAGAGAACTAAACAGACATTTCTCCAAAGAAGACATACAGATGGCTAACAAACACATGAAAAGGTGCTCAACATCACTCATTATTAGAGAAATGCAAATCAAAACCACAATGAGGTACCATTACACACCAGTCAGGATGGCTGCTATCCAAAAGTCTACAAGCAATAAATGCTGGAGAGGCTGTGGAGAAAAGGGAACCCTCTTACACTGTTGGTGGGAATGCAAACTAGTACAGCCACTATGGAAAACAGTGTGGAGATTCCTTAAAAAACTGGAAATAGAACTGCCATATTACCCAGCAATACCACTTCTGGGCATACACACTGAGGAAACCAGATCTGAAAGAGACACATGCACCCCAATGTTCATCGCAGCACTGTTTATAATAGCCAGGACATGGAAGCAACCTAGATGCCCATCAGCAGATGAATGGATAAGGAAGCTGTGGGACATATACACCATGGAATTTTACTCAGCCGTCAAAAAGAATTCATTTGAACCAGTCCTAATGAGATGGATGAAACTGGAGCCCCTTATACAGAGTGAAGTAAGCCAGAAAGATAAAGAACATTACAGCATACTAACACATATATATGGAATTTAGAAAGATGGTAACGAGAACCCTATATGCAAAACAGAAAAAGAGACACAGAAATACAGAACTTTTGAACTCTGTGGGAGAAGGTGAGGGTGGGATGTTTCAAAAGAACAGCATGTATACTATCTATGGTGAAACAGATCACCAGCCCAGGTGGGATGCATGAGACAAGTGCTCCGGCCTGGTGCACTTGGAAGACCCAGAGGAATCGGGTGGAGAGGGAGATGGGAGGGGGGATCGGGATGGGGAATAAGTGTAAATCTATGGCTGATTCATATCAATGTATGACAAGACCCACTGAAATGTTGTGAAGTAATTAGCCTCCAACTAATAGAAAAAATTAAAAAAAAAAAAAAAAGAAAAAAAAAAAAAAAAGGAAGACCTAGTTCCCCTCCTCATCGCGACTGGAGGCCTCACATCCTTTGAAAACTCCAGAGGTACGCGGAGATCAGTGCCTCCAAAGGAGACGATGCCTGACTCCTCGTGAAACTTGATAGGAGTCCCAGGATTCCTGTGGCACGTGGAAAGGGACCCTTGGTCTCCCGCCTCAGCTGGAGAGGCGTCCCAATTGCCCTGCCAAGCCTCAAGGAGAATCCCGAGTTGTCCCTCGCAACTAGGCAGGAGTGCTGACGTCGCTGAACATACACGTGTGTGGAAGGGCCATCCCCGTCGTAACTCGAGAATATACCCCAGGTTCCCGCCGCAACTCGAGAAAAACCATGAGACTTCTCCCACGCCGCGAGATGAGGCCCGATTCCCCTGCACTGCGTGCAGAGCTATTCCGTGTTGCACATCACACATGAAAGGATCCTTGATTTCCTTCATGGCACTCCAGAGAAACCCCAAGAACACTGTTTCAAGGCTAGAGGGATCCTGAGGTCACTGTAGCAACACGAAAGAGCTCTGTGGACCAGAAATCAACTCGAGATGAGAGATTAGTCCCTGGCTTCGACTCCAGAGGAATACCACCTTACCACAAGCACCTCAAAGGAGGCTTCTCTCAGCTCTAGGTATGTGAGAGGGACCCTGAGTTTGCGGCCTCAAGTGGAATGGACACCGAGATACCCTGACTCGAAATAAGGCCGGATATCCCTGCAGTGACTTGAATGCAGGCTCGTCTTGCATCTCCCAAGACGAAAGGATGTCTGAATCCCCTGTGGAGACCACAGAGAAAGACCTAGTTCCTTGGTCTAGTTCTGTGAAAAATACCGTTGGTAGCTTGATAGGGATTGCATTGAATCTATAGATTGCTTTCGGTAGAATAGCCATTTTGACAATATTGATTCTTCCAATCCATGAACACGGTATGTTTCTCCATCTGTTTGTGTCCTCTTTGATTTCTTTCATCAGTGTTTTATAGTTTTCTATGTATAGGTCTTTTGTTTCTTTAGGTAGATATACTCCTAAGTATTTTATTCTTTTTGTTGCAATGGTGAATGGTATTGTTTCCTTAATTTCTCTTTCTGTTTTTTCATCGTTAGTATATAGGAATGCAAGGGATTTCTGTGTGTTAATTTTATATCCTGCAACTTTACTATATTCATTGATTAGTTCTAGTAATTTTCTGGTAGAGTTTTTAGGGTTTTCTATATAGAGGATCATGTCATCACAGAACTAGACCAAAGAATTTCACAATTTGTATGGAAATACAAAAAACCTCGAATAGCCAAAGTAATCTTGAAAAAGAAGAATGGAACTGGAGGAATCAACCTGCCTGACTTCAGACTCTACTACAAAGCCACAGTCATCAAGACAGTGTGGTACTGGCACAAAGACAGAAATATAGACCAATGGAACAGAATAGAAAGCCCAGAGATAAATCCACGAACCTATGGACACCTTATCTTTGACAAAGGAGGCAAGGATATACAATGGAAAAAAAGACAACCTCTTTAACAAGTGGTGCTGGGAAAGCTGGTCAACCACTTGCAAAAGAATGAAACTAGAACACTTTCTAACACCATACACAAAAATAAACTCAAAATGGATTAAAGATCTAAATGTAAGACCAGAAACTATAAAACTCCTAGAGGAGAACATAGGCAAAACACTCTCCGACATAAATCACAGCAAGATCCTCTATGACCCACCTCCCAGAATATTGGAAATAAAAGCAAAACTAAACAAATGGGATCTAATGAAACTTAAAAGCTTTTGCACTACAAAAGAAACTATAAGTAAGGTGAAAAGACAGCCGTCAGATTGGGAGAAAATAATAGCAAATGAAGAAACAGACAAAGGATTAATCTCAAAAATATACAAGCAACTCCTGCAGCTCAATTCCAGAAAAATAAATGACCCAATCCAAAAATGGGCCAGAGAACTAAACAGACATTTCTCCAAAGAAGACATACAGATGGCTAACAAACACATGAAAAGGTGCTCAACATCACTCATTATTAGAGAAATGCAAATCAAAACCACAATGAGGTACCATTACACACCAGTCAGGATGGCTGCTATCCAAAAGTCTACAAGCAATAAATGCTGGAGAGGCTGTGGAGAAAAGGGAACCCTCTTACACTGTTGGTGGGAATGCAAACTAGTACAGCCACTATGGAAAACAGTGTGGAGATTCCTTAAAAAACTGGAAATAGAACTGCCATATTACCCAGCAATACCACTTCTGGGCATACACACTGAGGAAACCAGATCTGAAAGAGACACATGCACCCCAATGTTCATCGCAGCACTGTTTATAATAGCCAGGACATGGAAGCAACCTAGATGCCCATCAGCAGATGAATGGATAAGGAAGCTGTGGGACATATACACCATGGGATTTTACTCAGCCGTCAAAAAGAATTCATTTGAACCAGTCCTAATGAGATGGATGAAACTGGAGCCCCTTATACAGAGTGAAGTAAGCCAGAAAGATAAAGAACATTACAGCACACTAACACATATATATGGAATTTAGAAAGATGGTAACGAGAACTCTATATGCAAAACAGAAAAAGAGACACAGAAATATAGAACAGACTTTTGAACTCTGTGGGAGAAGGTGAGGGTGGGATGTTTCAAAAGAACAGCATGTATACTATCTATGGTGAAACAGATCACCAGCCCAGGTGGGATGCATGAGACAAGTGTTCCGGCCTGGTGCACTGGGAAGACCCAGAGGAATCGGGTGGAGAGGGAGATGGGAGGGGGGATCGGGATGGGGAATAAGTGTAAATCTATGGCTGATTCATATCAATGTATGACAAGACCAACTGAAATGTTGTGAAATAATTAGCCTCCAACTAATAAAAAAAATTAAAAAGAAAAAAAAAAAAAAAGAGAAAGACCTAGTTCCCCTCCTCATCGCGACCGGAGGCCTCACATCCTTTGAAAACTCCAGAGGTACGCGGAGATCAGTGCCTCCAAAGGAGACGATGCCTGGCTCCTCGTGAAACTTGATAGGAGTCCCAGGATTCCTGTGGCACGTGGAAAGGGACCCTTGGTCTCCCGCCTCAGCTGGAGAGGCGTCCCAATTGCCCTACGAAGCCTCGAGGAGAATCCCGAGTTGTCCCTCGCAAGTAGGCAGGAGTCCTGACGTCGCTGAACAAACACGTGTGTGGAAGGGCCATCCCCGTCGTAACTCGAGAATATACCCCAGGTTCCCGCCGCAACTCGAGAAAAACCATGTGACTTCTCCCAGGCCGCGAGATGAGGCCCGACTCCCCTGCACTGCGTGCAGAGCAATTCCGTGTTGCACATCACACATGAAAGGAGCCTTGATTTCCTTGATGGCACTCCAGAGAAATCCCAAGAACACTGTTTCAAGGCTAGAGGGATCCTGAGGTCACTGTAGCAACACGAAAGAGCTCCGTGGACCAAGAATCAACTCGAGATCAGAGGTTAGTCCCTGGCTTCGACTCCAGAGGAATACCACCTTACCACAAGCACCTCAAAGGAGGCTTCTCTCAGCTCTAGGTATGTGAGAGGGACCCTGAGTTTGCGGCCTCAAGTGGAATGGACACCGAGATGCCCTGACTCGAAATAAGGCCGGATATCCCTGCAGTGACTTGAATGCAGGCTCGTCTTGCATCTCCCAAGACGAAAGGATGTCTGAATCCCCTGTGGAGACCACAGAGAAAGACCTAGTTCCCCACCTCATCCCGACCGGAGGCCTCACATCCTTTGAAAACTCCAGCGGTACGCGGAGATCAGTGCCTCCAAAGGAGACGATGCCTGACTCCTCTTGAAACTTGATAGGAGTCCCAGGATTCCTGTGACACGTGGAAAGGGACCCTTGGTCTCCCGCCTCAGCTGGAGAGGCCTCCCAATTGCCCTGCCAAGCGTCAAGGAGAATCCCGAGTTGTCCCTCACAACTAGGCAGGAGTCCTGACATCGCTGAAGAAACACGTGTGTGGAATGGCCCTCCCAGTGGTAACTCGAGAATATACCCCAGGTTCCCGCCGCAACTCGAGAAAAACCATGAGACTTCTTCCACGCCGCGAGATGAGGCACGATTCCCTTGCACTGCGTGCAGAGCAATTCCGTGTTGCACATCACACATGAAAGGATCCTTGATTTCCTTCATGGCACTCCAGAGAAACCCCAAGAACACTGTTTCAAGGCTAGAGGGATCCTGAGGTCACTGTAGCAACACGAAAGAGCTCCGTGGACCAGAAATCAACTCGAGATGAGAGATTAGTGCCTGGCTTCGACTCCAGAGTAATACCACCTTACCACAAGCACCTCAAATTAGGCTTCTCTCAGCTCTAGGTATGTGAGAGGGACCCTGAGATTGCGGCCTCAAGTGGAATGGACACCGCGATGCCCTGGCTCGAAATAAGGCCGGATATCCCGGCAGTGACTTGAATGCAGGCTCGTCTTGCATCTCCCAAGACAAAAGGATGTCTGAATCCCCTGTGGAGACCACAGAGAAAGACCTAGTTCCCCACCTCATCGCGACCGGAGGCCTCACATCCTTTGAAAACTCCAGAGGTACGCGGAGATCAGTGCCTCCAAAGGACACGATGCCTGCCTCCTCGTGAAACTTGATAGGAGTCCCAGGATTCCTGTGGCACGTGGAAAGGGACCCTTGGTCTCCCGCCTCAGCTGGAGAGGAGTCCCAATTGCCCTGCCAAGCCTCAAGGAGAATCCCGATTTGTCCCTCGCAACTAGGCAGGAGTCCTGACGTCGCTGTACAAACACTTGGGTGGAAGTGCCTTCCCCGTCGTAACTCGAGAATATACCCCAGGTTCCCGCCGCAACTCGAGAAAAACCATGAGACTTCTCCCAAGCCGCGAGATGAGGCCCGATTCCCCTGCACTGCGTGCAGCGCAATTCCGTGTTGCACATCACACAGGAAAGGAGCCTTGATTTCCTTCATGGTACTCCAGAGAAACCCCAAGAACACTGTTTCAAGGCTAGAGGGATCCTGAGGTCACTGTAGCAACATGAAAGAGCTCCGTGGACCAAAACTCAACTCGAGATGAGAGGTTAGTCCCTGGCTTCAACTCCAGGGAAATAACACCTTACCAGAAGCACCTAAAAGGAGGCTTCTCTCAGCTCTAGGTATGTGAGAAGGACCCTGAGTTTGCGGCCTCAAGTGGAATGGACACCCCGATGCCCTGATTCGAAAGAAGGCCGGATATCCCTGCAGTGACTTGAATGCAGGCTCGTCTTGCATCTCCCAAGACGAAAGGATGTCTGAATCCCCTGCGGAGAACACAGAGAAAGACCAAGTTCCGCACCTCATCGCGACCGGAGGCCTCACATCCTTTGAAAACTCCAGAGGTACGCGGAGATCAGTGCCTCCAAAGGAGACGATGCCTGCCTCCTCGTGAAACTTGATAGGAGTCCCAGGATTTCTGTGGCACGTGGAAAGGGACCCTTGGTCTCCCGCCTCAGCTGGAGAGGCGTCCCAATTGCCCTGCCAAGCCTCGAGGTGAATCTCGATTTGTCCCTAGCAACTAGGCAGGAGTCCTGACTTGGCTGAACAAACACGTGTGTGGAAGGGCCATCCCCGCCGTAACTCGACAATTTACCCCAGGTTCCCGCCGCAACTCGAGAAAAACCATGAGACTTCCACCTCACCGCGAGATGAGGCCCGATTCCCCTGCCCTGCGTGCAGAGCAATTTCGTGTTGCACATCACACAGAAAAGGAGCCTTGATTTCCTTGATGGCACTCCAGAGAAACCCCAAGAACACTGTTTCAAGGCTAGAGGGATCCTGAGGTCACTGTAGCAACACGAAAGAGCTCCATGGACCAAGTATCAACTCGAGATGAGAGGTTAGTCCCTGGCTTCGACTCCAGAGGAATACCACCTTACCACAAGCACCTCAAGAGGAGGCTTCTCTCAGCTCTAGGTATGTGAGAGGGACCCTGAGTTTGCGGCCTCAAGTGGAATGGACACCGCGATGCCCTGACTCGAAATAAGGCCGGATATCCCTGCAGTGACTTCAATGCAGGCTCGTCTTGCATCTCCCAAGACGAAAGGATGTCTGAATCCCCTGCGGAGAACACAGAGAAAGACCAAGTTCCCCACCTCATCGCGACCAGAGGCCTCACATCCTTTGAAAACTCCAGAGGTACGCGGAGATCAGTGCCTCCAAAGGAGACGATGCCTGCCTCCTCGTGAAACTTGATAGGAGTCCCAGGATTTCTGTGGCACGTGGAAAGGGACCCTTGGTCTCCCGCCTCAGCTGGAGAGGCGTCCCAATTGCCCTGCCAAGCCTCGAGGTGAATCTCGATTTGTCCCTCGCAACTAGGCAGGAGTCCTGACTTGGCTGAACAAACACGTGTGTGGAAGGGCCATCCCCGCCGTAACTCGACAATTTACCCCAGGTTCCCGCCGCAACTCGAGAAAAACCATGAGACTTCCCCCTCACCGCGAGATGAGGCCCGATTCCCCTGCACTGCGTGCAGAGCAATTTCGTGTTGCACATCACACAGAAAAGGAGCCTTGATTTCCTTGATGGCACTCCAGAGAAACCCCAAGAACACTGTTTCAAGGCTAGAGGGATCCTGAGGTCACTGTAGCAACACGAAAGAGCTCCATGGACCAAGTATCAACTCGAGATGAGAGGTTAGTCCCTGGCTTCGACTCCAGAGGAATACCACCTTACCACAAGCACCTCAAGAGGAGGCTTCTCTCAGCTCTAGGTATGTGAGAGGGACCCTGAGTTTGCGGCCTCAAGTGGAATGGACACCCCGATGCCCTGACTCGAAATAAGGCCGGATATCCCTGCAGTGACTTGAATGCAGGCTCGTCTTGCATCTCCCAAGACGAAAGGATGTTTGAATCCCCTGCGGAGAACACAGAGAAAGACCAAGTTCCCCACCTCATCGCGACCAGAGGCCTCAAATCCTTTGAAAACTCCAGAGGTACGCGGAGATCAGGGCCTCCAAAGGAGACGATGCCTGACTCCTCGTGAAACTTGATAGGAGTCCCAGGATTTCTGTGGCACGTGGAAAGGGACCCTTGGTCTCCCGCCTCAGCTGGAGAGGCGTCCCAATTGCCCTGCCAAGCCTCGAGGTGAATCCCGAGTTGTCCCTCGCAACTAGGCAGGAGTCCTGACGTCGCTGAACTAACACGTGTGTGGAAGGGCCATCCCCGCCGTAACTCGAGAATTTACCCCAGGTTCCCGCTGCAACTCGAGAAAAACCATAAGACTTCCCCCTCGTCGCGAGAAGAGGCCCGATTCCCCTGCACTGCGTGCAGAGCAATTCCGTGTTGCACATCACACAGGAAAGGAGCCTTGATTTCCTTGATGGCACTCCAGAGAAACCCCAAGAACACTGTTTCAAGGCTAGAGGGATCCTGAGGTCACTGTAGCAACACGAAAGAGCTCCATGGACCAAGAATCAACTCGAGATGAGAGGTTAGTCCCTGGCTTCGACTCCAGAGGAATAGCACCTTACCACAAGCACCTCAAGAGAAGGCTTCTCTCAGCTCTAGGTATGTGAGAGGGACCCTGAGTTTGCGGCCTCAAGTGGAATGGACACCGAGATGCCCTGACTCGAAATAAGGCCGGATATCCCTGCAGTGACTTGAATGCAGGCTCGTCTTGCATCTCCCAAGACGAAAGGATGTCTGAATCCCCTGTGGAGACCACAGAGAAAGACCTAGTTCCTTGGTCTAGTTCTGTGAAAAATACCGTTGGTAGCTTGATAGGGATTGCATTGAATCTATAGATTGCTTTCGGTAGAATAGCCATTTTGACAATATTGATTCTTCCAATCCATGAACACGGTATGTTTCTCCATCTGTTTGTGTCCTCTTTGATTTCTTTCATCAGTGTTTTATAGTTTTCTATGTATAGGTCTTTTGTTTCTTTAGGTAGATATACTCCTAAGTATTTTATTCTTTTTGTTGCAATGGTGAATGGTATTGTTTCCTTCATTTCTCTTTCTGTTTTTTCATCGTTAGTATATAGGAATGCAAGGGATTTCTGTGCGTTAATGTTATATCCTGCAACTTTACTATATTCATTGATTAGTTCTAGTAATTTTCTGGTAGAGTCTTTAGGGTTTTCTATATAGAGGATCATGTCATCACAGAACTAGACCAAAGAATTTCACAATTTGTATGGAATTACAAAAAACCTCGAATAGCCAAAGTAATCTTGAAAAAGAAGAATGGAACTGGAGGAATCAACCTGCCTGACTTCAGACTCTACTACAAAGCCACAGTCATCAAGACAGTGTGGTACTGGCACAAAGACAGAAATATAGACCAATGGAACAGAATAGAAAGCCCAGAGATAAATCCAGGAACCTATGGACACCTTATCTTTGACAAAGGAGGCAAGGATATACAATGGAAAAAAGACAACCTCTTTAACAAGTGGTGCTGGGAAAACTGGTCAACCACTTGCAAAAGAATGAAACTAGAACACTTTCTAACACCATACACAAAAATAAACTCAAAATGGATTAAAGATCTAAATGTAAGACCAGAAACTATAAAACTCCTAGAGGAGAACATAGGCAAAACACTCTCCGACATAAATCACAGCAAGATCCTCTATGACCCACCTCCCAGCATATTGGAAATAAAAGCAAAACTAAACAAATGGGATCTAATGAAACTTAAAAGCTTTTGCACTACAAAAGAAACTATAAGTAAGGTGAAAAGACAGCCGTCAGATTGGGAGAAAATAATAGCAAATGAAGAAACAGACAAAGGATTAATCTCAAAAATATACAAGCAACTCCTGCAGCTCAATTCCAGAAAAATAAATGACCCAATCCAAAAATGGGCCAGAGAACTAAACAGACATTTCTCCAAAGAAGACAAATAGATGGCTAACAAACACATGAAAAGGTGCTCAACATCACTCATTATTAGAGAAATGCAAATCAAAACCACAATGAGGTACCATTACACACCAGTCAGGATGGCTGCTATCCAAAAGTCTACAAGCAATAAATGCTGGAGAGGCTGTGGAGAAAAGGGAACCCTCTTACACTGTTGGTGGGAATGCAAACTAGTACAGCCACTATGGAAAACAGTGTGGAGATTCCTTAAAAAAACTGGAAATAGAACTGCCATATTACCCAGCAATACCACTTCTGGGCATACACACTGAGGAAACCAGATCTGAAAGAGACACATGCACCCCAATGTTCATCGCAGCACTGTTTATAATAGCCAGGACATGGAAGCAACCTAGATGCCCATCAGCAGATGAATGGATAAGGAAGCTGTGGTACATATACACCATGGAATTTTACTCAGCCGTCAAAAAGAATTCATTTGAACCAGTCCTAATGAGATGGATGAAACTGGAGCCCCTTATACAGAGTGAAGTAAGCCAGAAAGATAAAGAACATTACAGCATACTAACACATATATATGGAATTTAGAAAGATGGTAACGATAACCCTATATGCAAAACAGAAAAAGAGACACAGAAATACAGAACAGACTTTTGAACTCTGTGGGAGAAGGTGAGGGTGGGATGTTTCAAAAGAACAGCATGTATACTTTCTATGGTGAAACAGATCACCAGCCCAGGTGGGATGCATGAGACAAGTGCTCCGGCCTGGTGCACTGGGAAGACCCAGAGGAATCGGGTGGAGAGGGAGATGGGAGGGGGGATCGGGATGGCTAATAAGTGTAAATCTATGGCTGATTCATATCAATGTATGACAAGACCCACTGAAATGTTGTGAAGTAATTAGCCTCCAACTAATAAAAAAAATTAAAAAAAAAAAAAAAGAAAATAAAAAAAAAGAAAGAAAGACCTAGTTCCCCTCCTCATCGCGACCGGAGGCCTGACATCCATTGAAAATTCCAGAGGTACGCGGAGATCAGTGCCTCCAAAGGAGACGATGCCTGACTCCTCGTGAAAATTGATAGGAGTCCCAGGATTCCTGTGGCACGTGGAAAGGGACCCTTGGTCTCCCGCCTCAGCTGGAGAGGCATCCCAATTGCCCTGCCAAGCCTCAAGGATAATCCCGAGTTGTCCCTCGCAAGTAGGCAGGAGTCCTGTCATCGCTGAAGAAACATGTGTGTGGAATGGCCCTCCCCGTGGTAACTTGAGTATATACCCCAGGTTCCCGCCGCAACTCGAGAAAAACCATGAGACTTCCCCCTCGCCACGAGATGAGGCCCGATTCCCCTGCACTGCGTGCAGAGCAATTCCGTGTTGCACATCACACATGAAAGGAGCCTTGATTTCCTTCATGGTACTCCAGAGAATCCCCAAGAACACTGTTTCAAGGCTAGAGGGATCCTGAGGTCACTGTAGCAATATGAAAGAGCTTCGTGGACCCAAAATCAACTCGAGATGAGAGGTTAGTCCCTGGCTTCAACTCCAGGGGAATACCACCTTACCAGAAGCACCTCAAAGGAGGCTTCTCTCAGCTCTAGGTATGTGAGAGGGACCCTGAGTTGGCGGCCTCAAGTGGAATGGACACCACGATGCCCTGACTCAACATAAGCCCGGATATCTCTGCAGTGACTTGATGCAGGCTCGTCTTGCATCTCCCAAGACGAAAGGATGTCTGAATTCCCTGCGGAGAACACAAAGAAAGACCTAGTTCCCCACCTCATCGCGACCAGAGGCCTGACATCCTTTGAAAACTCCAGAGGTATGCGGAGATCAGTGCCTCCAAAGGAGACGATGCCTGACTCCTCGTGAAACTTGATAGGAGTCCCAGGATTTCTGTGGCACGTGGAAAGGGACCCTAGGTTTCCCGCCTCAGCTGGAAGGCGTCCCAATTGCCCTGCCAAGCCTCGAGGAGAATCCCGAGTTGTCCCTCGCAGCTAGGCAGGAGTCCTGACGTCGCTGAACAAACACGTGTGTGGAAGGGCCATCCCCGTCGTAACTCGAGAATATACCCCAGGTTCCCGCCGCAACTCGAGAAAAACCATGAGACTTCCCCCTCGTCGCGAGAAGAGGCCCGATTCCTCTGCACTGCGTGCAGTGCAATTCCGTGTGGCACATCACACAGGAAAGGAGCCTTGATTTCCTTGATGGCACTCCAGAGAAACCCCAAGAACACTGTTTCAAGGCTAGAGGGATACTGAGGTCACTGTAGCAACACGAAAGGTCTCCGTGGACCAAGAATCAACTCGAGATGAGAGGTTAGTACCTGGCTTCGACTCCAGAGGAATACCACCTTACTACAAACACCTCAAGAGGAGTCTTCTCTCAGCTCTAGGTATGTGAGAAGGACCCTGAGTTTGTGGCCTCAAGTGGAATGGACACCCCGATGCCCTGACTCGAAATAAGGCCGGATATCCCTGCAGTGACTTGAATGCAGGCTCGTCTTGCATCTCCCAAGACGAAAGGATGTCTGAATCCCCTGTGGAGACCACAGAGAAAGACCTAGTTCCCCACCTCATCGCGACCGGAAGCATCACATCCTTTGAAAACTCCAGAGGTACGCGGAGATCAGTGCCTCCAAAGGAGACGATGCCTGCCTCCTCGTGAATTTTGATAGGAGTCCCAGGATTCCTGTGGAACGTGGAAAGGGACCCTTGGTCCCCCGCCTCAGCTGGAGAGGCGTCCCAATTGCCCTGCCAAGCCTCAAGGAGAATCCCGAGTTGTCCCTCGCAACTAGGCAGGAGTCCTGACATCGCTGAACAAACACGTGGGTGGAAGTGCCATCCCCGTCGTAACTCGAGAATATACCCCAGGTTCCCGCCGCAACTCGAGAAAAACCATGAGACTTCTCCCACTCCGCGAGATGAGGCCCGATTCCCCTGCACTGCGTGCAGAGCAATTCCGTGTTGCACATCACACAGGAAAGGAGCCTTGATTTCCTTCATGGTACTCCAGAGAAACCCCAAGAACACTGTTTCAAGGCTAGAGGGATCCTGAGGTCACTGTAGCAACATGAAAGAGCTTCGTGGACCCAAAATCAACTCGAGATGAGAGGTTAGTCCCTGGCTTCAACTCCAGGGTAATACCACCTTACCAGAAGCACCTCAAATGAGGCTTCTCTCAGCTCTAGGTATGTGAGAGGGACCCTGAGTTTGCGGCCTCAAGTGGAATGGACACCACGATGCCCTGACTCAAAATAAGGCCGGATATTCCTGCAGTGACTTGAATGCAGGCTCGTCTTGCATCTCCCAAGACGAAAGGATGTCTGAATCCCCTGTGGAGAACACAGAGAAAGACCTAGTTCCCCACCTCATCGCGACCAGAGGCCTCACATCCTTTGAAAACTCCAGAGGTACGCGGAGATCAGTGCCTCCAAAGGAGACGATGCCTGACTCCTCGTGAAACTTGATAGGAGTCCCAGGATTCCTGTGGTACGTGGAAAGGGACCCTTGGTCTCCCGCCTCAGCTGGAGATGCGTCCCAATTGCCCTGCCAAGCCTCGAGGTGAATCCCGAGTTGTCCCTCGCAACTAGGCAGGAGTCCTGACGTCGCTGAACAAAAACGTGTGTGGAAGAGCCATCCCAGCCGTAACTCGAGAATTTACCCCAGGTTCCCGCCGCAACTCGAGAAAAACCATGAGACTTCCCCCTCGTCGCGAGAAGAGGCCTGATTCCCCTGCACTGCGTGCAGAGCAATTCCGTGTTGCATATCACACAGGAAAGGAGCCTTGATTTCCTTGATGGCACTCCAGAGAAACCCCAAGAACACTGTTTCAAGGCTAGAGGGATACTGAGGTCACTGTAGCAACACGAAAGGGCTCCGTGGACTAAGAATCAACTCGAGATGAGAGGTTAGTCCCTGGCTTCGACTCCAGAGGAATACCACCTTACCACAAGCACCTCAAGAGGAGGCTTCTCTCAGCTCTAGGCATGTGAGAGGGACCCTGAGTTTGCGGCCTCAAGTGGAATGGACTCCGCGATGCCCTGACTCGAAATAAGGCCGGATATCCCTGCAGTGACTTGAATGCAGGCTCGTCTTGCATCTCCCAAGACGAAAGGATGTCTGAATCCCCTGTGGAGACCACAGAGAAAGACCTAGTTCCTTGGTCTAGTTCTGTGAAAAATACCGTTGGTAGCTTGATAGGGATTGCATTGAATCTATAGATTGCTTTCGGTAGAATAGCCATTTTGACAATACTGATTCTTCCAATCCATGAACACGGTATGTTTCTCCATCTGTTTGTGTCCTCTTTGATTTCTTTCATCAGTGTTTTATAGTTTTCTATGTATAGGTCTTTTGTTTCTTTAGGTAGATATACTCCTAAGTATTTTATTCTTTTTGTTGCAATGGTGAATGGTATTGTTTCCTTAATTTCTCTTTCAGTTTTTTCATCGTTAGTATATAGGAATGCAAGGGATTTCTGTGTGTTAATTTTATATCCTGCAACTTTACTATATTCATTGATTAGTTCTAGTAATTTTCTGGTAGAGTCTTTAGGGTTTTCTATATAGAGGATCATGTCATCACAGAACTAGACCAAAGAATTTCACAATTTGTATGGAAATACAAAAAACCTCGAATAGCCAAAGTAATCTTGAAAAAGAAGAATGGAACTGGAGGAATCAACCTGCCTGACTTCAGACTCTACTACAAAGCCACAGTCATCAAGACAGTGTGGTACTGGCACAAAGACAGAAATATAGACCAATGGAACAGAATAGAAAGCCCAGAGATAAATCCACGAACCTATGGACACCTTATCTTTGACAAAGGAGGCAAGGATATACAATGGAAAAAAGACAACCTCTTTAACAAGCGGTGCTGGGAAAACTGGTCAACCACTTGCAAAAGAATGAAACTAGAACACTTTCTAACACCATACACAAAAATAAACTCAAAATGGATTAAAGATCTAAATGTAAGACCAGAAACTATAAAACTCCTAGAGGAGAACATAGGCAAAACACTCTCCGACATAAATCACAGCAAGATCCTCTATGACCCACCTCCCAGAATATTGGAAATAAAAGCAAAACTAAACAAATGGGATCTAATGAAACTTAAAAGCTTTTGCACTACAAAAGAAACTATAAGTAAGGTGAAAAGACAGCCGTCAGATTGGGAGAAAATAATAGCAAATGAAGAAACAGACAAAGGATTAATCTCAAAAATATACAAGCAACTCCTGCAGCTCAATTCCAGAAAAATAAATGACCCAATCCAAAAATGGGCCAGAGAACTAAACAGACATTTCTCCAAAGAAGACATACAGATGGCTAACAAACACATGAAAAGGTGCTCAACATCACTCATTATTAGAGAAATGCAAATCAAAACCACAATGAGGTACCATTACACACCAGTCAGGATGGCTGCTATCCAAAAGTCTACAAGCAATAAATGCTGGAGAGGCTGTGGAGAAAAGGGAACCCTCTTACACTGTTGGTGGGAATGCAAACTAGTACAGCCACTATGGAAAACAGTGTGGAGATTCCTTAAAAAACTGGAAATAGAACTGCCATATTACCCAGCAATACCACTTCTGGGCATACACACTGAGGAAACCAGATCTGAAAGAGACACATGCACCCCAATGTTCATCGCAGCACTGTTTATAATAGCCAGGACATGGAAGCAACCTAGATGCCCATCAGCAGATGAATGGATAAGGAAGCTGTGGGACATATACACCATGGAATTTTACTCAGCCGTCAAAAAGAATTCATTTGAACCAGTCCTAATGAGATGGATGAAACTGGAGCCCCTTATACAGAGTGAAGTAAGCCAGAAAGATAAAGAACATTACAGCATACTAACACATATATATGGAATTTAGAAAGATGGTAACGAGAACCCTATATGCAAAACAGAAAAAGAGACACAGAAATACAGAACAGACTTTTGAACTCTGTGGGAGAAGGTGAGGGTGGGATGTTTCAAAAGAACAGCATGTATACTATCTATGGTGAAACAGATCACCAGCCCAGGTGGGATGCATGAGACAAGTGCTCCGGCCTGGTGCACTTGGAAGACCCAGAGGAATCGGGTGGAGAGGGAGATGGGAGGGGGGATCGGGATGGGGAATAAGTGTAAATCTATGGCTGATTCATATCAATGTATGACAAGACCCACTGAAATGTTGTGAAGTAATTAGCCTCCAACTAATAAAAAAAATTAAAAAAAAAAAAAAAAGAAAAAAAAAAAAAAAAAAAGAAAGACCTAGTTCCCCTCCTCATCGCGACCGGAGGCCTCACATCCTTTGAAAACTCCAGAGGTACGCGGAGATCAGTGCCTCCAAAGGAGACGATGCCTGACTCCTCGTGAAACTTGATAGGAGTCCCAGGATTCCTGTGGCACGTGGAAAGGGACCCTTGGTCTCCCGCCTCAGCTGGAGAGGCGTCCCAATTGCCCTGCCAAGCCTCGAGGAGAGTCGCGAGTTGTCCCTCGCAACTAGGCAGGAGTCCTGACGTCGCTGAACAAACACGTGTGTGGAAGGGCCATCCCCGTCGTAACTCGAGAATATACCCCAGGTTCCCGCCGCAACCCGAGTAAAATCATGAGCCTTCCCCCTCGTCGGGAGAAGAGGCCCGATTCCCCTGCACTGCGTGCAGAGCCATTCCGTGTTGCACATCACACAGGAAAGGAGCCTTGATTTTCTTGATGGCACTCCAGAGAAACCCCAGGAACACTGTTTCAAGGCTAGAGGGATACTAAGGTCACTGTAGCAACACGAAAGGGCTCCGTGGACCAAGAATCAACTCGAGACGAGAGGTTAGTCCCTGGCTTCGACTCCAGAGGAATACCACCTTACCACAAGCACCTCAAGAGGAGGCTTCTCTCAGCTCTAGGTATGTGAGAGGGATCCTGAGATTGCGGCCTCAAGTGGAATGGACACCCCGATACCCTGACTCGAAATAAGGCCGGATATCCCTGCAGTGACTTGAATGCAGGCTCGTCTTGCATCTCCCAAGACGAAAGGATGTCTGAATCCCCTGTGGAGACCACAGAGAAAGACCTAGTTCCCCAACTCATCGCGACCGGAGGCCTCACATCCTTTGAAAACTCCAGAGGTACGCGGAGATCAGTGCCTCCAAAGGAGACGATGCCTGACTCCTCGTGAAACTTGATAGGAGTCCCTGGATTTCTGTGGCACGTGGAAAGGGAGCCTTAGTCTCCCGTCTCAGCTGGAGAGTCGTTCCAATTGCCCTGCCAAGCCTCGAGGAGAATCCCGAGTTGTCCCTCGCAACTAGGCAGGAGTCCTGACGTCGCTGAACAAACACGTGTGTGGAAGGGCCATCCCCGACGTAACTCGAGAATATACCCCAGGGTCCCGCCGCAACTCGAGAAAAACCATGAGCCTTCCCCCTCGCCGCGAGATGAGGCCCGATTCCCCTGCACTGCGTGCAGAGCAATTCCGTGTTGCACATCACACATGAAAGGAGCCTTGATTTCCTTGATGGCACTCCAGAGAAACCCCAAGAACACTGTTTCAAGGCTAGAGGGATCCTGAGGTCATTGTAGCAACACAAAAGAGCTCCGTGGACCAAGAATCAACTCGAGATGAGAGGTTAGTCCCTGGCTTCGCCTCCAGAAGAATGCCACCTTACCACAAGTACCTCAAGAGGAGTCTTCTCTCAGCTCTAAGTATGTGAGAGGGACCCTGAGTTTGCGGCCTCAAGTGGAATGGACTCCGCGATGCCCTGACTCGAAATAAGGCCGGATATCCCTGCATTGACTTGAATGCAGGCTCGTCTTGCATCTCCCAAGACGAAAGAATGTCTGAATCCCCTGTGGAGACCACAGAGAAAGACCTAGTTCCTTGGTCTAGTTCTGTGAAAAATACCGTTGGTAGCTTGATAGGGATTGCATTGAATCTATAGATTGCTTTCGGTAGAATAGCTATTTTGACAATATTGATTCTTCCAATCCATGAACACGGTATGATTCCCCATCTGTTTGTGTCCTCTTTGATTTCTTTCATCAGTGTTTTATAGTTTTCTATGTATAGGTCTTTTGTTTCTTTAGGTAGATATACTCCTAAGTATTTTATTCTTTTTGTTGCAATGGTGAATGGTATTGTTTCCTTAATTTCTCTTTCTGTTTTTTCATCGTTAGTATATAGGAATGCAAGGGATTTCTGTGTGTTAATTTTATATCCTGCAACTTTACTATATTCATTGATTAGTTCTAGTAATTTTCTGGTAGAGTCTTTAGGGTTTTCTATATAGAGGATCATGTCATCACAGAACTAGACCAAAGAATTTCACAATTTGTATGGAAATACAAAAAACCTCGAATAGCCAAAGTAATCTTGAAAAAGAAGAATGGAACTGGAGGAATCAACCTGCCTGACTTCAGACTCTACTACAAAGCCACAGTCATCAAGACAGTGTGGTACTGGCACAAAGACAGAAATATAGACCAATGGAACAGAATAGAAAGCCCAGAGATAAATCCACGAACCTATGGACACCTTATCTTTGACAAAGGAGGCAAGGATATACAATGGAAAAAAGACAACCTCTTTAACAAGTGGTGCTGGGAAAACTGGTCAACCACTTGCAAAAGAATGAAACTAGAACACTTTCTAACACCATACACAAAAATAAACTCAAAATGGATTAAAGATCTAAATGTAAGACCAGAAATTATAAAACTCCTAGAGGAGAACATAGGCAAAACACTCTCCGACATAAATCACAGCAAGATCCTCTATGACCCACCTCCCAGAATATTGGAAATAAAAGCAAAACTAAACAAATGGGATCTAATGAAACTTAAAAGCTTTTGCACTACAAAAGAAACTATAAGTAAGGTGAAAAGACAGCCGTCAGATTGGGAGAAAATAATACCAAATGAAGAAACAGACAAAGGATTAATCTCAAAAATATACAAGCAACTCCTGCAGCTCAATTCCAGAAAAATAAATGACCCAATCCAAAAATGGGCCAGAGAACTAAACAGACATTTCTCCAAAGAAGACATACAGATGGCTAACAAACACATGAAAAGGTGCTCAACATCACTCATTATTAGAGAAATGCAAATCAAAACCACAATGAGGTACCATTACACACCAGTCAGGATGGCTGCTATCCAAAAGTCTACAAGCAATAAATGCTGGAGAGGCTGTGGAGAAAAGGGAACCCTCTTACACTGTTGGTGGGAATGCAAACTAGTACAGCCACTATGGAAAACAGTGTGGAGATTCCTTAAAAAACTGGAAATAGAACTGCCATATTACCCAGCAATACCACTTCTGGGCATACACACTGAGGAAACCAGATCTGAAAGAGACACATGCACCCCAATGTTCATCGCAGCACTGTTTATAATAGCCAGGACATGGAAGCAACCTAGATGCCCATCAGCAGATGAATGGATAAGGAAGCTGTGGTACATATACACCATGGAATTTTACTCAGCCGTCAAAAAGAATTCATTTGAACCAGTCCTAATGAGATGGATGAAACTGGAGCCCCTTATACAGAGTGAAGTAAGCCAGAAAGATAAAGAACATTACAGCATACTAACACATATATATGGAATTTAGAAAGATGGTAACGAGAACCCTATATGCAAAACAGAAAAAGAGACACAGAAATACAGAACAGACTTTTGAACTCTGTGGGAGAAGGTGAGGGTGGGATGTTTCAAAAGAACAGCATGTATACTATCTATGGTGAAAGAGATCACCAGCCCAGGTGGGATGCATGAGACAAGTGCTCCGGCCTGGTGCACTTGGAAGACCCAGAGGAATCGGGTGGAGAGGGAGATGGGAGGGGGGATCGGGATGGGGAATAAGTGTAAATCTATGGCTGATTCATATCAATGTATGACAAGACCCACTGAAATGTTGTGAAGTAATTAGCCTCCAACTAATAAAAAAAATTAAAAAAAAAAAAAAAGAAAAAAAAAAAAAAAGAAAGAAAGACCTAGTTCCCCTCCTCATCGCGACCGGAGGCCTCACATCCTTTGAAAACTCCAGAGGTACGCGGAGATCAGTGCCTCCAAAGGAGAGGATGCCTGACTCCTCGTGAAAATTGATAGGAGTCCCAGGATTCCTGTGGCACGTGGAAAGGGACCCTTGGTCTCCCACCTCAGCTGGAGAGGCGTCCCAATTGCCCTGCCAAGCCTCGAGGAGAGTCGCGAGTTGTCCCTCGCAACTAGGCAGGAGTCCTGTCGTCGCTGAACAAACACGTGTGTGGAAGGGCCATCCCCGTCGTAACTCGAGAATATACCCCAGGTTCCCGCCGCAACCCGAGTAAAATCATGAGACTTCCCCCTCGTCGCGAGAAGAGGCCCGATTCCCCTGCACTGCGTGCAGAGCAATTCCGTGTTGCACATCACACATGAAAGGATCCTTGATTTCCTTCATGGCACTCCAGAGAAACCCCAAGAACACTGTTTCAAGGCTAGAGGGATCCTGAGGTCACTGTAGCAACACGAAAGAGCTCCGTGGACCAGAAATCAACTCGAGATGAGAGATTAGTCCCTGGCTTCGACTCCAGAGGAATAGCACCTTACCACAAGCACCTTAAAGGAGGCTTCTCTCACCTCTAGGTATGTGAGAGGGACCCTGAGTTTGCGGCCTCAAGTGGAATGGACACCGAGATGCCCTGACTCGAAATAAGGCCGGATATCCCTGCAGTGACTTGAATGCAGGCTCATCTTGCACCTCCCAAGACGAAAGGATGTCTGAATCCCCTGTGGAGACCACAGAGAAAGACCTAGTTCCCCACCTCATCGCGACCGGAAGCCTCACATCCTTTGAAAACTCCAGCGGTACGCGGAGATCTGTGCCTCCAAAGGAGACGATGCCTGACTCCTCTTGAAACTTGATAGGAGTCCCAGGATTCCTGTGGCACGTGGAAAGGGACCCTTGGTCTCCCGCCTCAGCTGGAGAGGCGTCCCAATTGGCCTGACAAGCCTCAAGGAGAATCCCGAGTTGTCCCTCACAACTAGGCAGGAGTCCTGACGTTGCTGAACAAACACGTGGGTGGAATGGCCCTCCCAGTTGTAACTCGAGAATATACCCCAGGTTCCCGCCGCAACTCGAGAAAAACCATGAGACTTCTCCCACGCCACGAGATGAGGCCCGATTCCCCTCCACTGCGTGCAGAGCAATTCCGTGTTGCACATCACACATGAAAGGATCCTTGATTTCCTTCATGGCACTCCAGAGAAACCCCAAGAACACTGTTTCAAGGCTAGAGGGATCCTGAGATCACTGTAGCAACACGAAAGAGCTCCGTGGACCAGAAATCAACTCGAGATGAGAGATTAGTCCCTGGCTTCGACTCCAGAGGAATACCACCTTACCACAAGCACCTCAAATGAGGCTTCTCTCAGCTCTAGGTATGTGAGAGGGACCCTGAGTTTGCGGCCTCACCTGGAATGGACACCGCGATGCCCTGGCTCGAAATAAGGCCGGATATCCCTGCAGTGACTTGAATGCAGGCTCGTCGTGCATCTCCCAAGACAAAAGGATGTCTGAATCCCCTGTGGAGACCACAGA
The DNA here is from genome assembly GCF_910594005.1 of Cervus elaphus. Taxonomy (NCBI): domain Eukaryota; kingdom Metazoa; phylum Chordata; class Mammalia; order Artiodactyla; family Cervidae; genus Cervus; species Cervus elaphus. The sequence continues at coordinate 1,627,015 of NW_025316786.1, forward strand.
GAAAGACCTAGTTCCCCACCTCATCGCGACCGGAGGCCTCACATCCTTTGAAAACTCCAGAGGTACGCGGAGATCAGTGCTTCCAAAGGAGACGATGCCTGCCTCCTCGTGAATCTTGATAGGAGTCCCAGGATTCCTGTGGCACGTGGAAAGGGACACTTGGTCTCCCGCCTCAGCTGGAGAGGCGTCCCAATTGCCCTGCCAAGCCTCGAGGTGAATCCCGAGTTGTCCCTCGCAACTAGGCAGGAGTCCTGACGTCGCTGAACAAACACGTGTGTGGAAGGGCCATCCCCGCCGTAACTCGAGAATATACCCCAGGTTCCCGCCGCAACTCGAGAAAAACCATGAGCCTTCCCCCTCGCCGCGAGATGAGGCCCGATTCCCCTGCACTGCGTGCAGAGCAATTCCGTGTTGCACATCACACAGGAAAGGAGCCTTTATTTCCTTGATGGCACTCCAGAGAAACCCCAAGAACACTGTTTCAAGGCTAGAGGGATCCTGAGGTCACTGTAGCAACACGAAAGAGCTCCATGGACCAAGAATCAACTCGAGATGAGAGGTTAGTCCCTGGCTTCGACTCCAGAGGAATACCACCTTACCACAAGCACCTCAAGAGGAGGCTTCTCTAAGCTCTTGGTATGTGAGAGGGACCCTGAGTTTGCAGCCTCAAATGGAATGGACACCGCGATGCCCTGACTCGAAATAAGGCCGGATATCCCTGCAGTGACTTGAATGCAGGCTCGTCTTGCATCTCCCAAGACGAAAGGATGTCTGAATCCCCTGTGGAAACCACAGAGAAAGACCTAGTTAACAACCTCATCGCGACCAGGGGCCTCACATCCTTTGAAAACTCCAGAGGTACGCAGAGATCAGTGCCTCCAAAGGAGACGATGCCTGCCTCCTCGTGAAACTTGATAGGAGTCCCAGGATTCCTGTGGCATGTGGAAAGGGACCCTTGGTGTCCCGACTCAGCTGGAGAGGCGTCCCATTGCCCTGCCAAGCCTCGAGGAGAGTCCCGAGTTGTCCCTCGCAACTAGGCAGGAGTCCTGACGTCGCTGAACAAACACGTGTGTGGAAGGGCCATCCCCGCCGTAACTCGAGAATATACCCCAGGTTCCCGCCGCAACTCGAGAAAAATCATGAGACTTCCCCCTCGTCGCGAGAAGAGGCCCGATTCCCCTGCACTGAGTGCAGAGCAATTCCGTGTTGCACATCACACAGGAAAGGAGCCTTTATTTCCTTGATGGCACTCCAGAGAAACCCCAAGAACACTGTTTCAAGGCTAGAGGGATCCTGAGGTCACTGTAGCAACATGATAGAGCTCCGTGGACCAAAAATCAACTCGAGATGAGAGGTTAGTCCCTGGCTTCAACTCCAGGGGAATACCACCTTACCAGAAGCACCTCAAGAGGAGGCTTCTGTCAGCTCTAGGTATGTGAGAGGGACCCTGAGTTTCCGGCCTCAAGTGGAATGGACACCACGATGCCCTGACTCAAAATAAGGCCGGATACCCCTGCAGTGACTTGAATGCAGGCTCGTCTTGCATCTCCCAAGACGAAAGGATGTCTGAATCCCCTGTGGAGACCACAGAGTAAGACCTAGTTCCTTGGTCTAGTTCTGTGAAAAATACCGTTGGTAGCTTGATAGGGATTGCATTGAATCTATAGATTGCTTTCGGTAGAATAGCCATTTTGACAATATTGATTCTTCCAATCCATGAACACGGTATGTTTCTCCATCTGTTTGTGTCCTCTTTGATTTCTTTCATCAGTGTTTTATAGTTTTCTATGTATAGGTCTTTTGTTTCTTTAGGTAGATATACTCCTAAGTATTTTATTCTTTTTGTTGCAATGGTGAATGGTATTGTTTCCTTAATTTCTCTTTCTGTTTTTTCATCGTTAGTATATAGGAATACAAGGGATTTCTGTGTGTTAATTTTATATCCTGCAACTTTACTATATTCATTGATTAGTTCTAGTAATTTTCTGGTAGAGTCTTTAGGGTTTTCTATATAGAGGAGCATGTCATCACAGAACTAGACCAAAGAATTTCACAATTTGTATGGAAATACAAAAAACCTCGAATAGCCAAAGTAATCTTGAAAAAGAAGAATGGAACTGGAGGAATCAACCTGCCTGACTTCAGACTCTACTACAAAGCCACAGTCATCAAGACAGTGTGGTACTGGCACAAAGACAGAAATATAGACCAATGGAACAGAATAGAAAGCCCAGAGATAAATCCACGAACCTATGGACACCTTATCTTTGACAAAGGAGGCAAGGATATACAATGGAAAAAAGACAACCTCTTTAACAAGTGGTGCTGGGAAAACTGGTCAACCACTTGCAAAAGAATGAAACTAGAACACTTTCTAACACCATACACAAAAATAAACTCAAAATGGATTAAAGATCTAAATGTAAGACCAGAAACTATAAAACTCCTAGAGGAGAACATAGGCAAAACACTCTCCGACATAAATCACAGCAAGATCCTCTATGACCCACCTCCCAGCATATTGGAAATAAAAGCAAAACTAAACAAATGGGATCTAATGAAACTTAAAAGCTTTTGCACTACAAAAGAAACTATAAGTAAGGTGAAAAGACAGCCGTCAGATTGGGAGAAAATAATAGCAAATGAAGAAACAGACAAAGGATTAATCTCAAAAATATACAAGCAACTCCTGCAGCTCAATTCCAGAAAAATAAATGACCCAATCCAAAAATGGGCCAGAGAACTAAACAGACATTTCTCCAAAGAAGACATACAGATGGCTAACAAACACATGAAAAGGTGCTCAACATCACTCATTATTAGAGAAATGCAAATCAAAACCACAATGAGGTACCATTACACACCAGTCAGGATGGCTGCTATCCAAAAGTCTACAAGCAATAAATGCTGGAGAGGCTGTGGAGAAAAGGGAACCCTTTTACACTGTTGGTGGGAATGCAAACTAGTACAGCCACTATGGAAAACAGTGTGGAGATTCCTTAAAAAACTGGAAATAGAACTGCCATATTACCCAGCAATACCACTTCTGGGCATACACACTGAGGAAACCAGATCTGAAAGAGACACATGCACCCCAATGTTCATCGCAGCACTGTTTATAATAGCCAGGACATGGAAGCAACCTAGATGCCCATCAGCAGATGAATGGATAAGGAAGCTGTGGGACATATACACCATGGAATTTTACTCAGCCTTCAAAAAGAATTCATTTGAACCAGTCCTAATGAGATGGATGAAACTGGAGCCCCTTATACAGAGTGAAGTAAGCCAGAAAGATAAAGAACATTACAGCATACTAACACATATATATGGAATTTAGAAAGATGGTAACGAGAACCCTATATGCAAAACAGAAAAAGAGACAGAGAAATACAGAACTTTTGAACTCTGTGGGAGAAGGTGAGGGTGGGATGTTTCAAAAGAACAGCATGTATACTATCTATGGTGAAACAGATCACCAGCCCAGGTGGGATGCATGAGACAAGTGCTCCGGCCTGGTGCACTGGGAAGACCCAGAGGAATCGGGTGGAGAGGGAGATGGGAGGGGGGATCGGGATGGGGAATAAGTGTAAATCTATGGCTGATTCATATCAATGTATGACAAGACCCACTGAAATGTTGTGAAGTAATTAGCCTCCAACTAATAAAAAAAAATTAAAAAAAAAAAAAAGAAAAAAAAAAAAAAAGAATAACCTAGTTACCCTCCTCATCGCCACCGGTGACCTCACATCCTTTGAAAACTCCAGCGGTACGCGGAGATCAGTGCCTCCAAAGGAGACGATGCCTGACTCCTCTTGAAACTTGATAGGAGTCCCAGGATTCCTGTGGCACGTGGAAAGGGACTCTTGGTCTCCCGCCTCAGCTGGAGAGGCGTCCCAATTGCCCTGCCAAGCCTCAAGGAGAATCCCGAGTTGTCCCTCACAACTAGGCAGGAGTCCTGACGTTGCTGAACAAACACGTGTGTGGAATGTCCTCCCAGTGGTAACTCGAGAATATACCCCAGGTTCCCGCCGCAACTCGAGAAAAACCATGAGACTTCTCCCACGCCGCGAGATGAGGCCCGATTCCCCTGCACTGCGTGCAGAGCAATTCCGTGTTGCACATCACACATGAAAGGATCCTTGATTTCCTTCATGGCACTCCAGAGAAACCCCAAGAACACTGTTTCAAGGCTAGAGGGATCCTGAGGTAACTGTAGCAACACGAAAGAGCTCCGTGGACCAGAAATCAACTCGAGATGAGAGATTAGTCCCTGGCTTCGACTCCAGAGGAATACCACCTTACCACAAGCACCTCAAAGGAGGCCTCTCTCAGCTCTAGGTATGTGAGAGGGACCCTGAGTTTGCGGCCTCAAGTGGAATGGACACCGCGATGCCCAGGCTCGAAATAAGGCCGGATATCCCGGCAGTGACTTGAATGCAGGCTCGTCTTGCATCTCCCAAGACAAAAGGATGTCTGAATCCCCTGTGGAGACCACAGAGAAAGACCTAGTTCCCCACCTCATCGCGACCGGAGGCCTCACATCCTTTGAAAACTCCAGAGGTACAGGGAGATCAGTGCCTCCAAAGGAGACGATGCCTGCCTCCTCGTGAAACTTGATAGGAGTCCCAGGATTCCTGTGGCACGTGGAAAGGGACCCTTGGTCTCCCGCCTCAGCTGGAGAGGCGTCCCAATTGCCCTGCCAAGCCTCAAGGAGAATCCCGAGTTGTCCCTCGCAACTAGGCAGGAGTCCTGACGTCGCTGAACAAACATGTGGGTGGAAGTGCCATCCCCGTCGTAACTCGAGAATATACCCCAGGTTCCCGCCGCAACTCGAGAAAAACCATGAGACTTCTCCCACGCCGCGAGATGAGGCCCGATTCCCCTGCACTGCGTGCAGAGCAATTCCGTGTTGCACATCACACATGAAAGGAGCCTTGATTTCCTTCATGGTACTCCAGAGAAACCCCAAGAACACTGTTTCAAGGCTAGAGGGATCCTGAGGTCACTGTAGCAACATGAAAGAGCTCCGTGGACCAAAACTCAACTCGAGATGAGAGGTTAGTCCCTGGCTTCAACTCCAGGGGAATAATACCTTACCAGAAGCACCTCAAAGGAGGCTTCTCTCAGCTCTAGGTATGTGAGAAGGACCCTGAGTTTGCGGCCTCAAGTGGAATGGACACCCCGATGCCCTGACTCGAAATAAGGCAAGATATCCCTGCAGTGACTTGAATGCAGGCTCGTCTTGCATCTCCCAAGACGAAAGGATGTCTGAATCCCCTGTGGAGAACACAGAGAAAGACCAAGTTCCGCACCTCATCGCGACCAGAGGCCTCACATCCTTAGAAAACTCCAGAGGTACGCGGAGATCAGTGCCTCCAAAGGAGACGATGCCTGACTCCTCGTGAAACTTGATAGGAGTCCCAGGATTTCTGTGGCACGTGGAAAGGGACCCTTGGTCTCCCGCCTCAGCTGGAGAGGCGTCCCAATTGCCCTGCCAAGCCTCCAGGTGAATCTCGATTTGTCCCTTGCAACTAGGCAGGAGTCCTGACTTGGCTGAACAAACACGTGTGTGGAAGGGCCATCCCCGTCGTAACTCGAGAATATACCCCAGGTTCCCTCCGCAACTCGAGAAAAATCATGAGACTTCCCCCTCGTCGCGAGAAGAGGCCCGATTCCCCTGCACTGAATGCAGAGCAATTCCGTGTTGCACATCACACAGGAAAGGAGCCTTTATTTCCTTGATGGCACTCCAGAGAAACCCCAAGAACACTGTTTCAAGGCTAGAGGGATCCTGAGGTCACTGTAGCAACACGAAAGAGCTCCATGGACCAAGAATCAACTCGAGATGAGAGGTTAGTCCCTGGCTTCGACTCCAGAGGAATACCACCTTACCACAAGCACCTCAAGAGGAGGCTTCTCTAAGCTCTTGGTATGTGAGAGGGACCCTGAGTTTGCAGCCTCAAATGGAATGGACACCGCGATGCCCTGACTCGAAATAAGGCCGGATATCCCTGCAGTGACTTGAATGCAGGCTCGTCTTGCATCTCCCAAGACGAAAGGATGTCTGAATCCCCTGTGGAAACCACAGAGAAAGACCTAGTTAACAACCTCATCGCGACCAGAGGCCTCACATCCTTTGAAAACTCCAGAGGTACGCAGAGATCAGTGCCTCCAAAGGAGACGATGCCTGCCTCCTCGTGAAACTTGATAGGAGTCCCAGGATTCCTGTGGCATGTGGAAAGGGACCCTTGGTGTCCCGACTCAGCTGGAGAGGCGTCCCATTGCCCTGCCAAGCCTCGAGGAGAGTCCCGAGTTGTCCCTCGCAACTAGGCAGGAGTCCTGCCGTCGCTGAACAAACACGTGTGTGGAAGGGCCATCCCCGCCGTAACTCGAGAATATACCCCAGGTTCCCGCCGCAACTCGAGAAAAATCATGAGACTTCCCCCTCGTCGTGAGAAGAGGCCCGATTCCCCTGCACTGAGTGCAGAGCAATTCCGTGTTGCACATCACACAGGAAAGGAGCCTTTATTTCCTTGATGGCACTCCAGAGAAACCCCAAGAACACTGTTTCAAGGCTAGAGGGATCCTGAGGTCACTGTAGCAACATGAAAGAGCTCCGTGGACCAAAAATCAACTCGAGATGAGAGGTTAGCCCCTGGCTTCAACTCCAGGGGAATACCACCTTACCAGAAGCACCTCAAGAGGAGGCTTCTCTCAGCTCTAGGTATGTGAGAGGGACCCTGAGTTTCCGGCCTCAAGTGGAATGGACACCACGATGCCCTGACTCAAAATAAGGCCGGATATCCCTGCAGTGACTTGAATGCAGGCTCGTCTTGCATCTCCCAAGACGAAAGGATGTTTGAATCCCCTGCGGAGAACACAGAGAAAAACCAAGTTCCCCACCTCATCGCGACCAGAGGCCTCACATCCTTTGAAAACTCCAGAGGTACGCGGAGATCAGTGCCTCCAAAGGAGACGATGCCTGCCTCCTCGTGAAACTTGATAGGAGTCCCAGGATTTCTGTGGCACGTGGAAAGGGACCCTTGGTCTCCCGCCTCAGCTAGAGAGGCGTCCCAATTGCCCTGCCAAGCCTCGAGGTGAATCCCGAGTTGTCCCTCGCAACTAGGCAGGAGTCCTGACGTCGCTGAACAAACACGTGTGTGGAAGGGCCATCCCCGCCGTAACTCGAGAATTTACCCCAGGTTCCCGCCGCAACTCGAGAAAAACCATGAGCTTTCCCCCTCGCCGCGAAAAGAGGCCCGATTCCCCTGCACTGCGTGCAGAGCAATTCCGTGTTGCACATCACACATGAAAGGATCCTTGGTTTCCTTGATGGCACTCCAGAGAAACCCCAAGAACACTGTTTCAAGGCTAGAGGGATCCTGAGGTCACTGTAGAAACACGAAGAGCTCCGTGGACCAAGAATCAACTCGAGATGAGAGGTTAGTCCCTGGCTTCCCCTCCAGAGGAATACCACCTTACCACAAGCACCTCAAGAGGAGTCTTCTCTCAGCTCTAGGTATGTGAGAGGGACCCTGAGTTTGCGGCCTCAAGTGGAATGGACTCCGCGATGCCCTGACTCGAAATAAGGCCGGATATCCCTGCAGTGACTTGAATGCAGGCTCGTCTTGCATCTCCCAAGACGAAAGGATGTCTGAATCCCCTGTGGAGACCACAGAGAAAGACCTAGTTCCCCACCTCATCGCGACCGGAGGCCTCACATCCTTTGAAAACTCCAGAGGTACAGGGAGATCAGTGCCTCCAAAGGAGACGATGCCTGACTCCTCGTGAAACTTGATAGGAGTCCCAGGATTCCTGTGGCACGTTGAAAGGGACCCTTGGTCTCCCGGCTCAGCTGGAGAGGCGTCCCAATTGCCCTGCCAAGCCTCGAGGAGAATCCCGAGTTGTCCCTCGCAACTAGGCAGGATTCCTGACGTCGCTGAACAAACACGTGTGTGGAAGGGCCATCCCCGTCGTAACTCGAGAATATATCCCAGGTTCCCGCCGCAACTCGAGAAAAACCATGAGACTTCCCCCTCGCCGCGAGATGAGGCCCGATTCCCCTGCACTGCGTGCAGAGCAATTCCGTGTTGCACATCACACAGGAAAGGAGCCTTGATTTCCTTGATGGCACTCCAGCGAAACCCCAAGAACACTGTTTCAAGGCTAGAGGGATCCTGAGGTCACTGTAGCAACACGAAAGAACTCCGTGGACCCAAAACCAACTCGAGATGAGAGGTTAGTCCCTGGCTTCGACTCCAGACGAATACCACCTTACCACAAGCACCTCAAGAGGAGGCTTCTCTCAGCTAGGAATGTGCGAGGGACCCTGAATTTGCGACCTCACGTGGAATGGACACCGCGATGCCCTGACTCGAAATAAGGCCGGATATCCCTGCAGTGTCTTGAATGCAGGCTCGTCTTGCATCTCCCAAGACGAAAGGATGTCTGAATCCCCTCTGGAGACCACAGAGAAAGACCTAGTTCCCCACCTCATCGCGACCGGAGGCCTCACATCCTTTGAAAACTCCAGAGGTACGCGGAGATCAGTGCCTCCAAAGGAGACGATGCCTGACTCCTCGTGAAACTTGATAGGAGTCCCAGGATTCCTGTGGCACGTGGAAAGGGACCCTTGGTCTCCGGCCTCAGCTGGAGAGGAGTCCCAATTGCCCTGCCAAGCCTCGAGGAGAAACCCGATTTATCCCTCGCAACTAGGCAGGAGTCCTGATGTTGCTGAACAAACACGTGTGTGTCAGGGTCATCCCCGTCGTAACTCGAGAATATACCCCAGGTTCCCGCCGCAACTCGAGAAAAACCATGAGACTTCCCCCTCACCGCGAGATGAGGCCCGATTCCCCTGCACTGCCTGCAGAGCAATTCCGTGTTTCACATCACACATGAAAGGAGCTTTGATTTCCGTGATGGCACTCAAGAGAAACCCCAAGAACACTGTTTCAAGGCTAGAGGGATCCTGAGGTCACTGTAGCAACACGAAAGTGCTCCGTGGAATAAAAACCAACTCGAGATGAGAGGTTAGTCCCTGGCTTCGACTCCAGAGGAATACCACCTTACCACAAGCACCTCAAGAGGAGGCTTCTCTCAGCTCTAGGTATGGGAGAGGGACCCTGAGTTTGGGGACTCACATGGAATGAACACCGCGATGCCCTGACTCGAAATAAGGCCGGATATCCCTGCAGTGACTTGAATGCAGGCTCGTCTTGCATCTCCCAAGACGAAAGGATGTCTGAATCCCCTGTGGAGACCACAGAGAAAGACCTAGTTCCCCACCTCATCGCGACCGGAGGCCTCACATCCTTTGAGAACTCCAGAGGTACGCGGAGATGAGTGCCTCCAAAGGAGATGATTCCTGACTCCTCGTGAAACTTGTTAGGAGTCCCAGGATTCCTGTGGCACGTGGAAAGGGACCCTTGGTCTCCCGCCTCAGCTAGAGAGGCGTCCCAATTGCCCTGCCAAGCCTCGAGGAGAATCCCGAGTTGTCCCTCCCAGCTAGGCAGGAGTCCTGACGTCGCTGAACAAACACGTGTTTGGAAGGGCCCTCCCCGTCGTAACTCGAGAATATACCCCAGGTTCCCGCCGCAACTCGAGAAAAACCATGAGACTTCCCCCTCGACGCGAGATGAGGCCCGATTCCCATGCACTGCGTGCAGAGCAATTCCGTGTTGCACATCACACAGGAAAGGAGCCTTGATTTCCTTGATGGCACTCCAGAGAAACCCCAAGAACACTGTTTCAAGGCTAGAGGGATCCTGAGGTCACTGTAGCAACACGAAAGAGCTCCGTGGACTCAAAACCAACTCGAGATGAGAGGTTAGTCCCTGGCTTCGACTCCAGACGAATACCACCTTACCACAAGCACCTCAAGAGGAGGCTTCTCTCAGTAGGTATGTGCGAGGGACCCTGAATTTGCGACCTCACGTGGAATGGACCCGCGATGCCCTGACTCGAAATAAGGCCGGATATCCCTGCAGTGACTTGAATGCAGGCTCGTCTTGCATCTCCCAAGACGAAAGGTTGTCTGAATCCCCTGTGGAGACCACAGAGAACGCCCTAGTTCCCCACCTCATCGCGACCGGAGGCCTCACATCCTTTGAAAACTCCAGAGGTACGCGGAGATGAGTGCCTCCAAAGGAGACGATGCCTGACTCCTCGTGAAACTTGATAGGAGTCCCAGGACTCCTGTGGCACGTGGAAAGGGACCCTTGGTCTCCGGCCTCAGCTGGAGAGGCGTTCCAATTGCCCTGCCAGGCCTCGAGGAGAATCCCGAGTTGTCCCTGGCAACTAGGCAGGAGTCCTGCCGTCGCTGAACAAACACGTGTGTGGAAGGGCCATCCCCGTCCTATCTCGAGAATATACCCCAGGTTCCCGCCGCAACTGGAGAAAAACCATGAGACTTCCCCCTCCCCGGGAGACGAGTCCCGATTCCCCTGCACTGCGCGCAAAGATATTCCGTGTTGCACATCACACATGAAAGGAGCCTTGATTTCCTTGATGGCACTCCAGAGAAACCCCAAGAACACTGTTTATAGGCTAGAGGGATCCTGAGGTCATTGTAGCAACACAAAAGAGCTCCGTGGACCAAGAATCAACTCGAGATGAGAGGTTAATCCCTGGCTTCGCCTCCAGAGGAATACCACCTTACCACAAGCACCTCAAGAGGAGTCTTCTCTCAGCTCTAGGTATGTGAGAGGAACCCTGAGTTTGCGGCCTCAAGTGGAATGGACTCCGCCATGCCCTGACTCGAAATAAGGCCGGATATCCCTGCAGTGACTTGAATGCAGGCTCGTCTTGCATCTCCCAAGACGAAAGAATGTCTGAATCCCCTGTGGAGACCACAGAGAAAGACCTAGTTCCTTGGTCTATTTCTGTGAAAAATACCGTTGGTAGCTTGATAGGGATTGCATTGAATCTATAGATTGCTTTCGGTAGAATAGCTATTTTGACAATATTGATTCTTCCAATCCATGAACACGGTATGTTTCTCCATCTGTTTGTGTCCTCTTTGATTTCTTTCATCAGTGATTTATAGTTTTCTATGTATAGGTCTTTTGTTTCTTTAGGTAGATATACTCCTAAGTATTTTATTCTTTTTGTTGCAATGGTGAATGGTATTGTTTCCTTAATTTCTCTTTCTGTTTTTTCATCGTTAGTATATAGGAATGCAAGGGATTTCTGTGTGTTAATTTTATATCCTGCAACTTTACTATATTCATTGATTAGTTCTAGTAATTTTCTGGTAGAGTCTTTAGGGTTTTCTATATAGAGGATCATGTCATCACAGAACTAGACCAAAGAATTTCACAATTTGTATGGAAATACAAAAAACCTCGAATAGCCAAAGTAATCTTGAAAAAGAAGAATGGAACTGGAGGAATCAACCTGCCTGACTTCAGACTCTACTACAAAGCCACAGTCATCAAGACAGTGTGGTACTGGCACAAAGACAGAAATATAGACCAATGGAACAGAATAGAAAGCCCAGAGATAAATCCACGAACCTATGGACACCTTATCTTTGACAAAGGAGGCAAGGATATACAATGGAAAAAAGACAACCTCTTTAACAAGTGGTGCTGGGAAAACTGGTCAACCACTTGCAAAAGAATGAAACTAGAACACTTTCTAACACCATACACAAAAATAAACTCAAAATGGATTAAAGATCTAAATGTAAGACCAGAAACTATAAAACTCCTAGAGGAGAACATAGGCAAAACACTCTCCGACATAAATCACAGCAAGATCCTCTATGACCCACCTCCCAGAATATTGGAAATAAAAGCAAAACTAAACAAATGGGATCTAATGAAACTTAAAAGCTTTTGCACTACAAAAGAAACTATAAGTAAGGTGAAAAGACAGCCGTCAGATTGGGAGAAAATAATAGCAAATGAAGAAACAGACAAAGGATTAATCTCAAAAATATACAAGCAACTCCTGCAGCTCAATTCCAGAAAAATAAATGACCCAATCCAAAAATGGGCCAGAGAACTAAACAGACATTTCTTCAAAGAAGACATACAGATGGCTAACAAACACATGAAAAGGTGCTCAACATCACTCATTATTAGAGAAATGCAAATCAAAACCACAATGAGGTACCATTACACACCAGTCAGGATGGCTGCTATCCAAAAGTCTACAAGCAATAAATGCTGGAGAGGCTGTGGAGAAAAGGGAACCCTCTTACACTGTTGGTGGGAATGCAAACTAGTACAGCCACTATGGAAAACAGTGTGGAGATTCCTTAAAAAACTGGAAATAGAACTGCCATATGACCCAGCAATACCACTTCTGGGCATACACACTGAGGAAACCAGATCTGAAAGAGACACATGCACCCCAATGTTCATCGCAGCACTGTTTATAATAGCCAGGACATGGAAGCAACCTAGATGCCCATCAGCAGATGAATGGATAAGGAAGCTGTGGGACATATACACCATGGAATTTTACTCAGCCGTCAAAAAGAATTCATTTGAACCAGTCCTAATGAGATGGATGAAACTGGAGACCCTTATACAGAGTGAAGTAAGCCAGAAAGATAAAGAACATTACAGCATACTAACACATATATATGGAATTTAGAAAGATGGTAACGATAACCCTATATGCAAAACAGAAAAAGAGACACAGAAATACAGAACAGACTTTTGAACTCTGTGGGAGAAGGTGAGGGTGGGATGTTTCAAAAGAACAGCATGTATACTATCTATGGTGAAACAGATCACCAGCCCAGGTGGGATGCATGAGACAAGTGCTCCGGCCTGGTGCACTGGGAAGACCCAGAGGAATCGGGTGGAGAGGGAGATGGGAGGGGGGATCGGGATGGGGAATAAGTGTAAATCTATGGCTGATTCATATCAATGTATGACAAGACCCACTGAAATGTTGTGAAGTAATTAGCCTCCAACTAATAAAAAAAATTAAAAAAAAAAAAAAAAAAAAAGAAAAAAAAAAAAAAAAAGAAAGACCTAGTTCCCCTCCTCATCGCGACCGGAGGCCTCACATCCTTTGAAAACTCCAGAGGTACGCGGAGATCAGTGCCTCCAAAGGAGACGATGCCTGGCTCTTCGTGAAACTTGATAGGAGTCCCAGGATTCCTGTGGCACGTGGAAAGGGACCCTTGGTCTCCCGCCTCAGCTAGAGAGGCGTCCCAATTGCCCTGCCAAGCCTCGAGGAGAATCCCGAGTTGTCCATCCCAGCTAGGCAGGAGTCCTGACGTCGCTGAACAAACACGTGTTTGGAAGGGCCCTCCCCGTCGTAACTCGAGAATATACCCCAGGTTCCCGCCGCAACTCGAGAAAAACCATGAGACTTCTCCCAAGCCGCGAGATGAGGCCCGATTCCCCTGCACTGCGTGCAGAGCAATTCCGTGTTGCACATCACACAGGAAAGGAGCCTTGATTTCCTTGATGGCACTCCAGAGAAACCCCAAGAAGACTGTTTCAAGGCTAGAGGGATACTGAGGTCACTGTAACAACACGAAAGGGCTCCGTGGACCAAGAATCAACTCGAGATGAGAGGTTAGTCCCTGGCTTCGACTCCAGAGGAATAGCACCTTACCACAAGCACCTCAAGAGGAGGCTTCTCTCAGCTCTAGGTATGTGAGAGGGACCCTGAGTTTGCGGCCTCAAGTGGAATGGACACCGCGATGCCCTGACTCGAAATAAGGCCGGATATCCCTGCAGTAACTTGAATGCAGGCTCGTCTTGCATCTCCCAAGACGAAAGGATGTCTGAATCCCCTGTGAAGACCACAGAGAAAGACCTAGTTCCCCACCTCATCGCGACCGGAGGCCTCACATCATTTGAAAATTCCAGAGGTACGCGGAGATCAGTGCCTCCAAAGGAGACGATGCCTGCCGCCTCGTGAATCTTGATAGGAGTCCCAGGATTCCTGTGGCACGTGGAAAGGGACCCTTGGTCTCCCGCCTCAGCTGGAGAGTCGTCCCAATTGCCCTGCCAAGCCTCGAGGAGAATCCCGAGTTGTCCCTCGCAACTAGGCAGGAGTCCTGACGTCGCTGAACAAACACGTGTGTGGAAGGGCCATCCCCGTCGAAACTCGAGAATATACCCCAGGTTCCCGCCGCAACTCGAGAAAAACCATGAGACTTCCCCCTCCCTGGGAGACGAGTCCCGATTCCCCTGCACTGCGCGCAAAGAAATTCCGTGTTGCACATCACACATGAAAGGAGCCGTGATTTCCTTGATGGCACTCCAGAGAAACCCCAAGAACACTGTTTCAAGTCTAGAGGGATGCTGAGGTCACTGTCGCAACACGAAAGAGCTCCGTGGACCAAAAATTAACTCGAGATGAGAGGTTAGTCCCTGGCTTCGACTCCAGAGAAATACCACCTTACCACAAGCACCTCAAGAGGAGGCTTCTCTCAGCTCTAGGTATGGGAGAGGGACCCTGAGTTTGCGGCCTTAAGTGGAATGGACACCGCGATGCCCTGACTCGAAATAAGGCCGGATGTCCCTGCAGTGACTTGAATGCAGGCTCGTCTTGCATCTCCCAAGACGAAAGGATGTCTGAATCCCCTGTGAAGACCACAGAGAAAGAACTACTTCCTCACCTCATCGCGACCGGAGGCCTCAAATCATTTGAAAATTCCAGAGGTACGCGGAGATGAGTGCCTCCAAAGGAGACGATGCCTAACTCCTCGTGAAACTTGAAAGGAGTCCCAGGATTCCTGTGGCACGTGGAAAGGGACCCTTGGTCTCCCGCCTCAGCTGAAGAGGCATCCCAATTGCCCTGCCAAGCCTTGAGGAGAATCCCGAATTGTCCCTCGCAACTAGGCAGGAGTCCTGACGTCGCTGAAGAAACACGTGTGTGGAAGGGCCATCCCCGTCGTAACTCGAGAATATACCCCAGGTTCCCGCCACAACTCGAGAAAAACCATGAGACTTCCCCCTCGACGCGAGATGAGGCCCGATTCCCCTGCACTGCGTGCAGAGCAATTCCGTGTTGCACATCACATAAGAAAGGAGCCTTGATTTCCTTCATGGCACTCCAGAGAAACCCCAAGAACACTGTTTCAAGGCTAGAGGGATCCTGAGGTCACTGTAGCAACACGAAAGAGCTCCGTGGACCCAAAACCAACTCGAGATGAGAGGTTAGTCCCTGGCTTCGACTCCAGACGAATACCACCTTACCACAAGCACCTGAAGAGGAGGCTTCTCTCAGCTAGGTATGTGCGAGGGACCCTGAATTTGCGACCTCACGTGGAATGGACACCGCGATGCCCTGACTCGAAATAAGGCCGGATATCCCTGCAGTGACTTGAATGCAGGCTCGTCTTGCATCTCCCAAGACGAAAGGATGTCTGAGTCCCCTGTGGAGACCACAGAGAACGCCCTAGTTCCCCACATCATCGCGACCCTAGGCCTCACATCCTTTGAAAACTCCAGAGGTACGCGGAGATGAGTGCCACCAAAGGTGACGATGCCTGCCTCCTCGTGAAACTTGATAGGAGTCCCAGGATTCCTGTGGCACGTGGAAAGGGACCCTTGGTCTCCGGCCTTAGCTGGAGAGGCGTCCCAATTGCCTGCCAGGCCTCGAGGAGAATCCCGATTTGTCCCTCGCAACTAGGCAGGAATCCTGATGTCGCTGAACAAACACGTGTGTGGCAGGGCCATCCCCGTCGTAACTCGAGAATATACCCCAGGTTCCCGCCGCAACTCGAGAAAAACCATGAGACTTCCCCCTCGCCGCGAGATGAGGCCCGATTCCCCTGCACTGCGTGCAGAGTAATTCCTAGTTGCACATCACATAAGAAAGGAGCCTTGATTTCCTTGATGGCACTCCAGAGAAACCCCAAGAACACTGTTTCAAGGCTAGAGGGATCCTGAGGTCACTGTAGCAACATGAAAGAGCTCCGTGGACCAAAAATCAACTCGAGATTAGAGATTAGTCCCTGGCTTCGACTCCAGAGGAATACCACCATACCACAAGCACCTCAAGAGGAGGCTTCTCTCAGTAGGTATGTGCGAGGGACCCTGAATTTGCGACATCACGTGGAATGGACCCGCGATGCCCTGACTCGAAATAAGGCCGGATATCCCTGCAGTGACTTGAATGCAGGCTCGTCTTGCATCTCCCAAGACGAAAGGTTGTCTGAATCCCCTGTGGAGACCACAGAGAACGCCCTAGTTCCTTGGTCTATTTCTGTGAAAAATACCGTTGGTAGCTTGATAGGGATTGCATTGAATCTATAGATTGCTTTCGGTAGAATAGCCATTTTGACAATATTGATTCTTCCAATCCATGAACACGGTATGTTTCTCCATCTGTTTGTGTCCTCTTTGATTTCTTTCATCAGTGTTTTATAGTTTTCTATGTATAGGTCTTTTGTTTCTTTAGGTAGATATACTCCTCAGTATTTTATTCTTTTTGTTGCAATGGTGAATGGTGTTGTTTCCTTAATTTCTCTTTCTGTTTTTTCATTGTTAGTATATAGGAATGCAAGGGATTTCTGTGTGTTAATTTTATATCCTGCAACTTTACTATATTCATTGATTAGTTCTAGTAATTTTCTGGTAGAGTCTTTAGGGTTTTCTATATAGAGGATCATGTCATCACAGAACTAGACCAAAGAATTTCACAATTTGTATGGAAATACAAAAAACCTCGAATAGCCAAAGTAATCTTGAAAAAGAAGAATGGAACTGGAGGAATCAACCTGCCTGACTTCAGACTCTACTACAAAGCCACAGTCATCAAGACAGTGTGGTACTGGCACAAAGACAGAAATATAGACCAATGGAACAGAATAGAAAGCCCAGAGATAAATCCACGAACCTATGGACACCTTATCTTTGACAAAGGAGGCAAGGATATACAATGGAAAAAAGACAACCTCTTTAACAAGTGGTGCTGGGAAAACTGGTCAACCACTTGCAAAAGAATGAAACTAGAACACTTTCTAACACCATACACAAAAATAAACTCAAAATGGATTAAAGATCTAAATGTAAGACCAGAAACTATAAAACTCCTAGAGGAGAACATAGGCAAAACACTCTCCGACATAAATCACAGCAAGATCCTCTATGACCCACCTCCCAGAATATTGGAAATAAAAGCAAAACTAAACAAATGGGATCTAATGAAACTTAAAAGCTTTTGCACTACAAAAGAAACTATAAGTAAGGTGAAAAGACAGCCGTCAGATTGGGAGAAAATAATAGCAAATGAAGAAACAGACAAAGGATTAATCTCAAAAATATACAAGCAACTCCTGCAGCTCAATTCCAGAAAAATAAATGACCCAATCCAAAAATGGGCCAGAGAACTAAACAGACATTTCTCCAAAGAAGACATACAGATGGCTAACAAACACATGAAAAGGTGCTCAACATCACTCATTATTAGAGAAATGCAAATCAAAACCACAATGAGGTACCATTACACACCAGTCAGGATGGCTGCTATCCAAAAGTCTACAAGCAATAAATGCTGGAGAGGCTGTGGAGAAAAGGGAACCCTCTTACACTGTTGGTGGGAATGCAAACTAGTACAGCCACTATGGAAAACAGTGTGGAGATTCCTTAAAAAACTGGAAATAGAACTGCCATATTACCCAGCAATACCACTTCTGGGCATACACACTGAGGAAACCAGATCTGAAAGAGACACATGCACCCCAATGTTCATCGCAGCACTGTTTATAATAGCCAGGACATGGAAGCAACCTAGATGCCCATCAGCAGATGAATGGATAAGGAAGCTGTGGGACATATACACCATGGAATTTTACTCAGCCGTCAAAAAGAATTCATTTGAACCAGTCCTAATGAGATGGATGAAACTGGAGACCCTTATACAGAGTGAAGTAAGCCAGAAAGATAAAGAACATTACAGCATACTAACACATATATATGGAATTTAGAAAGATGGTAACGATAACCCTATATGCAAAACAGAAAAAGAGACACAGAAATACAGAACAGACTTTTGAACTCTGTGGGAGAAGGTGAGGGTGGGATGTTTCAAAAGAACAGCATGTATACTATCTATGGTGAAACAGATCACCAGCCCAGGTGGGATGCATGAGACAAGTACTCCGGCCTGGTGCACTGGGAAGACCCAGAGGAATCGGGTGGAGAGGGAGATGGGAGGGGGGATCGGGATGGGGAATAAGTGTAAATCTATGGCTGATTCATATCAATGTATGACAAGACCCACTGAAATGTTGTGAAGTAATTAGCCTCCAACTAATAAAAAAAATTAAAAAAAAAAAAAAAAAAGAAAAAAAAAAAAAAAAAAGAAAGACCTAGTTCCCCTCCTCATCGCGACCGGAGGCCTCACATCCTTTGAAAACTCCAGAGGTACGCGGAGATCAGTGCCTCCAAAGGAGACGATGCCTGGCTCTTCGTGAAACTTGATAGGAGTCCCAGGATTCCTGTGGCACGTGGAAAGGGACCCTTGGTCTCCCACCTCAGCTAGAGAGGCGTCCCAATTGCCCTGCCAAGCCTCGAGGAGAATCCCGAGTTGTCCATCCCAGCTAGGCAGGAGTCCTGACGTCGCTGAACAAACACGTGTTTGGAAGGGCCCTCCCCGTCGTAACTCGAGAATATACCCCAGGTTCCCGCCGCAACTCGAGAAAAACCATGAGACTTCTCCCAAGCCGCGAGATGAGGCCCGATTCCCCTGCACTGCGTGCAGAGCAATTCCGTGTTGCACATCACACAGGAAAGGAGCCTTGATTTCCTTGATGGCACTCCAGAGAAACCCCAAGAAGACTGTTTCAAGGCTAGAGGGATACTGAGGTCACTGTAGCAACACGAAAGGGCTCCGTGGACCAAGAATCAACTCGAGATGAGAGGTTAGTCCCTGGCTTCGACTCCAGAGGAATAGCACCTTACCACAAGCACCTCAAGAGGAGGCTTCTCTCAGCTCTAGGTATGTGAGAGGGACCCTGAGTTTGCGGCCTCAAGTGGAATGGACACCGCGATGCCCTGACTCGAAATAAGGCCGGATATCCCTGCAGTAACTTGAATGCAGGCTCGTCTTGCATCTCCCAAGACGAAAGGATGTCTGAATCCCCTGTGAAGACCACAGAGAAAGACCTAGTTCCCCACCTCATCGCGACCGGAGGCCTCACATCATTTGAAAATTCCAGAGGTACGCGGAGATCAGTGCCTCCAAAGGAGACGATGCCTGCCGCCTCGTGAATCTTGATAGGAGTCCCAGGATTCCTGTGGCACGTGGAAAGGGACCCTTGGTCTCCCGCCTCAGCTGGAGAGTCGTCCCAATTGCCCTGCCAAGCCTCGAGGAGAATCCCGAGTTGTCCCTCGCAACTAGGCAGGAGTCCTGACGTCGCTGAACAAACACGTGTGTGGAAGGGCCATCCCCGTCGAAACTCGAGAATATACCCCAGGTTCCCGCCGCAACTCGAGAAAAACCATGAGACTTCCCCCTCCCCGTGAGACGAGTCCCGATTCCCCTGCACTGCGCGCAAAGAAATTCCGTGTTGCACATCACACATGAAAGGAGCCGTGATTTCCTTGATGGCACTCCAGAGAAACCCCAAGAACACTGTTTCAAGTCTAGAGGGATGCTGAGGTCACTGTCGCAACACGAAAGAGCTCCGTGGACCAAAAATTAACTCGAGATGAGAGGTTAGTCCCTGGCTTCGACTCCAGAGAAATACCACCTTACCACAAGCACCTCAAGAGTAGGCTTCTCTCAGCTCTAGGTATGGGAGAGGGACCCTGAGTTTGCGACCTCACGTGGAATGGACCCGCGATGCCCTGACTCGAAATAAGGCCGGATATCCCTGCAGTGACTTGAATGCAGGCTCGTCTTGCATCTCCCAAGACGAAAGGTTGTCTGAATCCCCTGTGGAGACCACAGAGAACGCCCTAGTTCCCCACCTCATCGCGACCGGAGGCCTCACATCCTTTGAAAACTCCAGAGGTACGCGGAGATGAGTGCCTCCAAAGGAGACGATGCCTGACTCCTCGTGAAACTTGATAGGAGTCCCAGGACTCCTGTGGCACGTGGAAAGGGACCCTTGGTCTCCGGCCTCAGCTGGAGAGGCGTCCCAATTGCCCTGCCAGGCCTCGAGGAGAATCCCGAGTTCTCCCTCGCAACTAGGCAGGAGTCCTGCCGTCGCTGAACAAACACGTGTGTGGAAGGGCCATCCCCGTCCTATCTCGAGAATATACCCCAGGTTCCCGCCGCAACTGGAGAAAAACCATGAGACTTCCCCCTCCCCGGGAGACGAGTCCCGATTCCCCTGCACTGCGCGCAAAGCTATTCCGTGTTGCACATCACACATGAAAGGAGCCTTGATTTCCTTGATGGCACTCCAGAGAAACCCCAAGAACACTGTTTCAAGGCTAGAGGGATGCTGAGGTCACTGTCGCAACACGAAAGAGCTCCGTGGACCAAAAATTAACTCGCGATAAGAGGTTAGTCCCTGGCTTCGACTCCAGAGAAATACCACCTTACCACAAGCACCTCAAGAGGAGGCTTCTCTCAGCTCTAGGTATGGGAGAGGGACCCTGAGTGTGCGGCCTTAAGTGGAATGGACACCGCGATGCCCTGACTCGAAATAAGGCCGGATGTCCCTGCAGTGACTTGAATGCAGGCTCGTCTTGCATCTCCCAAGACGAAAGGATGTCTGAATCCCCTGTGAAGACCACAGAGAAAGAACTACTTCCTCACCTCATCGCGACCGGAGGCCTCAAATCATTTGAAAACTCCAGAGGTACGCGGAGATGAGTGCCTCCAAAGGAGACGATGCCTGACTCCTCGTGAAACTTGAAAGGTGTCCCAGGATTCCTGTGGCACGTGGAAAGGGACCCTTGGTCTCCGGCCTCAGCTGGAGAGGCGTCCCAATTGCCCTGCCAAACCTCGAGGAGAATCCCGATTTGTCCCTCGCAACTAGGCAGGAATCCTGATGTCGCTGAACAAACACGTGTGTGGCAGGGCCATCCCCGTCGTAACTCGAGAATATACCCCAGGTTCCCGCCGCAACTCGAGAAAAACCATGAGACTTCCCCCTCGCCGCGAGATGAGGCCCGATTCCCCTGCACTGCGTGCAGAGCAATTCCGTGTTGCACATCACACAGGAAAGGAGCCTTGATTTCCTTGATGGCACTCCAGAGAAACCCCAAGAACACTGTTTCAAGGCTAGAGGGATCCTGAGGTCACTGTAGCAACACGAAAGAGTTCCGTGGACCAAGAATCAACTCGAGATGAGAGGTTAGTTCCTGCCTTCGTGTCCAGAGGAATACCACCTTACCACAAGCACCTCAAAGGAGGCTTCTCTCAGCTCTGTGTATGTGAGAGGGACCCTGAGTTTGCGGCCTCAAGTGGAATGGACACCCCGATGCCCTGACTCGAAATAAGGCCGGATATCCCTGCAGTGACTTGAATGCAGGCTCGTCTTGCATCTCCCAAGACGAAAGGATGTCTGAATCCCCTGTGGAGACCACAGAGAAAGACCTAGTTCCCCACCTCATCGCGACCGGAGGCCTCACATCCTTTGAAAACTCCAGAGGTACGCGGAGATCAGTGCCTCCAAAGGAGACGATGTCTGACTCCTCGTGAAACTTGATAGGAGTCCCAGGATTCCTGTGGCACGTGGAAAGGGACTCTTGGTCTCCCAGCTCAGCTGGAGAGCCGTCCCAATTGCCCTGCCAAGCCTCGAGGAGAATCCCGATTTGTCCCTCGCAACTAGGCAGGAGTCCTGAAGTCGCTGAACAAACACGTGTGTGGAAGGGCCATCTCCGTCGTATCTCAAGAATATACCCCAGGTTTCCGCCGCAACTTGAGAATAACCATGGGACTTCCCCTTCGCCGGGAGATGAGGCCCGATTCCCCTACACTGCGTGCAGAGTAATTCCATGTTGCACGTCACACATGAAAGGAGCCTTGGTTTCCTTGATGGCACTATAGAGAAACCCCAAGAACACTGTTTCAAGGCTAGCGGGATCCTGAGGTCACTGTAGCCACCCGAAAGAGCTCCGTCGACCAAAAATCAACTCGAGATGAGAGGTTAGTCCCTGGCTTCGACTCCAGAGGAATACCACCTTACTACAAGCACCTCAAGAGGAGGCTTCTCTCAGCTCTAGGTATGTGAGAGGGACCCTGACTTTGCGGCCTCAAGTGGAATGGACACCGCGATGCCCTGACTCGAAATAAGGCCGGATATCCCTGCAGTGACTTGAATGCATGCTCGTCTTGCATCTCCCAAGACGAAAGGATGTCTGAATCCCCTGTGGAGACCACAGAGAAAGACCTAGTTCCCCACCTCATCGCGACCGGAGGCCTCACATCCTTTGAAAACTCCAGAGGTACGCGGAGATCAGTGCCTCCAAAGGAGACGATGCCTGACTCCTCGTGAAACTTGATAGGAGTCCCAGGATTCCTGTGGCACGTTGAAAGGGACCCTTGGTCTCCCGCCTCAGCTGGAGAGGCGTCCCAATTGCCCTGCCAAGCCTCGAGGAGAATCCCGAGTTTTCCCTCGCAACTAGGCAGGAGTCCTGACGTCGCTGAACAAACACGTGTGTGGAAGGGCCATCCCCGTCGTAACTCGAGAATATACCCCCGGTTCCCGCCGCAACTCGAGAAAAACCATGAGACTTCCCCCTCGCCGCGAGATGAGGCCCGATTCCCCTGCACTGCGTGCAGAGTAATTCCTAGTTGCACATCACATAAGAAAGGAGCCTTGATTTCCTTGATGGCACTCCAGAGAAACCCCAAGAACACTGTTTCAAGGCTAGAGGGATCCTGAGGTCACTGTAGCAACATGAAAGAGCTCCGTGGACCAAAAATCAACTCGAGATTAGAGATTAGTCCCTGGCTTCGACTCCAGACGAATACCACCTTACCACAAGCACCTGAAGAGGAGGCTTCTCTCAGCTAGGTATGTGCGAGGGACCCTGAATTTGCGACCTCACGTGGAATGGACACTGCGATGCCCTGACTCGAAATAAGGCCGGATATCCCTGCAGTGACTTGAATGCAGGCTCGTCTTGCATCTCCCAAGACGAAAGGATGTCTGAGTCCCCTGTGGAGACCACAGAGAACGCCCTAGTTCCCGACCTCATCGCGACCGTAGGCCTCACATCCTTTGAAAACTCCAGAGGTACGCGGAGATGAGTGCCTCCAAAGGAGACGATGCCTGACTCCTCGTGAAACTTGATAGGAGTCCCAGGACTCCTGTGGCACGTGGAAAGGGACCCTTGGTCTCCGGCCTCAGCTGGAGAGGCGTCCCAATTGCCCTGCCAAGCCTCGAGGAGAATCCCGATTTGTCCCTCGCAACTAGGCAGGAATCCTGATGTCGCTGAACAAACACGTGTGTGGCAGGGCCATCCCCGTCGTAACTCGAGAATATACCCCAGGTTCCCGCCGCAACTCGAGAAAAACCATGAGACTTCCCCCTCGCCGCGAGATGAGGCCCGATTCCCCTGCACTGCGTGCAGAGCAATTCCGTGTTGCACATCACACAGGAAAGGAGCCTTGATTTCCTTGATGGCACTCCAGAGAAACCCCAAGAACACTGTTTCAAGGCTAGAGGGATCCTGAGGTCACTGTAGCAACACGAAAGAGTTCCGTGGACCAAGAATCAACTCGAGATGAGAGGTTAGTTCCTGCCTTCGTGTCCAGAGGAATACCACCTTACCACAAGCACCTCAAAGGAGGCTTCTCTCAGCTCTGTGTATGTGAGAGGGACCCTGAGTTTGCGGCCTCAAGTGGAATGGACACCCCGATGCCCTGACTCGAAATAAGGCCGGATATCCCTGCAGTGACTTGAATGCAGGCTCGTCTTGCATCTCCCAAGACGAAAGGATGTCTGAATCCCCTGTGGAGACCACAGAGAAAGACCTAGTTCCCCACCTCATCGCGACCCTAGGCCTCACATCCTTTGAAAACTTCAGAGGTATGCGGAGATCAGTGCCTCCAAAGGAGACGATGTCTGACTCCTCATGAAACTTGATAGGAGTCCCAGGATTCCTGTGGCACGTGGAAAGGGACTCTTGGTCTCCCACCTCAGCTGGAGAGGCGTCCCAATTGCCCTGCCAAGCCTCGAGGAGAATCCCGATTTGTCCCTCGCAACTAGGCAGGAGTCCTGACGTCGCTGAACAAACACGTGTGTGGAAGGGCCATCTCCGTCGTATCTCAAGAATATACCCCAGGTTTCCGCCGCAACTTGAGAATAACCATGGGACTTCCCCTTCGCCGGGAGATGAGGCCCGATTCCCCTACACTGCGTGCAGAGTAATTCCATGTTGCACGTCACACATGAAAGGAGCCTTGGTTTCCTTGATGGCACTATAGAGAAACCCCAAGAACACTGTTTCAAGGCTAGCGGGATCCTGAGGTCACTGTAGCCACCCGAAAGAGCTCCGTCGACCAAAAATCAACTCGAGATGAGAGGTTAGTCCCTGGCTTCGACTCCAGAGGAATACCACCTTACTACAAGCACCTCAAGAGGAGGCTTCTCTCAGCTCTAGGTATGTGAGAGGGACCCTGACTTTGCGGCCTCAAGTGGAATGGACACCGCGATGCCCTGACTCGAAATAAGGCCGGATATCCCTGCAGTGACTTGAATGCATGCTCGTCTTGCATCTCCCAAGACGAAAGGATGTCTGAATCCCCTGTGGAGACCACAGAGAAAGACCTAGTTCCCCACCTCATCGCGACCGGAGGCCTCACATCCTTTGAAAACTCCAGAGGTACGCGGAGATCAGTGCCTCCAAAGGAGACGATGCCTGACTCCTCGTGAAACTTGATAGGAGTCCCAGGATTCCTGTGGCACGTTGAAAGGGACCCTTGGTCTCCTGCCTCAGCTGGAGAGGCGTCCCAATTGCCCTGCCAAGCCTCGAGGAGAATCCCTAGTTTTCCCTCGCAACTAGGCAGGAGTCCTGACGTCGCTGAACAAACACGTGTGTGGAAGGGCCATCCCCGTCGTAACTCGAGAATATACCCCCGGTTCCCGCCGCAACTCGAGAAAAACCATGAGACTTCCCCCTCGCCGCGAGATGACGCCCGATTCCCCTGCACTGCGTGCAGAGTAATTCCTAGTTGCACATCACATAAGAAAGGAGCCTTGATTTCCTTGATGGCACTCCAGAGAAACCCCAAGAACACTGTTTCAAGGCTAGAGGGATCCTGAGGTCACTGTAGCAACATGAAAGAGCTCCGTGGACCAAAAATCAACTCGAGATTAGAGATTAGTCCCTGGCTTCGACTCCAGAGGAATACCACCATACCACAAGCACCTCAAGAGGAGGCTTCTCTCAGCTCTAGGTATGGGAGAGGGACCCTGAATTTGCGACCTCACGTGGAATGGACACCGCGATGCCCTGACTCGAAATAAGGCCGGATATCCCTGCAATGACTTGAATGCAGGCTCGTCTTGCATCTCCCAAGACGAAAGGATGTCTGAATCCCCTCTGGAGACCACAGAGAAAGACGTAGTTCGCCACCTCATCGCGACCGGAGGCCTCACATCCTTTGAAAACTCCAGAGGTACACAGAGATCAGTGCCTCCAAAGGAGACGATGCCTGACTCCTCGTGAAACTTGATAGGAGTCCCAGGATTTCCGTGGCACGTGGAAAGGGACCCTTGGTCTCCCGCCTCAGCTGGAGAGGCGTCCCAATTGCCCCTGCCAAGCCTCGAGGAGAATCCCGAGTTGTCCCTCGCAACTAGGAAGGAGTTCTGACGTCGCTGAACAAACACGTGTGTGGAAGGGCCATCCCCGCCGTAACTCAAGAATATACCCCAGGTTCCCGCCGCAACTCGAGAAAAACCATGAGACTTCCCCCTCACCGCGAGATGAGGCCCGATTCCCCTGCACTGCGTGCAGAGCAATTCCGTTTTGCACATCACACATGAAAGGAGCCTTGATTTCCTTCATGGTACTCCAGAGAAACCCCAAGAACACTGTTTCAAGGCTAGAGGGATCCTGAGGTCACTGTAGCAACATGAAAGAGCTCCGTGGACCAAAAACCAAATCGAGATGAGAGGTTAGTCCCTGGCTTCGACTCCAGAGGAATACCACCTTACCACAAGCACCTCAAGGGGAGGCTTTTCTCAGTTCTAGATATGTGAGAGGGACCCTGAGTTTGCCCCCTGAAGTGGAATGGACACGGGGATGCCCTGACTCGAACTAAGGCCGGATATCCCTGCAGTGAATTGAATGCAGGCTCGTCTTGCATCTCCCAAGATGAAAGGATGTCTGAATACCCTGTGGAGACCACAGAGAAAGATCTAGTTCCCCACCTCATCGCGACCGGAGGCCTCACATCCTTTGAAAACTCCAGAGGTACGCGGAGATCAGTGCCTCCAAAGGAGACGATGCCTGACTCCTCGTCAAACTTGATAGGAGTCCCAGGATTCCTGTGGCACGTGGAAAGGGACCCTTGGTCTCCTGGCTCAGCTGGAGAGGCGTCCCAATTGCCCTGCCAAGTCTCGAGGAGAACCCCGAGTTTTCCCTCGCAACTAGGCAGGAGTCCTGACGTCGCTGAACAAACACGTGGATGGAAGTGCCATCCCCGTCGTAACTCGAGAATATACCCCAGGTTCCCGCCGCAACTCGAGAAAGATCATGAGACTTCCCCCTTACCGCAAGATGAGGCCCGATTCCCCTGCACTGCGTGCAGAGCAATTCCGTGTTGCACATCACACAGGAAAGGAGCCTTGATTTCCTTCATGGCACTCCAGAGAAACCCCAAGAACACTGTTTCAAGGCTAGAGGGATCCTGAGGTCACTGTAGCAACACGAAAGGGCTCCATGGACCAAGAATCAACTCGAGATGAGAGGTTAGTCCCTGGCTTCGACTCCAGAGGAATACCACCTTACCACAAGCACCTCAAGAGGAGGCTTCTCTCAGCTCTAGGTATGTGAGAGGGACCCTGAGTTTGCGGCCTCAAGTGGAATGGACACCCCGATGCCCTGACTCGAAATAAGGCTGGATATCCCTGCAGTGACTTGAATGCAGGCTCGTCATGCATCTCCCAAGAAGAAAGGATGTCTGAATCCCCTGTGGAGACCACAGAGAAAGACCTAGTTCCCCACCTCATCGCGACCGGAGGCCTCACATCCTTTGAAAACTCCAGAGGTATGCAGAGATCAGTGCCTCCAAAGGAGACGAAGCCTGACTCCTCGTGAAACTTGACAGGAGTCCCAGGATTCCTGTGGCACGTGGAAAGGGACACTTGGTCTCCCGCCTCACCTGGAGAGGTGTTCCAATTGCCCTGCCAAGCCTCGATTAGAATCCCGATTTGTCCCTCGCAACTAGGCAGGAGTCCTGACGTCGCTGAACATACACGTGTGTGGAAGGGCCATCCCCGACGTAACTCGAGAATATACCCCAGGTTCCCGCCGCAACTCGAGAAAAACCATGAGCCTTCCCCCTCGCCGCGAGATGAGGCCCGATTCCCCTGCACTGCGTGCAGAGCAATTCCGTGTTACACATCACACATGAAAGGAGCCTTGATTTCCTTGATGGCACTCCAGAGAAACTGCAAGAACACTGTTTCAAGGCTAGAGGGATCCTGAGGTCATTGTAGCAACACAAAAGAGCTCCGTGGACCAAGAATCAACTCGAGATGAGAGGTTAATCCCTGGCTTCGCCTCCAGAGGAATACCACCTTACCACAAGCACCTCAAGAGGAGTCTTCTCTCAGCTCTAGGTATGTGAGAGGAACCCTGAGTTTGCGGCCTCAAGTGGAATGGACTCCGCCATGCCCTGACTCGAAATAAGGCCGGATATCCCTGCAGTGACTTGAATGCAGGCTCGTCTTGCATCTCCCAAGACGAAAGAATGTCTGAATCCCCTGTGGAGACCACAGAGAAAGACCTAGTTCCTTGGTCTAGTTCTGTGAAAAATACCGTTGGTAGCTTGATAGGGATTGCATTGAATCTATAGATTGCTTTCGGTAGAATAGCTATTTTGACAATATTGATTCTTCCAATCCATGAACACGGTATGTTTCTCCATCTGTTTGTGTCCTCTTTGATTTCTTTCATCAGTGTTTTATAGTTTTCTATGTATAGGTCTTTTGTTTCTTTAGGTAGATATACTCCTAAGTATTTTATTCTTTTTGTTGCAATGGTGAATGGTATTGTTTCCTTAATTTCTCTTTCTGTTTTTTCATTGTTAGTATATAGGAATGCAAGGGATTTCTGTGTGTTAATTTTATATCCTGCAACTTTACTATATTCATTGATTAGTTCTAGTAATTTTCTGGTAGAGTCTTTAGGGTTTTCTATATAGAGGATCATGTCATCACAGAACTAGACCAAAGAATTTCACAATTTGTATGGAAATACAAAAAACCTCGAATAGCCAAAGTAATCTTGAAAAAGAAGAATGGAACTGGAGGAATCAACCTGCCTGACTTCAGACTCTACTACAAAGCCACAGTCATCAAGACAGTGTGGTACTGGCACAAAGACAGAAATATAGACCAATGGAACAGAATAGAAAGCCCAGAGATAAATCCACGAACCTATGGACACCTTATCTTTGACAAAGGAGGCAAGGATATACAATGGAAAAAAGACAACCTCTTTAACAAGTGGTGCTGGGAAAACTGGTCAACCACTTGCAAAAGAATGAAACTAGAACACTTTCTAACACCATACACAAAAATAAACTCAAAATGGATTAAAGATCTAAATGTAAGACCAGAAACTATAAAACTCCTAGAGGAGAACATAGGCAAAACACTCTCCGACATAAATCACAGCAAGATCCTCTATGACCCACCTCCCAGAATATTGGAAATAAAAGCAAAACTAAACAAATGGGATCTAATGAAACTTAAAAGCTTTTGCACTACAAAAGAAACTATAAGTAAGGTGAAAAGACAGCCGTCAGATTGGGAGAAAATAATAGCAAATGAAGAAACAGACAAAGGATTAATCTCAAAAATATACAAGCAACTCCTGCAGCTCAATTCCAGAAAAATAAATGACCCAATCCAAAAATGGGCCAGAGAACTAAACAGACATTTCTCCAAAGAAGACATACAGATGGCTAACAAACACATGAAAAGGTGCTCAACATCACTCATTATTAGAGAAATGCAAATCAAAACCACAATGAGGTACCATTACACACCAGTCAGGATGGCTGCTATCCAAAAGTCTACAAGCAATAAATGCTGGAGAGGCTGTGGAGAAAAGGGAACCCTCTTACACTGTTGGTGGGAATGCAAACTAGTACAGCCACTATGGAAAACAGTGTGGAGATTCCTTAAAAAACTGGAAATAGAACTGCCATATGACCCAGCAATACCACTTCTGGGCATACACACTGAGGAAACCAGATCTGAAAGAGACACATGCACCCCAATGTTCATCGCAGCACTGTTTATAATAGCCAGGACATGGAAGCAACCTAGATGCCCATCAGCAGATGAATGGATAAGGAAGCTGTGGGACATATACACCATGGAATTTTACTCAGCCGTCAAAAAGAATTCATTTGAACCAGTCCTAATGAGATGGATGAAACTGGAGACCCTTATACAGAGTGAAGTAAGCCAGAAAGATAAAGAACATTACAGCATACTAACACATATATATGGAATTTAGAAAGATGGTAACGATAACCCTATATGCAAAACAGAAAAAGAGACACAGAAATACAGAACAGACTTTTGAACTCTGTGGGAGAAGGTGAGGGTGGGATGTTTCAAAAGAACAGCATGTATACTATCTATGGTGAAACAGATCACCAGCCCAGGTGGGATGCATGAGACAAGTGCTCCGGCCTGGTGCACTGGGAAGACCCAGAGGAATCGGGTGGAGAGGGAGATGGGAGGGGGCATCGGGATGGGGAATAAGTGTAAATCTATGGCTGATTCATATCAATGTATGACAAGACCCACTGAAATGTTGTGAAGTAATTAGACTCCAACTAATAAAGAAAATTAAAAAAAAAAAAAAAAAAAAAAGAAAGACCTAGTTCCCCTCCTCATCGCGACCGGAGGCCTCACATCCTTTGAAAACTCCAGAGGTACGCGGAGATCAGTGCTTCCAAAGGAGACGATGCCTGACTCCTCGTGAAACTTGATAGGAGTCCCAGGATTCCTGTGGCACGTGATAAGAGACCATTGGTCTCGCGCCTCAGCTGGAGAGGCATCCCAATTGCCCTGCCAAGCCTCGAGGAGAATCCCGAGTTGTCCTTCGCAAGTAGGCAGGAGTCCTGACGTCGCTGAACAAACACGTGCGTGGAAGGGCCATCCCCGTCGAAACTCGAGAATATACCCCAGGTTCCTGCCGCAACTCGAGGAAAACCATGAGACTTCCCTCTCGCCGCGAGATGAGGCCCGATTCCCCTGCACTGCGTGCAGAGCAATTCCGTGTTGCACATTACACATGAAAGGAGCCTTGATTTCCTTGATGGCAGTCCAGAGAAACCCCAAGAACACTGTTTCAAGGCTAGAGGGATCCTGAGGTCACTGTAGCAACACGAAAGAGCTCCGTGGACCAAAAACCAAATCGAGATGAGAGGTTAGTCCCTGGCTTCGACTCCAGAGGAATACCACCTTACCACAAGCACCTCAAGGGGAGGCTTTTCTCAGCTCTAGGTATGTGAGAGGGACCCTGAGTTTGCCCCCTGAAGTGGATTGGACACGGGGATGCCCTGACTCGAAATAAGGCCGGATATCCCTGCAGTGTCTAGAATGCAAGCTCGTCTTGCATCTCCCAAGATGAAAGGATGTCTCAATCCCCTGTGGAGACCACAGAGAAAGACCTAGTTCCCCACCTCATCGCGACCGGAGGCCTCACATCCTTTGAAAACTCCAGAGGTACGCGGAGATCAGTGCCTCCAAAGGAGACGATGCCTGACTCCTCGTGAAACTTGAGAGGAGTCCCAGGATTCCTGTGGCACGTGGAAAGGGACTCCTGGTCTCCCGCCTCAGCTGGAGAGGCATCCCAATTGCCCTGGCAAGCCTCGAGGAGAATACCGAGTTGTACCTCACAACTAGGCAGGAATCCTGACGTCTCTGAACAAACACGTGTGTGGAAGAGCCATCCCCATCGTAACTCGAGCATATACCCCAGGTTCCCACCGGAATTCGAGAAAACCGATGAGACTTCCCCCTCGCCGAGAGATGAGGCCCGATTCCCCTGCACTGCGTGCAGAGCAATTCCGTGTTGCACCTCACACAGGAAAGGAGACTTGATTTCCTTGATGGCACTCCAGAGAAACACCAAGAACACTGTTTCAAGGCTTGAGGGATCCTGAGGTCACTGTAGCAACACGAAAGAGCTCCATGGACCAAGAATCAACTCGAGATGAGAGGTTAGTCCCTGGCTTCGACTCCAGAGGAATACCACCTTACCACAAGCACCTCAAGAGGAGGCTTCCTTCAGCTCTAGGTATGTGAGAGGGACCCTGAGTTTGCGGCCTCAAGTGGAATGGACACCCCGATGCCCTGACTCGAAATAAGGCCGGATATCCCTGCAGTGACTTGAATGCAGGCTCGTCTTGCATCTCCCAAGACGAAAGGATGTCTGAATCCCCTGTGGAGACCACAGAGAAAGACCTAGTTCCCCAC
Source organism: Cervus elaphus (assembly GCF_910594005.1). NCBI lineage: Eukaryota > Metazoa > Chordata > Mammalia > Artiodactyla > Cervidae > Cervus > Cervus elaphus. The sequence continues at coordinate 1,658,576 of NW_025316786.1, forward strand.
CTCATCGCGACCGGAGGCCTCACATCCTTTGAAAACTCCAGAGGTACGCAGAGATCAGTGCCTCCAAAGGAGACGATGCCTGACTCCTCGTGAAACTTGATAGGAGTCCCAGGATTCCTGTGGCACGTGGAAAGGGACCCTTGGTCTCCCGCCTCAGCTGGAGAGGCGTTCCAATTGCCCTGCCAAGCCTCGAGGAGAATCCCGAGTTGTCCCTCGCAACTAGGCAGGAGTCCTGACGTCGCTGAACAAACACGTGTGTGGAAGGGCCATCCCAGACGTAACTCGAGAATATACCCCAGGTTCCCGCCGCAACTCGAGAAAAACCATGAGCCTTCCTCCTCGCCGCGAGATGAGGCCCGATTCCCCTGCACTGCGTGCAGAGCAATTCCGTGTTACACATCACACATGAAAGGAGCCTTGATTTCCTTGATGGCACTCCAGAGAAACCCCAAGAACACTGTTTATAGGCTAGAGGGATCCTGAGGTCATTGTAGCAACACGAAAGAGCTCCGTGGACCAAGAATCAACTCGAGATGAGAGGTTAGTCCCTGGCTTCGACTCCAGAGGAATACCACCTTACCACAAGCACCTCAAGAGTAGGTTTCTCTCAGCTCTAGGTATGGGAGAGGGACCCTGAGTTTGCGGACTCACATGGAATGAACACCGCGATGCCCTGACTCGAAATAAGGCCGGATATCCCTGCAGTGACTTGAATGCAGGCTCGTCTTGCATCTCCCAAGACGAAAGGATGTCTGAATCCCCTGTGGAGACCACAGAGAAAGACCTAGTTCCCCACCTCATCGCGACCGGAGGCCTCAGATCCTTTGAGAACTCCAGAGGTACGCGGAGATGAGTGCCTCCAAAGGAGACGATTCCTGACTCCTCGTGAAACTTGATAGGAGTCCCAGGATTCCTGTGGCACGTGGAAAGGGACCCTTGGTCTCCCGCCTCAGCTAGAGAGGCGTCCCAATTGCCCTGCCAAGCCTCGAGGAGAATCCCGAGTTGTCCCTCCCAGCTAGGCAGGAGTCCTGACGTCGCTGAACAAACACGTGTGTGGAAGGGCCATCCCCGCCGTAACTCGAGAATATACCCCAGGTTCCCGCCGCAACTCGAGAAAAACCATGAGACTTCCCCCTCGACGCGAGATGAGGCCCGATTCCCCTGCACTGCGTGCAGAGCAATTCCGTGTTGCACATCACACAGGAAAGGAGCCTTGATTTCCTTGATGGCACTCCAGAGAAACCCCAAGAACACTGTTTCAAGGCTAGAGGGATCCTGAGGTCACTGTAGCAACACGAAAGAGCTCCGTGGACTCAAAACCAACTCGAGATGAGAGGTTAGTCCCTGGCTTCGACTCCAGACGAATACCACCTTACCACAAGCACCTCAAGAGGAGGCTTCTCTCAGTAGGTATGTGCGAGGGACCCTGAATTTGCGACCTCACGTGGAATGGACTCCGCGATGCCCTGACTCGAAATAAGGCCGGATATCCCTGCAGTGACTTGAATGCAGGCTCGTCTTGCATCTCCCAAGACGAAAGGTTGTCTGAATCCCCTGTGGAGACCACAGAGAACGCCCTAGTTCCCCACCTCATTGCGACCGGAGGCCTCACATCCTTTGAAAACTCCAGAGGTACGCGGAGATGAGTGCCTCCAAAGGAGACGATGCCTGACTCCTCGTGAAACTTGATAGGAGTCCCAGGACTCCTGTGGCACGTGGAAAGGGACACTTGGTCTCTGGCCTCAGCTGGAGAGGCGTCCCAATTGCCCTGCCAGGCCTCGAGGAGAATCCCGAGTTCTCCCTCGCAACTAGGCAGGAGTCCTGCCGTCGCTGAACAAACACGTGTGTGGAAGGGCCATCCCCGTCCTATCTCGAGAATATACCCCAGGTTCCCGCCGCAACTGGAGAAAAACCATGAGACTTCCCCCTCCCCGGGAGACGAGTCCCGATTCCCCTGCACTGCGCGCAAAGCTATTCCGTGTTGCACATCACACATGAAAGGAGCCTTGATTTCCTTGATGGCACTCCAGAGAAACCCCAAGAACACTGTTTCAAGGCTAGAGGGATGCTGAGGTCACTGTCGCAACACGAAAGAGCTCCGTGGACCAAAAATTAACTCGCGATGAGAGGTTAGTCCCTGGCTTCGACTCCAGAGAAATACCACCTTACCACAAGCACCTCAAGAGGAGGCTTCTCTCAGCTCTAGGTATGGGAGAGGGACCCTGAGTTTGCGGCCTTAAGTGGAATGGACACCGCGATGCCCTGACTCGCAATAAGGCCGGATGTCCCTGCAGTGACTTGAATGCAGGCTCGTCTTGCATCTCCCAAGACGAAAGGATGTCTGAAGCCCCTGTGAAGACCACAGAGAAAGAACTACTTCCTCACCTCATCGCGACCGGAGGCCTCAAATCATTTGAAAACTCCAGAGGTACGCGGAGATGAGTGCCTCCAAAGGAGACGATGCCTGACTCCTCGTGAAACTTGAAAGGTGTCCCAGGATTCCTGTGGCACGTGGAAAGGGACCCTTGGTCTCCGGCCTCAGCTGGAGAGGCGTCCCAATTGCCCTGCCAAGCCTCGAGGAGAATCCCGATTTGTCCCTCGCAACTGGGCAGGAATCCTGATGTCGCTGAACAAACACGTGTGTGGCAGGGCCATCCCCGTCGTAACTCGAGAATATACCCCAGGTTCCCGCCGCAACTCGAGAAAAACCATGAGACTTCCCCCTCGACGCGAGATGAGGCCCGATTCCCCTGCACTGCGTGCAGAGCAATTCCGTGTTGCACATCACACAGGAAAGGAGCCTTGATTTCCTTGATGGCACTCCAGAGAAACCCCAAGAACACTGTTTCAAGGCTAGAGGGATCCTGAGGTCACTGTAGCAACACGAAAGAGTTCCGTGGACCAAGAATCAACTCGAGATGAGAGGTTAGTTCCTGCCTTCGTGTCCAGAGGAATACCACCTTACCACAAGCACCTCAAAGGAGGCTTCTCTCAGCTCTGTGTATGTGAGAGGGACCCTGAGTTTGCGGCCTCAAGTGGAATGGACACCCCGATGCCCTGACTCGAAATAAGGCCGGATATCCCTGCAGTGACTTGAATGCAGGCTCGTCTTGCATCTCCCAAGACGAAAGGATGTCTGAATCCCCTGTGGAGACCACAGAGAAAGACCTAGTTCCCCACCTCATCGCGACCCTAGGCCTCACATCCTTTGAAAACTTCAGAGGTATGCGGAGATCAGTGCCTCCAAAGGAGACGATGTCTGACTCCTCATGAAACTTGAGAGGAGTCCCAGGATTCCTGTGGCACGTGGAAAGGGACTCTTGGTCTCCCACCTCAGCTGGAGAGGCGTCCCAATTGCCCTGCCAAGCCTCGAAGAGAATCCCGATTTGTCCCTCGCAACTAGGCAGGAGTCCTGACGTCGCTGAACAAACACGTGTGTGGAAGGGCCATCTCCGTCGTATCTCAAGGATATACCCCAGGTTTCCGCCGCAACTTGAGAATAACCATGGGACTTCCCCTTCGCCGGGACATGAGGCCCGATTCCCCTACACTGCGTGCAGAGTAATTCCATGTTGCACGTCACACATGAAAGGAGCCTTGGTTTCCTTGATGGCACTATAGAGAAACCCCAAGAACACTGTTTCAAGGCTAGCGGGATCCTGAGGTCACTGTAGCCACCCGAAAGAGCTCCGTCGACCAAAAATCAACTCGAGATGAGAGGTTAGTCCCTGGCTTCGACTCCAGAGGAATACCACCTTACTACAAGCACCTCAAGAGGAGGCTTCTCTCAGCTCTAGGTATGTGAGAGGGACCCTGACTTTGCGGCCTCAAGTGGAATGGACACCGCGATGCCCTGACTCGAAATAAGGCCGGATATCCCTGCAGTGACTTGAATGCATGCTCGTCTTGCATCTCCCAAGACGAAAGGATGTCTGAATCCCCTGTGGAGACCACAGAGAAAGACCTAGTTCCCCACCTCATCGCGACCGGAGGCCTCACATCCTTTGAAAACTCCAGAGGTACGCGGAGATCAGTGCCTCCAAAGGAGACGATGCCTGACTCCTCGTGAAACTTGATAGGAGTCCCAGGATTCCTGTGGCACGTGGAAAGGGACCCTTGGTCTCCCGCCTCAGCTGGAGAGGCGTCCCAATTGCCCTGCCAAGCCTCGAAGAGAATCCCTAGTTTTCCCTCGCAACTAGGCAGGAGTCCTGACGTCGCTGAACAAACACGTGTGTGGAAGGGCCATCCCCGTTGTAACTCGAGAATATACCCCAGGTTCCCGCCGCAACTCGAGAAAAACCATGAGACTTCCCCCTCGCCGCGAGATGAGGCCCGATTCCCCTGCACTGCGTGCAGAGTAATTCCTAGTTGCACATCACATAAGAAAGGATCCTTGATTTCCTTGATGTCACTCCAGAGAAAACCCAAGAACACTGTTTCAAGGCTAGAGGGATCCTGAAGTCACTGTAGCAACATGAAAGAGCTCCGTGGACCAAAAATCAACTCGAGATTAGAGATTAGTCCCTGGCTTCGACTCCAGAGGAATACCACCTTACCACAAGCACCTCAAGGGGAGGCTTTTCTCAGTTCTAGATATGTGAGAGGGACCCTGAGTTTGCCCCCTGAAGTGGAATGGACACGGGGATGCCCTGACTCGAAATAAGGCCGGATATCCCTGCAGTGACTTGAATGCAGGCTCGTCTTGCATCTCCCAAGATGAAAGGATGTCTGAATACCCTGTGGAGACCACAGAGAAAGATCTAGTTCCCCACCTCATCGCGACCGGAGGCCTCACATCCTTTGAAAACTCCAGAGGTACGCGGAGATCAGTGCCTCCAAAGGAGACGATGCCTGACTCCTCGTCAAACTTGATAGGAGTCCCAGGATTCCTGTGGCACGTGGAAAGGGACCCTTGGTCTCCTGGCTCAGCTGGAGAGGCGTCCCAATTGCCCTGCCAAGTCTCGAGGAGAACCCCGAGTTTTCCCTCGCAACTAGGCAGGAGTCCTGACGTCGCTGAACAAACACGTGTGTGGAAGGGCCATCCCCGTCGTAACTCGAGAATATACCCCAGGTTCCCGCCGCAACTCGAGAAAGATCATGAGACTTCCCCCTTACCGCAAGATGAGGCCCGATTCCCCTGCACTGCGTGCAGAGCAATTCCGTGTTGCACATCACACAGGAAAGAAGCCTTGATTTCCTTCATGGCACTCCAGAGAAACCCCAAGAACACTGTTTCAAGGCTAGAGGGATCCTGAGGTCACTGTAGCAACACGAAAGAGCTCCATGGACCAAGAATCAACTCGAGATGAGAGGTTAGTCCCTGGCTTCGACTCCAGAGGAATACCACCTTACCACAAGCACCTCAAGAGGAGGCTTCTCTCAGCTCTAGGTATGTGAGAGGGACCCTGAGTTTGCGGCCTCAAGTGGAATGGACACCCCGATGCCCTGACTCGAAATAAGGCTGGATATCCCTGCAGTGACTTGAATGCAGGCTCGTCATGCATCTCCCAAGACGAAAGGATTTCTGAATCCCCTGTGGAGACCACAGAGAAAGACCTAGTTCCCCACCTCATCGCGACCGGAGGCCTCACATCCTTTGAAAACTCCAGAGGTACGCAGAGATCAGTGCCTCCAAAGGAGACGAAGCCTGACTCCTCGTGAAACTTGACAGGAGTCCCAGGATTCCTGTGGCACGTGGAAAGGGACACTTGGTCTCCGGCCTCAGCTGGAGAGGCGTTCCAATTGCCCTGCCAAGCCTCGAGGAGAATCCCGATTTGTCCCTCGCAACTAGGCAGGAGTCCTGACGTCGCTGAACATACACGTGTGTGGAAGGGCCATCCCCGACGTAACTCGAGAATATAACCCAGGTTCCCGCCGCAACTCGAGAAAAACCATGAGCCTTCCCCCTCGCCGCGAGATGAGGCCCGATTCCCCTGCACTGCGTGCAGAGCAATTCCGTGTTACACATCACACATGAAAGGAGCCTTGATTTCCTTTATGGCACTCCAGAGAAACCCCAAGAACACTGTTTATAGGCTAGAGGGATCCTGAGGTCATTGTAGCAACACAAAAGAGCTCCGTGGACCAAGAATCAACTCGAGATGAGAGGTTAATCCCTGACTTCGCCTCCAGAGGAATACCACCTTACCACAAGCACCTCAAGAGGAGTCTTCTCTCAGCTCTAGGTATGTGAGAGGAACCCTGAGTTTGCGGCCTCAAGTGGAATGGACTCCGCGATGCCCTGACTCGAAATAAGGCCGGATATCCCTGCAGTGACTTGAATGCAGGCTCGTCTTGCATCTCCCAAGACGAAAGAATGTCTGAATCCCCTGTGGAGACCACAGAGAAAGACCTAGTTCCTTGGTCTAGTTCTGTGAAAAATACCGTTGGTAGCTTGATAGGGATTGCATTGAATCTATAGATTGCTTTCGGTAGAATAGCTATTTTGACAATATTGATTCTTCCAATCCATGAACACGGTATGTTTCTCCATCTGTTTGTGTCCTCTTTGATTTCTTTCATCAGTGTTTTATAGTTTTCTATGTATAGGTCTTTTGTTTCTTTAGGTAGATATACTCCTCAGTATTTTATTCTTTTTGTTGCAATGGTGAATGGTATTGTTTCCTTAATTTCTCTTTCTGTTTTTTCATTGTTAGTATATAGGAATGCAAGGGATTTCTGTGTGTTAATTTTATATCCTGCAACTTTACTATATTCATTGATTAGTTCTAGTAATTTTCTGGTAGAGTCTTTAGGGTTTTCTATATAGAGGATCATGTCATCACAGAACTAGACCAAAGAATTTCACAATTTGTATGGAAATACAAAAAACCTCGAATAGCCAAAGTAATCTTGAAAAAGAAGAATGGAACTGGAGGAATCAACCTGCCTGACTTCAGACTCTACTACAAAGCCACAGTCATCAAGACAGTGTGGTACTGGCACAAAGACAGAAATATAGACCAATGGAACAGAATAGAAAGCCCAGAGATAAATCCACGAACCTATGGACACCTTATCTTTGACAAAGGAGGCAAGGATATACAATGGAAAAAAGACAACCTCTTTAACAAGTGGTGCTGGGAAAACTGGTCAACCACTTGCAAAAGAATGAAACTAGAACACTTTCTAACACCATACACAAAAATAAACTCAAAATGGATTAAAGATCTAAATGTAAGACCAGAAACTATAAAACTCCTAGAGGAGAACATAGGCAAAACACTCTCCGACATAAATCACAGCAAGATCCTCTATGACCCACCTCCCAGAATATTGGAAATAAAAGCAAAACTAAACAAATGGGATCTAATGAAACTTAAAAGCTTTTGCACTACAAAAGAAACTATAAGTAAGGTGAAAAGACAGCCGTCAGATTGGGAGAAAATAATAGCAAATGAAGAAACAGACAAAGGATTAATCTCAAAAATATACAAGCAACTCCTGCAGCTCAATTCCAGAAAAATAAATGACCCAATCCAAAAATGGGCCAGAGAACTAAACAGACATTTCTCCAAAGAAGACATACAGATGGCTAACAAACACATGAAAAGGTGCTCAACATCACTCATTATTAGAGAAATGCAAATCAAAACCACAATGAGGTACCATTACACACCAGTCAGGATGGCTGCTATCCAAAAGTCTACAAGCAATAAATGCTGGAGAGGCTGTGGAGAAAAGGGAACCCTCTTACACTGTTGGTGGGAATGCAAACTAGTACAGCCACTATGGAAAACAGTGTGGAGATTCCTTAAAAAACTGGAAATAGAACTGCCATATGACCCAGCAATACCACTTCTGGGCATACACACTGAGGAAACCAGATCTGAAAGAGACACATGCACCCCAATGTTCATCGCAGCACTGTTTATAATAGCCAGGACATGGAAGCAACCTAGATGCCCATCAGCAGATGAATGGATAAGGAAGCTGTGGGACATATACACCATGGAATTTTACTCAGCCGTCAAAAAGAATTCATTTGAACCTGTCCTAATGAGATGGATGAAACTGGAGCCCCTTATACAGAGTGAAGTAAGCCAGAAAGATAAAGAACATTACAGCATACTAACACATATATATGGAATTTAGAAAGATGGTAACGAGAACCCTATATGCAAAACAGAAAAAGAGACACAGAAATACAGAACAGACTTTTGAACTCTGTGGGAGAAGGTGAGGGTGGGATGTTTCAAAAGAACAGCATGTATACTATCTATGGTGAAACAGATCACCAGCCCAGGTGGGATGCATGAGACAAGTGCTCCGGCCTGGTGCACTGGGAAGACCCAGAGGAATCGGGTGGAGAGGGAGATGGGAGGGGGCATCGGGATGGGGAATAAGTGTAAATCTATGGCTGATTCATATCAATGTATGACAAGACCCACTGAAATGTTGTGAAGTAATTAGACTCCAACTAATAAAAAAAATTAAAAAAAAAAAAAAAAAAAAAGAAAGACCTAGTTCCCCTCCTCATCGCGACCGGAGGCCTCACATCCTTTGAAAACTCCAGAGGTACGCGGAGATCAGTGCCTCCAAAGGAGACGATGCCTGACTCCTCGTGAAACTTGATAGGAGTCCCAGGATTCCTGTGGCACGTGATAAGAGACCATTGGTCTCGCGCCTCAGCTGGAGAGGCATCCCAATTGCCCTGCCAAGCCTCGAGGAGAATCCCGAGTTGTCCTTCGCAAGTAGGCAGGAGTCCTGACGTCGCTGAACAAACACGTGTGTGGAAGGGCCATCCCCGTCGAAACTCGAGAATATACCCCAGGTTCCTGCCGCAACTCGAGGAAAACCATGAGACTTCCCTCTCGCCGCGAGATGAGGCCCGATTCCCCTGCACTGCGTGCAGAGCAATTCCGTGTTGCACATTACACATGAAAGGAGCCTTGATTTCCTTGATGGCAGTCCAGAGAAACCCCAAGAACACTGTTTCAAGGCTAGAGGGATCCTGAGGTCACTGTAGCAACACGAAAGAGCTCCGTGGACCAAAAACTAATCGAGATGAGAGGTTAGTCCCTGGCTTCGACTCCAGAGGAATACCACCTTACCACAAGCACCTCAAGGGGAGGCTTTTCTCAGCTCTAGGTATGTGAGAGGGACCCTGAGTTTGCCCCCTGAAGTGGATTGGACACGGGGATGCCCTGACTCGAAATAAGGCCGGATATCCCTGCAGTGTCTAGAATGCAAGCTCGTCTTGCATCTCCCAAGATGAAAGGATGTCTCAATCCCCTGTGGAGACCACAGAGAAAGACCTAGTTCCCCACCTCATCGCGACCGGAGGCCTCACATCCTTTGAAAACTCCAGAGGTACGCGGAGATCAGTGCCTCCAAAGGAGACGATGCCTGACTCCTCGTGAAACTTGAGAGGAGTCCCAGGATTCCTGTGGCACGTGGAAAGGGACTCCTGGTCTCCCGCCTTAGCTGGAGAGGCATCCCAATTGTCTGGCAAGCCTCGAGGAGAATACCGAGTTGTACCTCACAACTAGGCAGGAATCCTGACGTCTCTGAACAAACACGTGTGTGGAAGAGCCATCCCCGTCGTAACTCGAGCATATACCCCAGGTTCCCACCGGAATTCGAGAAAACCGATGAGACTTCCCCCTCGCCGAGAGATGAGGCCCGATTCCCCTGCACTGCGTGCAGAGCAATTCCGTGTTGCACCTCACACAGGAAAGGAGACTTGATTTCCTTGATGGCACTCCAGAGAAACACCAAGAACACTGTTTCAAGGCTTGAGGGATCCTGAGGTCACTGTAGCAACACGAAAGAGCTCCATGGACCAAGAATCAACTCGAGATGAGAGGTTAGTCCCTGGCTTCGACTCCAGAGGAATACCACCTTACCACAAGCACCTTAAGAGGAGGCTTCTCTCAGCTCTAGGTATGTGAGAGGGACCCTGAGTTTGCGGCCTCAAGTGGAATGGACACCCCGATGCCCTGACTCGAAATAAGGCCGGATATCCCTGCAGTGACTTGAATGCAGGCTCGTCTTGCATCTCCCAAGACGAAAGGATGTCTGAATCCCCTGTGGAGACCACAGAGAAAGACCTAGTTCCCCACCTCATCGCGACCGGAGGCCTCACATCCTTTGAAAACTCCAGAGGTACGCAGAGATCAGTTCTTCCAAAGGAGACGATGCCTGACTCCTCGTGAAACTTGATAGGAGTCCCAGGATTCCTGTGGAACGTGGAAAGGGACCCTTGGTCTCCCGCCTCAGCTGGAGAGGCGTTCCAATTGCCCTGCCAAGCCTCGAGGAGAATCCCGAGTTGTCCCTCGCAACTAGGCAGGAGTCCTGACGTCGCTGAACAAACACGTGTGTGGAAGGGCCATCCCAGACGTAACTCGAGAATATACCCCAGGTTCCCGCCGCAACTCGAGAAAAACCATGAGCCTTCCCCCTCGCCGCGAGATGAGGCCCGATTCCCCTGCACTGCGTGCAGAGCAATTCCGTGTTGCACATCACACATGATAGGAGCCTTGATTTCCTTGATGGCACTCCAGAGAAACCCCAAGAACACTGTTTATAGGCTAGAGGGATCCTGAGGTCATTGTAGCAACACGAAAGAGCTCCGTGGACCAAGAATCAACTCGAGATGAGAGGTTAATCCCTGGCTTCGCCTCCAGAGGAATACCACCTTACCACAAGCACCTCAAGAGGAGTCTTCTCTCAGCTCTAGGTATGTGAGAGGGACCCTGAGTTTGCGGCCTCAAGTGGAATGGACTCCGCGATGCCCTGACTCGAAATAAGGCCGGATATCCCTGCAGTGACTTGAATGCAGGCTCGTCTTGCATCTCCCAAGACGAAAGAATGTCTGAATCCCCTGTGGAGACCACAGAGAAAGACCTAGTTCCTTGGTCTAGTTCTGTGAAAAATACCGTTGGTAGCTTGATAGGGATTGCATTGAATCTATAGATTGCTTTCGGTAGAATAGCTATTTTGACAATATTGATTCTTCCAATCCATGAACACGGTATGTTTCTCCATCTGTTTGTGTCCTCTTTGATTTCTTTCATCAGTGTTTTATAGTTTTCTATGTATAGGTCTTTTGTTTCTTTAGGTAGATATACTCCTCAGTATTTTATTCTTTTTGTTGCAATGGTGAATGGTATTGTTTCCTTAATTTCTCTTTCTGTTTTTTCATTGTTAGTATATAGGAATGCAAGGGATTTCTGTGTGTTAATTTTATATCCTGCAACTTTACTATATTCATTGATTAGTTCTAGTAATTTTCTGGTAGAGTCTTTAGGGTTTTCTATATAGAGGATCATGTCATCACAGAACTAGACCAAAGAATTTCACAATTTGTATGGAAATACAAAAAACCTCGAATAGCCAAAGTAATCTTGAAAAAGAAGAATGGAACTGGAGGAATCAACCTGCCTGACTTCAGACTCTACTACAAAGCCACAGTCATCAAGACAGTGTGGTACTGGCACAAAGACAGAAATATAGACCAATGGAACAGAATAGAAAGCCCAGAGATAAATCCACGAACCTATGGACACCTTATCTTTGACAAAGGAGGCAAGGATATACAATGGAAAAAAGACAACCTCTTTAACAAGTGGTGCTGGGAAAACTGGTCAACCACTTGCAAAAGAATGAAACTAGAACACTTTCTAACACCATACACAAAAATAAACTCAAAATGGATTAAAGATCTAAATGTAAGACCAGAAACTATAAAACTCCTAGAGGAGAACATAGGCAAAACACTCTCCGACATAAATCACAGCAAGATCCTCTATGACCCACCTCCCAGAATATTGGAAATAAAAGCAAAACTAAACAAATGGGATCTAATGAAACTTAAAAGCTTTTGCACTACAAAAGAAACTATAAGTAAGGTGAAAAGACAGCCGTCAGATTGGGAGAAAATAATAGCAAATGAAGAAACAGACAAAGGATTAATCTCAAAAATATACAAGCAACTCCTGCAGCTCAATTCCAGAAAAATAAATGACCCAATCCAAAAATGGGCCAGAGAACTAAACAGACATTTCTCCAAAGAAGACATACAGATGGCTAACAAACACATGAAAAGGTGCTCAACATCACTCATTATTAGAGAAATGCAAATCAAAACCACAATGAGGTACCATTACACACCAGTCAGGATGGCTGCTATCCAAAAGTCTACAAGCAATAAATGCTGGAGAGGCTGTGGAGAAAAGGGAACCCTCTTACACTGTTGGTGGGAATGCAAACTAGTACAGCCACTATGGAAAACAGTGTGGAGATTCCTTAAAAAACTGGAAATAGAACTGCCATATGACCCAGCAATACCACTTCTGGGCATACACACTGAGGAAACCAGATCTGAAAGAGACACATGCACCCCAATGTTCATCGCAGCACTGTTTATAATAGCCAGGACATGGAAGCAACCTAGATGCCCATCAGCAGATGAATGGATAAGGAAGCTGTGGGACATATACACCATGGAATTTTACTCAGCCGTCAAAAAGAATTCATTTGAACCAGTCCTAATGAGATGGATGAAACTGGAGCCCCTTATACAGAGTGAAGTAAGCCAGAAAGATAAAGAACATTACAGCATACTAACACATATATATGGAATTTAGAAAGATGGTAACGATAACCCTATATGCAAAACAGAAAAAGAGACACAGAAATACAGAACAGACTTTTGAACTCTGTGGGAGAAGGTGAGGGTGGGATGTTTCAAAAGAACAGCATGTATACTATCTATGGTGAAACAGATCACCAGCCCAGGTGGGATGCATGAGACAAGTGCTCCGGCCTGGTGCACTGGGAAGACCCAGAGGAATCGGGTGGAGAGGGAGATGGGAGGGGGGATCGGGATGGGGAATAAGTGTAAATCTATGGCTGATTCATATCAATGTATGACAAGACCCACTGAAATGTTGTGAAGTAATTAGCCTCCAACTAATAAAAAAAAATTAAAAAAAAAAAAAAAGAAAAAAAAAAAAAAAAAAAAAAGACCTAGTTCCCCTCCTCATCGCGACTGGAGGCCTCACATCCTTTGAAAACTCCAGAGGTACGCGGAGATCAGTGCCTCCAAAGGAGACGATGCCTGACTCCTCGTGAAACTTGATAGGAGTCCCAGGATTCCTGTGGCACGTGGAAAGAGACCATTGGTCTCGCGCCTCAGCTGGAGAGGCATCCCAATTGCCCTGCCAAGCCTCGAGGAGAATCCCGAGTTGTCCTTCGCAAGTAGGCAGGAGTCCTGACGTCGCTGAACAAACACGTGTGTGGAAGGGCCATCCCCGTCGAAACTCGAGAATATACCCCAGGTTCCTGCCGCAACTCGAGGAAAACCATGAGACTTCCCTCTCGCCGCGAGATGAGGCCCGATTCCCCTGCACTGCGTGCAGAGCAATTCCGTGTTGCACATCACACAGGAAAGGAGCCTTGATTTCCTTGATGGCAGTCCAGAGAAACCCCAAGAACACTGTTTCAAGGCTAGAGGGATCCTGAGGTCACTGTAGCAACACGAAAGAGCTCCGTGGACCAAAAACCAAATCGAGATGAGAGGTTAGTCCCTGGCTCCGACTTCAGAGGAATACCACCTTACCACAAGCACCTCAAGGGGAGGCTTTTCTCAGCTCTAGGTATGTGAGAGGGACCCTGAGTTTGCCCCCTGAAGTGGATTGGACACGGGGATGCCCTGACTCGAAATAAGGCCGGATATCCCTGCAGTGTCTAGAATGCAAGCTCGTCTTGCATCTCCCAAGATGAAAGGATGTCTCAATCCCCTGTGGAGACCACAGAGAAAGACCTAGTTCCCCACCTCATCGCGACCGGAGGCCTCACATCCTTTGAAATCTCCAGAGGTACGCGGAGATCAGTGCCTCCAAAGGAGACGATGCCTGACTCCTCGTGAAACTTGAGAGGAGTCCCAGGATTCCTGTGGCACGTGGAAAGGGACTCCTGGTCTCCCGCCTCAGCTGGAGAGGCATCCCAATTGCCCTGGCAAGCCTCGAGGAGAATACCGAGTTGTACCTCACAACTAGGCAGGAATCCTGACGTCTCTGAACAAACACGTGTGTGGAAGAGCGATCCCCGTCGTAACTCGAGCATATACCCCAGGTTCCCACCGGAATTCGAGAAAACCGATGAGACTTCCCCCTCGCCGAGAGATGAGGCCCGATTCCCCTGCACTGCGTGCAGAGCAATTCCGTGTTGCACCTCACACAGGAAAGGAGACTTGATTTCCTTGATGGCACTCCAGAGAAACACCAAGAACACTGTTTCAAGGCTTGAGGGATCCTGAGGTCACTGTAGCAACACGAAAGAGCTCCGTGGACTAAGAATCAACTCGAGATGAGAGGTTAGTCCCTGAGATCAACTCCAGAGGAATACCACCTTACCACAAGCACCTCAAGAGGAGGCTTCCTTCAGCTCTAGGTATGTGAGAGGGACCCTGAGTTTGCGACCTCAAGTGGAATGGACACCCCGATGCCCTGACTCGAAATAAGGCCGGATATCCCTGCAGTGACTTGAATGCAGGCTCGTCTTGCATCTCCCAAGACGAAAGGATGTCTGAATCCCCTGTGGAGACCACAGAGAAAGACCTAGTTCCCCACCTCATCGCGACCGGAGGCCTCACATCCTTTGAAAACTCCAGAGGTACGCAGAGATCAGTGCCTCCAAAGGAGACGATGCCTGACTCCTCGTGAAACTTGATAGGAGTCCCAGGATTCCTGTGGCACGTGGAAAGGGACCCTTGGTCTCCCGCCTCAGCTGGAGAGGCGTTCCAATTGCCCTGCCAAGCCTCGAGGAGAATCCCGAGTTGTCCCTCGCAACTAGGCAGGAGTCCTGACGTCGCTGAACAAACACGTGTGTGGAAGGGCCATCCCAGACGTAACTCGAGAATATACCCCAGGTTCCCGCCGCAACTCGAGAAAAACCATGAGCCTTCCCCCTCGCCGCGAGATGAGGCCCGATTCCCCTGCACTGCGTGCAGAGCAATTCCGTGTTGCACATCACACATGAAAGGAGCCTTGATTTCCTTGATGGCACTCCAGAGAAACCCCAAGAACACTGTTTATAGGCTAGAGGGATCCTGAGGTCATTGTAGCAACACGAAAGAGCTCCGTGGACCAAGAATCAACTCGAGATGAGAGGTTAATCCCTGGCTTCGCCTCCAGAGGAATACCACCTTACCACAAGCACCTCAAGAGGAGTCTTCTCTCAGCTCTAGGTATGTGAGAGGGACCCTGAGTTTGCGGCCTCAAGTGGAATGGACTCCGCGATGCCCTGACTCGAAATAAGGCCGGATATCCCTGCAGTGACTTGAATGCAGGCTCGTCTTGCATCTCCCAAGACGAAAGAATGTCTGAATCCCCTGTGGAGACCACAGAGAAAGACCTAGTTCCTTGGTCTAGTTCTGTGAAAAATACCGTTGGTAGCTTGATAGGGATTGCATTGAATCTATAGATTGCTTTCGGTAGAATAGCTATTTTGACAATATTGATTCTTCCAATCCATGAACACGGTATGTTTCTCCATCTGTTTGTGTCCTCTTTGATTTCTTTCATCAGTGTTTTATAGTTTTCTATGTATAGGTCTTTTGTTTCTTTAGGTAGATATACTCCTCAGTATTTTATTCTTTTTGTTGCAATGGTGAATGGTATTGTTTCCTTAATTTCTCTTTCTGTTTTTTCATTGTTAGTATATAGGAATGCAAGGGATTTCTGTGTGTTAATTTTATATCCTGCAACTTTACTATATTCATTGATTAGTTCTAGTAATTTTCTGGTAGAGTCTTTAGGGTTTTCTATATAGAGGATCATGTCATCACAGAACTAGACCAAAGAATTTCACAATTTGTATGGAAATACAAAAAACCTCGAATAGCCAAAGTAATCTTGAAAAAGAAGAATGGAACTGGAGGAATCAACCTGCCTGACTTCAGACTCTACTACAAAGCCACAGTCATCAAGACAGTGTGGTACTGGCACAAAGACAGAAATATAGACCAATGGAACAGAATAGAAAGCCCAGAGATAAATCCACGAACCTATGGACACCTTATCTTTGACAAAGGAGGCAAGGATATACAATGGAAAAAAGACAACCTCTTTAACAAGTGGTGCTGGGAAAACTGGTCAACCACTTGCAAAAGAATGAAACTAGAACACTTTCTAACACCATACACAAAAATAAACTCAAAATGGATTAAAGATCTAAATGTAAGACCAGAAACTATAAAACTCCTAGAGGAGAACATAGGCAAAACACTCTCCGACATAAATCACAGCAAGATCCTCTATGACCCACCTCCCAGAATATTGGAAATAAAAGCAAAACTAAACAAATGGGATCTAATGAAACTTAAAAGCTTTTGCACTACAAAAGAAACTATAAGTAAGGTGAAAAGACAGCCGTCAGATTGGGAGAAAATAATAGCAAATGAAGAAACAGACAAAGGATTAATCCCAAAAATATACAAGCAACTCCTGCAGCTCAATTCCAGAAAAATAAATGACCCAATCCAAAAATGGGCCAGAGAACTAAACAGACATTTCTCCAAAGAAGACATACAGATGGCTAACAAACACATGAAAAGGTGCTCAACATCACTCATTATTAGAGAAATGCAAATCAAAACCACAATGAGGTACCATTACACACCAGTCAGGATGGCTGCTATCCAAAAGTCTACAAGCAATAAATGCTGGAGAGGCTGTGGAGAAAAGGGAACCCTCTTACACTGTTGGTGGGAATGCAAACTAGTACAGCCACTATGGAAAACAGTGTGGAGATTCCTTAAAAAACTGGAAATAGAACTGCCATATGACCCAGCAATACCACTTCTGGGCATACACACTGAGGAAACCAGATCTGAAAGAGACACATGCACCCCAATGTTCATCGCAGCACTGTTTATAATAGCCAGGACATGGAAGCAACCTAGATGCCCATCAGCAGATGAATGGATAAGGAAGCTGTGGGACATATACACCATGGAATTTTACTCAGCCGTCAAAAAGAATTCATTTGAACCAGTCCTAATGAGATGGATGAAACTGGAGCCCCTTATACAGAGTGAAGTAAGCCAGAAAGATAAAGAACATTACAGCATACTAACACATATATATGGAATTTAGAAAGATGGTAACGAGAACCCTATATGCAAAACAGAAAAAGAGACACAGAAATACAGAACAGACTTTTGAACTCTGTGGGAGAAGGTGAGGGTGGGATGTTTCAAAAGAACAGCATGTATACTATCTATGGTGAAACAGATCACCAGCCCAGGTGGGATGCATGAGACAAGTGCTCCGGCCTGGTGCACTGGGAAGACCCAGAGGAATCGGGTGGAGAGGGAGATGGGAGGGGGGATCGGGATGGGGAATAAGTGTAAATCTATGGCTGATTCATATCAATGTATGACAAGACCCACTGAAATGTTGTGAAGTAATTAGCCTCCAACTAATAAAAAAAATTAAAAAAAAAAAAAAAAGAAAAAAAAAAAAGAAAGACCTAGTTCCCCTCCTCATCGCCACCGGAGGCCTCACATCCTTTGAAAACTCCAGAGGTACGCAGAGATCAGTGCCTCCAAAGGAGACGATGCCTGGCTCTTCGTGAAACTTGATAGGAGTCCCAGGATTCCTGTGGCATGTGGAAAGGGACCCTTGGTGTCCCGACTCAGCTGGAGAGGCGTCCCATTGCCCTGCCAAGCCTCGAGGAGAGTCCCGAGTTGTCCCTCGCAACTAGGCAGGAGTCCTGACGTCGCTGAACAAACACGTGTGTGGAAGGGCCATCCCCGCCGTAACTCGAGAATATACCCCAGGTTCCCACCGCAACTCGAGAACAATCATGACACTTCCCCCTCGTCGCGAGAAGAGGCCCGATTCCCCTGCACTGCGTGCAAAGCAATTCCGTGTTGCACATCACACAGGAAAGGAGCCTTGATTTCCTTGATGGCACTCCAGAGAAACTGCAAGAACACTGTTTCAAGGCTAGAGGGATCCTGAGGTCACTGTAGCAACACGAAAGGGCTCCGTGGACCAAGAATCAACTCGAGATGAGAGGTTAGTCCCTGGCTTCGACTCCAGAGGAATAGCACCATATGACAAGCACCTCAAGAGGAGGCTTCTCTCAGCTCTAGGTTTGTGAGAGGGACCCTGAGTTTGCAGCCTCAAGTGGAATGGACACCCCGATGCCCTGACTTGAAATAAGGCCGGATATCCCTGCAGTGACTTCAATGGAGGCTCGTCTTGCATCTCCCAAGACGAAAGGATGTCTGAATCCCCTGTGGAGACCACAGAGAAAGACCTAGTTCCCCACCTCATCGCGACCGGAGGCCTCACATCCTTTGAAAACTCCAGAGGTACGCGGAGATCAGTGCCTCCAAAGGAGACGATGCCTGCCTCCTCGTGAATCTTGATAGGAGTCCCAGGATTCCTGTGGCACGTGGAAAGGGACACTTGGTCTCACGCCTCAGCTGGAGAGGCGTCCCAATTGCCCTGCCAAGCCTCGAGGAGAATCCCGAGTTGTCCCTCGCAACTAGGCAGGATTCCTGACGTCGCTGAACAAACATGTATGTGGAAGGGCCATCCCCGTCGTAACTCGAGAATATACCCCAGGTTCCCGCCGCAACTCGAGAAAAACCATGAGACTTCTCCCACGCCGCGAGATGAGGCCCGATTCCCCTGTACTGCGTGCAGAGCAATTCCGTGTTGCACATCACATAAGAAAGGAGCCTTGATTTCCTTCATGGTACTCCAAAGAAACCCCAAGAACACTGTTTCAAGGCTAGAGGGATCCTGAGTTCATTGTAGCAACATGAAAGAGCTTCGTGGACCAAAAATCAACTCGAGATGAGAGGTTAGTCCCTGGCTTCAACTCCAGGAGAATACCACCTTACCAGAAGCACCTCAAATGAGGCTTCTCTCAGCTCTAGGTATGTGAGAGGGACCCTGAGTTTGCGGCCTCAAGTGGAATGGACACCACGATGCCCTGAATCAAAATAAGGCCGGATATCCCTGCAGTGACTTGAATGCAGGCTCGTCTTGCATCTCCCAAGACAAAAGGATGTCTGAATCCCCTGCGGAGAACACAGAGAAAGACCTAGTTCCCCACCTCATCGCGATCGGAGGCCTCACATCCTTTGAAAACTCCAGAGGTACGCGGAGATCAGTGCCTCCAAAGGAGACGATGCCTGACTCCTCGTGAAACTTGATAGGAGTCCCAGGATTTCTGTGGCACGTGGAAAGGGACCCTTGGTCTCCCGCCTCAGCTGGAGAGGCATCCCAATTGCCCTGCCAAGCCTCGAGGTGAATCCCGAGTTGTCCCTCGCAACTAGGCAGGAGTCCTGACGTCGCTGAACAAACACGTGTGTGGAAGGGCCATCCCCGCCGTAACTCGAGAATATACCCCAGGTTCCCGCCGCAACTCGAGAAAAACCATTAGCCTTCCCCATCGCCGCGAGATGAGGCCCGATTCCCTGCACTGCGTGCAGAGCAATTCCGTGTTGCACATCACACATGAAAGGAGCCTTGATTTCCTTGATGGCACTCCAGAGAAACCGCAAGAACACTGTTTCAAGGCTAGAGGGATCCTGAGGTCACTGTAGCAACACGAAAGAGCTCCGTGGACCAAAAACCAACTCGAGATTAGAGGTTAGTCCCTAGCTTCGACTCCAGAGGAATACCACCTTAACAGAAGCACCTCAAGAGGAGGCTTTTCTCAGCTCTAGGTATGTGAGAGGGACCCTGAGTTTGCCCCCTGAAGTGGAATGGACACGGGGATGCCCTGACTCGAAATAAGGCCGAATATCCCTGCAGTGTCTTGAATGCAAGCTCGTCTTGCATCTCCCAAGATGAAAGGATGTCTGAATCCCCTGTGGAGACCACAGAGAAAGACCTACTTCCCCACCTCATCGCGACCGGAGGCCTCACATCCTTTGAAAACTCCAGAGGTACGCGGAGATCAGTGCCTCCAAAGGAGACGATGCCTGACTCCTCGTGAAACTTGAGAGGAGTCCCAGGATTCCTGTGGCACGTGGAAAGGGACCCTTGGTCTCCCGCCTCAGCTGGAGAGGCATCTCAATTGCCCTGCCAAGCCTCGAGGAGAATCCCGAGTTTACCTCACAACTAGGCACGAATCCTGACGTCGCTGAACAAACACGTGTGTGGAAGAGCCATCCCCGTCGTAACTCGAGTATATACCCCAGGTTCCCGCCGCAACTCGAGAAAAATCATGAGACTTCCCCCTCGCCGCGAGATGAGGCCCGATTCCCCTGCACTGCGTGCAGAGCAATTCCGTGTTGCACATCACACAGGAAAGGATCCTTGATTTCCTTGATGGCACTCCAGAGAAACCCCAAGAACACTGTTTCAAGGCTAGAGGGATCCTGAGGTCACTGTAGCAACACGAAAGAACTCCGTGGACCAAGAATCAACTCGAGATGAGAGGTTAATCCCTGAGTTCGACTCCAGAGGAATACCACCTTACCACAAGCACCTCAAGAGGAGGCTTCTTTCAGCTCTAGGTATGTGAGAGGGACCCTGAGTTTGTGGCCTCAAGTGGAATGGACACCGCGAAGCCCTGGCTCGAAATAAGGCCGGATATCAATGCAGTGACTTGAATGCAGGCTCGTCTTGCATCTCCCAAGACGAAAGGATGTCTGAATCCCCTGTGGAGACACAGAGAAAGATCTAGTTCCCCACCTCATCGCGACCGGAGGCCTCACATCCTTTGAAAACTCCAGAGGTACGCGGAGATCAGTGCCTCCAAAGGAGACGATGCCTGACTCCTCGTGAAACTTGATAGGAGTCCCAGGATTCCTGTGGCACGTGGAAAGGGACCCTTGGTCTCCCGGCTCAGCTGGAGAGGCGTCCCAATTGCCCTGGCAAGTCTCGAGGAGAATCCCGAGTTGTCCCTCGCAACTAGGCAGGAGTCCTGCCGTCGCTGAACAAAAACGTGTGTGGAAGGGCCATCCCCGCCGTAACTCGAGAATATACCCCAGGTTCCCGCCGCAACTCGAGAAAGATCATGAGACATCCCCCTCACCGCAAGATGAGGCCCGATTCCCCTGCACTGCGTGCAGAGCAATTCCGTGTTGCACATCACACAGGAAAGGAGCCTTGATTTCCTTGATGGCACTCCAGAGAAACCCCAGGAACACTGTTTCAAGGCTAGAGGAATACTGACTTCATTGTAGCAACACGAAAGGGCTCCGTGGACCAAAAATCAACTTGAGATGAGAGGTTAGTCCCTGGCTTCGACTCCAGAGGAATACCACCTTACCACAAGCACCTCAAGAGTAGGCTTCTCTCAGCTCTAGGTATGTGAGAGGGACCCTGAGTTTGCGGCCTCAAGTGGAATGGACACCCCGATGCCCTGACTCGAAATAAGGCCAGATATCCCTGCAGTGACTTGAATGCAGGCTCGTCTTGCATCTCCCAAGACGAAAGGATGTCTGAATCCCCTGTGGAGAACACAGAGAAAGACCTAGTTCCCCACCTCTTGGCGACCGGAGGCCTCACATCCTTTGACAACTCCAGAGGTACGCGGAGATCAGTGCCTCCAAAGCAGATGATGCCTGACTCCTCGTGAAACTTGACAGGAGTCCCAGGATTCCTGTGGCACTTGGAAAGGGACCCTTGGTCTCCCGCCTCAGCTGGAGAGGCGTTCCAATTGCCCCTGCCAAGCCTCGAGGAGAATCCCGAGTTGTCCCTCGCAACTAGGCAGGAGTCCTGACGTCGCTGAACAAGTACGTGTGTGGAAGGGCCATCCCCGACGTAACTCGAGAATATACCCCAGGTTCCCGCCGCAACTCGAGAAAAACCATGAGACTTCCCCCTCGCCGCGAGATGAGGTCCGATTCCCCTGCACTGCGTGCAGAGCAATTCCGTGTTGCACATCACACATGAAAGGAGCCTTGATTTCCTTGATGGCACTCCAGAGAAACCCCAAGAACACTGTTTCAAGGCTAGAGGGATCCTGAGGTCATTGTAGCAACAGGAAAGAGCTCCGTGGACCAAGAATCAACTCGAGATGAGAGGTTAGTCCCTGGCTTCGCCTCCAGAGGAATACCACCTTACCACAAGCACCTCAAGAGGAGTCTTCTCTCAGCTCTGTGTATGTGAGAGGGACCCTGAGTTTGCGGCCTCAAGTGGAATGGACTCCGCGATGCCCTGACTCGAAATAAGGCCGGATATCCCTGCAGTGACTTGAATGCAGGCTCGTCTTGCATCTCCCAAGACGAAAGAATGCCTGAATCCCCTGTGGAGACCACAGAGAAAGACCTAGTTCCTTGGTCTAGTTGTGTGAAAAATACCGTTGGTAGCTTGATAGGGATTGCATTGAATCTATAGATTGCTTTGGGTAGAATAGCCATTTTGACAATATTGATTCTTCCAATCCATGAACACGGTATGTTTCTCCATCTGTTTGTGTCCTCTTTGATTTCTTTCATCAGTGTTTTATAGTTTTCTATGTATAGGTCTTTTGTTTCTTTAGGTAGATATACTCCTAAGTATTTTATTCTTTTTGTTGCAATGGTGAATGGTATTGTTTCCTTCATTTCTCTTTCTGTTTTTTCATCGTTAGTATATAGGAATGCAAGGGATTTCTGTGTGTTAATTTTATATCCTGCAACTTTACTATATTCATTGATTAGTTCTAGTAATTTTCTGGTAGAGTCTTTAGGGTTTTCTATATAGAGGATCATGTCATCACAGAACTAGACCAAAGAATTTCACAATTTGTATGGAAATACAAAAAACCTCGAATAGCCAAAGTAATCTTGAAAAAGAAGAATGGAACTGGAGGAATCAACCTGCCTGACTTCAGACTCTACTACAAAGCCACAGTCATCAAGACAGTGTGGTACTGGCACAAAGACAGAAATATAGACCAATGGAACAGAATAGAAAGCCCAGAGATAAATCCACGAACCTATGGACACCTTATCTTTGACAAAGGAGGCAAGGATATACAATGGAAAAAAGACAACCTCTTTAACAAGTGGTGCTGGGAAAACTGGTCAACCACTTGCAAAAGAATGAAACTAGAACACTTTCTAACACCATACACAAAAATAAACTCAAAATGGATTAAAGATCTAAATGTAAGACCAGAAACTATAAAACTCCTAGAGGAGAACATAGGCAAAACACTCTCCGACATAAATCACAGCAAGATCCTCTATGACCCACCTCCCAGAATATTGGAAATAAAAGCAAAACTAAACAAATGGGATCTAATGAAACTTAAAAGCTTTTGCACTACAAAAGAAACTATAAGTAAGGTGAAAAGACAGCCGTCAGATTGGGAGAAAATAATAGCAAATGAAGAAACAGACAAAGGATTAATCTCAAAAATATACAAGCAACTCCTGCAGCTCAATTCCAGAAAAATAAATGACCCAATCCAAAAATGGGCCAGAGAACTAAACAGACATTTCTCCAAAGAAGACATACAGATGGCTAACAAACACATGAAAAGGTGCTCAACATCACTCATTATTAGAGAAATGCAAATCAAAACCACAATGAGGTACCATTACACACCAGTCAGGATGGCTGCTATCCAAAAGTCTACAAGCAATAAATGCTGGAGAGGCTGTGGAGAAAAGGGAACCCTCTTACACTGTTGGTGGGAATGCAAACTAGTACAGCCACTATGGAAAACAGTGTGGAGATTCCTTAAAAAACTGGAAATAGAACTGCCATATTACCCAGCAATATCACTTCTGGGCATACACACTGAGGAAACCAGATCTGAAAGAGACACATGCACCCCAATGTTCATCGCAGCACTGTTTATAATAGCCAGGACATGGAAGCAACCTAGATGCCCATCAGCAGATGAATGGATAAGGAAGCTGTGGGACATATACACCATGGAATTTTACTCAGCCGTCAAAAAGAATTCATTTGAACCAGTCCTAATGAGATGGATGAAACTGGAGCCCCTTATACAGAGTGAAGTAAGCCAGAAAGATAAAGAACATTACAGCATACTAACACATATATATGGAATTTAGAAAGATGGTAACGATAACCCTATATGCAAAACAGAAAAAGAGACACAGAAATACAGAACAGACTTTTGAACTCTGTGGGAGTAGGTGAGGGTGGGATGTTTCAAAAGAACAGCATGTATACTATCTATGGTGAAACAGATCACCAGCCCAGGTGGGATGCATGAGACAAGTGCTCCGGCCTGGTGCACTGGGAAGACCCAGAGGAATCGGGTGGAGAGGGAGATGGGAGGGGGGAACGGGATGGGGAATAAGTGTAAATCTATGGCTGATTCATATCAATGTATGACAAGACCCACTGAAATGTTGTGAAGTAATTAGCCTCCAACTAATAAAAAAAATAAAAAAAAGAAAAAAAAAAAAAAAAAAGAAAGAAAGACCTACTTCCCCACCTCATCGCGACCGGAGGCCTCACATCCTTTGAAAACTCCAGAGGTACGCGGAGATCAGTGCCTCCAAAGGAGACGATGCCTGACTCCTCGTGAAACTTGATAGGAGTCCCAGGATTCCTGTGGCACGTGGAAAGGGACCCTTGGTCTCCCGCCTCAGCTGGAGAGGCATCCCAATTGCCCTGCCAAGCCTCGAGGAGAATCCCGAGTTTACCTCACAACTAGGCACGAATCCTGACGTCGCTGAACAAACACGTGTGTGGAAGAGCCATCCCCATCGTAACTCGAGCATATACCCCAGGTTCCCACCGCAACTCGAGAAAAATCATGAGACTTCCCCCACGCCGCGAGATGAGGCCCGATTCCCCTGCACTGCGTGCAGAGCAATTCCGTTTTGCACATCACACAGGAAAGGATCCTTGATTTCCTTCATGGCACTCCAGAGAAACCCCAAGAACACTGTTTCAAGGCTAGAGGGATCCTGAGGTCACTGTAGCAACACGAAAGAGCTCCGTGGACCAAGAATCAACTCGAGATGAGAGGTTAATCCCTGAGTTCGACTCCAGAGGAATACCACCTTACCACAAGCACCTCAAGAGGAGGCTTCTTTCTGCTCTAGGTATGTGAGAGGGACCCTGAGTTTGCGGCCTCAAGTGGAATGGACACCGCGAAGCCCTGGCTCGAAATAAGGCCGGATATCAATGCAGTGACCTGAATGCAGGCTCGTCTTGCATCTCCCAAGACGAAAGGATGTCTGATTCCCCTGTGGAGACCACAAAGAAAGATCTAGTTCCCCACCTCATCGCGACCGGAGGCCTCACATCCTTTGAAAACTCCAGAGGTACGCGGAGATCAGTGCCTCCAAAGGAGACGATGCCTGACTCCTCATGAAACTTGATAGGAGTCCCAGGATTCCTGTGGCACGTGGAAAGGGACCCTTGGTCTCCCGGCTCAGCTGGAGAGGTGTCCCAATTGCCCTGGCAAGTCTCGAGGAGAATCCCGAGTTGTCCCTCGCAACTAGGCAGGAGTCCTGCCGTCGCTGAACAAAAACGTGTGTGGAAGGGCCATCCCCGTCGTAACTCGAGAATATACCCCAGGTTCCCGCCGCAACTCGAGAAAGATCATGAGACATCCCCCTCACCGCAAGATGAGGCCCGATTCCCCTGCACTGCGTGCAGAGCAATTCCGTGTTGCACATCACACAGGAAAGGAGCCTTGATTTCCTTCAAGGCACTCCAGAGAAACCCCAGGAACACTGTTTCAAGGCTAGAGGAATACTGACGTCATTGTAGCAACACGAAAGGGCTCCGTGGACCAAAAATCAACTTGAGATGAGAGGTTAGTCCCTGGCTTCGACTCCAGAGGAATACCACCTTACCACAAGCACCTCAAGAGTAGGCTTCTCTCAGCTCTAGGTATGTGAGAGGGCCCCTGAGTTTGCGGCCTCAAGTGGAATGGACACCCCGATGCCCTGACTCGAAATAAGGCCGGATATCCCTGCAGTGACTTGAATGCAGGCTCGTCTTGCATCTCCCAAGACGAAAGGATGTCTGAATCCCCTGTGGAGAACACAGAGAAAGACCTAGTTCCCCACCTCTTGGCGACCGGAGGCCTCACATCCTTTGACAACTCCAGAGGTACGCGGAGATCAGTGCCTCCAAAGCAGATGATGCCTGACTCCTCGTGAAACTTGACAGGAGTCCCAGGATTCCTGTGGCACTTGGAAAGGGACCCTTGGTCTCCCGCCTCAGCTGGAGAGGCGTTCCAATTGCCCCTGCCAAGCCTCGAGGAGAATCCCGAGTTGTCCCTCGCAACTAGGCAGGAGTCCTGACGTCGCTGAACAAGTACGTGTGTGGAAGGGCCATCCCCGACGTAACTCGAGAATATACCCCAGGTTCCCGCCGCAACTCGAGAAAAACCATGAGACTTCCCCCTCGCCGCGAGATGAGGCCCGATTCCCCTGCACTGCGTGCAGAGCAATTCCGTGTTGCACATCACACATGAAAGGATCCTTGGTTTCCTTGATGGCACTCCAGAGAAACCCCAAGAACACTGTTTCAAGGCTAGAGGGATCCTGAGGTCATTGTAGCAACACGAAAGAGCTCCGTGGACCAAGAATCAACTCGAGATGAGAGGTTAGTCCCTGGCTTCGCCTCCAGAGGAATACCACCTAACCACAAGAACCTCAAGAGGAGTCTTCTCTCAGCTCTGTGTATGTGAGAGGGACCCTGAGTTTGCGGCCTCAAGTGGAATGGACTCCGCGATGCCCTGACTCGAAATAAGGCCGGATATCCCTGCAGTGACTTGAATGCAGGCTCGTCTTGCATCTCCCAAGACGAAAGAATGTCTGAATCCCCTGTGGAGACCACAGAGAAAGACCTAGTTCCTTGGTCTAGTTCTGTGAAAAATACCGTTGGTAGCTTGATAGGGATTGCATTGAATCTATAGATTGCTTTCGGTAGAATAGCCATTTTGACAATATTGATTCTTCCAATCCATGAACACGGTATGTTTCTCCATCTGTTTGTGTCCTCTTTGATTTCTTTCATCAGTGTTTTATAGTTTTCTATGTATAGGTCTTTTGTTTCTTTAGGTAGATATACTCCTAAGTATTTTATTCTTTTTGTTGCAATGGTGAACGGTATTGTTTCCTTAATTTCTCTTTCTGTTTTTTCATCGTTAGTATATAGGAATGCAAGGGATTTCTGTGTGTTAATTTTATATCCTGCAACTTTACTATATTCATTGATTAGTTCTAGTAATTTTCTGGTAGAGTCTTTAGGGTTTTCTATATAGAGGATCATGTCATCACAGAACTAGACCAAAGAATTTCACAATTTGTATGGAAATACAAAAAACCTCGAATAGCCAAAGTAATCTTGAAAAAGAAGAATGGAACTGGAGGAATCAACCTGCCTGACTTCAGACTCTACTACAAAGCCACAGTCATCAAGACAGTGTGGTACTGGCACAAAGACAGAAATATAGACCAATGGAACAGAATAGAAAGCCCAGAGATAAATCCACGAACCTATGGACACCTTATCTTTGACAAAGGAGGCAAGGATATACAATGGAAAAAAGACAACCTCTTTAACAAGTGGTGCTGGGAAAACTGGTCAACCACTTGCAAAAGAATGAAACTAGAACACTTTCTAACACCATACACAAAAATAAACTCAAAATGGATTAAAGATCTAAATGTAAGACCAGAAACTATAAAACTCCTAGAGGAGAACATAGGCAAAACACTCTCCGACATAAATCACAGCAAGATCCTCTATGACCCACCTCCCAGAATATTGGAAATAAAAGCAAAACTAAACAAATGGGATCTAATGAAACTTAAAAGCTTTTGCACTACAAAAGAAACTATAAGTAAGGTGAAAAGACAGCCGTCAGATTGGGAGAAAATAATAGCAAATGAAGAAACAGACAAAGGATTAATCTCAAAAATATACAAGCAACTCCTGCAGCTCAATTCCAGAAAAATAAATGACCCAATCCAAAAATGGGCCAGAGAACTAAACAGACATTTCTCCAAAGAAGACATACAGATGGCTAACAAACACATGAAAAGGTGCTCAACATCACTCATTATTAGAGAAATGCAAATCAAAACCACAATGAGGTACCATTACACACCAGTCAGGATGGCTGCTATCCAAAAGTCTACAAGCAATAAATGCTGGAGAGGCTGTGGAGAAAAGGGAACCCTCTTACACTGTTGGTGGGAATGCAAACTAGTACAGCCACTATGGAAAACAGTGTGGAGATTCCTTAAAAAACTGGAAATAGAACTGCCATATGACCCAGCAATACCACTTCTGGGCATACACACTGAGGAAACCAGATCTGAAAGAGACACATGCACCCCAATGTTCATCGCAGCACTGTTTATAATAGCCAGGACATGGAAGCAACCTAGATGCCCATCAGCAGATGAATGGATAAGGAAGCTGTGGGACATATACACCATGGAATTTTACTCAGCCGTCAAAAAGAATTCATTTGAACCAGTCCTAATGAGATGGATGAAACTGGAGCCCCTTATACAGAGTGAAGTAAGCCAGAAAGATAAAGAACATTACAGCATACTAACACATATATATGGAATTTAGAAAGATGGTAATGATAACCCTATATGCAAAACAGAAAAAGAGACACAGAAATACAGAACAGAATTTTGAACTCTGTGGGAGAAGGTGAGGGTGGGATGTTTCAAAAGAACAGCATGTATACTATCTATGGTGAAACAGATCACCAGCCCAGGTGGGATGCATGAGACAAGTGCTCCGGCCTGGTGCACTGGGAAGACCCAGAGGAATCGGGTGGAGAGGGAGATGGGAGGGGGGATCGGGATGGGGAATAAGTGTAAATCTATGGCTGATTCATATCAATGTATGACAAGACCCACTGAAATGTTGTGAAGTAATTAGCCTCCAACTATTAAAAAAAATTAAAAAAAAAAAAAAAAGAAAAAAAAAAAAGAAAGACCTAGTTCCCCTCCTCATCGCCACCGGAGGCCTCACATCCTTTGAAAACTCCAGAGGTACGCAGAGATCAGTGCCTCCAAAGGAGACGATGCCTGGCTCTTCGTGAAACTTGATAGGAGTCCCAGGATTCCTGTGGCATGTGGAAAGGGACCCTTGGTGTCCCGACTCAGCTGGAGAGGCGTCCCATTGCCCTGCCAAGCCTCGAGGAGAGTCCCGAGTTGTCCCTCGCAACTAGGCAGGAGTCCTGACGTCGCTGAACAAACACGTGTGTGGAAGGGCCATCCCCGCCGTAACTCCTGAATTTACCCCAGGTTCCCGCCGCAACTCGAGAAAAATCATGAGACTTCCCCTTCGTCGCGAGAAGAGGCCGGATTCCCCTGCACTGCGTTCAAAGCAATTCCGTGTTGCACATCACACAGGAAAGGAGCCTTAATTTCCTTGATGGCACTCCAGAGAAGCTGCAAGAACACTGTTTCAAGGCTAGAGGGATCCTGAGGTCACTGTAGCAACACGAAAGGGCTCCGTGGACCAAGAATCAACTCGAGATGAGAGGTTAGTCCCTGGCTTCGACTCCAGAGGAATAGCACCTTATGACAAGCACCACAAGAGGAGGCTTCTCTCAGCTCTAGGTTTGTGAGAGGGACCCTGAGTTTGCAGCCTCAAGTGGAATGGACACCCCGATGCCCTGACTCGAAATAAGGCCGGATATCCCTGCAGTGACTTGAATGCAGGCTCGTCTTGCATCTGCCAAGACGAAAGGATGTCTGAATCCCCTGTGGAGACCACAGAGAAAGACCTAGTTCCCCACCTCATCGCGACCGGAGGCCTCACTTCCGTTGAAAACTCCAGAGGTACGCGGAGATCAGTGCCTCCAAAGGAGACGATGCCTGCCTCCTCGTGAATCTTGATAGGAGTCCCAGGATTCCTGTGGCACGTAGAAAGGGACCCTTGGTCTCACACCTCAGCTGGAGAGGCGTCCCAATTGCCCTGCCAAGCCTCAAGGAGAATCCCGAGTTGTCCCTCGCAACTAGGCAGGATTCCTGACGTCGCTGAACAAACATGTATGTGGAAGGGCCATCCCCGTCGTAACTCGAGAATATACCCCAGGTCCCGCCGCAACTCGAGAAAAACCATGAGACTTCTCCCACGCCGCGAGATGAGGCCCGATTCCCCTGTACTGCGTGCAGAGCAATTCCGTGTTGCACATCACACATGAAAGGAGTCTTGATTTCCTTCATGGTACTCCAGAGAAACCCCAAGAACACTGTTTCAAGGCTAGAGGGATCCTGAGTTCATTGTAGCAACATGAAAGAGCTTCGTGGACCAAAAATCAACTCGAGACGAGAGGTTAGTCCCTGGCTTCAACTCCAGGAGAACACCACCTTACCAGAAGCACCTCAAAGGAGACTTCTCTCAGCTCTAGGTATGTGAGAGGGACCCTGAGTTTGCGGCCTCAAGTGGAATGGACACCACGATGCCCTGAATCAAAATAAGGCCGGATATCCCTGCAGTGACTTGAATGCAGGCTCGTCTTGCATCTCCCAAGACGAAAGGATGTCTGAATCCCCTGCGGAGAACACAGAGAAAGACCTAGTTCCCCACCTCATCGCGCCCGGAGGCCTCACATCCTTTGAAAACTCCAGAGGTACGCGGAGATCAGTGCCTCCAAAGGAGACGATGCCTGACTCCTCGTGAAATTTGATAGGAGTCCCAGGATTTCTGTGGCATGTGGAAAGGGACCCTTGGTCTCCCGCCTCAGCTGGAGAGGCGTCCCAATTGCCCTGCCAAGCGTCGAGGTGAATCCCGAGTTGTCCCTCGCAACTAGGCAGGAGTCCTGACGTCGCTGAACAAACACGTGTGTGGAAGGGCCATCCCCGCCGTAACTCGAGAATATACCCCAGGTTCCCGCCGCAACTCGAGAAAAACCATTAGCCTTCCCCCTCGCCGCGAGATGAGGCCCGATTCCCCTGCACTGTGTGCAGAGCAATTCCGTGTTGCACATCACACATGAAAGGAGCCTTGATTTCCGTGATGGCACTCCAGAGAAACCCCAAGAACACTGTTTCAAGGCTAGAGGGATCCTGAGGTCACTGTAGCAACACGAAAGAGCTCCGTGGACCAAAAACCAACTCGAGATGAGAGGTTAATCCCTGAGTTCGACTCCAGAGGAATACCACCTTACCACAAGCACCTCAAGAGGAGGCTTTTCTCAGCTCTAGGTATGTGAGAGGGACCCTGAGTTTGCCCCCTGAAGTGGAATGGACATGGGGATGCCCTGACTCGAAATAAGGCCGAATATCCCTGCAGTGTCTTGAATGCAAGCTCGTCTTGCATCTCCCAAGATGAAAGGATGTCAGAATCCCCAGTGGAGACCACAGAGAAAGACCTACTTCCCCACCTCATCACGACCGGAGGCCTCACATCCTTTGAAAACTCCAGAGGTACGCGGAGATCAGTGCCTCCAAAGGAGACGATGCCTGACTCCTCGTGAAACTTGATAGGAGTCCCAGGATTCCTGTGGCACGTGGAAAGGGACCCTTGGTCTCCCGCCTCAGCTGGAGAGGCATCCCAATTGCCCTGGCAAGTCTCGAGGAGAATCCCGAGTTGTCCCTCGCAACTAGGCAGGAGTCCTGACGTCGCTGAACAAGTACGTGTGTGGAAGGGCCATCCCCGCCGTAACTCGAGAATATACCCCAGGTTCACGCCGCAACTCGAGAAAAACCATGAGACTTCCCCCTCGCCGCGAGATGAGGCCCGATTCCCCTGCACTGCGTGCAGAGCAATTCCGTGTTGCACATCACACATGAAAGGATCCTTGGTTTCCTTGATGGCACTCCAGAGAAACCCCAAGAACACTGTTTCAAGGCTAGAGGGATCCTGAGGTCATTGTAGCAACAGGAAAGAGCTCCGTGGACCAAGAATCAACTCGAGATGAGAGGTTAGTCCCTGGCTTCGCCTCCAGAGGAATACCACCTAACCACAAGAACCTCAAGAGGAGTCTTCTCTCAGCTCTGTGTATGTGAGAGGGACCCTGAGTTTGCGGCCTCAAGTGGAATGGACTCCGCGATGCCCTGACTCGAAATAAGGCCGGATATCCCTGCAGTGACTTGAATGCAGGCTCGTCTTGCATCTCCCAAGATGAAAGAATGTCTGAATCCCCTGTGGAGACCACAGAGAAAGACCTAGTTCCTTGGTCTAGTTGTGTGAAAAATACCGTTGGTAGCTTGATAGGGATTGCATTGAATCTATAGATTGCTTTGGGTAGAATAGCCATTTTGACAATATTGATTCTTCCAATCCATGAACACGGTATGTTTCTCCATCTGTTTGTGTCCTCTTTGATTTCTTTCATCAGTGTTTTATAGTTTTCTATATAGGTCTTTTGTTTCTTTAGGTAGATATACTCCTAAGTATTTTATTCTTTTTGTTGCAATGGTGAACGGTATTGTTTCCTTAATTTCTCTTTCTGTTTTTTCATCGTTAGTATATAGGAATGCAAGGGATTTCCGTGTGTTAATTTTATATCCTGCAACTTTACTATATTCATTGATTAGTTCTAGTAATTTTCTGGTAGAGTCTTTAGGGTTTTCTATATAGAGGATCATGTCATCACAGAACTAGACCAAAGAATTTCACAATTTGTATGGAAATACAAAAAACCTCGAATAGCCAAAGTAATCTTGAAAAAGAAGAATGGAACTGGAGGAATCAACCTGCCTGACTTCAGACTCTACTACAAAGCCACAGTCATCAAGACAGTGTGGTACTGGCACAAAGACAGAAATATAGACCAATGGAACAGAATAGAAAGCCCAGAGATAAATCCACGAACCTATGGACACCTTATCTTTGACAAAGGAGGCAAGGATATACAATGGAAAAAAGACAACCTCTTTAACAAGTGGTGCTGGGAAAACTGGTCAACCACTTGCAAAAGAATGAAACTAGAACACTTTCTAACACCATACACAAAAATAAACTCAAAATGGATTAAAGATCTAAATGTAAGACCAGAAACTATAAAACTCCTAGAGGAGAACATAGGCAAAACACTCTCCGACATAAATCACAGCAAGATCCTCTATGACCCACCTCCCAGAATATTGGAAATAAAAGCAAAACTAAACAAATGGGATCTAATGAAACTTAAAAGCTTTTGCACTACAAAAGAAACTATAAGTAAGGTGAAAAGACAGCCGTCAGATTGGGAGAAAATAATAGCAAATGAAGAAACAGACAAAGGATTAATCTCAAAAATATACAAGCAACTCCTGCAGCTCAATTCCAGAAAAATAAATGACCCAATCCAAAAATGGGCCAGAGAACTAAACAGACATTTCTCCAAAGAAGACATACAGATGGCTAACAAACACATGAAAAGGTGCTCAACATCACTCATTATTAGAGAAATGCAAATCAAAACCACAATGAGGTACCATTACACACCAGTCAGGATGGCTGCTATCCAAAAGTCTACAAGCAATAAATGCTGGAGAGGCTGTGGAGAAAAGGGAACCCTCTTACACTGTTGGTGGGAATGCAAACTAGTACAGCCACTATGGAAAACAGTGTGGAGATTCCTTAAAAAACTGGAAATAGAATTGCCATATGACCCAGCAATACCACTTCTGGGCATACACACTGAGGAAACCAGATCTGAAAGAGACACATGCACCCCAATGTTCGTCGCAGCACTGTTTATAATAGCCAGGACATGGAAGCAACCTAGATGCCCATCAGCAGATGAATGGATAAGGAAGCTGTGGGACATATACACCATGGAATTTTACTCAGCCGTCAAGAAGAATTCATTTGAACCAGTCCTAATGAGATGGATGAAACTGGAGCCCCTTATACAGAGTGAAGTAAGCCAGAAAGATAAAGAACATTACAGCATACTAACACATATATATGGAATTTAGAAAGATGGTAACGATAACCCTATATGCAAAACAGAAAAAGAGACACAGAAATACAGAACAGACTTTTGAACTCTGTGGGAGAAGGTGAGGGTGGGATGTTTCAAAAGAACAGCATGTATACTATCTATGGTGAAACAGATCACCAGCCCAGGTGGGATGCATGAGACAAGTGCTCCGGCCTGGTGCACTGGGAAGACCCAGAGGAATCGGGTGGAGAGGGAGATGGGAGGGGGGATCGGGATGGGGAATAAGTGTAAATCTATGGCTGATTCATATCAATGT
This sequence comes from Cervus elaphus, assembly GCF_910594005.1. NCBI lineage: Eukaryota > Metazoa > Chordata > Mammalia > Artiodactyla > Cervidae > Cervus > Cervus elaphus. The sequence continues at coordinate 1,692,654 of NW_025316786.1, forward strand.
ATGACAAGACCCACTGAAATGTTGTGAAGTAATTAGCCTCCAACTAATAAAAAAAATTAAAAAAAAAAAAAAAGAAAAAAAAAAAAGAAAGACCTAGTTCCCCTCCTCATCGCCACCGGAGGCCTCACATCCTTTGAAAACTCCAGAGGTACGCAGAGATCAGTGCCTCCAAAGGAGACGATGCCTGGCTCTTCGTGAAACTTGATAGGAGTCCCAGGATTCCTGTGGCATGTGGAAAGGGACCCTTGGTGTCCCGACTCAGCTGGAGAGGCGTCCCATTGCCCTGCCAAGCCTCGAGGAGAGTCCCGAGTTGTCCCTCGCAACTAGGCAGGAGTCCTGACGTCGCTGAACAAACACGTGTGTGGAAGGGCCATCCCCGCCGTAACTCGAGAATATACCCCAGGTTCCCACTGCAACTCGAGAACAATCATGACACTTCCCCCTCGTCGCGAGAAGAGGCCCGATTCCCCTGCACTGCGTGCAAAGCAATTCCGTGTTGCACATCACACAGGAAAGGAGCCTTGATTTCCTTGATGGCACTCCAGAGAAACTGCAAGAACACTGTTTCAAGGCTAGAGGGATCCTGAGGTCACTGTAGCAACACGAAAGGGCTCCGTGGACCAAGAATCAACTCGAGATGAGAGGTTAGTCCCTGGCTTCGACTCCAGAGGAATAGCACCTTATGACAAGCACCTCAAGAGGAGGCTTCTCTCAGCTCTAGGTTTGTGAGAGGGACCCTGAGTTTGCAGCCTCAAGTGGAATGGACACCCCGATGCCCTGAATTGAAATAAGGCCGGATTTCCCTGCAGTGACTTCAATGCAGGCTCGTCTTGCATCTCCCAAGACGAAAGGATGTCTGAATCCCCTGTGGAGACCACAGAGAAAGACCTAGTTCCCCACCTCATCGCGACCGGAGGCCTCACATCCTTTGAAAACTCTAGAGGTACGCGGAGATCAGTGCCGCCAAAGGAGACGATGCCTGCCTCCTCGTGAATCTTGATAGGAGTCCCAGGATTCCTGTGGCACGTGGAAAGGGACCCTTGGTCTCCCGCCTCAGCTGGAGAGGCGTCCCAATTGCCCTGCCAAGCCTCGAGGAGAATCCCGAGTTGTCCCTCGCAACTAGGCAGGATTCCTGACGTCGCTGAACAAACATGTATGTGGAAGGGTCATCCCCGTCGTAACTCGAGAATATACCCCAGGTTCCCGCCGCAACTCGAGAAAAACCATGAGACTTCTCCCACGCCGCGAGATGAGGCCCGATTCCCCTGCACTGCGTGCAGAGCAATTCCGTGTTCCACATCACATAAGAAAGGAGCCTTGATTTCCTTCATGGTACTCCAGAGAAACCCCAAGAACACTGTTTCAAGGCTAGAGGGATCCTGAGTTCATTGTAGCAACATGAAAGAGCTTCGTGGACCAAAAATCAACTCGAGATGAGAGGTTAGTCCCTGGCTTCGACTCCAGAGGAATACCACCTTACCACAAGTACCTCAAGAGTAGGCTTCTCTCAGCTCTAGGTATGTGAGAGGGCCCCTGAGTTTGCGGCCTCAAGTGGAATGGACACCCCGATGCCCTGACTCGAAATAAGGCCGGATATCCCTGCAGTGACTTGAATGCAGGCTCGTCTTGCATCTCCCAAGACGAAAGGATGTCTGAATCCCCTGTGGAGAACACAGAGAAAGACCTAGTTCCCCACCTCTTGGCGACCGGAGGCCTCACATCCTTTGACAACTCCAGAGGTACGCGGAGATCAGTGCCTCCAAAGCAGATGATGCCTGACTCCTCGTGAAACTTGACAGGAGTCCCAGGATTCCTGTGGCACTTGGAAAGGGACCCTTGGTCTCCCGTCTCAGGTGGAGAGGCGTTCCAATTGCCCCTGCCAAGCCTCGAGGAGAATCCCTAGTTGTCCCTCGCAACTAGGCAGGAGTCCTGACGTCGCTGAACAAGTACGTGTGTGGAAGGGCCATCCCCGACGTAACTCGAGAATATACCCCAGGTTCCCGCCGCAACTCGAGAAAAACCATGAGACTTCCCCCTCGCCGCGAGATGAGGCCCGATTCCCCTGCACTGCGTGCAGAGCAATTCCGTGTTGCACATCACACATGAAAGGATCCTTGGTTTCCTTGATGGCACTCCAGAGAAACCCCAAGAACACTGTTTCAAGGCTAGAGGGATCCTGAGGTCATTGTAGCAACACGAAAGAGCTCCGTGGACCAAGAATCAACTCGAGATGAGAGGTTAGTCCCTGGCTTCGCCTCCAGAGGAATACCACCTTACCACAAGCACCTCAAGAGGAGTCTTCTCTCAGCTCTGTGTATGTGAGAGGGACCCTGAGTTTGCGGCCTCAAGTGGAATGGACTCCGCGATGCCCTGACTCGAAATAAGGCCGGATATCCCTGCAGTGACTTGAATGCAGGCTCGTCTTGCATTTCCCAAGATGAAAGAATGTCTGAATCCCCTGTGGAGACCACAGAGAAAGACCTAGTTCCTTGGTCTAGTTGTGTGAAAAATACCGTTGGTAGCTTGATAGGGATTGCATTGAATCTATAGATTGCTTTGGGTAGAATAGCCATTTTGACAATATTGATTCTTCCAATCCATGAACACGGTATGTTTCTCCATCTGTTTGTGTCCTCTTTGATTTCTTTCATCAGTGTTTTATAGTTTTCTATATAGGTCTTTTGTTTCTTTAGGTAGATATACTCCTAAGTATTTTATTCTTTTTGTTGCAATGGTGAACGGTATTGTTTCCTTAATTTCTCTTTCTGTTTTTTCATAGTTAGTATATAGGAATGCAAGGGATTTCTGTGTGTTAATTTTATATCCTGCAACTTTACTATATTCATTGATTAGTTCTAGTAATTTTCTGGTAGAGTCTTTAGGGTTTTCTATATAGAGGATCATGTCATCACAGAACTAGACCAAAGAATTTCACAATTTGTATGGAAATACAAAAAACCTCGAATAGCCAAAGTAATCTTGAAAAAGAAGAATGGAACTGGAGGAATCAACCTGCCTGACTTCAGACTCTACTACAAAGCCACAGTCATCAAGACAGTGTGGTACTGGCACAAAGACAGAAATATAGACCAATGGAACAGAATAGAAAGCCCAGAGATAAATCCACGAACCTATGGACACCTTATCTTTGACAAAGGAGGCAAGGATATACAATGGAAAAAAGACAACCTCTTTAACAAGTGGTGCTGGGAAAACTGGTCAACCACTTGCAAAAGAATGAAACTAGAACACTTTCTAACACCATACACAAAAATAAACTCAAAATGGATTAAAGATCTAAATGTAAGACCAGAAACTATAAAACTCCTAGAGGAGAACATAGGCAAAACACTCTCCGACATAAATCACAGCAAGATCCTCTATGACCCACCTCCCAGAATATTGGAAATAAAAGCAAAACTAAACAAATGGGATCTAATGAAACTTAAAAGCTTTTGCACTACAAAAGAAACTATAAGTAAGGTGAAAAGACAGCCGTCAGATTGGGAGAAAATAATAGCAAATGAAGAAACAGACAAAGGATTAATCTCAAAAATATACAAGCAACTCCTGCAGCTCAATTCCAGAAAAATAAATGACCCAATCCAAAAATGGGCCAGAGAACTAAACAGACATTTCTCCAAAGAAGACATACAGATGGCTAACAAACACATGAAAAGGTGCTCAACATCACTCATTATTAGAGAAATGCAAATCAAAACCACAATGAGGTACCATTACACACCAGTCAGGATGGCTGCTATCCAAAAGTCTACAAGCAATAAATGCTGGAGAGGCTGTGGAGAAAAGGGAACCCTTTTACACTGTTGGTGGGAATGCAAACTAGTACAGCCACTATGGAAAACAGTGTGGAGATTCCTTAAAAAACTGGAAATAGAACTGCCATATGACCCAGCAATACCACTTCTGGGCATACACACTGAGGAAACCAGATCTGAAAGAGACACATGCACCCCAATGTTCATCGCAGCACTGTTTATAATAGCCAGGACATGGAAGCAACCTAGATGCCCATCAGCAGATGAATGGATAAGGAAGCTGTGGGACATATACACCATGGAATTTTACTCAGCCGTCAAAAAGAATTCATTTGAACCAGTCCTAATGAGATGGATGAAACTGGAGCCCCTTATACAGAGTGAAGTAAGCCAGAAAGTTAAAGAACATTACAGCATACTAACACATATATATGGAATTTAGAAAGATGGTAACGATAACCCTATATGCAAAACAGAAAAAGAGACACAGAAATACAGAACAGACTTTTGAACTCTGTGGGAGAAGGTGAGGGTGGGATGTTTCAAAAGAACAGCATGTATACCATCTATGGTGAAACAGATCACCAGCCCAGGTGGGATGCATGAGACAAGTGCTCCGGCCTGGTGCACTGGGAAGACCCAGAGGAATCGGGTGGAGAGGGAGATGGGAGGGGGGATCGGGATGGGGAATAAGTGTAAATCTATGGCTGATTCATATCAATGTATGACAAGACCCACTGAAATGTTGTGAAGTAATTAGCCTCCAACTAATAAAAAAAATTAAAAAAAAAAAAAAGAAAAAAAAAAAAAAAAAAGAAAGACCTAGTTCCCCTCCTCATCGCCACCGGAGGCCTCACATCCTTTGAAAACTCCAGAGGTACGTGGAGATCAGTGCCTCCAAAGGAGACGATGCCTGACTCCTCGTGAATCTTGATAGGAGTCCCAGGATTCCTGTGGCACGTGGAAAGGGACCCTTGGTCTCGCGCCTCAGCTGGAGAGGCGTCCCAATTGCCCTGCCAAGCCTCGAGGAGAATCCCGAGTTGTCCTTCGCAAGTAGGCAGGAGTCCTGACGTCGCTGAACAAACACGTGTGTGGAAGGGCCATCCCCGTCGTAACTCGAGAATATACCCCAGGTTCCCGCCGCAACTCGAGAAAAACCATGAGACTTCTCCCACGCCGCGAGATGAGGCCCGATTCCCCTGCACTGCGTGCAGAGCAATGCCGTGTTGCACATCACACATGAAAGGAGCCTTGTTTTCCTTCATGGTACTCCAGAGAAACCCCAAGAACACTGTTTCAAGGCTAGAGGAATCCTGAGGTCACTGTAGCAACAAGAAAGAGCTCCGTGGACCAAAACTCAACTCGAGATGAGAGGTTAGTCCCTGGCTTCAACTCCAGGGGAATACCACCTTACCAGAAGCACCTCAAAGGAGGCTTCTCTCAGCTCTGTGTATGTGAGAGGGACCCTGAGTTTGCAGCCTCAAGTGGAATGGACACCGCGATGCCCTGACTCGAAATAAGGCCGGATATCCCTGCAGTGACTTGAATGCAGGCTCGTCTTGCATCTCCCAAGACGAAAGGATGTCTGAATCCCCTGTGTAAACCACAGAGAAAGACCTAGTTAACCACCTCATCGCGACCAGAGGCCTCACATCCTTTGAAAACTCCAGAGGTACGCAGAGATCAGTGCCTCCAAAGGAGACGATGCCTGCCTCCTCGTGAAACTTGATAGGAGTCCCAGGATTCCTGTGGCATGTGGAAAGGGACCCTTGGTGTCCCGCCTCAGCTGGAGAGGCGTCCCATTGCCCTGCCAAGCCTCGAGGAGAGTCCCGAGTTGTCCCTCGCAACTAGGCAGGAGTCCTGACGTCGCTGAACAAACATGTGTGTGGAAGGGCCATCCCCGCCGTAACTCGAGAATTTACCCCAGGTTCCCGCCGCAACTCGAGAAAAATCATGAGACTTCCCCCTCGTCGCGAGAAGAGGCCCGATTCCCCTGCACTGAGTGCAGAGCAATTCCGTGTTGCACATCACACAGGAAAGGAGCCTTGATTTCCTTCAAGGCACTCCAGAAAAACCCCAAGAACACTGTTTCAAGGCTAGAGGGATCCTGAGGTCACTGTAGCAACACGAAAGGGCTCCGTGGACCAAGAATCAACTCGAGATGAGAGGTTAGTCCCTGGCTTCGACTCCAGAGGAATAGCACCTTACCACAAGCACCTCAAGAGAAGGCTTCTCTCAGCTCTAGGTATGTGAGAGGGACCCTGAGTTTGCGGCCTCAAGTGGAATGGACACCCCGATGCCCTGACTCGAAATAAGGCCGGATATCCCTGCAGTGACTTGAATGCAGGCTCGTCTTGCATCTCCAAAGACGAAAGGATGTCTGAATCCCCTGTGGAGACCACAGAGAAAGACCTAGTTCCCCACCTCATCGCGAACGGAGGCCTCACATCCTTGGAAAACTCTAGAGGTACGCGGAGATCAGTGCCTCCAAAGGAGACGATGCCTGCATCCTCGTGAATCTTGATAGGAGTCCCAGGATTCCTGTGGCACGTGGAAAGGGACACTTGGTCTACCGCCTCAGCTGGAGAGGCGTCCAAATTGCCCTGTCAAGCCTCAAGGAGAATCCCGAGTTGTCCCTCGCAACTAGGCAGGAGTCCTGCCGTCGCTGAACAAACACGTGGGTGGAAATGCCATCCCCGTCGTAACTCGAGAATATACGCCAGGTTCCCGCCGCAACTCGAGAAAAACCATGAGACTTCTCCCACGCCGCGAGATGAGGCCCGATTCCCCTGCACTGCGTGTAGAGCAATTCCGTGTTGCATATCACACATGAAAGGAGCCTTGATTTCCTTCATGGTACTCCAGAGAAACCCCAAGAACACAGTTTCAAGCCTAGAGGGATCCTGAGGTCACTGTAGCAACATGAAAGAGCACCGTGGACCAAAAATCAACTCGAGATGAGAGGTTAGTCCCTGGCTTCAACTCCAGGGGAATACCACCTTACCAGAAGCACCTCAAAGGAGGCTTCTCTCAGCTCTAGGTATGTGAGAGGGACCCTGAGTTTGCGGCCTCAAGTGGAATGGACACCACGATGCCCTGACTCAAAATAAGGCCGGATATCCCTGCAGTGACTTGAATGCAGGCTCGTCTTGCATCTCCCAAGATGAAAGGATGTCTGAATCCCCTGCGGAGAACACAGAGAAAGACCAAGTTCCCCACCTCATCGCGACCAGAGGCCTCACATCCTTTGAAAACTCCAGAGGTACGCGGAGATCAGTGCCTTCAAAGGAGACGATGCCTGACTCCTCGTGAAACTTGATAGTAGTCCCAGGATTTCTGTGGCACGTGGAAAGGGACCCTTGGTCTCCCGCCTCAGCTGGAGAGGCGTCCTAATTGCCCTGCCAAGACTCGAGGTGAATACCGAGTTGTCCCTCCCAGCTAGGCAGGAGTCCTGACGTCGCTGAACAAACAGGTGTGTGGAAGCGCCATCCCCGCCGTAACTCGAGAATATACCCCAGGTTCCCGCCGCAACTCGAGAAAAACCATGAGACTTCCCCCTCGTCGCGAGATGAGGCCCGATTCCCCTGCACTGCGTGCAGAGCAATGCCGTGTTGCACATCACACATGAAAGGAGCCGTTATTTCCTTGATGGCACTCCAGAGAAACCCCAAGAACACTGTTTCAAGGCTAGAGGGATCCTGAGGTCACTGTAGCAACAGGAAAGGGCTCCGTGGACCAAGAATCAACTCGAGATGAGAGGTTAGTCCCTGGCTTCGACTCCAGAGGAATAGCACCTTAACACAAGCACCTCAAGAGGAGGCTTCTCTCAGCTCTAGGTATGTGAGAGGGACCCTGAGTTTGCGGCCTCAAGTGGAATTGACACCCCGATGCCCTGACTCGAAATAAGGCCGGATATCCCTGCAGTGACTTGAATGCAGGCTCGTCTTGCATCTCCCAAGACGAAAGGATGTCTGAATCCCCTGTGGAGACCACAGAGAAAGACCTAGTTCCCCACCTCATCGCGACCGGAGGCCTCACATCCTTTGAAAACTCCAGAGGTACGCAGAGATCAGTGCCTCCAAACGAGACGATGCCTGACTCCTCGTGAAACTTGATAGGAGTCCCAGGATTCCTGTGGCACGTGGAAAGGGACCCTTGGTCTCCCGCCTCAGCTGGAGAGGCGTTCCAATTGCCCTGCCAAGCCTCGAGGAGAATCCCGAGTTTACCTCACAACTAGGCACGAATCCTGACGTCGCTGAACAAACACGTGTGTGGAAGGGCCATCCCCGACGTAACTCGAGAATATACCCCAGGTTCCCGCCGCAACTCGAGAAAAACCATGAGCCTTCACCCTCGCCGCGAGATGAGGCCCAATTCCCCTGCACTGCGTGCAGAGCAATTCCGTGTTGCACATCACACATGAAAGGATCCTTGGTTTCCTTGATGGCACTCCAGAGAAACCCCAAGAACACTGTTTCAAAGCTAGAGGGATACTGAGGTCACTGTAGCAACACGAAAGGTCTCCGTGGACCAAGAATCAACTCAAGATGAGAGGTTAGTACCTGGCTTCGACTCCAGAGGAATACCACCTTACCACAAGCACCTCAAGAGGAGGCTTCTCTCAGCTCTAGGTATGTGAGAGGGACCCTGAGTTTGCGGCCTCAAGTGGAATGGACTCCGCGATGCCCTGACTCGAAATAAGGCCGGATATCCCTGCAGTGACTTGAATGCAGGCTCGTCTTGCATCTCCCAAGACGAAAGAATGTCTGAATCCCGTGTGGAGACCACAGAGAAAGACCTAGTTCCTTGGTCTAGTTCTGTGAAAAATACCGTTGGTAGCTTGATAGGGATTGCATTGAATCTATAGATTGCTTTCGGTAGAATAGTCATTTTGACAATATTGATTCTTCCAATCCATGAACACGGTATGTTTCTCCATCTGTTTGTGTCCTCTTTGATTTCTTTCATCAGTGTTTTATAGTTTTCTATGTATAGGTCTTTTGTTTCTTTAGGTGGATATATTCCTAAGTATTTTATTCTTTTTGTTGCAATGGTGAATGGTATTGTTTCCTTAATTTCTCTTTCTGTTTTTTCATTGTTAGTATATAGGAATGCAAGGGATTTCTGTGTGTTAATTTTATATCCTGCAACTTTACTATATTCATTGATTAGTTCTAGTAATTTTCTGGTAGAGTCTTTAGGGTTTTCTATATAGAGGATCATGTCATCACAGAACTAGACCAAAGAATTTCACAATTTGTATGGAAATACAAAAAACCTCGAATAGCCAAAGTAATCTTGAAAAAGAAGAATGGAACTGGAGGAATCAACCTGCCTGACTTCAGACTCTACTACAAAGCCACAGTCATCAAGACAGTGTGGTACTGGCACAAAGACAGAAATATAGACCAATGGAACGGAATAGAAAGCCCAGAGATAAATCCACGAACCTATGGACACCTTATCTTTGACAAAGGAGGCAAGGATATACAATGGAAAAAAGACAACCTCTTTAATAAGTGGTGCTGGGAAAACTGGTCAACCACTTGCAAAAGAATGAAACTAGAACACTTTCTAACACCATACACAAAAATAAACTCAAAATGGATTAAAGATCTAAATGTAAGACCAGAAACTATAAAACTCCTAGAGGAGAACATAGGCAAAACACTCTCCGACATAAATCACAGCAAGATCCTCTATGACCCACCTCCCAGAATATTGGAAATAAAAGCAAAACTAAACAAATGGGATCTAATGAAACTTAAAAGCTTTTGCACTACAAAAGAAACTATAAGTAAGGTGAAAAGACAGCCGTCAGATTGGGAGAAAATAATAGCAAATGAAGAAACAGACAAAGGATTAATCTCAAAAATATACAAGCAACTCCTGCAGCTCAATTCCAGAAAAATAAATGACCCAATCCAAAAATGGGCCAGAGAACTAAACAGACATTTCTCCAAAGAAGACATACAGATGGCTAACAAACACATGAAAAGGTGCTCAACATCACTCATTATTAGAGAAATGCAAATCAAAACCACAATGAGGTACCATTACACACCAGTCAGGATGGCTGCTATCCAAAAGTCTACAAGCAATAAATGCTGGAGAGGCTGTGGAGAAAAGGGAACCCTCTTACACTGTTGGTGGGAATGCAAACTAGTACAGCCACTATGGAAAACAGTGTGGAGATTCCTTAAAAAACTGGAAATAGAACTGCCATATGACCCAGCAATACCACTTCTGGGCATACACACTGAGGAAACCAGATCTGAAAGAGACACATGCACCCCAATGTTCATCGCAGCACTGTTTATAATAGCCAGGACATGGAAGCAACCTAGATGCCCATCAGCAGATGAATGGATAAGGAAGCTGTGGGACATATACACCATGGAATTTTACTCAGCCGTCAAAAAGAATTCATTTGAACCAGTCCTAATGAGATGGATGAAACTGGAGCCCCTTATACAGAGTGAAGTAAGCCAGAAAGATAAAGAACATTACAGCATACTAACACATATATATGGAATTTAGAAAGATGGTAACGAGAACCCTATATGCAAAACAGAAAAAGAGACACAGAAATACAGAACAGACTTTTGAACTCTGTGGGAGAAGGTGAGGGTGGGATGTTTCAAAAGAACAGCATGTATACTATCTATGGTGAAACAGATCACCAGCCCAGGTGGGATGCATGAGACAAGTGCTCCGGCCTGGTGCACTGGGAAGACCCAGAGGAATCGGGTGGAGAGGGAGATGGGAGGAGGGATTGGGATGGGGAATAAGTGTAAATCTATGGCTGATTCATATCAATGTATGACAAGACCCACTGAAATGTTGTGAAGTAATTAGCCTCCAACTAATAAAAAAAATTAAAAAAAAAAAAAGAAAAAAAAAAAAAAAAGAAAGACCTAGTTCCCCTCCTCATCGCGACCGGAGGCCTCACATCCTTTGAAAACTCCAGAGGTACGCGGAGATCAGTGCCTCCAAAGGAGACGATGCCTGACTCCTCGTGAAACTTGATAGGAGTCCCAGGATTCCTGTGGCACGTGGAAAGGGACCCTTGGTCTCCCGCCTCAGCTGGAGAGGCGTCCCAATTGCCCTGCCAAGCCTCAAGGAGAATCCCGAGTTGTCCCTCGCAACTAGGCAGGAGTCCTGACGTCGCTGAACAAACATGTGGGTGGAAGTGCCATCCCCGTCGTAACTCGAGAATATACCCCAGGTTCCCGCCGCAACTCGAGAAAAACCATGAGACTTCTCCCACGCCGCGAGATGAGGCCCGATTCCCCTGCACTGCGTGCAGAGTAATTCCGTGTTGCACATCACACATGAAAGGAGCCTTGATTTCCTTCATGGTACTCCAGAGAAACCCCAAGAACACTGTTTCAAGGCTAGAGGGATCCTGAGGTCACTGTAGCAACATGAAAGTGCTCCGTGGACCAAAAATCAACTCGAGATGAGAGGTTAGTCCCTGGCTTCAACTCCAGGGGAATAACACCTTACCAGAAGCACCTCAAAAGAGGCTTCTCTCAGCTCTAGGTATGTGAGAAGGACCCTGAGTTTGCGGCCTCAAGTGGAATGGACACCCCGATGCCCTGACTCGAAATAAGGCCGGATATCCCTGCAGTGACTTGAATGCAGGCTCGTCTTGCATCTCCCAAGACGAAAGGATGTCTGAATCCCCTGCGGAGAACACAGAGAAAGACCTAGTTCCCCACCTCATCGCGACCAGAGGCCTCACATCCTTTGAAAACTCCAGAGGTACGCGGAGATCAGTGCCTCCAAAGGAGACAATGCCTGACTCCTCGAGAAACTTGATAGGAGTCCCAGGATTTCTGTGGCACGTGGAAAGGGAACCTTGGTCCCCCGCCTCAGCTGGAGAGGCGTCCCAATTGCCCTGCCAAGCCTCGAGGAGAATCCCGAGTTGTCCCTCGCAACTAGGCAGGAGTCCTGACGTCGCTGAACAAACACGTGTTTGGAAGTGCCATCCCCGTCGTAACTCGAGAATATACCCCAGGTTCCCGCCGCAACTCGAGAAAAACCATGAGACTTCTCCCACGCCGCGAGATGAGGCCCGATTCCCCTGCACTGCGTGCAGAGCAATTCCGTGTTGCACATCACACATGAAAGGAGCCTTAATTTCCTTCATGGTACTGCAGAGAAACCCCAAGAACACTGTTTCAAGGCTAGAGGGATCCTGAGGTCACTGTAGCAACATGAAAGAGCTCCGTGGACCAAAAATCAACTCGAGATGAGAGGTTAGTCCCTGGCTTCAACTCCAGGAGAATACCACCTTACCAGAAGCACCTCAAAGGAGGCTTCTCTCAGCTCTAGGTATGTAAGAGGGACCCTGAGTTTGCGGCCTCAAGTGGAATGGACACCACGATGCCCTGACTCAAAATAAGGCCAGATATCCCTGCAGTGACTTGAATGCAGGCTCGTCTTGCATCTCCCAAGACGAAAGGATGTCTGAATCCCCTGCGGAGAACACAGAGAAAGACCAAGTTCCCCACCTCATCGCGACCAAGGCCTCACATCCTTTGAAAACTCCAGAGGTACGCGGAGATCAGTGCCTCCAAAGGAGACGATGCCTGCCTCCTCGTGAAACTAGATAGGAGTCCCAGGATTTCTGTGGCACGTTGAAAGGGACCCTTGGTCTCCCGCCTCAGCTGGAGAGGCGTACCAATTGCCCTGCCAAGCCTCGAGGTGAATCCCGAGTTGTCCCTGGCAACTAGGAAGGAGTCCTGACGTCGCTGAACAAACACGTGTGTGGAAGGGCCATCCCCGCCGTAACTCAAGAATTTACCCCAGGTTCCCGCCGCAAATCGAGAAAAACCATGAGACTTCCCCCTCGTCGCGATAAGAGGCCCGATTACCCTGCACTGCGTGCAGAGCAATTCCGTGTTGCACATCACACAGGAAAGGAGCCTTTATTTCCTTCATGGCACTCCAGAGAAACCCCAAGAACACTGTTTCAAGGCTAGAGGGATACTGAGGTCACTGTAGCAACACGAAAGGGCTCCGTGGACCAAGAATCAACTCGAGATGAGAGGTTAGTCCCTGGCTTCGACTCCAGAGGAATAGCACCTTACCACAAGCACCTCAAGAGGAGGCTTCTCTCAGCTCTAGGTATGTGAGAGGGACCCTGAGTTTGCAGCCTCAAGTGGAATGGACACCCCGATGCCCTGACTCGAAATAAGGCCGGATATCCCTGCAGTGACTTGAATGCAGGCTCGTCTTGCATCTCCCAAGACGAAAGGATGTCTGAATCCCCTGCGGAGAACACAGAGAAAGACCTAGTTCCCCACCTCATCGCGACCAGAGGCCTCACATCCTTTGAAAACTCCAGAGGTACGCGGAGATCAGTGCCTCCAAAGGAGACGATGCCTGACTCCTCGTGAAACTTGATAGGAGTCCCAGGATTTCTGTGGCACGTGGAAAGGGAACCTTGGTCCCCCGCCTCAACTGGAGAGGCGTCCCAATTGCCCTGCCAAGCCTCGAGGAGAATCCCGAGTTGTCCCTCGCAACTAGGCAGGAGTCCTGACGTCGCTGAACAAACACGTGTTTGGAAGTGCCATCCCCGTCGTAACTCGAGAATATACCCCAGGTTCCCGCCGCAACTCGAGAAAAACCATGAGACTTCTCCCACGCCGCGAGATGAGGCCCGATTCCCCTGCACTGCGTGCAGAGCAATTCCGTGTTGCACATCACACATGAAAGGATCCTTAATTTCCTTCATGGTACTGTAGAGAAACCCCAAGAACACTGTTTCAAGGCTAGAGGGATCCTGAGGTCACTGTAGCAACATGAAAGAGCTCCGTGGACCAAAAATCAACTCGAGATGAGAGGTTAGTCCCTGGCTTCAACTCCAGGAGAATACCACCTTACCAGAAGCACCTCAAAGGAGGCTTCTCTCAGCTCTAGGTATGTAAGAGGGACCCTGAGTTTGCGGCCTCAAGTGGAATGGACACCACGATGCCCTGACTCAAAATAAGGCCAGATATCCCTGCAGTGACTTGAATGCAGGCTCGTCTTGCATCTCCCAAGACGAAAGGATGTCTGAATCCCCTGCGGAGAACACAGAGAAAGACCAAGTTCCCCACCTCATCGCGACCAAGGCCTCACATCCTTTGAAAACTCCAGAGGTACGCGGAGATCAGTGCCTCCAAAGGAGACGATGCCGGCCTCCTCGTGAAACTAGATAGGAGTCCCACGATTTCTGTGGCACGTGGAAAGGGACCCTTGGTCTCCCGCCTCAGCTGGAGAGGCGTCCCAATTGCCCTGCCAAGCCTCGAGGTGAATCCCGAGTTGTCCCTCGGAACTAGGCAGGAGTCCTGACGTCGCTGAACAAACACGTGTGTGGAAGGGCCATCCCCGTCGTAACTCAAGAATTTACCCCAGGTTCCCGCCGCAAATCGAGAAAAACCATGAGACTTCCCCCTCGTCGCGATAAGAGGCCCGATTCCCCTGCACTGCGTGCAGAGCAATTCCGTGTTGCACATCACACAGGAAAGGAGCCTTTATTTCCTTCATGGCACTCCAGAGAAACCCCAAGAACACTGTTTCAAGGCTAGAGGGATACTGAGGTCACTGTAGCAACACGAAAGGGCTCCGTGGACCAAGAATCAACTCGAGATGAGAGGTTAGTCCCTGGCTTCGACTCCAGAGGAATAGCACCTTACCACAAGCACCTCAAGAGGAGGCTTCTCTCAGCTCTAGGTATGTGAGAGGGACCCTGAGTTTGCGGCCTCAAGTGGAATGGACACCCCGATGCCCTGACTCGAAATAAGGCCGGATATCCCTGCAGTGACTTGAATGCAGGCTCGTCTTGCATCTCCCAAGACGAAAGGATGTCTGAATCCCCTGTGGAGACCACAGAGAAAGACCTAGTTCCCCACCTCATCGCGACCGGAGGCCTCACATCCTTTGAAAACTCCAGAGGTAAGCAGAGATCCGTGCCTCCAAAGGAGACGATGCCTGACTCCTCGTGAAACTTGATAGGAGTCCCAGGATTCCTGTGGCACGTGGAAAGGGACCCTTGGTCTCCCGCTTCAGCTGGAGAGGCGTTCCAATTGCCCTGCCAAGCCTCGAGGAGAATCCCGAGTTGTCCCTCGCAACTAGGCAGGAGTCCTGACGTCGCTGAACAAAAACGTGTGTGGCAGGGCCATCCCCGAAGTACTCGAGAATATACCCCAGGTTCCCGCCGCAACTCGAGAAAAACCATGAGCCTTCCCCCTCGCCGCGAGATGAGGCCCGATTCCCCTGCACTGTGTGCAGAGCAATTCCGTGTTGCACATCACACATGAAAGGAGCCTTGATTTCCTTGATGGCACTCCAGAGAAACCCCAAGAACACTGTTTCAAGGCTAGAGGGATCCTGAGGTCATTGTAGCAACATGAAAGAGCTCCGTGGACCAAAAATCAACTCGAGATGAGAGGTTAGTCCCTGGCTTCGACTCCAGAGGAATACCACCTTACCACAAGCACCTCAAGAGGAGGCTTCTCTCAGCTCTAGGTATGTGAGAGGGACCCTGAGTTTGCGGCCTCAAGTGGAATGGACTCCGCGATGCCCTGACTCGAAATAAGGCCGGATATCCCTGCAGTGACTTGAATGCAGGCTCGTCTTGCATCTCCCAAGACGAAAGAATGTCTGAATCCCCTGTGGAGACCACAGAGAAAGACCTAGTTCCTTGGTCTAGTTCTGTGAAAAATACCGTTGGTAGCTTGATAGGGATTGCATTGAATCTATAGATTGCTTTGGGTAGAATAGCCATTTTGACAATATTGATTCTTCCAATCCATGAACACGGTATGTTTCTCCATCTGTTTGTGTCCTCTTTGATTTCTTTCATCAGTGATTTATAGTTTTCTATGTATAGGTCTTTTGTTTCTTTAGGTAGATATACTCCTAAGTATTTTATTCTTTTTGTTGCAATGGTGAATGGTATTGTTTCCTTAATTTCTCTTTCTGTTTTTTCATCGTTAGTATATAGGAATGCAAGGGATTTCTGTGTGTTAATTTTATATCCTGCAACTTTACTATATTCATTGATTAGTTCTAGTAATTTTCTGGTAGAGTCTTTAGGGTTTTCTATATAGAGGATCATGTCATCACAGAACTAGACCAAAGAATTTCACAATTTGTATGGAAATACAAAAAACCTCGAATAGCCAAAGTAATCTTGAAAAAGAAGAATGGAACTGGAGGAATCAACCTGCCTGACTTCAGACTCTACTACAAAGCCACAGTCATCAAGACAGTGTGGTACTGGCACAAAGACAGAAATATAGACCAATGGAACAGAATAGAAAGCCCAGAGATAAATCCACGAACCTATGGACACCTTATCTTTGACAAAGGAGGCAAGGATATACAATGGAAAAAAGACAACCTCTTTAACAAGTGGTGCTGGGAAAACTGGTCAACCACTTGCAAAAGAATGAAACTAGAACACTTTCTAACACCATACACAAAAATAAACTCAAAATGGATTAAAGATCTAAATGTAAGACCAGAAACTATAAAACTCCTAGAGGAGAACATAGGCAAAACACTCTCCGACATAAATCACAGCAAGATCCTCTATGACCCACCTCCCAGAATATTGGAAATAAAAGCAAAACTAAACAAATGGGATCTAATGAAACTTAAAAGCTTTTGCACTACAAAAGAAACTATAAGTAAGGTGAAAAGACAGCCGTCAGATTGGGAGAAAATAATAGCAAATGAAGAAACAGACAAAGGATTAATCTCAAAAATATACAAGCAACTCCTGCAGCTCAATTCCAGAAAAATAAATGACCCAATCCAAAAATGGGCCAGAGAACTAAACAGACATTTCTCCAAAGAAGACATACAGATGGCTAACAAACACATGAAAAGGTGCTCAACATCACTCATTATTAGAGAAATGCAAATCAAAACCACAATGAGGTACCATTACACACCAGTCAGGATGGCTGCTATCCAAAAGTCTACAAGCAATAAATGCTGGAGAGGCTGTGGAGAAAAGGGAACCCTCTTACACTGTTGGTGGGAATGCAAACTAGTACAGCCACTATGGAAAACAGTGTGGAGATTCCTTAAAAAACTGGAAATAGAACTGCCATATGACCCAGCAATACCACTTCTGGGCATACACACTGAGGAAACCAGATCTGAAAGAGACACATGCACCCCAATGTTCATCGCAGCACTGTTTATAATAGCCAGGACATGGAAGCAACCTAGATGCCCATCAGCAGATGAATGGATAAGGAAGCTGTGGGACATATACACCATGGAATTTTACTCAGCCGTCAAAAAGAATTCATTTGAACCAGTCCTAATGAGATGGATGAAACTGGAGCCCCTTATACAGAGTGAAGTAAGCCAGAAAGATAAAGAACATTACAGCATACTAACACATATATATGGAATTTAGAAAGATGGTAACGATAACCCTATATGCAAAACAGAAAAAGAGACACAGAAATACAGAACAGACTTTTGAACTCTGTGGGAGAAGGTGAGGGTGGGATGTTTCAAAAGAACAGCATGTATACTATCTATGGTGAAACAGATCACCAGCCCAGGTGGGATGCATGAGACAAGTGCTCCGGCCTGGTGCACTGGGAAGACCCAGAGGAATCGGGTGGAGAGGGAGATGGGAGGGGGGATCGGGATGGGGAATAAGTGTAAATCTATGGCTGATTCATATCAATGCATGACAAGACCCACTGAAATGTTGTGAAGTAATTAGCCTCCAACAAATAAAAAAAATTAAAAAAAAAAAAAGAAAAAAAAAAAAAAAAAAGAAAGACCTAGTTCCCCTCCTCATCGCGACCGGAGGCCTCACATCCTTTGAAAATTCCAGAGGTACGCGGAGATCAGTGCCTCCAAAGGAGACGATGCCTGACTCCTCGTGAAACTTGATAGGAGTCCCAGGATTCCTGTGGCACGTGGAAAGGGACCCTTGGTCTCCCGCCTCAGCTGGAGAGGCGTCCGAATTGCCCTGACAAGCCTCAAGGATAATCCCGAGTTGTCCCTCGCAAGTAGGCAGGAGTCCTGTCATCGCTGAAGAAACATGTGTTTGGAATGGCCCTCCCCGTGGTAACTCGAGAATATACCCCAGGTTCCCGCCGCAACTCGAGAAAAACCATGAGACTTCCCCCTCGCCGCGAGATGAGGCCCGATTCCCCTGCACTGAGTGCAGAGCAATTCCGTGTTGCACATCACACAGGAAAGGAGCCTTGATTTCCTACATGGTACTCCAGAGAATCCCCAAGGACACTGTTTCAAGGCTAGAGGAATCCTGAGGTCACTGTAGCAACATGAAAGAGCTTCGTGGACACAAAATCAACTCGAGATGAGAGGTTAGTCCCTGGCTTCAACTCCAGGGGAATAACACCTTACCAGAAGCACCTCAGAGGATGCTTCTCTCAGCTCTAGGTATGTGAGAGGGACCCTGAGTTTGCGGCCTCAAGTGCAATGGACACCACGATGCCCTGACTCAACATAAGGCCGGATATCCCTGCAGTGACTTGAATGCAGGCTCGTCTTGCATCTCCCAAGACGAAAGGATGTCTGAATCCCCTGCGGAGAACACAGAGAAAGTCCTAGTTCCCCACCTCATCGCGACCAGAGGCCTGACATCCTTTGAAAACTCCAGAAATACGTGGAGATCAGTGCCTCCAAAGGAGACGATGCCTGACTCCTCGTGAAACTTGATAGGAGTCCCAGGATTTCTGTGGCACGTGGAAAGGGACCCTTGGTCTCCCGCCTCAGCTGGAGAGGCGTACCAATTGCCCTGCCAAGCCTCGAGGTGAATCCCGAGTTGTCCCTGGCAACTAGGCAGGAGTCCTGACGTCGCTGAACAAACACGTGTGTGGAAGGGCCATCCCCGCCGTAACTCAAGAATTTACCCCAGGTTCCCGCCGCAAATCGAGAAAAACCATGAGACTTCCCCCTCGTCGCGATAAGAGGCCCGATTACCCTGCACTGCGTGCAGAGCAATTCCGTGTTGCACATCACACAGGAAAGGAGCCTTTATTTCCTTCATGGCACTCCAGAGAAACCCCAAGAACACTGTTTCAAGGCTAGAGGGATACTGAGGTCACTGTAGCAACACGAAAGGGCTCCGTGGACCAAGAATCAACTCGAGATGAGAGGTTAGTCCCTGGCTTCGACTCCAGAGGAATAGCACCTTACCACAAGCACCTCAAGAGGAGGCTTCTCTCAGCTCTAGGTATGTGAGAGGGACCCTGAGTTTGCAGCCTCAAGTGGAATGGACACCCCGATGCCCTGACTCGAAATAAGGCCGGATATCCCTGCAGTGACTTGAATGCAGGCTCGTCTTGCATCTCCCAAGACGAAAGGATGTCTGAATCCCCTGCGGAGAACACAGAGAAAGACCTAGTTCCCCACCTCATCGCGACCAGAGGCCTCACATCCTTTGAAAACTCCAGAGGTACGCGGAGATCAGTGCCTCCAAAGGAGACGATGCCTGACTCCTCGTGAAACTTGATAGGAGTCCCAGGATTTCTGTGGCACGTGGAAAGGGAACCTTGGTCCCCCACCTCAACTGGAGAGGCGTCCCAATTGCCCTGCCAAGCCTCGAGGAGAATCCCGAGTTGTCCCTCGCAACTAGGCAGGAGTCCTGACGTCGCTGAACAAACACGTGTTTGGAAGTGCCATCCCCGTCGTAACTCGAGAATATACCCCAGGTTCCCGCCGCAACTCGAGAAAAACCATGAGACTTCTCCCACGCCGCGAGATGAGGCCCGATTCCCCTGCACTGCGTGCAGAGCAATTCCGTGTTGCACATCACACATGAAAGGATCCTTAATTTCCTTCATGGTACTGTAGAGAAACCCCAAGAACACTGTTTCAAGGCTAGAGGGATCCTGAGGTCACTGTAGCAACATGAAAGAGCTCCGTGGACCAAAAATCAACTCGAGATGAGAGGTTAGTCCCTGGCTTCAACTCCAGGAGAATACCACCTTACCAGAAGCACCTCAAAGGAGGCTTCTCTCAGCTCTAGGTATGTAAGAGGGACCCTGAGTTTGCGGCCTCAAGTGGAATGGACACCACGATGCCCTGACTCAAAATAAGGCCAGATATCCCTGCAGTGACTTGAATGCAGGCTCGTCTTGCATCTCCCAAGACGAAAGGATGTCTGAATCCCCTGCGGAGAACACAGAGAAAGACCAAGTTCCCCACCTCATCGCGACCAAGGCCTCACATCCTTTGAAAACTCCAGAGGTACGCGGAGATCAGTGCCTCCAAAGGAGACGATGCCTGCCTCCTCGTGAAACTAGATAGGAGTCCCACGATTTCTGTGGCACGTGGAAAGGGACCCTTGGTCTCCCGCCTCAGCTGGAGAGGCGTCCCAATTGCCCTGCCAAGCCTCGAGGTGAATCCCGAGTTGTCCCTCGGAACTAGGCAGGAGTCCTGACGTCGCTGAACAAACACGTGTGTGGAAGGGCCATCCCCGTCGTAACTCAAGAATTTACCCCAGGTTCCCGCCGCAAATCGAGAAAAACCATGAGACTTCCCCCTCGTCGCGATAAGAGGCCCGATTCCCCTGCACTGCGTGCAGAGCAATTCCGTGTTGCACATCACACAGGAAAGGAGCCTTTATTTCCTTCATGGCACTCCAGAGAAACCCCAAGAACACTGTTTCAAGGCTAGAGGGATACTGAGGTCACTGTAGCAACACGAAAGGGCTCCGTGGACCAAGAATCAACTCGAGATGAGAGGTTAGTCCCTGGCTTCGACTCCAGAGGAATAGCACCTTACCACAAGCACCTCAAGATGAGGCTTCTCTCAGCTCTAGGTATGTGAGAGGGACCCTGAGTTTGCGGCCTCAAGTGGAATGGACACCCCGATGCCCTGACTCGAAATAAGGCCGGATATCCCTGCAGTGACTTGAATGCAGGCTCGTCTTGCATCTCCCAAGACGAAAGGATGTCTGAATCCCCTGTGGAGACCACAGAGAAAGACCTAGTTCCCCACCTCATCGCGACCGGAGGCCTCACATCCTTTGAAAACTCCAGAGGTAAGCAGAGATCCGTGCCTCCAAAGGAGACGATGCCTGACTCCTCGTGAAACTTGATAGGAGTCCCAGGATTCCTGTGGCACGTGGAAAGGGACCCTTGGTCTCCCGCTTCAGCTGGAGAGGCGTTCCAATTGCCCTGCCAAGCCTCGAGGAGAATCCCGAGTTGTCCCTCGCAACTAGGCAGGAGTCCTGACGTCGCTGAACAAAAACGTGTGTGGCAGGGCCATCCCCGAAGTACTCGAGAATATACCCCAGGTTCCCGCCGCAACTCGAGAAAAACCATGAGCCTTCCCCCTCGCCGCGAGATGAGGCCCGATTCCCCTGCACTGTGTGCAGAGCAATTCCGTGTTGCACATCACACATGAAAGGAGCCTTGATTTCCTTGATGGCACTCCAGAGAAACCCCAAGAACACTGTTTCAAGGCTAGAGGGATCCTGAGGTCATTGTAGCAACATGAAAGAGCTCCGTGGACCAAAAATCAACTCGAGATGAGAGGTTAGTCCCTGGCTTCGACTCCAGAGGAATACCACCTTACCACAAGCACCTCAAGAGGAGGCTTCTCTCAGCTCTAGGTATGTGAGAGGGACCCTGAGTTTGCGGCCTCAAGTGGAATGGACTCCGCGATGCCCTGACTCGAAATAAGGCCGGATATCCCTGCAGTGACTTGAATGCAGGCTCGTCTTGCATCTCCCAAGACGAAAGAATGTCTGAATCCCCTGTGGAGACCACAGAGAAAGACCTAGTTCCTTGGTCTAGTTCTGTGAAAAATACCGTTGGTAGCTTGATAGGGATTGCATTGAATCTATAGATTGCTTTGGGTAGAATAGCCATTTTGACAATATTGATTCTTCCAATCCATGAACACGGTATGTTTCTCCATCTGTTTGTGTCCTCTTTGATTTCTTTCATCAGTGATTTATAGTTTTCTATGTATAGGTCTTTTGTTTCTTTAGGTAGATATACTCCTAAGTATTTTATTCTTTTTGTTGCAATGGTGAATGGTATTGTTTCCTTAATTTCTCTTTCTGTTTTTTCATCGTTAGTATATAGGAATGCAAGGGATTTCTGTGTGTTAATTTTATATCCTGCAACTTTACTATATTCATTGATTAGTTCTAGTAATTTTCTGGTAGAGTCTTTAGGGTTTTCTATATAGAGGATCATGTCATCACAGAACTAGACCAAAGAATTTCACAATTTGTATGGAAATACAAAAAACCTCGAATAGCCAAAGTAATCTTGAAAAAGAAGAATGGAACTGGAGGAATCAACCTGCCTGACTTCAGACTCTACTACAAAGCCACAGTCATCAAGACAGTGTGGTACTGGCACAAAGACAGAAATATAGACCAATGGAACAGAATAGAAAGCCCAGAGATAAATCCACGAACCTATGGACACCTTATCTTTGACAAAGGAGGCAAGGATATACAATGGAAAAAAGACAACCTCTTTAACAAGTGGTGCTGGGAAAACTGGTCAACCACTTGCAAAAGAATGAAACTAGAACACTTTCTAACACCATACACAAAAATAAACTCAAAATGGATTAAAGATCTAAATGTAAGACCAGAAACTATAAAACTCCTAGAGGAGAACATAGGCAAAACACTCTCCGACATAAATCACAGCAAGATCCTCTATGACCCACCTCCCAGAATATTGGAAATAAGAGCAAAACTAAACAAATGGGATCTAATGAAACTTAAAAGCTTTTGCACTACAAAAGAAACTATAAGTAAGGTGAAAAGACAGCCGTCAGATTGGGAGAAAATAATAGCAAATGAAGAAACAGACAAAGGATTAATCTCAAAAATATACAAGCAACTCCTGCAGCTCAATTCCAGAAAAATAAATGACCCAATCCAAAAATGGGCCAGAGAACTAAACAGACATTTCTCCAAAGAAGACATACAGATGGCTAACAAACACATGAAAAGGTGCTCAACATCACTCATTATTAGAGAAATGCAAATCAAAACCACAATGAGGTACCATTACACACCAGTCAGGATGGCTGCTATCCAAAAGTCTACAAGCAATAAATGCTGGAGAGGCTGTGGAGAAAAGGGAACCCTCTTACACTGTTGGTGGGAATGCAAACTAGTACAGCCACTATGGAAAACAGTGTGGAGATTCCTTAAAAAACTGGAAATAGAACTGCCATATGACCCAGCAATACCACTTCTGGGCATACACACTGAGGAAACCAGATCTGAAAGAGACACATGCACCCCAATGTTCATCGCAGCACTGTTTATAATAGCCAGGACATGGAAGCAACCTAGATGCCCATCAGCAGATGAATGGATAAGGAAGCTGTGGGACATATACACCATGGAATTTTACTCAGCCGTCAAAAAGAATTCATTTGAACCAGTCCTAATGAGATGGATGAAACTGGAGCCCCTTATACAGAGTGAAGTAAGCCAGAAAGATAAAGAACATTACAGCATACTAACACATATATATGGAATTTAGAAAGATGGTAACGATAACCCTATATGCAAAACAGAAAAAGAGACACAGAAATACAGAACAGACTTTTGAACTCTGTGGGAGAAGGTGAGGGTGGGATGTTTCAAAAGAACAGCATGTATACTATCTATGGTGAAACAGATCACCAGCCCAGGTGGGATGCATGAGACAAGTGCTCCGGCCTGGTGCACTGGGAAGACCCAGAGGAATCGGGTGGAGAGGGAGATGGGAGGGGGGATCGGGATGGGGAATAAGTGTAAATCTATGGCTGATTCATATCAATGCATGACAAGACCCACTGAAATGTTGTGAAGTAATTAGCCTCCAACTAATAAAAAAAATTAAAAAAAAAAAAAAAAAAAAAAAAAAAAAAAAGAAAGACCTAGTTCCCCTCCTCATCGCGACCGGAGGCCTCACATCCTTTGAAAATTCCAGAGGTACGCGGAGATCAGTGCCTCCAAAGGAGACGATGCCTGACTCCTCGTGAAACTTGATAGGAGTCCCAGGATTCCTGTGGCACGTGGAAAGGGACCCTTGGTCTCCCGCCTCAGCTGGAGAGGCGTCCGAATTGCCCTGACAAGCCTCAAGGATAATCCCGAGTTGTCCCTCGCAAGTAGGCAGGAGTCCTGTCATCGCTGAAGAAACATGTGTTTGGAATGGCCCTCCCCGTGGTAACTCGAGAATATACCCCAGGTTCCCGCCGCAACTCGAGAAAAACCATGAGACTTCCCCCTCGCCGCGAGATGAGGCCCGATTCCCCTGCACTGAGTGCAGAGCAATTCCGTGTTGCACATCACACAGGAAAGGAGCCTTGATTTCCTACATGGTACTCCAGAGAATCCCCAAGGACACTGTTTCAAGGCTAGAGGAATCCTGAGGTCACTGTAGCAACATGAAAGAGCTTCGTGGACCCAAAATCAACTCGAGATGAGAGGTTAGTCCCTGGCTTCAACTCCAGGGGAATAACACCTTACCAGAAGCACCTCAGAGGATGCTTCTCTCAGCTCTAGGTATGTGAGAGGGACCCTGAGTTTGCGGCCTCAAGTGCAATGGACACCACGATGCCCTGACTCAACATAAGGCCGGATATCCCTGCAGTGACTTGAATGCAGGCTCGTCTTGCATCTCCCAAGACGAAAGGATGTCTGAATCCCCTGCGGAGAACACAGAGAAAGTCCTAGTTCCCCACCTCATCGCGACCAGAGGCCTGACATCCTTTGAAAACTCCAGAGATACGTGGAGATCAGTGCCTCCAAAGGAGACGATGCCTGACTCCTCGTGAAACTTGATAGGAGTCCCAGGATTTCTGTGGCACGTGGAAAGGGACCCTTGGTCTCCCGCCTCAGCTGGAGAGGCGTCCCAATTGCCCTGCCAAGCCTCGAGGAGAATCCCGAGTTGTCCCTCGCAGCTAGGCAGGAGTCCTGACGTCGCTGAACAAACACGTGTGTGGAAGGGCCATCCCCGTCGTAACTCGAGAATTTACCCCAGGTTCCCGCCGCAACTCGAGAAAAACCATGAGACTTCAACCTCGCCACAAGATGAGGCCCAATTCTCCTGCACTGCGAGCAGAGCAATTCCGTGATGCACATCACACAGGAAAGGAGCCTTGATTTCCTTGATGTCACTCCAGAGAAAACCCAAGAACACTGTTTCAAGGCTAGAGGGATCCTGAGGTCACTGTAGCAACACGAAAGGTCTCCGTGGACCAAGAATCAACTCGAGATGAGAGGTTAGTTCCTGGCTTCGACTCCAGAGGAATAGCACCTTACCACAAGCACCTCAAGAGGAGGCTTCTCTCAGCTCTAGGTATGTGAGAGGGACCCTGAGTTTGCAGCCTCAAGTGAAATGGACACCCCGATGCCCTGATTCGAAATAAGGCCGGATATCCCTGCAGTGACTTGAACGCAAGCTCGTCTTGCATCTCCCAAGACGAAAGGATGTCTGAATCCCCTGTGGAGACCACAGAGAAAGACCTAGTTCCCCACCTCATCGCGACCAGAGGCCTCACATCCTTTGAAAACTCCAGAGGTAAGCGGAGATCAGTGCCTCCAAAGGAGACGATGCCTGCCTCCTCGTGAATCTTGATAGGAGTCCCATGATTCCTGTGGCACGTGGAAAGGGACCCTTGGTGTCCCGACTCAGCTGGAGAGGCTTCCCATTGCCCTGCCAAGCCTCGAGGAGAGTCCCGAGTTGTCCCTCGCAACTAGGCAGGAGTCCTGACGTCGCTGAACAAACACGTGTGTGGAAGTGCCATCCCCGCCGTAACTCGAGAATATACCCCAGGTTCCCGCCGCAACTCGAGAAAAACCATGAGACTTCTCCCACGCCGCGAGATGAGGCCTGATTCCCCTGCACTGCGTGCAGAGCAATTCCGTGTTGCACATCACACAGGAAAGGAGCCTTGATTTCCTTGATGGCACTCCAGAGAAACTCCAAGAACACTGTTTCAAGGCTAGAGGGATCCTGAGGTCACTGTAGCAACACGAAAGGGCTCCGTGGACCAAGAATCAAGTCGAGATGAGAGGTTAGTCCCTGGCTTCGACTCCAGAGGAATAGCACCTTACCACAAGCACCTCAAGAGGAGGCTTCTCTCAGCTCTAGGTATGTGAGAGGGACCCTGAGCTTGCAGTCTCAAGTGGAATGGACACCCCGATGCCCTGACTCGAAATAAGGCCGGATATCCCTGCAGTGACTTGAATGCAGGCTCGTCTTGCATCTCCCAAGACGAAAGGGTGTCTGAATCCCCTGTGGAGACCACAGAGAAAGACCTAGTTACCCACCTCATCGCAACCGGAGGCCTCACATCCTTTGAAAACTCCAGAGGTACGCGGAGATCAGTGCCTCCAAAGGAGACGATGCCTGCCTCCTCGTGAATCTTGATAGGAGTCCCAGGATTCCTGTGGCACGTGGAAAGGGACCCTTGGTCTCCCGCCTCAGCTGGAGAGGCGTCCCAATTGCCCTGCCAAGCCTCGAGGTGAATCCCGAGTTGTCCCTCGCAACTAGGCAGGAGTCCTTACGTCGCTGAACAAAAACGTGTGTGGAAGAGACATCCCAGCCATAACTCGAGAATTTACCCCAGGTTCCCGCCGCAACTCGAGAAAAACCATGAGACTTCCCCCTCGCCGCGAGAAGAGGCCTGATTCCCCTGCACTGCGTGCAGAGCAATTCCGTGTTGCACATCACACAGGAAAGGAGCCTTGATTTCCTTGATGGCACTCCAGAGAAACCCCAAGAACACTGTTTCAAGGCTAGAGGGATACTGAGGTCATTGTAGCAACACGAAAGGGCTCCGTGGACCAAGAATCAACTCGAGATGAGAGGTTAGTCCCTGGCTTCGACTCCAGAGGAATAGCACCTTACCACAAGCACCTCAAAGGAGGCTTCTCTCAGCTCTCGGTATGTGAGAGGGACCCTGAGTTTGCGGCCTCAAGTGGAATGGACTCCGCGATGCCCTGACTCGAAATAAGGCCGGATATCCCTGCAGTGACTGGAATGCATGCTCGTCTTGCATCTCCCAAGACGAAAGAATGTCTGAATCCCCTGTGGAGACCACAGAGAAAGACCTAGTTCCTTGGTCTAGTTCTGTGAAAAATACCGTTGGTAGCTTGATAGGGATTGCATTGAATCTATAGATTGCTTTCGGTAGAATAGCCATTTTGACAATATTGATTCTTCCAATCCATGAACACGGTATGTTTCTCCATCTGTTTGTGTCCTCTTTGATTTCTTTCATCAGTGTTTTATAGTTTTCTATGTATAGGTCTTTTGTTTCTTTAGGTAGATATACTCCTAAGTATTTTTTTCTTTTTGTTGCAATGGTGAATGGTATTGTTTCCTTAATTTCTCTTTCTGTTTTTTCATTGTTAGTATATAGGAATGCAAGGGATTTCTGTGTGTTAATTTTATATCCTGCAACTTTACTATATTCATTGATTAGTTCTAGTAATTTTCTGGTAGAGTCTTTAGGGTTTTCTATATAGAGGATCATGTCATCACAGAACTAGACCAAAGAATTTCACAATTTGTATGGAAATACAAAAAACCTCGAATAGCCAAAGTAATCTTGAAAAAGAAGAATGGAACTGGAGGAATCAACCTGCCTGACTTCAGACTCTACTACAAAGCCACAGTCATCAAGACAGTGTGGTACTGGCACAAAGACAGAAATATAGACCAATGGAACAGAATAGAAAGCCCAGAGATAAATCCACGAACCTATGGACACCTTATCTTTGACAAAGGAGGCAAGGATATACAATGGAAAAAAGACAACCTCTTTAACAAGTGGTGCTGGGAAAACTGGTCAACCACTTGCAAAAGAATGAAACTAGAACACTTTCTAACACCATACACAAAAATAAACTCAAAATGGATTAAAGATCTAAATGTAAGACCAGAAACTATAAAACTCCTAGAGGAGAACATAGGCAAAACACTCTCCGACATAAATCACAGCAAGATCCTCTATGACCCACCTCCCAGAATATTGGAAATAAGAGCAAAACTAAACAAATGGGATCTAATGAAACTTAAAAGCTTTTGCACTACAAAAGAAACTATAAGTAAGGTGAAAAGACAGCCGTCAGATTGGGAGAAAATAATAGCAAATGAAGAAACAGACAAAGGATTAATCTCAAAAATATACAAGCAACTCCTGCAGCTCAATTCCAGAAAAATAAATGACCCAATCCAAAAATGGGCCAGAGAACTAAACAGACATTTCTCCAAAGAAGACATACAGATGGCTAACAAACACATGAAAAGGTGCTCAACATCACTCATTATTAGAGAAATGCAAATCAAAACCACAATGAGGTACCATTACACACCAGTCAGGATGGCTGCTATCCAAAAGTCTACAAGCAATAAATGCTGGAGAGGCTGTGGAGAAAAGGGAACCCTCTTACACTGTTGGTGGGAATGCAAACTAGTACAGCCACTATGGAAAACAGTGTGGAGATTCCTTAAAAAACTGGAAATAGAACTGCCATATTACCCAGCAATACCACTTCTGGGCATACACACTGAGGAAACCAGATCTGAAAGAGACACATGCACCCCAATGTTCATCGCAGCACTGTTTATAATAGCCAGGACATGGAAGCAACCTAGATGCCCATCAGCAGATGAATGGATAAGGAAGCTGTGGGACATATACACCATGGAATTTTACTCAGCCGTCAAAAAGAATTCATTTGAACCAGTCCTAATGAGATGGATGAAACTGGAGCCCCTTATACAGAGTGAAGTAAGCCAGAAATATAAAGAACATTACAGCATACTAACACATATATATGGAATTTAGAAAGATGGTAACGATAACCCTATATGCAAAACAGAAAAAGAGACACAGAAATACAGAACAGACGTTTGAACTCTGTGGGAGAAGGTGAGGGTGGGATGTTTCAAAAGAACAGCATGTATACTATCTATGGTGAAACAGATCACCAGCCCAGGTGGGATGCATGAGACAAGTGCTCTGGCCTGGTGCACTGGGAAGACCCAGAGGAATCGGGTGGAGACGGAAATGGGAGGGGGGATCGGGATGGGGAATAAGTGTAAATCTATGGCTGATTCATATCAATGTATGACAAGACCCACTGAAATGTTGTGAAGTAATTAGCCTCCAACTAATAAAAAAAAATTAAAAAAAAAAAAAGAAATACCTAGTTCCCCTCCTCATCGCGACCGGAGGCCTCACATCCTTTGAAAACTCCAGAGGTACGCGGAGATCAGTGCCTCCAAAGGAGACGATGCCTGACTCCTCGTGAAACTTGATAGGAGTCCCAGGATTCCTGTGGCACGTGGAAAGGGACCCTTGGTCTCGCGGCTCAGCTGGAGAGGCGTCCCAATTGCCCTGCCAAGCCTCGAGGAGAATCCCGAGTTGTCCTTCGCAAGTAGGCAGGAGTCCTGACGTCGCTGAACAAACACGTGTGTGGAAGGGCCATCCCCGTCGTAACTCGAGAATATACCCCAGGTTCCCGCCGCAACTCGAGAAAAACCATGAGACTTCTCCCACGCCGCGAAATGAGGCCCGATTCCCCTGCACTGCGTGCAGAGCAATTCCGTGTTGCACATCACACATGAAAGGAGCCTTGATTTCCTTCATGGCACTCCAGAGAAACCCCAAGAACACTGTTTCAAGGCTAGAGGGATCCTGAGGTCACTGTAGCAACACGAAAGAGCTCCGTGGACCAGAAATCAACTCGAGATGAGAGATTAGTCCCTGGCTTCAACTCCAGAGGAATACCACCTTACCATAAGCACCTCAAAGGAGGCTTCTCTCAGCTCTAGGTATGTGAGAGGGACCCTGAGTTTGCGGCCTCAAGTGGAATGGACACTGAGATGCCCTGACTCGAAATAAGGCCGGATATCCCTGCAGTGACTTGAATGCAGGCTCGTCTTGAATCTCCCAAGACGAAAGGATGTCTGAATCCCCTGTGGAGACCACAGAGAAAGACCTAGTTCCCCACCTCATCGCGACTGGAGGCCTCACATCCTTTGAAAACTCCAGAGGTACGCGGAGATCAGTGCCTCCAAAGGAGACGATGCCTGCCTCCTCGTGAATCTTGATAGGAGTCCCAGGATTCCTGTGGCACGTGGAAAGGGACCCTTGGTCTCCCGCCTCAGCTGGAGAGGCGTTCCAATTGCCCTGCCAAGCCTTGAGGAAAATCCCGAGTTGTCCCTCGCAACTAGGCAGGAGTCCTGCCGTCGCTGAACAAACACGTGTGTGGAAGGGCCATCCCCGACGTAACTCGAGAATATACCCCAGGTTCCCGCCGCAACTCGAGAAAAACCATGAGCCTTCCCCCTCGCCGCGAGATGAGGCCCGATTCCCCTGCACTGCGTGCAGAGCAATTCCGTGTTGCACATCACACATGAAAGGAGCCTTGATTTCCTTCATGGCACTCCAGAGAAACCCCAAGAACACTGTTTCAAGGCTAGAGGGATCCTGAGGTCATTGTAGCAATACGAAAGAGCTCCGTGGACCAAGAATCACCTCGAGATGAGAGGTTAGTCCCTAGCTTCGC
This sequence comes from Cervus elaphus, assembly GCF_910594005.1. Lineage (NCBI taxonomy): Eukaryota > Metazoa > Chordata > Mammalia > Artiodactyla > Cervidae > Cervus > Cervus elaphus. Next base: position 1,722,987 of record NW_025316786.1, read on the forward strand.
CTCCAGAGGAATAGCACCTTACCACAAGCACCTCAAGAGGAGGCTTCTCTCAGCTCTAGGTATGTGAGAGGGACCCTGAGCTTGCAGTCTCAAGTGGAATGGACACCCCGATGCCCTGACTCGAAATAAGGCCGGATATCCCTGCAGTGACTTGAATGCAGGCTCGTCTTGCATCTCCCAAGACGAAAGAATGTCTGAATCCCCTGTGGAGACCACAGAGAAAGACCTAGTTCCTTGGTCTAGTTCTGTGAAAAATACCGTTGGTAGCTTGATAGGGATTGCATTGAATCTATAGATTGCTTTGGGTAGAATAGCCATTTTGACAATATTGATTCTTCCAATCCATGAACACGGTATGTTTCTCCATCTGTTTGTGTCCTCTTTGATTTCTTTCATCAGTGTTTTATAGTTTTCTATGTATAGGTCTTTTGTTTCTTTAGGTAGATATACTCCTAAGTATTTTATTCTTTTTGTTGCAATGGTGAATGGTATTGTTTCCTTAATTTCTCTTTCTGTTTTTTCATTGTTAGTATATAGGAATGCAAGGGATTTCTGTGTGTTAATTTTATATCCTGCAACTTTACTATATTCATTGATTAGTTCTAGTAATTTTCTGGTAGAGTCTTTAGGGTTTTCTATATAGAGGATCATGTCATCACAGAACTAGACCAAAGAATTTCACAATTTGTATGGAAATACAAAAAACCTCGAATAGCCAAAGTAATCTTGAAAAAGAAGAATGGAACTGGAGGAATCAACCTGCCTGACTTCAGACTCTACTACAAAGCCACAGTCATCAAGACAGTGTGGTACTGGCACAAAGACAGAAATATAGACCAATGGAACAGAATAGAAAGCCCAGAGATAAATCCACGAACCTATGGACACCTTATCTTTGACAAAGGAGGCAAGGATATACAATGGAAAAAAGACAACCTCTTTAACAAGTGGTGCTGGGAAAACTGGTCAACCACTTGCAAAAGAATGAAACTAGAACACTTTCTAACACCATACACAAAAATAAACTCAAAATGGATTAAAGATCTAAATGTAAGACCAGAAACTATAAAACTCCTAGAGGAGAACATAGGCAAAACACTCTCCGACATAAATCACAGCAAGATCCTCTATGACCCACCTCCCAGAATATTGGAAATAAAAGCAAAACTAAACAAATGGGATCTAATGAAACTTAAAAGCTTTTGCACTACAAAAGAAACTATAAGTAAGGTGAAAAGACAGCCGTCAGATTGGGAGAAAATAATAGCAAATGAAGAAACAGACAAAGGATTAATCTCAAAAATATACAAGCAACTCCTGCAGCTCAATTCCAGAAAAATAAATGACCCAATCCAAAAATGGGCCAGAGAACTAAACAGACATTTCTCCAAAGAAGACATACAGATGGCTAACAAACACATGAAAAGGTGCTCAACATCACTCATTATTAGAGAAATGCAAATCAAAACCACAATGAGGTACCATTACACACCAGTCAGGATGGCTGCTATCCAAAAGTCTACAAGCAATAAATGCTGGAGAGGCTGTGGAGAAAAGGGAACCCTCTTACACTGTTGGTGGGAATGCAAACTAGTACAGCCACTATGGAAAACAGTGTGGAGATTCCTTAAAAAACTGGAAATAGAACTGCCATATGACCCAGCAATACCACTTCTGGGCATACACACTGAGGAAACCAGATCTGAAAGAGACACATGCACCCCAATGTTCATCGCAGCACTGTTTATAATAGCCAGGACATGGAAGCAACCTAGATGCCCATCAGCAGATGAATGGATAAGGAAGCTGTGGGACATATACACCATGGAATTTTACTCAGCCGTCAAAAAGAATTCATTTGAACCAGTCCTAATGAGATGGATGAAACTGGAGCCCCTTATACAGAGTGAAGTAAGCCAGAAAGATAAAGAACATTACAGCATACTAACACATATATATGGAATTTAGAAAGATGGTAACGAGAACCCTATATGCAAAACAGAAAAAGAGACACAGAAATACAGAACAGACTTTTGAACTCTGTGGGAGAAGGTGAGGGTGGGATGTTTCAAAAGAACAGCATGTATACTATCTATGGTGAAACAGATCACCAGCCCAGGTGGGATGCATGAGACAAGTGCTCCGGCCTGGTGCACTGGGAAGACCCAGAGGAATCGGGTGGAGAGGGAGATGGGAGGGGGGATCGGGATGGGGAATAAGTGTAAATCTATGGCTGATTCATATCAATGCATGACAAGACCCACTGAAATGTTGTGAAGTAATTAGCCTCCAACTAATAAAAAAAATTAAAAAAAAAAAAAGAAAAAAAAAAAAAAAAAAGAAAGACCTAGTTCCCCTCCTCATCGCGACCGGAGGCCTCACATCCTTTGAAAATTCCAGAGGTACGCGGAGATCAGTGCCTCCAAAGGAGACGATGCCTGACTCCTCGTGAAACTTGATAGGAGTCCCAGGATTCCTGTGGCACGTGGAAAGGGACCCTTGGTCTCCCGCCTCAGCTGGAGAGGCGTCCGAATTGCCCTGACAAGCCTCAAGGATAATCCCGAGTTGTCCCTCGCAAGTAGGCAGGAGTCCTGTCATCGCTGAAGAAACATGTGTTTGGAATGGCCCTCCCCGTGGTCACTCGAGAATATACCCCAGGTTCCCGCCGCAACTCGAGAAAAACCATGAGACTTCCCCCTCGCCGCGAGATGAGGCCCGATTCCCCTGCACTGAGTGCAGAGCAATTCCGTGTTGCACATCACACAGGAAAGGAGCCTTGATTTCCTACATGGTACTCCAGAGAATCCCCAAGGACACTGTTTCAAGGCTAGAGGAATCCTGAGGTCACTGTAGCAACATGAAAGAGCTTCGTGGACACAAAATCAACTCGAGATGAGAGGTTAGTCCCTGGCTTCAACTCCAGAGAAATACCACCTTACCACAAGCACCTCAAGAGGAGGCTTCTCTCAGCTCTAGGTATGGGAGAGGGACCCTGAGTTTGCGGCCTTAAGTGGAATGGACACCGCGATGCCCTGACTCGCAATAAGGCCGGATGTCCCTGCAGTGACTTGAATGCAGGCTCGTCTTGCATCTCCCAAGACGAAAGGATGTCTGAAGCCCCTGTGAAGACCACAGAGAAAGAACTACTTCCTCACCTCATCGCGACCGGAGGCCTCAAATCATTTGAAAACTCCAGAGGTACGCGGAGATGAGTGCCTCCAAAGGAGACGATGCCTGACTCCTCGTGAAACTTGAAAGGTGTCCCAGGATTCCTGTGGCACGTGGAAAGGGACCCTTGGTCTCCGGCCTCAGCTGGAGAGGCGTCCCAATTGCCCTGCCAAGCCTCGAGGAGAATCCCGATTTGTCCCTCGCAACTAGGCAGGAATCCTGATGTCGCTGAACAAACACGTGTGTGGCAGGGCCATCCCCGTCGTAACTCGAGAATATACCCCAGGTTCCCGCCGCAACTCGAGAAAAACCATGAGACTTCCCCCTCGACGCGAGATGAGGCCCGATTCCCCTGCACTGCGTGCAGAGCAATTCCGTGTTGCACATCACACAGGAAAGGAGCCTTGATTTCCTTGATGGCACTCCAGAGAAACCCCAAGAACACTGTTTCAAGGCTAGAGGGATCCTGAGGTCACTGTAGCAACACGAAAGAGTTCCGTGGACCAAGAATCAACTCGAGATGAGAGGTTAGTTCCTGCCTTCGTGTCCAGAGGAATACCACCTTACCACAAGCACCTCAAAGGAGGCTTCTCTCAGCTCTGTGTATGTGAGAGGGACCCTGAGTTTGCGGCCTCAAGTGGAATGGACACCCCGATGCCCTGACTCGAAATAAGGCCGGATATCCCTGCAGTGACTTGAATGCAGGCTCGTCTTGCATCTCCCAAGACGAAAGGATGTCTGAATCCCCTGTGGAGACCACAGAGAAAGACCTAGTTCCCCACCTCATCGCGACCCTAGGCCTCACATCCTTTGAAAACTTCAGAGGTATGCGGAGATCAGTGCCTCCAAAGGAGACGATGTCTGACTCCTCATGAAACTTGAGAGGAGTCCCAGGATTCCTGTGGCACGTGGAAAGGGACTCTTGGTCTCCCACCTCAGCTGGAGAGGCGTCCCAATTGCCCTGCCAAGCCTCGAAGAGAATCCCGATTTGTCCCTCGCAACTAGGCAGGAGTCCTGACGTCGCTGAACAAACACGTGTGTGGAAGGGCCATCTCCGTCGTATCTCAAGGATATACCCCAGGTTTCCGCCGCAACTTGAGAATAACCATGGGACTTCCCCTTCGCCGGGACATGAGGCCCGATTCCCCTACACTGCGTGCAGAGTAATTCCATGTTGCACGTCACACATGAAAGGAGCCTTGGTTTCCTTGATGGCACTATAGAGAAACCCCAAGAACACTGTTTCAAGGCTAGCGGGATCCTGAGGTCACTGTAGCCACCCGAAAGAGCTCCGTCGACCAAAAATCAACTCGAGATGAGAGGTTAGTCCCTGGCTTCGACTCCAGAGGAATACCACCTTACTACAAGCACCTCAAGAGGAGGCTTCTCTCAGCTCTAGGTATGTGAGAGGGACCCTGACTTTGCGGCCTCAAGTGGAATGGACACCGCGATGCCCTGACTCGAAATAAGGCCGGATATCCCTGCAGTGACTTGAATGCATGCTCGTCTTGCATCTCCCAAGACGAAAGGATGTCTGAATCCCCTGTGGAGACCACAGAGAAAGACCTAGTTCCCCACCTCATCGCGACCGGAGGCCTCACATCCTTTGAAAACTCCAGAGGTACGCGGAGATCAGTGCCTCCAAAGGAGACGATGCCTGACTCCTCGTGAAACTTGATAGGAGTCCCAGGATTCCTGTGGCACGTGGAAAGGGACCCTTGGTCTCCCGCCTCAGCTGGAGAGGCGTCCCAATTGCCCTGCCAAGCCTCGAAGAGAATCCCTAGTTTTCCCTCGCAACTAGGCAGGAGTCCTGACGTCGCTGAACAAACACGTGTGTGGAAGGGCCATCCCCGTTGTAACTCGAGAATATACCCCAGGTTCCCGCCGCAACTCGAGAAAAACCATGAGACTTCCCCCTCGCCGCGAGATGAGGCCCGATTCCCCTGCACTGCGTGCAGAGTAATTCCTAGTTGCACATCACATAAGAAAGGATCCTTGATTTCCTTGATGTCACTCCAGAGAAAACCCAAGAACACTGTTTCAAGGCTAGAGGGATCCTGAAGTCACTGTAGCAACATGAAAGAGCTCCGTGGACCAAAAATCAACTCGAGATTAGAGATTAGTCCCTGGCTTCGACTCCAGAGGAATACCACCTTACCACAAGCACCTCAAGGGGAGGCTTTTCTCAGTTCTAGATATGTGAGAGGGACCCTGAGTTTGCCCCCTGAAGTGGAATGGACACGGGGATGCCCTGACTCGAAATAAGACCGGATATCCCTGCAGTGACTTGAATGCAGGCTCGTCTTGCATCTCCCAAGATGAAAGGATGTCTGAATACCCTGTGGAGACCACAGAGAAAGATCTAGTTCCCCACCTCATCGCGACCGGAGGCCTCACATCCTTTGAAAACTCCAGAGGTACGCGGAGATCAGTGCCTCCAAAGGAGACGATGCCTGACTCCTCGTCAAACTTGATAGGAGTCCCAGGATTCCTGTGGCACGTGGAAAGGGACCCTTGGTCTCCTGGCTCAGCTGGAGAGGCGTCCCAATTGCCCTGCCAAGTCTCGAGGAGAACCCCGAGTTTTCCCTCGCAACTAGGCAGGAGTCCTGACGTCGCTGAACAAACACGTGTGTGGAAGGGCCATCCCCGTCGTAACTCGAGAATATACCCCAGGTTCCCGCCGCAACTCGAGAAAGATCATGAGACTTCCCCCTTACCGCAAGATGAGGCCCGATTCCCCTGCACTGCGTGCAGAGCAATTCCGTGTTGCACATCACACAGGAAAGGAGCCTTGATTTCCTTCATGGCACTCCAGAGAAACCCCAAGAACACTGTTTCAAGGCTAGAGGGATCCTGAGGTCACTGTAGCAACACGAAAGAGCTCCATGGACCAAGAATCAACTCGAGATGAGAGGTTAGTCCCTGGCTTCGACTCCAGAGGAATACCACCTTACCACAAGCACCTCAAGAGGAGGCTTCTCTCAGCTCTAGGTATGTGAGAGGGACCCTGAGTTTGCGGCCTCAAGTGGAATGGACACCCCGATGCCCTGACTCGAAATAAGGCTGGATATCCCTGCAGTGACTTGAATGCAGGCTCGTCATGCATCTCCCAAGACGAAAGGATTTCTGAATCCCCTGTGGAGACCACAGAGAAAGACCTAGTTCCCCACCTCATCGCGACCGGAGGCCTCACATCCTTTGAAAACTCCAGAGGTACGCAGAGATCAGTGCCTCCAAAGGAGACGAAGCCTGACTCCTCGTGAAACTTGACAGGAGTCCCAGGATTCCTGTGGCACGTGGAAAGGGACACTTGGTCTCCGGCCTCAGCTGGAGAGGCGTTCCAATTGCCCTGCCAAGCCTCGAGGAGAATCCCGATTTGTCCCTCGCAACTAGGCAGGAGTCCTGACGTCGCTGAACATACACGTGTGTGGAAGGGCCATCCCCGACGTAACTCGAGAATATAACCCAGGTTCCCGCCGCAACTCGAGAAAAACCATGAGCCTTCCCCCTCGCCGCGAGATGAGGCCCGATTCCCCTGCACTGCGTGCAGAGCAATTCCGTGTTACACATCACACATGAAAGGAGCCTTGATTTCCTTTATGGCACTCCAGAGAAACCCCAAGAACACTGTTTATAGGCTAGAGGGATCCTGAGGTCATTGTAGCAACACAAAAGAGCTCCGTGGACCAAGAATCAACTCGAGATGAGAGGTTAATCCCTGACTTCGCCTCCAGAGGAATACCACCTTACCACAAGCACCTCAAGAGGAGTCTTCTCTCAGCTCTAGGTATGTGAGAGGAACCCTGAGTTTGCGGCCTCAAGTGGAATGGACTCCGCGATGCCCTGACTCGAAATAAGGCCGGATATCCCTGCAGTGACTTGAATGCAGGCTCGTCTTGCATCTCCCAAGACGAAAGAATGTCTGAATCCCCTGTGGAGACCACAGAGAAAGACCTAGTTCCTTGGTCTAGTTCTGTGAAAAATACCGTTGGTAGCTTGATAGGGATTGCATTGAATCTATAGATTGCTTTCGGTAGAATAGCTATTTTGACAATATTGATTCTTCCAATCCATGAACACGGTATGTTTCTCCATCTGTTTGTGTCCTCTTTGATTTCTTTCATCAGTGTTTTATAGTTTTCTATGTATAGGTCTTTTGTTTCTTTAGGTAGATATACTCCTCAGTATTTTATTCTTTTTGTTGCAATGGTGAATGGTATTGTTTCCTTAATTTCTCTTTCTGTTTTTTCATTGTTAGTATATAGGAATGCAAGGGATTTCTGTGTGTTAATTTTATATCCTGCAACTTTACTATATTCATTGATTAGTTCTAGTAATTTTCTGGTAGAGTCTTTAGGGTTTTCTATATAGAGGATCATGTCATCACAGAACTAGACCAAAGAATTTCACAATTTGTATGGAAATACAAAAAACCTCGAATAGCCAAAGTAATCTTGAAAAAGAAGAATGGAACTGGAGGAATCAACCTGCCTGACTTCAGACTCTACTACAAAGCCACAGTCATCAAGACAGTGTGGTACTGGCACAAAGACAGAAATATAGACCAATGGAACAGAATAGAAAGCCCAGAGATAAATCCACGAACCTATGGACACCTTATCTTTGACAAAGGAGGCAAGGATATACAATGGAAAAAAGACAACCTCTTTAACAAGTGGTGCTGGGAAAACTGGTCAACCACTTGCAAAAGAATGAAACTAGAACACTTTCTAACACCATACACAAAAATAAACTCAAAATGGATTAAAGATCTAAATGTAAGACCAGAAACTATAAAACTCCTAGAGGAGAACATAGGCAAAACACTCTCCGACATAAATCACAGCAAGATCCTCTATGACCCACCTCCCAGAATATTGGAAATAAAAGCAAAACTAAACAAATGGGATCTAATGAAACTTAAAAGCTTTTGCACTACAAAAGAAACTATAAGTAAGGTGAAAAGACAGCCGTCAGATTGGGAGAAAATAATAGCAAATGAAGAAACAGACAAAGGATTAATCTCAAAAATATACAAGCAACTCCTGCAGCTCAATTCCAGAAAAATAAATGACCCAATCCAAAAATGGGCCAGAGAACTAAACAGACATTTCTCCAAAGAAGACATACAGATGGCTAACAAACACATGAAAAGGTGCTCAACATCACTCATTATTAGAGAAATGCAAATCAAAACCACAATGAGGTACCATTACACACCAGTCAGGATGGCTGCTATCCAAAAGTCTACAAGCAATAAATGCTGGAGAGGCTGTGGAGAAAAGGGAACCCTCTTACACTGTTGGTGGGAATGCAAACTAGTACAGCCACTATGGAAAACAGTGTGGAGATTCCTTAAAAAACTGGAAATAGAACTGCCATATGACCCAGCAATACCACTTCTGGGCATACACACTGAGGAAACCAGATCTGAAAGAGACACATGCACCCCAATGTTCATCGCAGCACTGTTTATAATAGCCAGGACATGGAAGCAACCTAGATGCCCATCAGCAGATGAATGGATAAGGAAGCTGTGGGACATATACACCATGGAATTTTACTCAGCCGTCAAAAAGAATTCATTTGAACCTGTCCTAATGAGATGGATGAAACTGGAGCCCCTTATACAGAGTGAAGTAAGCCAGAAAGATAAAGAACATTACAGCATACTAACACATATATATGGAATTTAGAAAGATGGTAACGAGAACCCTATATGCAAAACAGAAAAAGAGACACAGAAATACAGAACAGACTTTTGAACTCTGTGGGAGAAGGTGAGGGTGGGATGTTTCAAAAGAACAGCATGTATACTATCTATGGTGAAACAGATCACCAGCCCAGGTGGGATGCATGAGACAAGTGCTCCGGCCTGGTGCACTGGGAAGACCCAGAGGAATCGGGTGGAGAGGGAGATGGGAGGGGGCATCGGGATGGGGAATAAGTGTAAATCTATGGCTGATTCATATCAATGTATGACAAGACCCACTGAAATGTTGTGAAGTAATTAGACTCCAACTAATAAAAAAAATTAAAAAAAAAAAAAAAAAAAAGAAAGACCTAGTTCCCCTCCTCATCGCGACCGGAGGCCTCACATCCTTTGAAAACTCCAGAGGTACGCGGAGATCAGTGCCTCCAAAGGAGACGATGCCTGACTCCTCGTGAAACTTGATAGGAGTCCCAGGATTCCTGTGGCACGTGATAAGAGACCATTGGTCTCGCGCCTCAGCTGGAGAGGCATCCCAATTGCCCTGCCAAGCCTCGAGGAGAATCCCGAGTTGTCCTTCGCAAGTAGGCAGGAGTCCTGACGTCGCTGAACAAACACGTGTGTGGAAGGGCCATCCCCGTCGAAACTCGAGAATATACCCCAGGTTCCTGCCGCAACTCGAGGAAAACCATGAGACTTCCCTCTCGCCGCGAGATGAGGCCCGATTCCCCTGCACTGCGTGCAGAGCAATTCCGTGTTGCACATTACACATGAAAGGAGCCTTGATTTCCTTGATGGCAGTCCAGAGAAACCCCAAGAACACTGTTTCAAGGCTAGAGGGATCCTGAGGTCACTGTAGCAACACGAAAGAGCTCCGTGGACCAAAAACTAATCGAGATGAGAGGTTAGTCCCTGGCTTCGACTCCAGAGGAATACCACCTTACCACAAGCACCTCAAGGGGAGGCTTTTCTCAGCTCTAGGTATGTGAGAGGGACCCTGAGTTTGCCCCCTGAAGTGGATTGGACACGGGGATGCCCTGACTCGAAATAAGGCCGGATATCCCTGCAGTGTCTAGAATGCAAGCTCGTCTTGCATCTCCCAAGATGAAAGGATGTCTCAATCCCCTGTGGAGACCACAGAGAAAGACCTAGTTCCCCACCTCATCGCGACCGGAGGCCTCACATCCTTTGAAAACTCCAGAGGTACGCGGAGATCAGTGCCTCCAAAGGAGACGATGCCTGACTCCTCGTGAAACTTGAGAGGAGTCCCAGGATTCCTGTGGCACGTGGAAAGGGACTCCTGGTCTCCCGCCTTAGCTGGAGAGGCATCCCAATTGTCTGGCAAGCCTCGAGGAGAATACCGAGTTGTACCTCACAACTAGGCAGGAATCCTGACGTCTCTGAACAAACACGTGTGTGGAAGAGCCATCCCCGTCGTAACTCGAGCATATACCCCAGGTTCCCACCGGAATTCGAGAAAACCGATGAGACTTCCCCCTCGCCGAGAGATGAGGCCCGATTCCCCTGCACTGCGTGCAGAGCAATTCCGTGTTGCACCTCACACAGGAAAGGAGACTTGATTTCCTTGATGGCACTCCAGAGAAACACCAAGAACACTGTTTCAAGGCTTGAGGGATCCTGAGGTCACTGTAGCAACACGAAAGAGCTCCATGGACCAAGAATCAACTCGAGATGAGAGGTTAGTCCCTGGCTTCGACTCCAGAGGAATACCACCTTACCACAAGCACCTTAAGAGGAGGCTTCTCTCAGCTCTAGGTATGTGAGAGGGACCCTGAGTTTGCGGCCTCAAGTGGAATGGACACCCCGATGCCCTGACTCGAAATAAGGCCGGATATCCCTGCAGTGACTTGAATGCAGGCTCGTCTTGCATCTCCCAAGACGAAAGGATGTCTGAATCCCCTGTGGAGACCACAGAGAAAGACCTAGTTCCCCACCTCATCGCGACCGGAGGCCTCACATCCTTTGAAAACTCCAGAGGTACGCAGAGATCAGTTCTTCCAAAGGAGACGATGCCTGACTCCTCGTGAAACTTGATAGGAGTCCCAGGATTCCTGTGGAACGTGGAAAGGGACCCTTGGTCTCCCGCCTCAGCTGGAGAGGCGTTCCAATTGCCCTGCCAAGCCTCGAGGAGAATCCCGAGTTGTCCCTCGCAACTAGGCAGGAGTCCTGACGTCGCTGAACAAACACGTGTGTGGAAGGGCCATCCCAGACGTAACTCGAGAATATACCCCAGGTTCCCGCCGCAACTCGAGAAAAACCATGAGCCTTCCCCCTCGCCGCGAGATGAGGCCCGATTCCCCTGCACTGCGTGCAGAGCAATTCCGTGTTGCACATCACACATGAAAGGAGCCTTGATTTCCTTGATGGCACTCCAGAGAAACCCCAAGAACACTGTTTATAGGCTAGAGGGATCCTGAGGTCATTGTAGCAACACGAAAGAGCTCCGTGGACCAAGAATCAACTCGAGATGAGAGGTTAATCCCTGGCTTCGCCTCCAGAGGAATACCACCTTACCACAAGCACCTCAAGAGGAGTCTTCTCTCAGCTCTAGGTATGTGAGAGGGACCCTGAGTTTGCGGCCTCAAGTGGAATGGACTCCGCGATGCCCTGACTCGAAATAAGGCCGGATATCCCTGCAGTGACTTGAATGCAGGCTCGTCTTGCATCTCCCAAGACGAAAGAATGTCTGAATCCCCTGTGGAGACCACAGAGAAAGACCTAGTTCCTTGGTCTAGTTCTGTGAAAAATACCGTTGGTAGCTTGATAGGGATTGCATTGAATCTATAGATTGCTTTCGGTAGAATAGCTATTTTGACAATATTGATTCTTCCAATCCATGAACACGGTATGTTTCTCCATCTGTTTGTGTCCTCTTTGATTTCTTTCATCAGTGTTTTATAGTTTTCTATGTATAGGTCTTTTGTTTCTTTAGGTAGATATACTCCTCAGTATTTTATTCTTTTTGTTGCAATGGTGAATGGTATTGTTTCCTTAATTTCTCTTTCTGTTTTTTCATTGTTAGTATATAGGAATGCAAGGGATTTCTGTGTGTTAATTTTATATCCTGCAACTTTACTATATTCATTGATTAGTTCTAGTAATTTTCTGGTAGAGTCTTTAGGGTTTTCTATATAGAGGATCATGTCATCACAGAACTAGACCAAAGAATTTCACAATTTGTATGGAAATACAAAAAACCTCGAATAGCCAAAGTAATCTTGAAAAAGAAGAATGGAACTGGAGGAATCAACCTGCCTGACTTCAGACTCTACTACAAAGCCACAGTCATCAAGACAGTGTGGTACTGGCACAAAGACAGAAATATAGACCAATGGAACAGAATAGAAAGCCCAGAGATAAATCCACGAACCTATGGACACCTTATCTTTGACAAAGGAGGCAAGGATATACAATGGAAAAAAGACAACCTCTTTAACAAGTGGTGCTGGGAAAACTGGTCAACCACTTGCAAAAGAATGAAACTAGAACACTTTCTAACACCATACACAAAAATAAACTCAAAATGGATTAAAGATCTAAATGTAAGACCAGAAACTATAAAACTCCTAGAGGAGAACATAGGCAAAACACTCTCCGACATAAATCACAGCAAGATCCTCTATGACCCACCTCCCAGAATATTGGAAATAAAAGCAAAACTAAACAAATGGGATCTAATGAAACTTAAAAGCTTTTGCACTACAAAAGAAACTATAAGTAAGGTGAAAAGACAGCCGTCAGATTGGGAGAAAATAATAGCAAATGAAGAAACAGACAAAGGATTAATCTCAAAAATATACAAGCAACTCCTGCAGCTCAATTCCAGAAAAATAAATGACCCAATCCAAAAATGGGCCAGAGAACTAAACAGACATTTCTCCAAAGAAGACATACAGATGGCTAACAAACACATGAAAAGGTGCTCAACATCACTCATTATTAGAGAAATGCAAATCAAAACCACAATGAGGTACCATTACACACCAGTCAGGATGGCTGCTATCCAAAAGTCTACAAGCAATAAATGCTGGAGAGGCTGTGGAGAAAAGGGAACCCTCTTACACTGTTGGTGGGAATGCAAACTAGTACAGCCACTATGGAAAACAGTGTGGAGATTCCTTAAAAAACTGGAAATAGAACTGCCATATTACCCAGCAATATCACTTCTGGGCATACACACTGAGGAAACCAGATCTGAAAGAGACACATGCACCCCAATGTTCATCGCAGCACTGTTTATAATAGCCAGGACATGGAAGCAACCTAGATGCCCATCAGCAGATGAATGGATAAGGAAGCTGTGGGACATATACACCATGGAATTTTACTCAGCCGTCAAAAAGAATTCATTTGAACCAGTCCTAATGAGATGGATGAAACTGGAGCCCCTTATACAGAGTGAAGTAAGCCAGAAAGATAAAGAACATTACAGCATACTAACACATATATATGGAATTTAGAAAGATGGTAACGATAACCCTATATGCAAAACAGAAAAAGAGACACAGAAATACAGAACAGACTTTTGAACTCTGTGGGAGTAGGTGAGGGTGGGATGTTTCAAAAGAACAGCATGTATACTATCTATGGTGAAACAGATCACCAGCCCAGGTGGGATGCATGAGACAAGTGCTCCGGCCTGGTGCACTGGGAAGACCCAGAGGAATCGGGTGGAGAGGGAGATGGGAGGGGGGAACGGGATGGGGAATAAGTGTAAATCTATGGCTGATTCATATCAATGTTTGACAAGACCCACTGAAATGTTGTGAAGTAATTAGCCTCCAACTAATAAAAAAAATAAAAAAAAGAAAAAAAAAAAAAAAAAGAAAGAAAGACCTACTTCCCCACCTCATCGCGACCGGAGGCCTCACATCCTTTGAAAACTCCAGAGGTACGCGGAGATCAGTGCCTCCAAAGGAGACGATGCCTGACTCCTCGTGAAACTTGATAGGAGTCCCAGGATTCCTGTGGCACGTGGAAAGGGACCCTTGGTCTCCCGCCTCAGCTGGAGAGGCATCCCAATTGCCCTGCCAAGCCTCGAGGAGAATCCCGAGTTTACCTCACAACTAGGCACGAATCCTGACGTCGCTGAACAAACACGTGTGTGGAAGAGCCATCCCCATCGTAACTCGAGCATATACCCCAGGTTCCCACCGCAACTCGAGAAAAATCATGAGACTTCCCCCACGCCGCGAGATGAGGCCCGATTCCCCTGCACTGCGTGCAGAGCAATTCCGTTTTGCACATCACACAGGAAAGGATCCTTGATTTCCTTCATGGCACTCCAGAGAAACCCCAAGAACACTGTTTCAAGGCTAGAGGGATCCTGAGGTCACTGTAGCAACACGAAAGAGCTCCGTGGACCAAGAATCAACTCGAGATGAGAGGTTAATCCCTGAGTTCGACTCCAGAGGAATACCACCTTACCACAAGCACCTCAAGAGGAGGCTTCTTTCTGCTCTAGGTATGTGAGAGGGACCCTGAGTTTGCGGCCTCAAGTGGAATGGACACCGCGAAGCCCTGGCTCGAAATAAGGCCGGATATCAATGCAGTGACCTGAATGTAGGCTCGTCTTGCATCTCCCAAGACGAAAGGATGTCTGATTCCCCTGTGGAGACCACAAAGAAAGATCTAGTTCCCCACCTCATCGCGACCGGAGGCCTCACATCCTTTGAAAACTCCAGAGGTACGCGGAGATCAGTGCCTCCAAAGGAGACGATGCCTGACTCCTCATGAAACTTGATAGGAGTCCCAGGATTCCTGTGGCACGTGGAAAGGGACCCTTGGTCTCCCGGCTCAGCTGGAGAGGTGTCCCAATTGCCCTGGCAAGTCTCGAGGAGAATCCCGAGTTGTCCCTCGCAACTAGGCAGGAGTCCTGCCGTCGCTGAACAAAAACGTGTGTGGAAGGGCCATCCCCGTCGTAACTCGAGAATATACCCCAGGTTCCCGCCGCAACTCGAGAAAGATCATGAGACATCCCCCTCACCGCAAGATGAGGCCCGATTCCCCTGCACTGCGTGCAGAGCAATTCCGTGTTGCACATCACACAGGAAAGGATCCTTGGTTTCCTTCAAGGCACTCCAGAGAAACCCCAGGAACACTGTTTCAAGGCTAGAGGAATACTGACGTCATTGTAGCAACACGAAAGGGCTCCGTGGACCAAAAATCAACTTGAGATGAGAGGTTAGTCCCTGGCTTCGACTCCAGAGGAATACCACCTTACCACAAGCACCTCAAGAGTAGGCTTCTCTCAGCTCTAGGTATGTGAGAGGGCCCCTGAGTTTGCGGCCTCAAGTGGAATGGACACCCCGATGCCCTGACTCGAAATAAGGCCGGATATCCCTGCAGTGACTTGAATGCAGGCTCGTCTTGCATCTCCCAAGACGAAAGGATGTCTGAATCCCCTGTGGAGAACACAGAGAAAGACCTAGTTCCCCACCTCTTGGCGACCGGAGGCCTCACATCCTTTGACAACTCCAGAGGTACGCGGAGATCAGTGCCTCCAAAGCAGATGATGCCTGACTCCTCGTGAAACTTGACAGGAGTCCCAGGATTCCTGTGGCACTTGGAAAGGGACCCTTGGTCTCCCGCCTCAGCTGGAGAGGCGTTCCAATTGCCCCTGCCAAGCCTCGAGGAGAATCCCGAGTTGTCCCTCGCAACTAGGCAGGAGTCCTGACGTCGCTGAACAAGTACGTGTGTGGAAGGGCCATCCCCGACGTAACTCGAGAATATACCCCAGGTTCCCGCCGCAACTCGAGAAAAACCATGAGACTTCCCCCTCGCCGCGAGATGAGGCCCGATTCCCCTGCACTGCGTGCAGAGCAATTCCGTGTTGCACATCACACATGAAAGGATCCTTGGTTTCCTTGATGGCACTCCAGAGAAACCCCAAGAACACTGTTTCAAGGCTAGAGGGATCCTGAGGTCATTGTAGCAACACGAAAGAGCTCCGTGGACCAAGAATCAACTCGAGATGAGAGGTTAGTCCCTGGCTTCGCCTCCAGAGGAATACCACCTAACCACAAGAACCTCAAGAGGAGTCTTCTCTCAGCTCTGTGTATGTGAGAGGGACCCTGAGTTTGCGGCCTCAAGTGGAATGGACTCCGCGATGCCCTGACTCGAAATAAGGCCGGATATCCCTGCAGTGACTTGAATGCAGGCTCGTCTTGCATCTCCCAAGACGAAAGAATGTCTGAATCCCCTGTGGAGACCACAGAGAAAGACCTAGTTCCTTGGTCTAGTTCTGTGAAAAATACCGTTGGTAGCTTGATAGGGATTGCATTGAATCTATAGATTGCTTTCGGTAGAATAGCCATTTTGACAATATTGATTCTTCCAATCCATGAACACGGTATGTTTCTCCATCTGTTTGTGTCCTCTTTGATTTCTTTCATCAGTGTTTTATAGTTTTCTATGTATAGGTCTTTTGTTTCTTTAGGTAGATATACTCCTAAGTATTTTATTCTTTTTGTTGCAATGGTGAACGGTATTGTTTCCTTAATTTCTCTTTCTGTTTTTTCATCGTTAGTATATAGGAATGCAAGGGATTTCTGTGTGTTAATTTTATATCCTGCAACTTTACTATATTCATTGATTAGTTCTAGTAATTTTCTGGTAGAGTCTTTAGGGTTTTCTATATAGAGGATCATGTCATCACAGAACTAGACCAAAGAATTTCACAATTTGTATGGAAATACAAAAAACCTCGAATAGCCAAAGTAATCTTGAAAAAGAAGAATGGAACTGGAGGAATCAACCTGCCTGACTTCAGACTCTACTACAAAGCCACAGTCATCAAGACAGTGTGGTACTGGCACAAAGACAGAAATATAGACCAATGGAACAGAATAGAAAGCCCAGAGATAAATCCACGAACCTATGGACACCTTATCTTTGACAAAGGAGGCAAGGATATACAATGGAAAAAAGACAACCTCTTTAACAAGTGGTGCTGGGAAAACTGGTCAACCACTTGCAAAAGAATGAAACTAGAACACTTTCTAACACCATACACAAAAATAAACTCAAAATGGATTAAAGATCTAAATGTAAGACCAGAAACTATAAAACTCCTAGAGGAGAACATAGGCAAAACACTCTCCGACATAAATCACAGCAAGATCCTCTATGACCCACCTCCCAGAATATTGGAAATAAAAGCAAAACTAAACAAATGGGATCTAATGAAACTTAAAAGCTTTTGCACTACAAAAGAAACTATAAGTAAGGTGAAAAGACAGCCGTCAGATTGGGAGAAAATAATAGCAAATGAAGAAACAGACAAAGGATTAATCTCAAAAATATACAAGCAACTCCTGCAGCTCAATTCCAGAAAAATAAATGACCCAATCCAAAAATGGGCCAGAGAACTAAACAGACATTTCTCCAAAGAAGACATACAGATGGCTAACAAACACATGAAAAGGTGCTCAACATCACTCATTATTAGAGAAATGCAAATCAAAACCACAATGAGGTACCATTACACACCAGTCAGGATGGCTGCTATCCAAAAGTCTACAAGCAATAAATGCTGGAGAGGCTGTGGAGAAAAGGGAACCCTCTTACACTGTTGGTGGGAATGCAAACTAGTACAGCCACTATGGAAAACAGTGTGGAGATTCCTTAAAAAACTGGAAATAGAACTGCCATATGACCCAGCAATACCACTTCTGGGCATACACACTGAGGAAACCAGATCTGAAAGAGACACATGCACCCCAATGTTCATCGCAGCACTGTTTATAATAGCCAGGACATGGAAGCAACCTAGATGCCCATCAGCAGATGAATGGATAAGGAAGCTGTGGGACATATACACCATGGAATTTTACTCAGCCGTCAAAAAGAATTCATTTGAACCAGTCCTAATGAGATGGATGAAACTGGAGCCCCTTATACAGAGTGAAGTAAGCCAGAAAGATAAAGAACATTACAGCATACTAACACATATATATGGAATTTAGAAAGATGGTAATGATAACCCTATATGCAAAACAGAAAAAGAGACACAGAAATACAGAACAGACTTTTGAACTCTGTGGGAGAAGGTGAGGGTGGGATGTTTCAAAAGAACAGCATGTATACTATCTATGGTGAAACAGATCACCAGCCCAGGTGGGATGCATGAGACAAGTGCTCCGGCCTGGTGCACTGGGAAGACCCAGAGGAATCGGGTGGAGAGGGAGATGGGAGGGGGGATCGGGATGGGGAATAAGTGTAAATCTATGGCTGATTCATATCAATGTATGACAAGACCCACTGAAATGTTGTGAAGTAATTAGCCTCCAACTATTAAAAAAAATTAAAAAAAAAAAAAAAAGAAAAAAAAAAAAGAAAGACCTAGTTCCCCTCCTCATCGCCACCGGAGGCCTCACATCCTTTGAAAACTCCAGAGGTACGCAGAGATCAGTGCCTCCAAAGGAGACGATGCCTGGCTCTTCGTGAAACTTGATAGGAGTCCCAGGATTCCTGTGGCATGTGGAAAGGGACCCTTGGTGTCCCGACTCAGCTGGAGAGGCGTCCCATTGCCCTGCCAAGCCTCGAGGAGAGTCCCGAGTTGTCCCTCGCAACTAGGCAGGAGTCCTGACGTCGCTGAACAAACACGTGTGTGGAAGGGCCATCCCCGCCGTAACTCGAGAATATACCCCAGGTTCCCACTGCAACTCGAGAACAATCATGACACTTCCCCCTCGTCGCGAGAAGAGGCCCGATTCCCCTGCACTGCGTGCAAAGCAATTCCGTGTTGCACATCACACAGGAAAGGAGCCTTGATTTCCTTGATGGCACTCCAGAGAAACTGCAAGAACACTGTTTCAAGGCTAGAGGGATCCTGAGGTCACTGTAGCAACACGAAAGGGCTCCGTGGACCAAGAATCAACTCGAGATGAGAGGTTAGTCCCTGGCTTCGACTCCAGAGGAATAGCACCTTATGACAAGCACCTCAAGAGGAGGCTTCTCTCAGCTCTAGGTTTGTGAGAGGGACCCTGAGTTTGCAGCCTCAAGTGGAATGGACACCCCGATGCCCTGAATTGAAATAAGGCCGGATTTCCCTGCAGTGACTTCAATGCAGGCTCGTCTTGCATCTCCCAAGACGAAAGGATGTCTGAATCCCCTGTGGAGACCACAGAGAAAGACCTAGTTCCCCACCTCATCGCGACCGGAGGCCTCACATCCTTTGAAAACTCTAGAGGTACGCGGAGATCAGTGCCGCCAAAGGAGACGATGCCTGCCTCCTCGTGAATCTTGATAGGAGTCCCAGGATTCCTGTGGCACGTGGAAAGGGACACTTGGTCTCACGCCTCAGCTGGAGAGGCGTCCCAATTGCCCTGCCAAGCCTCGAGGAGAATCCCGAGTTGTCCCTCGCAACTAGGCAGGATTCCTGACGTCGCTGAACAAACATGTATGTGGAAGGGTCATCCCCGTCGTAACTCGAGAATATACCCCAGGTTCCCGCCGCAACTCGAGAAAAACCATGAGACTTCTCCCACGCCGCGAGATGAGGCCCGATTCCCCTGCACTGCGTGCAGAGCAATTCCGTGTTCCACATCACATAAGAAAGGAGCCTTGATTTCCTTCATGGTACTCCAGAGAAACCCCAAGAACACTGTTTCAAGGCTAGAGGGATCCTGAGTTCATTGTAGCAACATGAAA
The DNA here is from genome assembly GCF_910594005.1 of Cervus elaphus. Classification (NCBI taxonomy): domain Eukaryota; kingdom Metazoa; phylum Chordata; class Mammalia; order Artiodactyla; family Cervidae; genus Cervus; species Cervus elaphus. The sequence continues at coordinate 1,742,539 of NW_025316786.1, forward strand.
GAGCTTCGTGGACCAAAAATCAACTCGAGATGAGAGGTTAGTCCCTGGCTTCGACTCCAGAGGAATACCACCTTACCACAAGTACCTCAAGAGTAGGCTTCTCTCAGCTCTAGGTATGTGAGAGGGCCCCTGAGTTTGCGGCCTCAAGTGGAATGGACACCCCGATGCCCTGACTCGAAATAAGGCCGGATATCCCTGCAGTGACTTGAATGCAGGCTCGTCTTGCATCTCCCAAGACGAAAGGATGTCTGAATCCCCTGTGGAGAACACAGAGAAAGACCTAGTTCCCCACCTCTTGGCGACCGGAGGCCTCACATCCTTTGACAACTCCAGAGGTACGCGGAGATCAGTGCCTCCAAAGCAGATGATGCCTGACTCCTCGTGAAACTTGACAGGAGTCCCAGGATTCCTGTGGCACTTGGAAAGGGACCCTTGGTCTCCCGTCTCAGGTGGAGAGGCGTTCCAATTGCCCCTGCCAAGCCTCGAGGAGAATCCCTAGTTGTCCCTCGCAACTAGGCAGGAGTCCTGACGTCGCTGAACAAGTACGTGTGTGGAAGGGCCATCCCCGACGTAACTCGAGAATATACCCCAGGTTCCCGCCGCAACTCGAGAAAAACCATGAGACTTCCCCCTCGCCGCGAGATGAGGCCCGATTCCCCTGCACTGCGTGCAGAGCAATTCCGTGTTGCACATCACACATGAAAGGATCCTTGGTTTCCTTGATGGCACTCCAGAGAAACCCCAAGAACACTGTTTCAAGGCTAGAGGGATCCTGAGGTCATTGTAGCAACACGAAAGAGCTCCGTGGACCAAGAATCAACTCGAGATGAGAGGTTAGTCCCTGGCTTCGCCTCCAGAGGAATACCACCTTACCACAAGCACCTCAAGAGGAGTCTTCTCTCAGCTCTGTGTATGTGAGAGGGACCCTGAGTTTGCGGCCTCAAGTGGAATGGACTCCGCGATGCCCTGACTCGAAATAAGGCCGGATATCCCTGCAGTGACTTGAATGCAGGCTCGTCTTGCATTTCCCAAGATGAAAGAATGTCTGAATCCCCTGTGGAGACCACAGAGAAAGACCTAGTTCCTTGGTCTAGTTGTGTGAAAAATACCGTTGGTAGCTTGATAGGGATTGCATTGAATCTATAGATTGCTTTGGGTAGAATAGCCATTTTGACAATATTGATTCTTCCAATCCATGAACACGGTATGTTTCTCCATCTGTTTGTGTCCTCTTTGATTTCTTTCATCAGTGTTTTATAGTTTTCTATATAGGTCTTTTGTTTCTTTAGGTAGATATACTCCTAAGTATTTTATTCTTTTTGTTGCAATGGTGAACGGTATTGTTTCCTTAATTTCTCTTTCTGTTTTTTCATAGTTAGTATATAGGAATGCAAGGGATTTCTGTGTGTTAATTTTATATCCTGCAACTTTACTATATTCATTGATTAGTTCTAGTAATTTTCTGGTAGAGTCTTTAGGGTTTTCTATATAGAGGATCATGTCATCACAGAACTAGACCAAAGAATTTCACAATTTGTATGGAAATACAAAAAACCTCGAATAGCCAAAGTAATCTTGAAAAAGAAGAATGGAACTGGAGGAATCAACCTGCCTGACTTCAGACTCTACTACAAAGCCACAGTCATCAAGACAGTGTGGTACTGGCACAAAGACAGAAATATAGACCAATGGAACAGAATAGAAAGCCCAGAGATAAATCCACGAACCTATGGACACCTTATCTTTGACAAAGGAGGCAAGGATATACAATGGAAAAAAGACAACCTCTTTAACAAGTGGTGCTGGGAAAACTGGTCAACCACTTGCAAAAGAATGAAACTAGAACACTTTCTAACACCATACACAAAAATAAACTCAAAATGGATTAAAGATCTAAATGTAAGACCAGAAACTATAAAACTCCTAGAGGAGAACATAGGCAAAACACTCTCCGACATAAATCACAGCAAGATCCTCTATGACCCACCTCCCAGAATATTGGAAATAAAAGCAAAACTAAACAAATGGGATCTAATGAAACTTAAAAGCTTTTGCACTACAAAAGAAACTATAAGTAAGGTGAAAAGACAGCCGTCAGATTGGGAGAAAATAATAGCAAATGAAGAAACAGACAAAGGATTAATCTCAAAAATATACAAGCAACTCCTGCAGCTCAATTCCAGAAAAATAAATGACCCAATCCAAAAATGGGCCAGAGAACTAAACAGACATTTCTCCAAAGAAGACATACAGATGGCTAACAAACACATGAAAAGGTGCTCAACATCACTCATTATTAGAGAAATGCAAATCAAAACCACAATGAGGTACCATTACACACCAGTCAGGATGGCTGCTATCCAAAAGTCTACAAGCAATAAATGCTGGAGAGGCTGTGGAGAAAAGGGAACCCTTTTACACTGTTGGTGGGAATGCAAACTAGTACAGCCACTATGGAAAACAGTGTGGAGATTCCTTAAAAAACTGGAAATAGAACTGCCATATGACCCAGCAATACCACTTCTGGGCATACACACTGAGGAAACCAGATCTGAAAGAGACACATGCACCCCAATGTTCATCGCAGCACTGTTTATAATAGCCAGGACATGGAAGCAACCTAGATGCCCATCAGCAGATGAATGGATAAGGAAGCTGTGGGACATATACACCATGGAATTTTACTCAGCCGTCAAAAAGAATTCATTTGAACCAGTCCTAATGAGATGGATGAAACTGGAGCCCCTTATACAGAGTGAAGTAAGCCAGAAAGTTAAAGAACATTACAGCATACTAACACATATATATGGAATTTAGAAAGATGGTAACGATAACCCTATATGCAAAACAGAAAAAGAGACACAGAAATACAGAACAGACTTTTGAACTCTGTGGGAGAAGGTGAGGGTGGGATGTTTCAAAAGAACAGCATGTATACCATCTATGGTGAAACAGATCACCAGCCCAGGTGGGATGCATGAGACAAGTGCTCCGGCCTGGTGCACTGGGAAGACCCAGAGGAATCGGGTGGAGAGGGAGATGGGAGGGGGGATCGGGATGGGGAATAAGTGTAAATCTATGGCTGATTCATATCAATGTATGACAAGACCCACTGAAATGTTGTGAAGTAATTAGCCTCCAACTAATAAAAAAAATTAAAAAAAAAAAAAAGAAAAAAAAAAAAAAAAAAAGAAAGACCTAGTTCCCCTCCTCATCGCCACCGGAGGCCTCACATCCTTTGAAAACTCCAGAGGTACGTGGAGATCAGTGCCTCCAAAGGAGACGATGCCTGACTCCTCGTGAATCTTGATAGGAGTCCCAGGATTCCTGTGGCACGTGGAAAGGGACCCTTGGTCTCGCGCCTCAGCTGGAGAGGCGTCCCAATTGCCCTGCCAAGCCTCGAGGAGAATCCCGAGTTGTCCTTCGCAAGTAGGCAGGAGTCCTGACGTCGCTGAACAAACACGTGTGTGGAAGGGCCATCCCCGTCGTAACTCGAGAATATACCCCAGGTTCCCGCCGCAACTCGAGAAAAACCATGAGACTTCTCCCACGCCGCGAGATGAGGCCCGATTCCCCTGCACTGCGTGCAGAGCAATGCCGTGTTGCACATCACACATGAAAGGAGCCTTGTTTTCCTTCATGGTACTCCAGAGAAACCCCAAGAACACTGTTTCAAGGCTAGAGGAATCCTGAGGTCACTGTAGCAACAAGAAAGAGCTCCGTGGACCAAAACTCAACTCGAGATGAGAGGTTAGTCCCTGGCTTCAACTCCAGGGGAATACCACCTTACCAGAAGCACCTCAAAGGAGGCTTCTCTCAGCTCTGTGTATGTGAGAGGGACCCTGAGTTTGCAGCCTCAAGTGGAATGGACACCGCGATGCCCTGACTCGAAATAAGGCCGGATATCCCTGCAGTGACTTGAATGCAGGCTCGTCTTGCATCTCCCAAGACGAAAGGATGTCTGAATCCCCTGTGTAAACCACAGAGAAAGACCTAGTTAACCACCTCATCGCGACCAGAGGCCTCACATCCTTTGAAAACTCCAGAGGTACGCAGAGATCAGTGCCTCCAAAGGAGACGATGCCTGCCTCCTCGTGAAACTTGATAGGAGTCCCAGGATTCCTGTGGCATGTGGAAAGGGACCCTTGGTCTCCCGCCTCAGCTGGAGAGGCGTCCCATTGCCCTGCCAAGCCTCGAGGAGAGTCCCGAGTTGTCCCTCGCAACTAGGCAGGAGTCCTGACGTCGCTGAACAAACATGTGTGTGGAAGGGCCATCCCCGCCGTAACTCGAGAATTTACCCCAGGTTCCCGCCGCAACTCGAGAAAAATCATGAGACTTCCCCCTCGTCGCGAGAAGAGGCCCGATTCCCCTGCACTGAGTGCAGAGCAATTCCGTGTTGCACATCACACAGGAAAGGAGCCTTGATTTCCTTCAAGGCACTCCAGAAAAACCCCAAGAACACTGTTTCAAGGCTAGAGGGATCCTGAGGTCACTGTAGCAACACGAAAGGGCTCCGTGGACCAAGAATCAACTCGAGATGAGAGGTTAGTCCCTGGCTTCGACTCCAGAGGAATAGCACCTTACCACAAGCACCTCAAGAGAAGGCTTCTCTCAGCTCTAGGTATGTGAGAGGGACCCTGAGTTTGCGGCCTCAAGTGGAATGGACACCCCGATGCCCTGACTCGAAATAAGGCCGGATATCCCTGCAGTGACTTGAATGCAGGCTCGTCTTGCATCTCCAAAGACGAAAGGATGTCTGAATCCCCTGTGGAGACCACAGAGAAAGACCTAGTTCCCCACCTCATCGCGAACGGAGGCCTCACATCCTTGGAAAACTCTAGAGGTACGCGGAGATCAGTGCCTCCAAAGGAGACGATGCCTGCATCCTCGTGAATCTTGATAGGAGTCCCAGGATTCCTGTGGCACGTGGAAAGGGACACTTGGTCTACCGCCTCAGCTGGAGAGGCGTCCAAATTGCCCTGTCAAGCCTCAAGGAGAATCCCGAGTTGTCCCTCGCAACTAGGCAGGAGTCCTGCCGTCGCTGAACAAACACGTGGGTGGAAGTGCCATCCCCGTCGTAACTCGAGAATATACGCCAGGTTCCCGCCGCAACTCGAGAAAAACCATGAGACTTCTCCCACGCCGCGAGATGAGGCCCGATTCCCCTGCACTGCGTGTAGAGCAATTCCGTGTTGCACATCACACATGAAAGGAGCCTTGATTTCCTTCATGGTACTCCAGAGAAACCCCAAGAACACAGTTTCAAGCCTAGAGGGATCCTGAGGTCACTGTAGCAACATGAAAGAGCACCGTGGACCAAAAATCAACTCGAGATGAGAGGTTAGTCCCTGGCTTCAACTCCAGGGGAATACCACCTTACCAGAAGCACCTCAAAGGAGGCTTCTCTCAGCTCTAGGTATGTGAGAGGGACCCTGAGTTTGCGGCCTCAAGTGGAATGGACACCACGATGCCCTGACTCAAAATAAGGCCGGATATCCCTGCAGTGACTTGAATGCAGGCTCGTCTTGCATCTCCCAAGATGAAAGGATGTCTGAATCCCCTGCGGAGAACACAGAGAAAGACCAAGTTCCCCACCTCATCGCGACCAGAGGCCTCACATCCTTTGAAAACTCCAGAGGTACGCGGAGATCAGTGCCTTCAAAGGAGACGATGCCTGACTCCTCATGAAACTTGATAGTAGTCCCAGGATTTCTGTGGCACGTGGAAAGGGACCCTTGGTCTCCCGCCTCAGCTGGAGAGGCGTCCTAATTGCCCTGCCAAGACTCGAGGTGAATACCGAGTTGTCCCTCCCAGCTAGGCAGGAGTCCTGACGTCGCTGAACAAACACGTGTGTGGAAGCGCCATCCCCGCCGTAACTCGAGAATATACCCCAGGTTCCCGCCGCAACTCGAGAAAAACCATGAGACTTCCCCCTCGTCGCGAGATGAGGCCCGATTCCCCTGCACTGCGTGCAGAGCAATGCCGTGTTGCACATCACACATGAAAGGAGCCGTTATTTCCTTGATGGCACTCCAGAGAAACCCCAAGAACACTGTTTCAAGGCTAGAGGGATCCTGAGGTCACTGTAGCAACAGGAAAGGGCTCCGTGGACCAAGAATCAACTCGAGATGAGAGGTTAGTCCCTGGCTTCGACTCCAGAGGAATAGCACCTTAACACAAGCACCTCAAGAGGAGGCTTCTCTCAGCTCTAGGTATGTGAGAGGGACCCTGAGTTTGCGGCCTCAAGTGGAATTGACACCCCGATGCCCTGACTCGAAATAAGGCCGGATATGCCTGCAGTGACTTGAATGCAGGCTCGTCTTGCATCTCCCAAGACGAAAGGATGTCTGAATCCCCTGTGGAGACCACAGAGAAAGACCTAGTTCCCCACCTCATCGCGACCGGAGGCCTCACATCCTTTGAAAACTCCAGAGGTACGCAGAGATCAGTGCCTCCAAACGAGACGATGCCTGACTCCTCGTGAAACTTGATAGGAGTCCCAGGATTCCTGTGGCACGTGGAAAGGGACCCTTGGTCTCCCGCCTCAGCTGGAGAGGCGTTCCAATTGCCCTGCCAAGCCTCGAGGAGAATCCCGAGTTTACCTCACAACTAGGCACGAATCCTGACGTCGCTGAACAAACACGTGTGTGGAAGGGCCATCCCCGACGTAACTCGAGAATATACCCCAGGTTCCCGCCGCAACTCGAGAAAAACCATGAGCCTTCACCCTCGCCGCGAGATGAGGCCCAATTCCCCTGCACTGCGTGCAGAGCAATTCCGTGTTGCACATCACACATGAAAGGATCCTTGGTTTCCTTGATGGCACTCCAGAGAAACCCCAAGAACACTGTTTCAAAGCTAGAGGGATACTGAGGTCACTGTAGCAACACGAAAGGTCTCCGTGGACCAAGAATCAACTCAAGATGAGAGGTTAGTACCTGGCTTCGACTCCAGAGGAATACCACCTTACCACAAGCACCTCAAGAGGAGGCTTCTCTCAGCTCTAGGTATGTGAGAGGGACCCTGAGTTTGCGGCCTCAAGTGGAATGGACTCCGCGATGCCCTGACTCGAAATAAGGCCGGATATCCCTGCAGTGACTTGAATGCAGGCTCGTCTTGCATCTCCCAAGACGAAAGAATGTCTGAATCCCGTGTGGAGACCACAGAGAAAGACCTAGTTCCTTGGTCTAGTTCTGTGAAAAATACCGTTGGTAGCTTGATAGGGATTGCATTGAATCTATAGATTGCTTTCGGTAGAATAGTCATTTTGACAATATTGATTCTTCCAATCCATGAACACGGTATGTTTCTCCATCTGTTTGTGTCCTCTTTGATTTCTTTCATCAGTGTTTTATAGTTTTCTATGTATAGGTCTTTTGTTTCTTTAGGTGGATATATTCCTAAGTATTTTATTCTTTTTGTTGCAATGGTGAATGGTATTGTTTCCTTAATTTCTCTTTCTGTTTTTTCATTGTTAGTATATAGGAATGCAAGGGATTTCTGTGTGTTAATGTTATATCCTGCAACTTTACTATATTCATTGATTAGTTCTAGTAATTTTCTGGTAGAGTCTTTAGGGTTTTCTATATAGAGGATCATGTCATCACAGAACTAGACCAAAGAATTTCACAATTTGTATGGAAATACAAAAAACCTCGAATAGCCAAAGTAATCTTGAAAAAGAAGAATGGAACTGGAGGAATCAACCTGCCTGACTTCAGACTCTACTACAAAGCCACAGTCATCAAGACAGTGTGGTACTGGCACAAAGACAGAAATATAGACCAATGGAACGGAATAGAAAGCCCAGAGATAAATCCACGAACCTATGGACACCTTATCTTTGACAAAGGAGGCAAGGATATACAATGGAAAAAAGACAACCTCTTTAATAAGTGGTGCTGGGAAAACTGGTCAACCACTTGCAAAAGAATGAAACTAGAACACTTTCTAACACCATACACAAAAATAAACTCAAAATGGATTAAAGATCTAAATGTAAGACCAGAAACTATAAAACTCCTAGAGGAGAACATAGGCAAAACACTCTCCGACATAAATCACAGCAAGATCCTCTATGACCCACCTCCCAGAATATTGGAAATAAAAGCAAAACTAAACAAATGGGATCTAATGAAACTTAAAAGCTTTTGCACTACAAAAGAAACTATAAGTAAGGTGAAAAGACAGCCGTCAGATTGGGAGAAAATAATAGCAAATGAAGAAACAGACAAAGGATTAATCTCAAAAATATACAAGCAACTCCTGCAGCTCAATTCCAGAAAAATAAATGACCCAATCCAAAAATGGGCCAGAGAACTAAACAGACATTTCTCCAAAGAAGACATACAGATGGCTAACAAACACATGAAAAGGTGCTCAACATCACTCATTATTAGAGAAATGCAAATCAAAACCACAATGAGGTACCATTACACACCAGTCAGGATGGCTGCTATCCAAAAGTCTACAAGCAATAAATGCTGGAGAGGCTGTGGAGAAAAGGGAACCCTCTTACACTGTTGGTGGGAATGCAAACTAGTACAGCCACTATGGAAAACAGTGTGGAGATTCCTTAAAAAACTGGAAATAGAACTGCCATATGACCCAGCAATACCACTTCTGGGCATACACACTGAGGAAACCAGATCTGAAAGAGACACATGCACCCCAATGTTCATCGCAGCACTGTTTATAATAGCCAGGACATGGAAGCAACCTAGATGCCCATCAGCAGATGAATGGATAAGGAAGCTGTGGGACATATACACCATGGAATTTTACTCAGCCGTCAAAAAGAATTCATTTGAACCAGTCCTAATGAGATGGATGAAACTGGAGCCCCTTATACAGAGTGAAGTAAGCCAGAAAGATAAAGAACATTACAGCATACTAACACATATATATGGAATTTAGAAAGATGGTAACGAGAACCCTATATGCAAAACAGAAAAAGAGACACAGAAATACAGAACAGACTTTTGAACTCTGTGGGAGAAGGTGAGGGTGGGATGTTTCAAAAGAACAGCATGTATACTATCTATGGTGAAACAGATCACCAGCCCAGGTGGGATGCATGAGACAAGTGCTCCGGCCTGGTGCACTGGGAAGACCCAGAGGAATCGGGTGGAGAGGGAGATGGGAGGAGGGATTGGGATGGGGAATAAGTGTAAATCTATGGCTGATTCATATCAATGTATGACAAGACCCACTGAAATGTTGTGAAGTAATTAGCCTCCAACTAATAAAAAAAATTAAAAAAAAAAAAAAGAAAAAAAAAAAAAAAAGAAAGACCTAGTTCCCCTCCTCATCGCGACCGGAGGCCTCACATCCTTTGAAAACTCCAGAGGTACGCGGAGATCAGTGCCTCCAAAGGAGACGATGCCTGACTCCTCGTGAAACTTGATAGGAGTCCCAGGATTCCTGTGGCACGTGGAAAGGGACCCTTGGTCTCCCGCCTCAGCTGGAGAGGCGTCCCAATTGCCCTGCCAAGCCTCAAGGAGAATCCCGAGTTGTCCCTCGCAACTAGGCAGGAGTCCTGACGTCGCTGAACAAACATGTGGGTGGAAGTGCCATCCCCGTCGTAACTCGAGAATATACCCCAGGTTCCCGCCGCAACTCGAGAAAAACCATGAGACTTCTCCCACGCCGCGAGATGAGGCCCGATTCCCCTGCACTGCGTGCAGAGTAATTCCGTGTTGCACATCACACATGAAAGGAGCCTTGATTTCCTTCATGGTACTCCAGAGAAACCCCAAGAACACTGTTTCAAGGCTAGAGGGATCCTGAGGTCACTGTAGCAACATGAAAGTGCTCCGTGGACCAAAAATCAACTCGAGATGAGAGGTTAGTCCCTGGCTTCAACTCCAGGGGAATAACACCTTACCAGAAGCACCTCAAAAGAGGCTTCTCTCAGCTCTAGGTATGTGAGAAGGACCCTGAGTTTGCGGCCTCAAGTGGAATGGACACCCCGATGCCCTGACTCGAAATAAGGCCGGATATCCCTGCAGTGACTTGAATGCAGGCTCGTCTTGCATCTCCCAAGACGAAAGGATGTCTGAATCCCCTGCGGAGAACACAGAGAAAGACCTAGTTCCCCACCTCATCGCGACCAGAGGCCTCACATCCTTTGAAAACTCCAGAGGTACGCGGAGATCAGTGCCTCCAAAGGAGACAATGCCTGACTCCTCGAGAAACTTGATAGGAGTCCCAGGATTTCTGTGGCACGTGGAAAGGGAACCTTGGTCCCCCGCCTCAGCTGGAGAGGCGTCCCAATTGCCCTGCCAAGCCTCGAGGAGAATCCCGAGTTGTCCCTCGCAACTAGGCAGGAGTCCTGACGTCGCTGAACAAACACGTGTTTGGAAGTGCCATCCCCGTCGTAACTCGAGAATATACCCCAGGTTCCCGCCGCAACTCGAGAAAAACCATGAGACTTCTCCCACGCCGCGAGATGAGGCCCGATTCCCCTGCACTGCGTGCAGAGCAATTCCGTGTTGCACATCACACATGAAAGGAGCCTTAATTTCCTTCATGGTACTGCAGAGAAACCCCAAGAACACTGTTTCAAGGCTAGAGGGATCCTGAGGTCACTGTAGCAACATGAAAGAGCTCCGTGGACCAAAAATCAACTCGAGATGAGAGGTTAGTCCCTGGCTTCAACTCCAGGAGAATACCACCTTACCAGAAGCACCTCAAAGGAGGCTTCTCTCAGCTCTAGGTATGTAAGAGGGACCCTGAGTTTGCGGCCTCAAGTGGAATGGACACCACGATGCCCTGACTCAAAATAAGGCCAGATATCCCTGCAGTGACTTGAATGCAGGCTCGTCTTGCATCTCCCAAGACGAAAGGATGTCTGAATCCCCTGCGGAGAACACAGAGAAAGACCAAGTTCCCCACCTCATCGCGACCAAGGCCTCACATCCTTTGAAAACTCCAGAGGTACGCGGAGATCAGTGCCTCCAAAGGAGGCGATGCCTGCCTCCTCGTGAAACTAGATAGGAGTCCCAGGATTTCTGTGGCACGTTGAAAGGGACCCTTGGTCTCCCGCCTCAGCTGGAGAGGCGTACCAATTGCCCTGCCAAGCCTCGAGGTGAATCCCGAGTTGTCCCTGGCAACTAGGCAGGAGTCCTGACGTCGCTGAACAAACACGTGTGTGGAAGGGCCATCCCCGCCGTAACTCAAGAATTTACCCCAGGTTCCCGCCGCAAATCGAGAAAAACCATGAGACTTCCCCCTCGTCGCGATAAGAGGCCCGATTACCCTGCACTGCGTGCAGAGCAATTCCGTGTTGCACATCACACAGGAAAGGAGCCTTTATTTCCTTCATGGCACTCCAGAGAAACCCCAAGAACACTGTTTCAAGGCTAGAGGGATACTGAGGTCACTGTAGCAACACGAAAGGGCTCCGTGGACCAAGAATCAACTCGAGATGAGAGGTTAGTCCCTGGCTTCGACTCCAGAGGAATAGCACCTTACCACAAGCACCTCAAGAGGAGGCTTCTCTCAGCTCTAGGTATGTGAGAGGGACCCTGAGTTTGCAGCCTCAAGTGGAATGGACACCCCGATGCCCTGACTCGAAATAAGGCCGGATATCCCTGCAGTGACTTGAATGCAGGCTCGTCTTGCATCTCCCAAGACGAAAGGATGTCTGAATCCCCTGCGGAGAACACAGAGAAAGACCTAGTTCCCCACCTCATCGCGACCAGAGGCCTCACATCCTTTGAAAACTCCAGAGGTACGCGGAGATCAGTGCCTCCAAAGGAGACGATGCCTGACTCCTCGTGAAACTTGATAGGAGTCCCAGGATTTCTGTGGCACGTGGAAAGGGAACCTTGGTCCCCCGCCTCAACTGGAGAGGCGTCCCAATTGCCCTGCCAAGCCTCGAGGAGAATCCCGAGTTGTCCCTCGCAACTAGGCAGGAGTCCTGACGTCGCTGAACAAACACGTGTTTGGAAGTGCCATCCCCGTCGTAACTCGAGAATATACCCCAGGTTCCCGCCGCAACTCGAGAAAAACCATGAGACTTCTCCCACGCCGCGAGATGAGGCCCGATTCCCCTGCACTGCGTGCAGAGCAATTCCGTGTTGCACATCACACATGAAAGGATCCTTAATTTCCTTCATGGTACTGTAGAGAAACCCCAAGAACACTGTTTCAAGGCTAGAGGGATCCTGAGGTCACTGTAGCAACATGAAAGAGCTCCGTGGACCAAAAATCAACTCGAGATGAGAGGTTAGTCCCTGGCTTCAACTCCAGGAGAATACCACCTTACCAGAAGCACCTCAAAGGAGGCTTCTCTCAGCTCTAGGTATGTAAGAGGGACCCTGAGTTTGCGGCCTCAAGTGGAATGGACACCACGATGCCCTGACTCAAAATAAGGCCAGATATCCCTGCAGTGACTTGAATGCAGGCTCGTCTTGCATCTCCCAAGACGAAAGGATGTCTGAATCCCCTGCGGAGAACACAGAGAAAGACCAAGTTCCCCACCTCATCGCGACCAAGGCCTCACATCCTTTGAAAACTCCAGAGGTACGCGGAGATCAGTGCCTCCAAAGGAGACGATGCCTGCCTCCTCGTGAAACTAGATAGGAGTCCCACGATTTCTGTGGCACGTGGAAAGGGACCCTTGGTCTCCCGCCTCAGCTGGAGAGGCGTCCCAATTGCCCTGCCAAGCCTCGAGGTGAATCCCGAGTTGTCCCTCGGAACTAGGCAGGAGTCCTGACGTCGCTGAACAAACACGTGTGTGGAAGGGCCATCCCCGTCGTAACTCAAGAATTTACCCCAGGTTCCCGCCGCAAATCGAGAAAAACCATGAGACTTCCCCCTCGTCGTGATAAGAGGCCCGATTCCCCTGCACTGCGTGCAGAGCAATTCCGTGTTGCACATCACACAGGAAAGGAGCCTTTATTTCCTTCATGGCACTCCAGAGAAACCCCAAGAACACTGTTTCAAGGCTAGAGGGATACTGAGGTCACTGTAGCAACACGAAAGGGCTCCGTGGACCAAGAATCAACTCGAGATGAGAGGTTAGTCCCTGGCTTCGACTCCAGAGGAATAGCACCTTACCACAAGCACCTCAAGAGGAGGCTTCTCTCAGCTCTAGGTATGTGAGAGGGACCCTGAGTTTGCGGCCTCAAGTGGAATGGACACCCCGATGCCCTGACTCGAAATAAGGCCGGATATCCCTGCAGTGACTTGAATGCAGGCTCGTCTTGCATCTCCCAAGACGAAAGGATGTCTGAATCCCCTGTGGAGACCACAGAGAAAGACCTAGTTCCCCACCTCATCGCGACCGGAGGCCTCACATCCTTTGAAAACTCCAGAGGTAAGCAGAGATCCGTGCCTCCAAAGGAGACGATGCCTGACTCCTCGTGAAACTTGATAGGAGTCCCAGGATTCCTGTGGCACGTGGAAAGGGACCCTTGGTCTCCCGCTTCAGCTGGAGAGGCGTTCCAATTGCCCTGCCAAGCCTCGAGGAGAATCCCGAGTTGTCCCTCGCAACTAGGCAGGAGTCCTGACGTCGCTGAACAAAAACGTGTGTGGCAGGGCCATCCCCGAAGTACTCGAGAATATACCCCAGGTTCCCGCCGCAACTCGAGAAAAACCATGAGCCTTCCCCCTCGCCGCGAGATGAGGCCCGATTCCCCTGCACTGTGTGCAGAGCAATTCCGTGTTGCACATCACACATGAAAGGAGCCTTGATTTCCTTGATGGCACTCCAGAGAAACCCCAAGAACACTGTTTCAAGGCTAGAGGGATCCTGAGGTCATTGTAGCAACATGAAAGAGCTCCGTGGACCAAAAATCAACTCGAGATGAGAGGTTAGTCCCTGGCTTCGACTCCAGAGGAATACCACCTTACCACAAGCACCTCAAGAGGAGGCTTCTCTCAGCTCTAGGTATGTGAGAGGGACCCTGAGTTTGCGGCCTCAAGTGGAATGGACTCCGCGATGCCCTGACTCGAAATAAGGCCGGATATCCCTGCAGTGACTTGAATGCAGGCTCGTCTTGCATCTCCCAAGACGAAAGAATGTCTGAATCCCCTGTGGAGACCACAGAGAAAGACCTAGTTCCTTGGTCTAGTTCTGTGAAAAATACCGTTGGTAGCTTGATAGGGATTGCATTGAATCTATAGATTGCTTTGGGTAGAATAGCCATTTTGACAATATTGATTCTTCCAATCCATGAACACGGTATGTTTCTCCATCTGTTTGTGTCCTCTTTGATTTCTTTCATCAGTGATTTATAGTTTTCTATGTATAGGTCTTTTGTTTCTTTAGGTAGATATACTCCTAAGTATTTTATTCTTTTTGTTGCAATGGTGAATGGTATTGTTTCCTTAATTTCTCTTTCTGTTTTTTCATCGTTAGTATATAGGAATGCAAGGGATTTCTGTGTGTTAATTTTATATCCTGCAACTTTACTATATTCATTGATTAGTTCTAGTAATTTTCTGGTAGAGTCTTTAGGGTTTTCTATATAGAGGATCATGTCATCACAGAACTAGACCAAAGAATTTCACAATTTGTATGGAAATACAAAAAACCTCGAATAGCCAAAGTAATCTTGAAAAAGAAGAATGGAACTGGAGGAATCAACCTGCCTGACTTCAGACTCTACTACAAAGCCACAGTCATCAAGACAGTGTGGTACTGGCACAAAGACAGAAATATAGACCAATGGAACAGAATAGAAAGCCCAGAGATAAATCCACGAACCTATGGACACCTTATCTTTGACAAAGGAGGCAAGGATATACAATGGAAAAAAGACAACCTCTTTAACAAGTGGTGCTGGGAAAACTGGTCAACCACTTGCAAAAGAATGAAACTAGAACACTTTCTAACACCATACACAAAAATAAACTCAAAATGGATTAAAGATCTAAATGTAAGACCAGAAACTATAAAACTCCTAGAGGAGAACATAGGCAAAACACTCTCCGACATAAATCACAGCAAGATCCTCTATGACCCACCTCCCAGAATATTGGAAATAAAAGCAAAACTAAACAAATGGGATCTAATGAAACTTAAAAGCTTTTGCACTACAAAAGAAACTATAAGTAAGGTGAAAAGACAGCCGTCAGATTGGGAGAAAATAATAGCAAATGAAGAAACAGACAAAGGATTAATCTCAAAAATATACAAGCAACTCCTGCAGCTCAATTCCAGAAAAATAAATGACCCAATCCAAAAATGGGCCAGAGAACTAAACAGACATTTCTCCAAAGAAGACATACAGATGGCTAACAAACACATGAAAAGGTGCTCAACATCACTCATTATTAGAGAAATGCAAATCAAAACCACAATGAGGTACCATTACACACCAGTCAGGATGGCTGCTATCCAAAAGTCTACAAGCAATAAATGCTGGAGAGGCTGTGGAGAAAAGGGAACCCTCTTACACTGTTGGTGGGAATGCAAACTAGTACAGCCACTATGGAAAACAGTGTGGAGATTCCTTAAAAAACTGGAAATAGAACTGCCATATGACCCAGCAATACCACTTCTGGGCATACACACTGAGGAAACCAGATCTGAAAGAGACACATGCACCCCAATGTTCATCGCAGCACTGTTTATAATAGCCAGGACATGGAAGCAACCTAGATGCCCATCAGCAGATGAATGGATAAGGAAGCTGTGGGACATATACACCATGGAATTTTACTCAGCCGTCAAAAAGAATTCATTTGAACCAGTCCTAATGAGATGGATGAAACTGGAGCCCCTTATACAGAGTGAAGTAAGCCAGAAAGATAAAGAACATTACAGCATACTAACACATATATATGGAATTTAGAAAGATGGTAACGATAACCCTATATGCAAAACAGAAAAAGAGACACAGAAATACAGAACAGACTTTTGAACTCTGTGGGAGAAGGTGAGGGTGGGATGTTTCAAAAGAACAGCATGTATACTATCTATGGTGAAACAGATCACCAGCCCAGGTGGGATGCATGAGACAAGTGCTCCGGCCTGGTGCACTGGGAAGACCCAGAGGAATCGGGTGGAGAGGGAGATGGGAGGGGGGATCGGGATGGGGAATAAGTGTAAATCTATGGCTGATTCATATCAATGCATGACAAGACCCACTGAAATGTTGTGAAGTAATTAGCCTCCAACTAATAAAAAAAATTAAAAAAAAAAAAAAAAAAAAAAAAAAAAAAAGAAAGACCTAGTTCCCCTCCTCATCGCGACCGGAGGCCTCACATCCTTTGAAAATTCCAGAGGTACGCGGAGATCAGTGCCTCCAAAGGAGACGATGCCTGACTCCTCGTGAAACTTGATAGGAGTCCCAGGATTCCTGTGGCACGTGGAAAGGGACCCTTGGTCTCCCGCCTCAGCTGGAGAGGCGTCCGAATTGCCCTGACAAGCCTCAAGGATAATCCCGAGTTGTCCCTCGCAAGTAGGCAGGAGTCCTGTCATCGCTGAAGAAACATGTGTTTGGAATGGCCCTCCCCGTGGTAACTCGAGAATATACCCCAGGTTCCCGCCGCAACTCGAGAAAAACCATGAGACTTCCCCCTCGCCGCGAGATGAGGCCCGATTCCCCTGCACTGAGTGCAGAGCAATTCCGTGTTGCACATCACACAGGAAAGGAGCCTTGATTTCCTACATGGTACTCCAGAGAATCCCCAAGGACACTGTTTCAAGGCTAGAGGAATCCTGAGGTCACTGTAGCAACATGAAAGAGCTTCGTGGACACAAAATCAACTCGAGATGAGAGGTTAGTCCCTGGCTTCAACTCCAGGGGAATAACACCTTACCAGAAGCACCTCAGAGGATGCTTCTCTCAGCTCTAGGTATGTGAGAGGGACCCTGAGTTTGCGGCCTCAAGTGCAATGGACACCACGATGCCCTGACTCAACATAAGGCCGGATATCCCTGCAGTGACTTGAATGCAGGCTCGTCTTGCATCTCCCAAGACGAAAGGATGTCTGAATCCCCTGCGGAGAACACAGAGAAAGTCCTAGTTCCCCACCTCATCGCGACCAGAGGCCTGACATCCTTTGAAAACTCCAGAGATACGTGGAGATCAGTGCCTCCAAAGGAGACGATGCCTGACTCCTCGTGAAACTTGATAGGAGTCCCAGGATTTCTGTGGCACGTGGAAAGGGACCCTTGGTCTCCCGCCTCAGCTGGAGAGGCGTCCCAATTGCCCTGCCAAGCCTCGAGGTGAATCCCGAGTTGTCCCTGGCAACTAGGCAGGAGTCCTGACGTCGCTGAACAAACACGTGTGTGGAAGGGCCATCCCCGCCGTAACTCAAGAATTTACCCCAGGTTCCCGCCGCAAATCGAGAAAAACCATGAGACTTCCCCCTCGTCGCGATAAGAGGCCCGATTACCCTGCACTGCGTGCAGAGCAATTCCGTGTTGCACATCACACAGGAAAGGAGCCTTTATTTCCTTCATGGCACTCCAGAGAAACCCCAAGAACACTGTTTCAAGGCTAGAGGGATACTGAGGTCACTGTAGCAACACGAAAGGGCTCCGTGGACCAAGAATCAACTCGAGATGAGAGGTTAGTCCCTGGCTTCGACTCCAGAGGAATAGCACCTTACCACAAGCACCTCAAGAGGAGGCTTCTCTCAGCTCTAGGTATGTGAGAGGGACCCTGAGTTTGCAGCCTCAAGTGGAATGGACACCCCGATGCCCTGACTCGAAATAAGGCCGGATATCCCTGCAGTGACTTGAATGCAGGCTCGTCTTGCATCTCCCAAGACGAAAGGATGTCTGAATCCCCTGCGGAGAACACAGAGAAAGACCTAGTTCCCCACCTCATCGCGACCAGAGGCCTCACATCCTTTGAAAACTCCAGAGGTACGCGGAGATCAGTGCCTCCAAAGGAGACGATGCCTGACTCCTCGTGAAACTTGATAGGAGTCCCAGGATTTCTGTGGCACGTGGAAAGGGAACCTTGGTCCCCCACCTCAACTGGAGAGGCGTCCCAATTGCCCTGCCAAGCCTCGAGGAGAATCCCGAGTTGTCCCTCGCAACTAGGCAGGAGTCCTGACGTCGCTGAACAAACACGTGTTTGGAAGTGCCATCCCCGTCGTAACTCGAGAATATACCCCAGGTTCCCGCCGCAACTCGAGAAAAACCATGAGACTTCTCCCACGCCGCGAGATGAGGCCCGATTCCCCTGCACTGCGTGCAGAGCAATTCCGTGTTGCACATCACACATGAAAGGATCCTTAATTTCCTTCATGGTACTGTAGAGAAACCCCAAGAACACTGTTTCAAGGCTAGAGGGATCCTGAGGTCACTGTAGCAACATGAAAGAGCTCCGTGGACCAAAAATCAACTCGAGATGAGAGGTTAGTCCCTGGCTTCAACTCCAGGAGAATACCACCTTACCAGAAGCACCTCAAAGGAGGCTTCTCTCAGCTCTAGGTATGTAAGAGGGACCCTGAGTTTGCGGCCTCAAGTGGAATGGACACCACGATGCCCTGACTCAAAATAAGGCCAGATATCCCTGCAGTGACTTGAATGCAGGCTCGTCTTGCATCTCCCAAGACGAAAGGATGTCTGAATCCCCTGCGGAGAACACAGAGAAAGACCAAGTTCCCCACCTCATCGCGACCAAGGCCTCACATCCTTTGAAAACTCCAGAGGTACGCGGAGATCAGTGCCTCCAAAGGAGACGATGCCTGCCTCCTCGTGAAACTAGATAGGAGTCCCACGATTTCTGTGGCACGTGGAAAGGGACCCTTGGTCTCCCGCCTCAGCTGGAGAGGCGTCCCAATTGCCCTGCCAAGCCTCGAGGTGAATCCCGAGTTGTCCCTCGGAACTAGGCAGGAGTCCTGACGTCGCTGAACAAACACGTGTGTGGAAGGGCCATCCCCGTCGTAACTCAAGAATTTACCCCAGGTTCCCGCCGCAAATCGAGAAAAACCATGAGACTTCCCCCTCGTCGCGATAAGAGGCCCGATTCCCCTGCACTGCGTGCAGAGCAATTCCGTGTTGCACATCACACAGGAAAGGAGCCTTTATTTCCTTCATGGCACTCCAGAGAAACCCCAAGAACACTGTTTCAAGGCTAGAGGGATACTGAGGTCACTGTAGCAACACGAAAGGGCTCCGTGGACCAAGAATCAACTCGAGATGAGAGGTTAGTCCCTGGCTTCGACTCCAGAGGAATAGCACCTTACCACAAGCACCTCAAGAGGAGGCTTCTCTCAGCTCTAGGTATGTGAGAGGGACCCTGAGTTTGCGGCCTCAAGTGGAATGGACACCCCGATGCCCTGACTCGAAATAAGGCCGGATATCCCTGCAGTGACTTGAATGCAGGCTCGTCTTGCATCTCCCAAGACGAAAGGATGTCTGAATCCCCTGTGGAGACCACAGAGAAAGACCTAGTTCCCCACCTCATCGCGACCGGAGGCCTCACATCCTTTGAAAACTCCAGAGGTAAGCAGAGATCCGTGCCTCCAAAGGAGACGATGCCTGACTCCTCGTGAAACTTGATAGGAGTCCCAGGATTCCTGTGGCACGTGGAAAGGGACCCTTGGTCTCCCGCTTCAGCTGGAGAGGCGTTCCAATTGCCCTGCCAAGCCTCGAGGAGAATCCCGAGTTGTCCCTCGCAACTAGGCAGGAGTCCTGACGTCGCTGAACAAAAACGTGTGTGGCAGGGCCATCCCCGAAGTACTCGAGAATATACCCCAGGTTCCCGCCGCAACTCGAGAAAAACCATGAGCCTTCCCCCTCGCCGCGAGATGAGGCCCGATTCCCCTGCACTGTGTGCAGAGCAATTCCGTGTTGCACATCACACATGAAAGGAGCCTTGATTTCCTTGATGGCACTCCAGAGAAACCCCAAGAACACTGTTTCAAGGCTAGAGGGATCCTGAGGTCATTGTAGCAACATGAAAGAGCTCCGTGGACCAAAAATCAACTCGAGATGAGAGGTTAGTCCCTGGCTTCGACTCCAGAGGAATACCACCTTACCACAAGCACCTCAAGAGGAGGCTTCTCTCAGCTCTAGGTATGTGAGAGGGACCCTGAGTTTGCGGCCTCAAGTGGAATGGACTCCGCGATGCCCTGACTCGAAATAAGGCCGGATATCCCTGCAGTGACTTGAATGCAGGCTCGTCTTGCATCTCCCAAGACGAAAGAATGTCTGAATCCCCTGTGGAGACCACAGAGAAAGACCTAGTTCCTTGGTCTAGTTCTGTGAAAAATACCGTTGGTAGCTTGATAGGGATTGCATTGAATCTATAGATTGCTTTGGGTAGAATAGCCATTTTGACAATATTGATTCTTCCAATCCATGAACACGGTATGTTTCTCCATCTGTTTGTGTCCTCTTTGATTTCTTTCATCAGTGATTTATAGTTTTCTATGTATAGGTCTTTTGTTTCTTTAGGTAGATATACTCCTAAGTATTTTATTCTTTTTGTTGCAATGGTGAATGGTATTGTTTCCTTAATTTCTCTTTCTGTTTTTTCATCGTTAGTATATAGGAATGCAAGGGATTTCTGTGTGTTAATTTTATATCCTGCAACTTTACTATATTCATTGATTAGTTCTAGTAATTTTCTGGTAGAGTCTTTAGGGTTTTCTATATAGAGGATCATGTCATCACAGAACTAGACCAAAGAATTTCACAATTTGTATGGAAATACAAAAAACCTCGAATAGCCAAAGTAATCTTGAAAAAGAAGAATGGAACTGGAGGAATCAACCTGCCTGACTTCAGACTCTACTACAAAGCCACAGTCATCAAGACAGTGTGGTACTGGCACAAAGACAGAAATATAGACCAATGGAACAGAATAGAAAGCCCAGAGATAAATCCACGAACCTATGGACACCTTATCTTTGACAAAGGAGGCAAGGATATACAATGGAAAAAAGACAACCTCTTTAACAAGTGGTGCTGGGAAAACTGGTCAACCACTTGCAAAAGAATGAAACTAGAACACTTTCTAACACCATACACAAAAATAAACTCAAAATGGATTAAAGATCTAAATGTAAGACCAGAAACTATAAAACTCCTAGAGGAGAACATAGGCAAAACACTCTCCGACATAAATCACAGCAAGATCCTCTATGACCCACCTCCCAGAATATTGGAAATAAAAGCAAAACTAAACAAATGGGATCTAATGAAACTTAAAAGCTTTTGCACTACAAAAGAAACTATAAGTAAGGTGAAAAGACAGCCGTCAGATTGGGAGAAAATAATAGCAAATGAAGAAACAGACAAAGGATTAATCTCAAAAATATACAAGCAACTCCTGCAGCTCAATTCCAGAAAAATAAATGACCCAATCCAAAAATGGGCCAGAGAACTAAACAGACATTTCTCCAAAGAAGACATACAGATGGCTAACAAACACATGAAAAGGTGCTCAACATCACTCATTATTAGAGAAATGCAAATCAAAACCACAATGAGGTACCATTACACACCAGTCAGGATGGCTGCTATCCAAAAGTCTACAAGCAATAAATGCTGGAGAGGCTGTGGAGAAAAGGGAACCCTCTTACACTGTTGGTGGGAATGCAAACTAGTACAGCCACTATGGAAAACAGTGTGGAGATTCCTTAAAAAACTGGAAATAGAACTGCCATATGACCCAGCAATACCACTTCTGGGCATACACACTGAGGAAACCAGATCTGAAAGAGACACATGCACCCCAATGTTCATCGCAGCACTGTTTATAATAGCCAGGACATGGAAGCAACCTAGATGCCCATCAGCAGATGAATGGATAAGGAAGCTGTGGGACATATACACCATGGAATTTTACTCAGACGTCAAAAAGAATTCATTTGAACCAGTCCTAATGAGATGGATGAAACTGGAGCCCCTTATACAGAGTGAAGTAAGCCAGAAAGATAAAGAACATTACAGCATACTAACACATATATATGGAATTTAGAAAGATGGTAACGATAACCCTATATGCAAAACAGAAAAAGAGACACAGAAATACAGAACAGACTTTTGAACTCTGTGGGAGAAGGTGAGGGTGGGATGTTTCAAAAGAACAGCATGTATACTATCTATGGTGAAACAGATCACCAGCCCAGGTGGGATGCATGAGACAAGTGCTCCGGCCTGGTGCACTGGGAAGACCCAGAGGAATCGGGTGGAGAGGGAGATGGGAGGGGGGATCGGGATGGGGAATAAGTGTAAATCTATGGCTGATTCATATCAATGCATGACAAGACCCACTGAAATGTTGTGAAGTAATTAGCCTCCAACTAATAAAAAAAATTAAAAAAAAAAAAAGAAAAAAAAAAAAAAAAAAGAAAGACCTAGTTCCCCTCCTCATCGCGACCGGAGGCCTCACATCCTTTGAAAATTCCAGAGGTACGCGGAGATCAGTGCCTCCAAAGGAGACGATGCCTGACTCCTCGTGAAACTTGATAGGAGTCCCAGGATTCCTGTGGCACGTGGAAAGGGACCCTTGGTCTCCCGCCTCAGCTGGAGAGGCGTCCGAATTGCCCTGACAAGCCTCAAGGATAATCCCGAGTTGTCCCTCGCAAGTAGGCAGGAGTCCTGTCATCGCTGAAGAAACATGTGTTTGGAATGGCCCTCCCCGTGGTAACTCGAGAATATACCCCAGGTTCCCGCCGCAACTCGAGAAAAACCATGAGACTTCCCCCTCGCCGCGAGATGAGGCCCGATTCCCCTGCACTGAGTGCAGAGCAATTCCGTGTTGCACATCACACAGGAAAGGAGCCTTGATTTCCTACATGGTACTCCAGAGAATCCCCAAGGACACTGTTTCAAGGCTAGAGGAATCCTGAGGTCACTGTAGCAACATGAAAGAGCTTCGTGGACCCAAAATCAACTCGAGATGAGAGGTTAGTCCCTGGCTTCAACTCCAGGGGAATAACACCTTACCAGAAGCACCTCAGAGGATGCTTCTCTCAGCTCTAGGTATGTGAGAGGGACCCTGAGTTTGCGGCCTCAAGTGCAATGGACACCACGATGCCCTGACTCAACATAAGGCCGGATATCCCTGCAGTGACTTGAATGCAGGCTCGTCTTGCATCTCCCAAGACGAAAGGATGTCTGAATCCCCTGCGGAGAACACAGAGAAAGTCCTAGTTCCCCACCTCATCGCGACCAGAGGCCTGACATCCTTTGAAAACTCCAGAGATACGTGGAGATCAGTGCCTCCAAAGGAGACGATGCCTGACTCCTCGTGAAACTTGATAGGAGTCCCAGGATTTCTGTGGCACGTGGAAAGGGACCCTTGGTCTCCCGCCTCAGCTGGAGAGGCGTCCCAATTGCCCTGCCAAGCCTCGAGGAGAATCCCGAGTTGTCCCTCGCAGCTAGGCAGGAGTCCTGACGTCGCTGAACAAACACGTGTGTGGAAGGGCCATCCCCGTCGTAACTCGAGAATTTACCCCAGGTTCCCGCCGCAACTCGAGAAAAACCATGAGACTTCAACCTCGCCACAAGATGAGGCCCAATTCTCCTGCACTGCGAGCAGAGCAATTCCGTGATGCACATCACACAGGAAAGGAGCCTTGATTTCCTTGATGTCACTCCAGAGAAAACCCAAGAACACTGTTTCAAGGCTAGAGGGATCCTGAGGTCACTGTAGCAACACGAAAGGTCTCCGTGGACCAAGAATCAACTCGAGATGAGAGGTTAGTTCCTGGCTTCGACTCCAGAGGAATAGCACCTTACCACAAGCACCTCAAGAGGAGGCTTCTCTCAGCTCTAGGTATGTGAGAGGGACCCTGAGTTTGCAGCCTCAAGTGAAATGGACACCCCGATGCCCTGATTCGAAATAAGGCCGGATATCCCTGCAGTGACTTGAACGCAAGCTCGTCTTGCATCTCCCAAGACGAAAGGATGTCTGAATCCCCTGTGGAGACCACAGAGAAAGACCTAGTTCCCCACCTCATCGCGACCAGAGGCCTCACATCCTTTGAAAACTCCAGAGGTAAGCGGAGATCAGTGCCTCCAAAGGAGACGATGCCTGCCTCCTCGTGAATCTTGATAGGAGTCCCATGATTCCTGTGGCACGTGGAAAGGGACCCTTGGTGTCCCGACTCAGCTGGAGAGGCTTCCCATTGCCCTGCCAAGCCTCGAGGAGAGTCCCGAGTTGTCCCTCGCAACTAGGCAGGAGTCCTGACGTCGCTGAACAAACACGTGTGTGGAAGTGCCATCCCCGCCGTAACTCGAGAATATACCCCAGGTTCCCGCCGCAACTCGAGAAAAACCATGAGACTTCTCCCACGCCGCGAGATGAGGCCTGATTCCCCTGCACTGCGTGCAGAGCAATTCCGTGTTGCACATCACACAGGAAAGGAGCCTTGATTTCCTTGATGGCACTCCAGAGAAACTCCAAGAACACTGTTTCAAGGCTAGAGGGATCCTGAGGTCACTGTAGCAACACGAAAGGGCTCCGTGGACCAAGAATCAAGTCGAGATGAGAGTTTAGTCCCTGGCTTCGACTCCAGAGGAATAGCACCTTACCACAAGCACCTCAAGAGGAGGCTTCTCTCAGCTCTAGGTATGTGAGAGGGACCCTGAGCTTGCAGTCTCAAGTGGAATGGACACCCCGATGCCCTGACTCGAAATAAGGCCGGATATCCCTGCAGTGACTTGAATGCAGGCTCGTCTTGCATCTCCCAAGACGAAAGGGTGTCTGAATCCCCTGTGGAGACCACAGAGAAAGACCTAGTTACCCACCTCATCGCAACCGGAGGCCTCACATCCTTTGAAAACTCCAGAGGTACGCGGAGATCAGTGCCTCCAAAGGAGACGATGCCTGCCTCCTCGTGAATCTTGATAGGAGTCCCAGGATTCCTGTGGCACGTGGAAAGGGACCCTTGGTCTCCCGCCTCAGCTGGAGAGGCGTCCCAATTGCCCTGCCAAGCCTCGAGGTGAATCCCGAGTTGTCCCTCGCAACTAGGCAGGAGTCCTTACGTCGCTGAACAAAAACGTGTGTGGAAGAGACATCCCAGCCATAACTCGAGAATTTACCCCAGGTTCCCGCCGCAACTCGAGAAAAACCATGAGACTTCCCCCTCGCCGCGAGAAGAGGCCTGATTCCCCTGCACTGCGTGCAGAGCAATTCCGTGTTGCACATCACACAGGAAAGGAGCCTTGATTTCCTTGATGGCACTCCAGAGAAACCCCAAGAACACTGTTTCAAGGCTAGAGGGATACTGAGGTCATTGTAGCAACACGAAAGGGCTCCGTGGACCAAGAATCAACTCGAGATGAGAGGTTAGTCCCTGGCTTCGACTCCAGAGGAATAGCACCTTACCACAAGCACCTCAAAGGAGGCTTCTCTCAGCTCTCGGTATGTGAGAGGGACCCTGAGTTTGCGGCCTCAAGTGGAATGGACTCCGCGATGCCCTGACTCGAAATAAGGCCGGATATCCCTGCAGTGACTGGAATGCATGCTCGTCTTGCATCTCCCAAGACGAAAGAATGTCTGAATCCCCTGTGGAGACCACAGAGAAAGACCTAGTTCCTTGGTCTAGTTCTGTGAAAAATACCGTTGGTAGCTTGATAGGGATTGCATTGAATCTATAGATTGCTTTCGGTAGAATAGCCATTTTGACAATATTGATTCTTCCAATCCATGAACACGGTATGTTTCTCCATCTGTTTGTGTCCTCTTTGATTTCTTTCATCAGTGTTTTATAGTTTTCTATGTATAGTTCTTTTGTTTCTTTAGGTAGATATACTCCTAAGTATTTTTTTCTTTTTGTTGCAATGGTGAATGGTATTGTTTCCTTAATTTCTCTTTCTGTTTTTTCATTGTTAGTATATAGGAATGCAAGGGATTTCTGTGTGTTAATTTTATATCCTGCAACTTTACTATATTCATTGATTAGTTCTAGTAATTTTCTGGTAGAGTCTTTAGGGTTTTCTATATAGAGGATCATGTCATCACAGAACTAGACAAAAGAATTTCACAATTTGTATGGAAATACAAAAAACCTCGAATAGCCAAAGTAATCTTGAAAAAGAAGAATGGAACTGGAGGAATCAACCTGCCTGACTTCAGACTCTACTACAAAGCCACAGTCATCAAGACAGTGTGGTACTGGCACAAAGACAGAAATATAGACCAATGGAACAGAATAGAAAGCCCAGAGATAAATCCACGAACCTATGGACACCTTATCTTTGACAAAGGAGGCAAGGATATACAATGGAAAAAAGACAACCTCTTTAACAAGTGGTGCTGGGAAAACTGGTCAACCACTTGCAAAAGAATGAAACTAGAACACTTTCTAACACCATACACAAAAATAAACTCAAAATGGATTAAAGATCTAAATGTAAGACCAGAAACTATAAAACTCCTAGAGGAGAACATAGGCAAAACACTCTCCGACATAAATCACAGCAAGATCCTCTATGACCCACCTCCCAGAATATTGGAAATAAGAGCAAAACTAAACAAATGGGATCTAATGAAACTTAAAAGCTTTTGCACTACAAAAGAAACTATAAGTAAGGTGAAAAGACAGCCGTCAGATTGGGAGAAAATAATAGCAAATGAAGAAACAGACAAAGGATTAATCTCAAAAATATACAAGCAACTCCTGCAGCTCAATTCCAGAAAAATAAATGACCCAATCCAAAAATGGGCCAGAGAACTAAACAGACATTTCTCCAAAGAAGACATACAGATGGCTAACAAACACATGAAAAGGTGCTCAACATCACTCATTATTAGAGAAATGCAAATCAAAACCACAATGAGGTACCATTACACACCAGTCAGGATGGCTGCTATCCAAAAGTCTACAAGCAATAAATGCTGGAGAGGCTGTGGAGAAAAGGGAACCCTCTTACACTGTTGGTGGGAATGCAAACTAGTACAGCCACTATGGAAAACAGTGTGGAGATTCCTTAAAAAACTGGAAATAGAACTGCCATATTACCCAGCAATACCACTTCTGGGCATACACACTGAGGAAACCAGATCTGAAAGAGACACATGCACCCCAATGTTCATCGCAGCACTGTTTATAATAGCCAGGACATGGAAGCAACCTAGATGCCCATCAGCAGATGAATGGATAAGGAAGCTGTGGGACATATACACCATGGAATTTTACTCAGCCGTCAAAAAGAATTCATTTGAACCAGTCCTAATGAGATGGATGAAACTGGAGCCCCTTATACAGAGTGAAGTAAGCCAGAAATATAAAGAACATTACAGCATACTAACACATATATATGGAATTTAGAAAGATGGTAACGATAACCCTATATGCAAAACAGAAAAAGAGACACAGAAATACAGAACAGACGTTTGAACTCTGTGGGAGAAGGTGAGGGTGGGATGTTTCAAAAGAACAGCATGTATACTATCTATGGTGAAACAGATCACCAGCCCAGGTGGGATGCATGAGACAAGTGCTCTGGCCTGGTGCACTGGGAAGACCCAGAGGAATCGGGTGGAGACGGAAATGGGAGGGGGGATCGGGATGGGGAATAAGTGTAAATCTATGGCTGATTCATATCAATGTATGACAAGACCCACTGAAATGTTGTGAAGTAATTAGCCTCCAACTAATAAAAAAAAATTAAAAAAAAAAAAGAAATACCTAGTTCCCCTCCTCATCGCGACCGGAGGCCTCACATCCTTTGAAAACTCCAGAGGTACGCGGAGATCAGTGCCTCCAAAGGAGACGATGCCTGACTCCTCGTGAAACTTGATAGGAGTCCCAGGATTCCTGTGGCACGTGGAAAGGGACCCTTGGTCTCGCGCCTCAGCTGGAGAGGCGTCCCAATTGCCCTGCCAAGCCTCGAGGAGAATCCCGAGTTGTCCTTCGCAAGTAGGCAGGAGTCCTGACGTCGCTGAACAAACACGTGTGTGGAAGGGCCATCCCCGTCGTAACTCGAGAATATACCCCAGGTTCCCGCCGCAACTCGAGAAAAACCATGAGACTTCTCCCACGCCGCGAAATGAGGCCCGATTCCCCTGCACTGCGTGCAGAGCAATTCCGTGTTGCACATCACACATGAAAGGAGCCTTGATTTCCTTCATGGCACTCCAGAGAAACCCCAAGAACACTGTTTCAAGGCTAGAGGGATCCTGAGGTCACTGTAGCAACACGAAAGAGCTCCGTGGACCAGAAATCAACTCGAGATGAGAGATTAGTCCCTGGCTTCAACTCCAGAGGAATACCACCTTACCATAAGCACCTCAAAGGAGGCTTCTCTCAGCTCTAGGTATGGGAGAGGGACCCTGAGTTTGCGGCCTCAAGTGGAATGGACACTGAGATGCCCTGACTCGAAATAAGGCCGGATATCCCTGCAGTGACTTGAATGCAGGCTCGTCTTGAATCTCCCAAGACGAAAGGATGTCTGAATCCCCTGTGGAGACCACAGAGAAAGACCTAGTTCCCCACCTCATCGCGACTGGAGGCCTCACATCCTTTGAAAACTCCAGAGGTACGCGGAGATCAGTGCCTCCAAAGGAGACGATGCCTGCCTCCTCGTGAATCTTGATAGGAGTCCCAGGATTCCTGTGGCACGTGGAAAGGGACCCTTGGTCTCCCGCCTCAGCTGGAGAGGCGTTCCAATTGCCCTGCCAAGCCTTGAGGAAAATCCCGAGTTGTCCCTCGCAACTAGGCAGGAGTCCTGCCGTCGCTGAACAAACACGTGTGTGGAAGGGCCATCCCCGACGTAACTCGAGAATATACCCCAGGTTCCCGCCGCAACTCGAGAAAAACCATGAGCCTTCCCCCTCGCCGCGAGATGAGGCCCGATTCCCCTGCACTGCGTGCAGAGCAATTCCGTGTTGCACATCACACATGAAAGGAGCCTTGATTTCCTTCATGGCACTCCAGAGAAACCCCAAGAACACTGTTTCAAGGCTAGAGGGATCCTGAGGTCATTGTAGCAATACGAAAGAGCTCCGTGGACCAAGAATCACCTCGAGATGAGAGGTTAGTCCCTAGCTTCGCCTCCAGAGGAATAGCACCTTACCACAAGCACCTCAAGAGGAGGCTTCTCTCAGCTCTAGGTATGTGAGAGGGACCCTGAGCTTGCAGTCTCAAGTGGAATGGACACCCCGATGCCCTGACTCGAAATAAGGCCGGATATCCCTGCAGTGACTTGAATGCAGGCTCGTCTTGCATCTCCCAAGACGAAAGAATGTCTGAATCCCCTGTGGAGACCACAGAGAAAGACCTAGTTCCTTGGTCTAGTTCTGTGAAAAATACCGTTGGTAGCTTGATAGGGATTGCATTGAATCTATAGATTGCTTTGGGTAGAATAGCCATTTTGACAATATTGATTCTTCCAATCCATGAACACGGTATGTTTCTCCATCTGTTTGTGTCCTCTTTGATTTCTTTCATCAGTGTTTTATAGTTTTCTATGTATAGGTCTTTTGTTTCTTTAGGTAGATATACTCCTAAGTATTTTATTCTTTTTGTTGCAATGGTGAATGGTATTGTTTCCTTAATTTCTCTTTCTGTTTTTTCATTGTTAGTATATAGGAATGCAAGGGATTTCTGTGTGTTAATTTTATATCCTGCAACTTTACTATATTCATTGATTAGTTCTAGTAATTTTCTGGTAGAGTCTTTAGGGTTTTCTATATAGAGGATCATGTCATCACAGAACTAGACCAAAGAATTTCACAATTTGTATGGAAATACAAAAAACCTCGAATAGCCAAAGTAATCTTGAAAAAGAAGAATGGAACTGGAGGAATCAACCTGCCTGACTTCAGACTCTACTACAAAGCCACAGTCATCAAGACAGTGTGGTACTGGCACAAAGACAGAAATATAGACCAATGGAACAGAATAGAAAGCCCAGAGATAAATCCACGAACCTATGGACACCTTATCTTTGACAAAGGAGGCAAGGATATACAATGGAAAAAAGACAACCTCTTTAACAAGTGGTGCTGGGAAAACTGGTCAACCACTTGCAAAAGAATGAAACTAGAACACTTTCTAACACCATACACAAAAATAAACTCAAAATGGATTAAAGATCTAAATGTAAGACCAGAAACTATAAAACTCCTAGAGGAGAACATAGGCAAAACACTCTCCGACATAAATCACAGCAAGATCCTCTATGACCCACCTCCCAGAATATTGGAAATAAAAGCAAAACTAAACAAATGGGATCTAATGAAACTTAAAAGCTTTTGCAGTACAAAAGAAACTATAAGTAAGGTGAAAAGACAGCCGTCAGATTGGGAGAAAATAATAGCAAATGAAGAAACAGACAAAGGATTAATCTCAAAAATATACAAGCAACTCCTGCAGCTCAATTCCAGAAAAATAAATGACCCAATCCAAAAATGGGCCAGAGAACTAAACAGACATTTCTCCAAAGAAGACATACAGATGGCTAACAAACACATGAAAAGGTGCTCAACATCACTCATTATTAGAGAAATGCAAATCAAAACCACAATGAGGTACCATTACACACCAGTCAGGATGGCTGCTATCCAAAAGTCTACAAGCAATAAATGCTGGAGAGGCTGTGGAGAAAAGGGAACCCTCTTACACTGTTGGTGGGAATGCAAACTAGTACAGCCACTATGGAAAACAGTGTGGAGATTCCTTAAAAAACTGGAAATAGAACTGCCATATGACCCAGCAATACCACTTCTGGGCATACACACTGAGGAAACCAGATCTGAAAGAGACACATGCACCCCAATGTTCATCGCAGCACTGTTTATAATAGCCAGGACATGGAAGCAACCTAGATGCCCATCAGCAGATGAATGGATAAGGAAGCTGTGGGACATATACACCATGGAATTTTACTCAGCCGTCAAAAAGAATTCATTTGAACCAGTCCTAATGAGATGGATGAAACTGGAGCCCCTTATACAGAGTGAAGTAAGCCAGAAAGATAAAGAACATTACAGCATACTAACACATATATATGGAATTTAGAAAGATGGTAACGATAACCCTATATGCAAAACAGAAAAAGAGACACAGAAATACAGAACAGACTTTTGAACTCTGTGGGAGAAGGTGAGGGTGGGATGTTTCAAAAGAACAGCATGTATACTATCTATGGTGAAACAGATCACCAGCCCAGGTGGGATGCATGAGACAAGTGCTCCGGCCTGGTGCACTGGGAAGACCCAGAGGAATCGGGTGGAGAGGGAGATGGGAGGGGGGATCGGGATGGGGAATAAGTGTAAATCTATGGCTGATTCATATCAATGTATGACAAGACCCACTGAAATGTTGTGAAGTAATTAGCCTCCAACTAATAAAAAAAATTAAAAAAAAAAAAAAAAGAAAAAAAAAAAAAAAGAAAGACCTAGTTCCCCTCCTCATCGCCACCGGAGGCCTCAGATCCTTTGAAAACTCCAGAGGTACGCGGAGATCAGTGCCTCCAAAGGAGACGATGCCTGGCTATTCGTGAAACTTGATAGGAGTCCCAGGATTCCTGTGGCACGTGGAAAGGGACCCTTGGTCTCGCGCCTCAGCTGGAGAGGCGTCCCAATTGCCCTGCCAAGCCTCGAGGAGAATCCCGAGTTGTCCTTCGCAAGTAGGCAGGAGTCCTGACGTCGCTGAACAAACACGTGTGTGGAAGGGCCATCCCCGTCGTAACTCGAGAATATACCCCAGGTTCCCGCCGCAACTCGAGAAAAACCATGAGACTTCCCCCTCGTCGCGAGAAGAGGCCTGACTCCACTGCACTGCGTGCAGAGCAATTTCGTGTTGCACATCACACAGGAAAGGAGACTTGATTTCCTTGATGGCACTCCAGAGAAACCCCAAGAACACTGTTTCAAGGCTAGAGGGATCCTGAGGTCACTGTAGCAACACGAAAGGGCTCCGTGGACCAAGAATCAACTCGAGATGAGAGGTTAGTACCTGACTTCGACTCAAGAGGAATAGCACCTTACTGCAAGCACCTCAAGAGGAGGCTTCTCTCAGCTCTAGGTATGTGAGAGGGACCCTGAGTTTGCGGCTTCAAGTGGAATGGACACCGAGATGCCCTGACTCGAAATAAGGCCGGATATCCCTGCAGTGACTTGAATGCAGGCTCGTCTTGAATCTCCCAAGACGAAAGGATGTCTGAATCCCCTGTGGAGACCACAGAGAAAGACCTAGTTCCCCACCTCATCGCGACCGGAGGCCTCACATCCTTTGAAAACTCCAGAGGTACGCGGAGATCAGTGCCTCCAAGGGAGACGATGCCTGCCTCCTCGTGAACCTTGATAGGAGTCCCAGGATTCCTGTGGCACGTGGAAAGGGACCCTTGGTCTCCCTCATCAGCTGGAGAGGCGTTCCAATTGCCCTGCCAAGCCTTGAGGAAAATCCCGAGTTGTCCCTCGCAACTAGGCAGGAGTCCTGCCGTCGCTGAACAAACACGTGTGTGGAAGGGCCATACCCGACGTAACTCGAGAATATACCCCAGGTTCCCGCCGCAACTCGAGAAAAACCATGAGCCTTCCCCCTCGCCGCGAGATGAGGCCCGATTCCCCTGCACTGCGTGCAGAGCAATGCCGTGTTGCACATCACACATGAAAGGAGCCTTGATTTCCTTGATGGCACTCCAGAAAAACCCCAAGAACCCTGTTTCAAGGCTAGAGGGATCCTGAGGTCATTGTAGCAACACGAAAGAGCTCCGTGGACCAAGAATCACCTCGAGATGAGAGGTTAGTCCCTAGCTTCGCCTCCAGAGGAATACCACCTTACCACAAGCACCTCAAGAGGAGTCTTCTCTCAGCTCTAGGTATGTGAGAGGGACCCTGAGTTTGCGGCCTCAAGTGGAATGGACTCCGCGATGCCCTGACTCGAAATAAGGCCGGATATCCCTGCAGTGACTTGAATGCAGGCTCGTCTTGAAGCTCCCAAGACGAAAGGATGTCTGAATCCCCTGTGGAGACCACAGAGAAAGACCTAGTTCCTTGGTCTAGTTCTGTGAAAAATACCGTTGGTAGCTTGATAGGGATTGCATTGAATCTATAGATTGCTTTGGGTAGAATAGCCATTTTGACAATATTGATTCTTCCAATCCATGAACACGGTACGTGTCTCCATCTGTTTGTGTCCTCTTTGATTTCTTTCATCAGTGTTTTATAGTTTTCTATGTATAGGTCTTTTGTTTCTTTAGGTAGATATACTCCTAAGTATTTTATTCTTTTTGTTGCAATGGTGAATGGTATTGTTTCCTTAATTTCTCTTTCTGTTTTTTCATTGTTAGTATATAGGAATGCAAGGGATTTCTGTGTGTTAATTTTATATCCTGCAACTTTACTATATTCATTGATTAGTTCTAGTAATTTTCTGGTAGAGTCTTTAGGGTTTTCTATATAGAGGATCATGTCATCACAGAACTAGACCAAAGAATTTCACAATTTGTATGGAAATACAAAAAACCTCGAATAGCCAAAGTAATCTTGAAAAAGAAGAATGGAACTGGAGGAATCAACCTGCCTGACTTCAGACTCTACTACAAAGCCACAGTCATCAAGACAGTGTGGTACTGGCACAAAGACAGAAATATAGACCAATGGAACAGAATAGAAAGCCCAGAGATAAATCCACGAACCTATGGACACCTTATCTTTGACAAAGGAGGCAAGGATATACAATGGAAAAAAGACAACCTCTTTAACAAGTGGTGCTGGGAAAACTGGTCAACCACTTGCAAAAGAATGAAACTAGAACACTTTCTAACACCATACACAAAAATAAACTCAAAATGGATTAAAGATCTAAATGTAAGACCAGAAACTATAAAACTCCTAGAGGAGAACATAGGCAAAACACTCTCCGACATAAATCACAGCAAGATCCTCTATGACCCACCTCCCAGAATATTGGAAATAAAAGCAAAACTAAACAAATGGGATCTAATGAAACTTAAAAGCTTTTGCACTACAAAAGAAACTATAAGTAAGGTGAAAAGACAGCCGTCAGATTGGGAGAAAATAATAGCAAATGAAGAAACAGACAAAGGATTAATCTCAAAAATATACAAGCAACTCCTGCAGCTCAATTCCAGAAAAATAAATGACCCAATCCAAAAATGGGCCAGAGAACTAAACAGACATTTCTCCAAAGAAGACATACAGATGGCTAACAAACACATGAAAAGGTGCTCAACATCACTCATTATTAGAGAAATGCAAATCAAAACCACAATGAGGTACCATTACACACCAGTCAGGATGGCTGCTATCCAAAAGTCTACAAGCAATAAATGCTGGAGAGGCTGTGGAGAAAAGGGAACCCTCTTACACTGTTGGTGGGAATGCAAACTAGTACAGCCACTATGGAAAACAGTGTGGAGATTCCTTAAAAAACTGGAAATAGAACTGCCATATGACCCAGCAATACCACTTCTGGGCATACACACTGAGGAAACCAGATCTGAAAGAGACACATGCACCCCAATGTTCATCGCAGCACTGTTTATAATAGCCAGGACATGGAAGCAACCTAGATGCCCATCAGCAGATGAATGGATAAGGAAGCTGTGGGACATATACACCATGGAATTTTACTCAGCCGTCAAGAAGAATTCATTTGAACCAGTCCTAATGAGATGGATGAAACTGGAGCCCCTTATACAGAGTGAAGTAAGCCAGAAAGATAAAGAACATTACAGCATACTAACACATATATATGGAATTTAGAAAGATGGTAACGATAACCCTATATGCAAAACAGAAAAAGAGACACAGAAATACAGAACAGACTTTTGAACTCTGTGGGAGAAGGTGAGGGTGGGATGTTTCAAAAGAACAGCATGTATACTATCTATGGTGAAACAGATCACCAGCCCAGGTGGGATGCATGAGACAAGTGCTCCGGCCTGGTGCACTGGGAAGACCCAGAGGAATCGGGTGGAGAGGGAGATGGGAGGGGGGATCGGGATGGGGAATAAGTGTAAATCTATGGCTGATTCATATCAATGTATGACAAGACCCACTGAAATGTTGTGAAGTAATTAGCCTCCAACTAATAAAAAAAATTAAAAAAAAAAAAAAGAAAAAAAAAAAAAAAAAAAGAAAGACCTAGTTCCCCTCCTCATCGCCACCGGAGGCCTCACATCCTTTGAAAACTCCACAGGTACGCGGAGATCAGTGCCTCCAAAGGAGACGATGCCTGGCTCTTCGTGAAACTTGATAGGAGTCCCAGGATTCCTGTGGCACGTGGAAAGGGTCCCTTGGTCTCGCGCCTCAGCTGGAGAGGCATCCCAATTGCCCTGCCAAGCCTCGAGGAGAATCCCGAGTTGTCCTTCGCAAGTAGGCAGGAGTCCTGACGTCGCTGAACAAACACGTGTGTGGAAGGGCCATCCCCGTCGTAACTCGAGAATATACCCCAGGTGCCCGCCGCAACTCGAGAAAAACCATGAGACTTCCCCCTCATCGCGAGATGAGGCCTGATTCCCCTGCACTGCGTGCAGAGCAATTCCGTGTTGCACATCACACAGGAAAGGAGCCTTGATTTCCTTGATGGCACTCCAGAGAAACCCCAAGAACACTGTTTCAAGGCTAGAGGGATCCTGAGGTCACTGTAGCAACACGAAAGGGCTCCGTGGACAAAGAATCAACTCGAGATGAGAGGTTAGTACCTGACTTCGACTCCAGAGGAATAGCATCTTACTGCAAGCACCTCAAGAGGAGGCTTCTTTCAGCTCTAGGTATGTGAGAGGGACACTGAGTTTGCGGCCTCAAGTGGAATGGACACCCCGATGCCCTGACTCGAAATAAGGCCGGATATCCCTGCAGTGACTTGAACGCAGGCTCATCTTGAATCTCCCAAGACGAAAGGATTTCTGAATCCCCTGTGGAGACCACAGAGAAAGACCTAGTTCCCCACCTCATCGCGACCGGAGGCCTGACATCCTTTGAAAACCCCAGAGGTACACGGAGATCAGTGCCTCCAAGGGAGACGATGTCTGACTCCTCGTGAACCTTGATAGGAGTCCCAGGATTCCTGTGGCACGTGGAAAGGGACCCTTGGTCTCCCGCCTCAGCTGGAGAGGCGTTCCAATTGCCCTGCCAAGCCTTGAGGAAAATCCCGAGTTGTCCCTCGCAACTAGGCAGGAGTCCTGCCATCGCTGAACAAACACGTGTGTGGAAAGGCCATCCCCGACATAACTCGAGAATATACACCAGGTTCCCGCCGCAACTCGAGAAAAACCATGACCCTTACCCCTCGCCGCGAGATGAGGCCCGATTCCCCTGCACTGCGTGCAGAGCAATTCCGTGTTGCACATCACACATGAAAGGAGCCTTGATTTCCTTGATGGCACTCCAGAGAAACCCCAAGAACCCTGTTTCAAGGCTAGAGGGATCCTGAGGTCATTGTAGCAACACGAAAGAGCTCCGTGGACCAAGAATCACCTCGAGATGAGAGGTTAGTCCCTAGCTTCGCCTCCAGAGGAATACCACCTTACCACAAGCACCTCAAGAGGAGTCTTCTCTCAGCTCTAGGTATGTGAGAGGGACCCTGAGTTTGTGGCCTCAAGTGGAATGGACTCCGCGATGCCCTGACTCGAAATAAGGCCGGATATCCCTGCAGTGACTTGAATGCAGGCTCGTCTTGCATCTCCCAAGACGAAAGAATGTCTGAATCCCCTGTGGAGACCACAGAGAAAGACCTAGTTCCTTGGTCTAGTTCTGTGAAAAATACCGTTGGTAGCTTGATAGGGATTGCATTGAATCTATAGATTGCTTTGGGTAGAATAGCCATTTTGACAATATTGATTCTTCCAATCCATGAACACGGTATGTTTCTCCATCTGTTTGTGTCCTCTTTGATTTCTTTCATCAGTGTTTTATAGTTTTCTATGTATAGGTCTTTTGTTTCTTTAGGTAGATATACTCCTAAGTATTTTATTCTTTTTGTTGCAATGGTGAATGGTATTGTTTCCTTAATTTCTCTTTCTGTTTTTTCATTGTTAGTATATAGGAATGCAAGGGATTTCTGTGTGTTAATTTTATATCCTGCAACTTTACTATATTCATTGATTAGTTCTAGTAATTTTCTGGTAGAGTCTTTAGGGTTTTCTATATAGAGGATCATGTCATCACAGAACTAGACCAAAGAATTTCACAATTTGTATGGAAATACAAAAAACCTCGAATAGCCAAAGTAATCTTGAAAAAGAAGAATGGAACTGGAGGAATCAACCTGCCTGACTTCAGACTCTACTACAAAGCCACAGTCATCAAGACAGTGTGGTACTGGCACAAAGACAGAAATATAGACCAATGGAACAGAATAGAAAGCCCAGAGATAAATCCACGAACCTATGGACACCTTATCTTTGACAAAGGAGGCAAGGATATACAATGGAAAAAAGACAACCTCTTTAACAAGTGGTGCTGGGAAAACTGGTCAACCACTTGCAAAAGAATGAAACTAGAACACTTTCTAACACCATACACAAAAATAAACTCAAAATGGATTAAAGATCTAAATGTAAGACCAGAAACTATAAAACTCCTAGAGGAGAACATAGGCAAAACACTCTCCGACATAAATCACAGCAAGATCCTCTATGACCCACCTCCCAGAATATTGGAAATAAAAGCAAAACTAAACAAATGGGATCTAATGAAACTTAAAAGCTTTTGCACTACAAAAGAAACTATAAGTAAGGTGAAAAGACAGCCGTCAGATTGGGAGCAAATAATAGCAAATGAAGAAACAGACAAAGGATTAATCTCAAAAATATACAAGCAACTCCTGCAGCTCAATTCCAGAAAAATAAATGACCCAATCCAAAAATGGGCCAGAGAACTAAACAGACATTTCTCCAAAGAAGACATACAGATGGCTAACAAACACATGAAAAGGTGCTCAACATCACTCATTATTAGAGAAATGCAAATCAAAACCACAATGAGGTACCATTACACACCAGTCAGGATGGCTGCTATCCAAAAGTCTACAAGCAATAAATGCTGGAGAGGCTGTGGAGAAAAGGGAACCCTCTTACACTGTTGGTGGGAATGCAAACTAGTACAGCCACTATGGAAAACAGTGTGGAGATTCCTTAAAAAACTGGAAATAGAACTGCCATATGACCCAGCAATACCACTTCTGGGCATACACACTGAGGAAACCAGATCTGAAAGAGACACATGCACCCCAATGTTCATCGCAGCACTGTTTATAATAGCCAGGACATGGAAGCAACCTAGATGCCCATCAGCAGATGAATGGATAAGGAAGCTGTGGGACATATACACCATGGAATTTTACTCAGCCGTCAAAAAGAATTCATTTGAACCAGTCCTAATGAGATGGATGAAACTGGAGCCCCTTATACAGAGTGAAGTAAGCCAGAAAGATAAAGAACATTACAGCATACTAACACATATATATGGATTTTAGAAAGATGGTAACGATAACCCTATATGCAAAACAGAAAAAGAGACACAGAAATACAGAACAGACTTTTGAACTCTGTGGGAGAAGGTGAGGGTGGGATGTTTCAAAAGAACAGCATGTATACTATCTATGGTGAAACAGATCACCAGCCCAGGTGGGATGCATGAGACAAGTGCTCCGGCCTGGTGCACTGGGAAGACCCAGAGGAATCGGGTGGAGAGGGAGATGGGAGGGGGGATCGGGATGGGGAATAAGTGTAAATCTATGGCTGATTCATATCAATGTATGACAAGACCCACTGAAATGTTGTGAAGTAATTAGCCTCCAACTAATAAAAAAAATTAAAAAAAAAAAAAAAGAAAAAAAAAAAAAAAAGAAAGACCTAGTTCCCCTCCTCATCGCCACCGGAGGCCTCAGATCCTTTGAAAACTCCAGAGGTACGCGGAGATCAGTGCCTCCAAAGGAGACGATGCCTGGCTATTCGTGAAACTTGATAGGAGTCCCAGGATTCCTGTGGCACGTGGAAAGGGACCCTTGGTCTCGCGCCTCAGCTGGAGAGGCGTCCCAATTGCCCTGCCAAGCCTCGAGGAGAATCCCGAGTTGTCCTTCGCAAGTAGGCAGGAGTCCTGACGTCGCTGAACAAACACGTGTGTGGAAGGGCCATCCCCGTCGTAACTCGAGAATATACCCCAGGTTCCCGCCGCAACTCGAGAAAAACCATGAGACTTCCCCCTCGTCGCGAGAAGAGGCCTGACTCCACTGCACTGCGTGCAGAGCAATTTCGTGTTGCACATCACACAGGAAAGGAGACTTGATTTCCTTGATGGCACTCCAGAGAAACCCCAAGAACACTGTTTCAAGGCTAGAGGGATCCTGAGGTCACTGTAGCAACACGAAAGGGCTCCGTGGACCAAGAATCAACTCGAGATGAGAGGTTAGTACCTGACTTCGACTCCAGAGGAATAGCACCTTACTGCAAGCACCTCAAGAGGAGGCTTCTCTCAGCTCTAGGTATGTGAGAGGGACCCTGAGTTTGCGGCTTCAAGTGGAATGGACACCGAGATGCCCTGACTCGAAATAAGGCCGGATATCCCAGCAGTGACTTGAATGCAGGCTCGTCTTGAATCTCCCAAGACGAAAGGATGTCTGAATCCCCTGTGGAGACCACAGAGAAAGACCTAGTTCCCCACCTCATCGCGACCGGAGGCCTCACATCCTTTGAAAACTCCAGAGGTACGCGGAGATCAGTGCCTCCAAGGGAGACGATGCCTGACTCCTCGTGAACCTTGATAGGAGTCCCAGGATTCCTGTGGCACGTGGAAAGGGACCCTTGGTCTCCCTCATCAGCTGGAGAGGCGTTCCAATTGCCCTGCCAAGCCTTGAGGAAAATCCCGAGTTGTCCCTCGCAACTAGGCAGGAGTCCTGCCGTCGCTGAACAAACACGTGTGTGGAAGGGCCATACCCGACGTAACTCGAGAATATACCCCAGGTTCCCGCCGCAACTCGAGAAAAACCATGAGCCTTCCCCCTCGCCGCGAGATGAGGCCCGATTCCCCTGCACTGCGTGCAGAGCAATGCCGTGTTGCACATCACACATGAAAGGAGCCTTGATTTCCTTGATGGCACTCCAGAAAAACCCCAAGAACCCTGTTTCAAGGCTAGAGGGATCCTGAGGTCATTGTAGCAACACGAAAGAGCTCCGTGGACCAAGAATCACCTCGAGATGAGAGGTTAGTCCCTAGCTTCGCCTCCAGAGGAATACCACCTTACCACAAGCACCTCAAGAGGAGTCTTCTCTCAGCTCTAGGTATGTGAGAGGGACCCTGAGTTTGCGGCCTCAAGTGGAATGGACTCCGCGATGCCCTGACTCGAAATAAGGCCGGATATCCCTGCAGTGACTTGAATGCAGGCTCGTCTTGAATCTCCCAAGACGAAAGGATGTCTGAATCCCCTGTGGAGACCACAGAGAAAGACCTAGTTCCTTGGTCTAGTTCTGTGAAAAATACCGTTGGTAGCTTGATAGGGATTGCATTGAATCTATAGATTGCTTTGGGTAGAATAGCCATTTTGACAATATTGATTCTTCCAATCCATGAACACGGTACGTTTCTCCATCTGTTTGTGTCCTCTTTGATTTCTTTCATCAGTGTTTTATAGTTTTCTATGTATAGGTCTTTTGTTTCTTTAGGTAGATATACTCCTAAGTATTTTATTCTTTTTGTTGCAATGGTGAATGGTATTGTTTCCTTAATTTCTCTTTCTGTTTTTTCATCGTTAGTATATAGGAATGCAAGGGATTTCTGTGTGTTAATTTTATATCCTGCAACTTTACTATATTCATTGATTAGTTCTAGTAATTTTCTGGTAGAGTCTTTAGGGTTTTCTATATAGAGGATCATGTCATCACAGAACTAGACCAAAGAATTTCACAATTTGTATGGAAATACAAAAAACCTCGAATAGCCAAAGTAATCTTGAAAAAGAAGAATGGAACTGGAGGAATCAACCTGCCTGACTTCAGACTCTACTACAAAGCCACAGTCATCAAGACAGTGTGGTACTGGCACAAAGACAGAAATATAGACCAATGGAACAGAATAGAAAGCCCAGAGATAAATCCACGAACCTATGGACACCTTATCTTTGACAAAGGAGGCAAGGATATACAATGGAAAAAAGACAACCTCTTTAACAAGTGGTGCTGGGAAAACTGGTCAACCACTTGCAAAAGAATGAAACTAGAACACTTTCTAACACCATACACAAAAATAAACTCAAAATGGATTAAAGATCTAAATGTAAGACCAGAAACTATAAAACTCCTAGAGGAGAACATAGGCAAAACACTCTCCGACATAAATCACAGCAAGATCCTCTATGACCCACCTCCCAGAATATTGGAAATAAAAGCAAAACTAAACAAATGGGATCTAATGAAACTTAAAAGCTTTTGCACTACAAAAGAAACTATAAGTAAGGTGAAAAGACAGCCGTCAGATTGGGAGAAAATAATAGCAAATGAAGAAACAGACAAAGGATTAATCTCAAAAATATACAAGCAACTCCTGCAGCTCAATTCCAGAAAAATAAATGACCCAATCCAAAAATGGGCCAGAGAACTAAACAGACATTTCTCCAAAGAAGACATACAGATGGCTAACAAACACATGAAAAGGTGCTCAACATCACTCATTATTAGAGAAATGCAAATCAAAACCACAATGAGGTACCATTACACACCAGTCAGGATGGCTGCTATCCAAAAGTCTACAAGCAATAAATGCTGGAGAGGCTGTGGAGAAAAGGGAACCCTCTTACACTGTTGGTGGGAATGCAAACTAGTACAGCCACTATGGAAAACAGTGTGGAGATTCCTTAAAAAACTGGAAATAGAACTGCCATATTACCCAGCAATACCACTTCTGGGCATACACACTGAGGAAACCA
Source organism: Cervus elaphus (assembly GCF_910594005.1). NCBI lineage: Eukaryota > Metazoa > Chordata > Mammalia > Artiodactyla > Cervidae > Cervus > Cervus elaphus. The sequence continues at coordinate 1,784,308 of NW_025316786.1, forward strand.
GATCTGAAAGAGACACATGCACCCCAATGTTCATCGCAGCACTGTTTATAATAGCCAGGACATGGAAGCAACCTAGATGCCCATCAGCAGATGAATGGATAAGGAAGCTGTGGGACATATACACCATGGAATTTTACTCAGCCGTCAAGAAGAATTCATTTGAACCAGTCCTAATGAGATGGATGAAACTGGAGCCCCTTATACAGAGTGAAGTAAGCCAGAAAGATAAAGAACATTACAGCATACTAACACATATATATGGAATTTAGAAAGATGGTAACGATAACCCTATATGCAAAACAGAAAAAGAGACACAGAAATACAGAACAGACTTTTGAACTCTGTGGGAGAAGGTGAGGGTGGGATGTTTCAAAAGAACAGCATGTATACTATCTATGGTGAAACAGATCACCAGCCCAGGTGGGATGCATGAGACAAGTGCTCCGGCCTGGTGCACTGGGAAGACCCAGAGGAATCGGGTGGAGAGGGAGATGGGAGGGGGGATCGGGATGGGGAATAAGTGTAAATCTATGGCTGATTCATATCAATGTATGACAAGACCCACTGAAATGTTGTGAAGTAATTAGCCTCCAACTAATAAAAAAAATTAAAAAAAAAAAAAAAAAAAAAAAAAAAAAAAAAGAAAGACCTAGTTCCCCTCCTCATCGCCACCGGAGGCCTCACATCCTTTGAAAACTCCACAGGTACGCGGAGATCAGTGCCTCCAAAGGAGACGATGCCTGGCTCTTCGTGAAACTTGATAGGAGTCCCAGGATTCCTGTGGCACGTGGAAAGGGTCCCTTGGTCTCGCGCCTCAGCTGGAGAGGCATCCCAATTGCCCTGCCAAGCCTCGAGGAGAATCCCGAGTTGTCCTTCGCAAGTAGGCAGGAGTCCTGACGTCGCTGAACAAACACGTGTGTGGAAGGGCCATCCCCGTCGTAACTCGAGAATATACCCCAGGTTCCCGCCGCAACTCGAGAAAAACCATGAGACTTCCCCCTCATCGCGAGATGAGGCCTGATTCCCCTGCACTGCGTGCAGAGCAATTCCGTGTTGCACATCACACAGGAAAGGAGCCTTGATTTCCTTGATGGCACTCCAGAGAAACCCCAAGAACACTGTTTCAAGGCTAGAGGGATCCTGAGGTCACTGTAGCAACACGAAAGGGCTCCGTGGACAAAGAATCAACTCGAGATGAGAGGTTAGTACCTGACTTCGACTCCAGAGGAATAGCATCTTACTGCAAGCACCTCAAGAGGAGGCTTCTTTCAGCTCTAGGTATGTGAGAGGGACACTGAGTTTGCGGCCTCAAGTGGAATGGACACCCCGATGCCCTGACTCGAAATAAGGCCGGATATCCCTGCAGTGACTTGAACGCAGGCTCATCTTGAATCTCCCAAGACGAAAGGATTTCTGAATCCCCTGTGGAGACCACAGAGAAAGACCTAGTTCCCCACCTCATCGCGACCGGAGGCCTGACATCCTTTGAAAACCCCAGAGGTACACGGAGATCAGTGCCTCCAAGGGAGACGATGTCTGACTCCTCGTGAACCTTGATAGGAGTCCCAGGATTCCTGTGGCACGTGGAAAGGGACCCTTGGTCTCCCGCCTCAGCTGGAGAGGCGTTCCAATTGCCCTGCCAAGCCTTGAGGAAAATCCCGAGTTGTCCCTCGCAACTAGGCAGGAGTCCTGCCATCGCTGAACAAACACGTGTGTGGAAAGGCCATCCCCGACATAACTCGAGAATATACACCAGGTTCCCGCCGCAACTCGAGAAAAACCATGAGCCTTACCCCTCGCCGCGAGATGAGGCCCGATTCCCCTGCACTGCGTGCAGAGCAATTCCGTGTTGCACATCACACATGAAAGGAGCCTTGATTTCCTTGATGGCACTCCAGAGAAACCCCAAGAACCCTGTTTCAAGGCTAGAGGGATCCTGAGGTCATTGTAGCAACACGAAAGAGCTCCGTGGACCAAGAATCACCTCGAGATGAGAGGTTAGTCCCTAGCTTCGCCTCCAGAGGAATACCACCTTACCACAAGCACCTCAAGAGGAGTCTTCTCTCAGCTCTAGGTATGTGAGAGGGACCCTGAGTTTGCGGCCTCAAGTGGAATGGACTCCGCGATGCCCTGACTCGAAATAAGGCCGGATATCCCTGCAGTGACTTGAATGCAGGCTCGTCTTGCATCTCCCAAGACGAAAGAATGTCTGAATCCCCTGTGGAGACCACAGAGAAAGACCTAGTTCCTTGGTCTAGTTCTGTGAAAAATACCGTTGGTAGCTTGATAGGGATTGCATTGAATCTATAGATTGCTTTGGGTAGAATAGCCATTTTGACAATATTGATTCTTCCAATCCATGAACACGGTATGTTTCTCCATCTGTTTGTGTCCTCTTTGATTTCTTTCATCAGTGTTTTATAGTTTTCTATGTATAGGTCTTTTGTTTCTTTAGGTAGATATACTCCTAAGTATTTTATTCTTTTTGTTGCAATGGTGAATGGTATTGTTTCCTTAATTTCTCTTTCTGTTTTTTCATTGTTAGTATATAGGAATGCAAGGGATTTCTGTGTGTTAATTTTATATCCTGCAACTTTACTATATTCATTGATTAGTTCTAGTAATTTTCTGGTAGAGTCTTTAGGGTTTTCTATATAGAGGATCATGTCATCACAGAACTAGACCAAAGAATTTCACAATTTGTATGGAAATACAAAAAACCTCGAATAGCCAAAGTAATCTTGAAAAAGAAGAATGGAACTGGAGGAATCAACCTGCCTGACTTCAGACTCTACTACAAAGCCACAGTCATCAAGACAGTGTGGTACTGGCACAAAGACAGAAATATAGACCAATGGAACAGAATAGAAAGCCCAGAGATAAATCCACGAACCTATGGACACCTTATCTTTGACAAAGGAGGCAAGGATATACAATGGAAAAAAGACAACCTCTTTAACAAGTGGTGCTGGGAAAACTGGTCAACCACTTGCAAAAGAATGAAACTAGAACACTTTCTAACACCATACACAAAAATAAACTCAAAATGGATTAAAGATCTAAATGTAAGACCAGAAACTATAAAACTCCTAGAGGAGAACATAGGCAAAACACTCTCCGACATAAATCACAGCAAGATCCTCTATGACCCACCTCCCAGAATATTGGAAATAAAAGCAAAACTAAACAAATGGGATCTAATGAAACTTAAAAGCTTTTGCACTACAAAAGAAACTATAAGTAAGGTGAAAAGACAGCCGTCAGATTGGGAGCAAATAATAGCAAATGAAGAAACAGACAAAGGATTAATCTCAAAAATATACAAGCAACTCCTGCAGCTCAATTCCAGAAAAATAAATGACCCAATCCAAAAATGGGCCAGAGAACTAAACAGACATTTCTCCAAAGAAGACATACAGATGGCTAACAAACACATGAAAAGGTGCTCAACATCACTCATTATTAGAGAAATGCAAATCAAAACCACAATGAGGTACCATTACACACCAGTCAGGATGGCTGCTATCCAAAAGTCTACAAGCAATAAATGCTGGAGAGGCTGTGGAGAAAAGGGAACCCTCTTACACTGTTGGTGGGAATGCAAACTAGTACAGCCACTATGGAAAACAGTGTGGAGATTCCTTAAAAAACTGGAAATAGAACTGCCATATGACCCAGCAATACCACTTCTGGGCATACACACTGAGGAAACCAGATCTGAAAGAGACACATGCACCCCAATGTTCATCGCAGCACTGTTTATAATAGCCAGGACATGGAAGCAACCTAGATGCCCATCAGCAGATGAATGGATAAGGAAGCTGTGGGACATATACACCATGGAATTTTACTCAGCCGTCAAAAAGAATTCATTTGAACCAGTCCTAATGAGATGGATGAAACTGGAGCCCCTTATACAGAGTGAAGTAAGCCAGAAAGATAAAGAACATTACAGCATACTAACACATATATATGGATTTTAGAAAGATGGTAACGATAACCCTATATGCAAAACAGAAAAAGAGACACAGAAATACAGAACAGACTTTTGAACTCTGTGGAGAAGGTGAGGGTGGGATGTTTCAAAAGAACAGCATGTATACTATCTATGGTGAAACAGATCACCAGCCCAGGTGGGATGCATGAGACAAGTGCTCCGGCCTGGTGCACTGGGAAGACCCAGAGGAATCGGGTGGAGAGGGAGATGGGAGGGGGGATCGGGATGGGGAATAAGTGTAAATGTATGGCTGATTCATATCAATGTATGACAAGACCCACTGAAATGTTGTGAAGTAATTAGCCTCCAACTAATAAAAAAAAATTAAAAAAAAAAAAAGAAAAAAAAAAAAAAGAAATACCTAGTTCCCCTCCTCATCGCGACCGGAGGCCTCACATCCTTTGAAAACTCCAGAGGTACGCGGAGATCAGTGCCTCCAAAGGAGACGATGCCTGACTCCTCGTGAAACTTGATAGGAGTCCCAGGATTCCTGTGGCACGGGGAAAGGGACCCTTGGTCTCGCGCCTCAGCTGGAGAGGCGTCCCAATTGCCCTGCCAAGCCTCGAGGAGAATCCCGAGTTGTCCTTCGCAAGTAGGCAGGAGTCCTGACGTCGCTGAACAAACACGTGTGTGGAAGGGCCATCCCCGTCGTAACTCGAGAATATACCCCAGGTTCCCGCCGCAACTCGAGAAAAACCATGAGACTTCCCCCTCATCGCGAGATGAGGCCTGATTCCCCTGCACTGCGTGCAGAGCAATTCCGTGTTGCACATCACACAGGAAAGGAGCCTTGATTTCCTTGATGGCACTCCAGAGAAACCCCAAGAACACTGTTTCAAGGCTAGAGGGATCCTGAGGTCACTGTAGCAACACGAAAGGGCTCCGTGGACAAAGAATCAACTCGAGATGAGAGGTTAGTACCTGACTTCGACTCCAGAGGAATAGCATCTTACTGCAAGCACCTCAAGAGGAGGCTTCTTTCAGCTCTAGGTATGTGAGAGGGACACTGAGTTTGCGGCCTCAAGTGGAATGGACACCCCGATGCCCTGACTCGAAATAAGGCCGGATATCCCTGCAGTGACTTGAACGCAGGCTCATCTTGAATCTCCCAAGACGAAAGGATTTCTGAATCCCCTGTGGAGACCACAGAGAAAGACCTAGTTCCCCACCTCATCGCGACCGGAGGCCTGACATCCTTTGAAAACCCCAGAGGTACACGGAGATCAGTGCCTCCAAGGGAGACGATGTCTGACTCCTCGTGAACCTTGATAGGAGTCCCAGGATTCCTGTGGCACGTGGAAAGGGACCCTTGGTCTCCCGCCTCAGCTGGAGAGGCGTTCCAATTGCCCTGCCAAGCCTTGAGGAAAATCCCGAGTTGTCCCTCGCAACTAGGCAGGAGTCCTGCCATCGCTGAACAAACACGTGTGTGGAAAGGCCATCCCCGACATAACTCGAGAATATACACCAGGTTCCCGCCGCAACTCGAGAAAAACCATGAGCCTTACCCCTCGCCGCGAGATGAGGCCCGATTCCCCTGCACTGCGTGCAGAGCAATTCCGTGTTGCACATCACACATGAAAGGAGCCTTGATTTCCTTGATGGCACTCCAGAGAAACCCCAAGAACCCTGTTTCAAGGCTAGAGGGATCCTGAGGTCATTGTAGCAACACGAAAGAGCTCCGTGGACCAAGAATCACCTCGAGATGAGAGGTTAGTCCCTAGCTTCGCCTCCAGAGGAATACCACCTTACCACAAGCACCTCAAGAGGAGTCTTCTCTCAGCTCTAGGTATGTGAGAGGGACCCTGAGTTTGTGGCCTCAAGTGGAATGGACTCCGCGATGCCCTGACTCGAAATAAGGCCGGATATCCCTGCAGTGACTTGAATGCAGGCTCGTCTTGCATCTCCCAAGACGAAAGAATGTCTGAATCCCCTGTGGAGACCACAGAGAAAGACCTAGTTCCTTGGTCTAGTTCTGTGAAAAATACCGTTGGTAGCTTGATAGGGATTGCATTGAATCTATAGATTGCTTTGGGTAGAATAGCCATTTTGACAATATTGATTCTTCCAATCCATGAACACGGTATGTTTCTCCATCTGTTTGTGTCCTCTTTGATTTCTTTCATCAGTGTTTTATAGTTTTCTATGTATAGGTCTTTTGTTTCTTTAGGTAGATATACTCCTAAGTATTTTATTCTTTTTGTTGCAATGGTGAATGGTATTGTTTCCTTAATTTCTCTTTCTGTTTTTTCATTGTTAGTATATAGGAATGCAAGGGATTTCTGTGTGTTAATTTTATATCCTGCAACTTTACTATATTCATTGATTAGTTCTAGTAATTTTCTGGTAGAGTCTTTAGGGTTTTCTATATAGAGGATCATGTCATCACAGAACTAGACCAAAGAATTTCACAATTTGTATGGAAATACAAAAAACCTCGAATAGCCAAAGTAATCTTGAAAAAGAAGAATGGAACTGGAGGAATCAACCTGCCTGACTTCAGACTCTACTACAAAGCCACAGTCATCAAGACAGTGTGGTACTGGCACAAAGACAGAAATATAGACCAATGGAACAGAATAGAAAGCCCAGAGATAAATCCACGAACCTATGGACACCTTATCTTTGACAAAGGAGGCAAGGATATACAATGGAAAAAAGACAACCTCTTTAACAAGTGGTGCTGGGAAAACTGGTCAACCACTTGCAAAAGAATGAAACTAGAACACTTTCTAACACCATACACAAAAATAAACTCAAAATGGATTAAAGATCTAAATGTAAGACCAGAAACTATAAAACTCCTAGAGGAGAACATAGGCAAAACACTCTCCGACATAAATCACAGCAAGATCCTCTATGACCCACCTCCCAGAATATTGGAAATAAAAGCAAAACTAAACAAATGGGATCTAATGAAACTTAAAAGCTTTTGCACTACAAAAGAAACTATAAGTAAGGTGAAAAGACAGCCGTCAGATTGGGAGAAAATAATAGCAAATGAAGAAACAGACAAAGGATTAATCTCAAAAATATACAAGCAACTCCTGCAGCTCAATTCCAGAAAAATAAATGACCCAATCCAAAAATGGGCCAGAGAACTAAACAGACATTTCTCCAAAGAAGACATACAGATGGCTAACAAACACATGAAAAGGTGCTCAACATCACTCATTATTAGAGAAATGCAAATCAAAACCACAATGAGGTACCATTACACACCAGTCAGGATGGCTGCTATCCAAAAGTCTACAAGCAATAAATGCTGGAGAGGCTGTGGAGAAAAGGGAACCCTCTTACACTGTTGGTGGGAATGCAAACTAGTACAGCCACTATGGAAAACAGTGTGGAGATTCCTTAAAAAACTGGAAATAGAACTGCCATATGACCCAGCAATACCACTTCTGGGCATACACACTGAGGAAACCAGATCTGAAAGAGACACATGCACCCCAATGTTCATCGCAGCACTGTTTATAATAGCCAGGACATGGAAGCAACCTAGATGCCCATCAGCAGATGAATGGATAAGGAAGCTGTGGGACATATACACCATGGAATTTTACTCAGCCGTCAAAAAGAATTCATTTGAACCAGTCCTAATGAGATGGATGAAACTGGAGCCCCTTATACAGAGTGAAGTAAGCCAGAAAGATAAAGAACATTACAGCATACTAACACATATATATGGAATTTAGAAAGATGGTAACGAGAACCCTATATGCAAAACAGAAAAAGAGACACAGAAATACAGAACAGACTTTTGAACTCTGTGGGAGAAGGTGAGGGTGGGATGTTTCAAAAGAACAGCATGTATACTATCTATGGTGAAACAGATCACCAGCCCAGGTGGGATGCATGAGACAAGTGCTCCGGCCTGGTGCACTGGGAAGACCCAGAGGAATCGGGTGGAGAGGGAGATGGGAGGGGGGATCGGGATGGGGAATAAGTGTAAATCTATGGCTGATTCATATCAATGTATGACAAGACCCACTGAAATGTTGTGAAGTAATTAGCCTCCAACTAATAAAAAAAAATTAAAAAAAAAAAAAGAAAAAAAAAAAAAAAAAATACCTAGTTCCCCTCCTCATCGCGACCGGAGGCCTCACATCCTTTGAAAACTCCAGAGGTACGCGGAGATCAGTGCCTCCAAAGGAGACGATGCCTGACTCCTCGTGAAACTTGATAGGAGTCCCAGGATTCCTGTGGCACGGGGAAAGGGACCCTTGGTCTCGCGCCTCAGCTGGAGAGGCGTCCCAATTGCCCTGCCAAGCCTCGAGGAGAATCCCGAGTTGTCCTTCGCAAGTAGGCAGGAGTCCTGACGTTGCTGAGGAAACACGTGTGTGGAATGGCCCTCCCCGTGGTAACTCGAGAATATACCCCAGGTTCCCGCCGCAACTCGAGAAAAACCATGAGACTTCTCCCACGCCGCGAGATGAGGCCTGATTCCCCTGCACTGCGTGCAGAGCAATTCCGTGTTGCACATCACACATGAAAGGATCCTTGATTTCCTTCATGGCACTCCAGAGAAACCCCAAGAACACTGTTTCAAGGCTAGAGGGATCTTGAGGTCACTGTAGCAACAGGAAAGAGCTCCGTGGACCAGAAATCAACTCGAGATGAGAGATTAGTCCCTGGCTTCAACTCCAGAGGAATTCCACCTTACCATAAGCACCTCAAAGGAGGCTTCTCTCAGCTCTAGGTATGTGAGAGGGACCCTGAGTTTGCGGCCTCAAGTGGAATGGACACCGAGATGCCCTGACTCGAAATAAGGCCGGATATCCCTGCAGTGAGTTGAATGCAGGCTCGTCTTGAATCTCCCAAGACGAAAGGATGTCTGAATCCCCTGTGGAGACCACAGAGAAAGACCTAGTTCCCCACCTCATCGCGACCGGAGGCCTCACATCCTTTGAAAACTCCAGAGGTTCGCGGAGATCAGTGCCTCCAAAGGAGACGATGCCTGACTCCTCGTGAACCTTGATAGGAGTCCCAGGATTTCTGTGGCACGTGGAAAGGGACCCTTGGTCTCCCGTCTCAGCTGGAGAGGCGTTCCAATTGCCCTGCCAAGCCTCGAGGAGAATCCCGAGTTGTCCCTCGCAAATAGGCAGGAGTCCTGACGTCGCTGAACAAACACGTGTGTGGAAGGGCCATCCCCGTCGTAACTCGAGAATATACCCCAGGTTCCCGCCGCAACTCGAGAAAAACCATGAGACTTCTCCCACGCCGCGAGATGAGGCCTGATTCCCCTGCACTGCGTGCAGAGCAATTCCGTGTTGCACATCACACAGGAAAGGAGCCTTGATTTCCTTGATGGCACTCCAGAGAAACCCCAAGAACACTGTTTCAAGGCTAGAGGCATACTGAGGTCACTGTAGCAACACGAAAGGGCTCCGTGGACCAAGAATCAACTCGAGATGAGAGGTTAGTACCTGGCTTCGACTCCAGAGGAATACCACCTTACCACAAGCACCTCAAGAGGAGGCTTCTCTCAGCTCTAGGTATGTGAGAGGGACCCTGAGTTTGCGGCCTCAAGTGGAATGGACTCCGCGATGCCCTGACTCGAAATAAGGCCGGATATCCCTGCAGTGACTTGAATGCAGGCTCGTCTTGCATCTCCCAAGACAAAAGAATGTCTGAATCCCCTGTGGAGACCACAGAGAAAGACCTAGTTCCTTGGTCTAGTTCTGTGAAAAATACCGTTGGTAGCTTGATAGGGATTGCATTGAATCTATAGATTGCTTTGGGTAGAATAGCCATTTTGACAATATTGATTCTTCCAATTCATGAACACGGTATGTTTCTCCATCTGTTTGTGTCCTCTTTGATTTCTTTCATCAGTGTTTTATAGTTTTCTATGTATAGGTCTTTTGTTTCTTTAGGTAGATATACTCCTAAGTATTTTATTCTTTTTGTTGCAATGGTGAATGGTATTGTTTCCTTAATTTCTCTTTCTGTTTTTTCATTGTTAGTATATAGGAATGCAAGGGATTTCTGTGTGTTAATTTTATATCCTGCAACTTTACTATATTCATTGATTAGTTCTAGTAATTTTCTGGTAGAGTCTTTAGGGTTTTCTATATAGTGGATCATGTCATCACAGAACTAGACCAAAGAATTTCACAATTTGTATGGAAATACAAAAAACCTCGAATAGCCAAAGTAATCTTGAAAAAGAAGAATGGAACTGGAGGAATCAACCTGCCTGACTTCAGACTCTACTACAAAGCCACAGTCATCAAGACAGTGTGGTACTGGCACAAAGACAGAAATATAGACCAATGGAACAGAATAGAAAGCCCAGAGATAAATCCACGAACCTATGGACACCTTATCTTTGACAAAGGAGGCAAGGATATACAATGGAAAAAAGACAACCTCTTTAACAAGTGGTGCTGGGAAAACTGGTCAACCACTTGCAAAAGAATGAAACTAGAACACTTTCTAACACCATACACAAAAATAAACTCAAAATGGATTAAAGATCTAAATGTAAGACCAGAAACTATAAAACTCCTAGAGGAGAACATAGGCAAAACACTCTCCGACATAAATCACAGCAAGATCCTCTATGACCCACCTCCCAGAATATTGGAAATAAAAGCAAAACTAAACAAATGGGATCTAATGAAACTTAAAAGCTTTTGCACTACAAAAGAAACTATAAGTAAGGTGAAAAGACAGCCGTCAGATTGGGAGAAAATAATAGCAAATGAAGAAACAGACAAAGGATTAATCTCAAAAATATACAAGCAACTCCTGCAGCTCAATTCCAGAAAAATAAATGACCCAATCAAAAAATGGGCCAGAGAACTAAACAGACATTTCTCCAAAGAAGACATACAGATGGCTAACAAACACATGAAAAGGTGCTCAACATCACTCATTATTAGAGAAATGCAAATCAAAACCACAATGAGGTACCATTACACACCAGTCAGGATGGCTGCTATCCAAAAGTCTACAAGCAATAAATGCTGGAGAGGCTGTGGAGAAAAGGGAACCCTCTTACACTGTTGGTGGGAATGCAAACTAGTACAGCCACTATGGAAAACAGTGTGGAGATTCCTTAAAAAACTGGAAATAGAACTGCCATATTACCCAGCAATACCACTTCTGGGCATACACACTGAGGAAACCAGATCTGAAAGAGACACATGCACCCCAATGTTCATCGCAGCACTGTTTATAATAGCCAGGACATGGAAGCAACCTAGATGCCCATCAGCAGATGAATGGATAAGGAAGCTGTGGGACATATACACCATGGAATTTTACTCAGCCGTCAAAAAGAATTCATTTGAACCAGTCCTAATGAGATGGATGAAACTGGAGCCCCTTATACAGAGTGAAGTAAGCCAGAAAGATAAAGAACATTACAGCATACTAACACATATATATGGAATTTAGAAAGATGGTAACAAGAACCCTATATGCAAAACAGAAAAAGAGACACAGAAATACAGAACAGACTTTTGAACTCTGTGGGAGAAGGTGAGGGTGGGATGTTTCAAAAGAACAGCATGTATACTATCTATGGTGAAACAGATCACCAGCCCAGGTGGGATGCATGAGACAAGTGCTCCGGCCTGGTGCACTGGGAAGACCCAGAGGAATCGGGTGGAGAGGGAGATGGGAGGGGGGATCGGGATGGGGAATAAGTGTAAATCTATGGCTGATTCATATCAATGTATGACAAGACCCACTGAAATGTTGTGAAGTAATTAGCCTCCAACTAATAAAAAAAATTAAAAAAAAAAAAAAAGAAATAAAAAAAAAAGAAAGACCTAGTTCCCCTCCTCATCGCCACCGGAGGCCTCAGATCCTTTGAAAACTCCAGAGGTACGCGGAGATCAGTGCCTCCAAAGGAGACGATGCCTGGCTATTCGTGAAACTTGATAGGAGTCCCAGGATTCCTGTGGCACGTGGAAAGGGACCCTTGGTCTCGCGCCTCAGCTGGAGAGGCGTCCCAATTGCCCTGCTAAGCCTCGAGGAGAATCCCGAGTTGTCCTTCGCAAGTAGGCAGGAGTCCTGACGTCGCTGAACAAACACGTGTGTGGAAGGGCCATCCCCGCCGTAACTCGAGAATATACCCCAGGTTCCCGCCGCAACTCGAGAAAAACCATGAGACTTCCCCCTCGTCGCGAGAAGAGGCCTGACTCCTCTGCACTGCGTGCAGAGCAATTTCGTGTTGCACATCACACAGGAAAGGAGACTTGATTTCCTTGATGGCACTCCAGAGAAACCCCAAGAACACTGTTTCAAGGCTAGAGGGATCCTGAGGTCACTGTATCAACACGAAAGGGCTCCGTGGACCAAGAATCAACTCGAGATGAGAGGTTAGTACCTGACTTCGACTCCAGAGGAATAGCACCTTACTGCAAGCACCTCAAGAGGAGGCTTCTCTCAGCTCTAGGTATGTGAGAGGGACCCTGAGTTTGCGGCTTCAAGTGGAATGGACACCGAGATGCCCTGACTCGAAATAAGGCCGGATATCCCTGCAGTGACTTGAATGCAGGCTCGTCTTGAATCTCCCAAGACGAAAGGATGTCTGAATCCCCTGTGGAGACCACAGAGAAAGACCTAGTTCCCCACCTCATCGCGACCGGAGGCCTCACATCCTTTGAAAACTCCAGAGGTACGCGGAGATCAGTGCCTCCAAGGGAGACGATGCCTGACTCCTCGTGAACCTTGATAGGAGTCCCAGGATTCCTGTGGCACGTGGAAAGGGACCCTTGGTCTCCCTCCTCAGCTGGAGAGGCATTCCAATTGCCCTGCCAAGCCTTGAGGAAAATCCCGAGTTGTCCCTCACAACTAGGCAGGAGTCCTGCCGTCGCTGAACAAACACGTGTGTGGAAGGGCCATACCCGACGTAACTCGAGAATATACCCCAGGTTCCCGCCGCAACTCGAGAAAAACCATGAGCCTTCCCCCTCGCCGCGAGATGAGGCCCGATTCCCCTGCACTGCGTGCAGAGCAATTCCGTGTTGCACATCACACATGAAAGGCGCCTTGATTTCCTTGATGGCACTCCAGAAAAACCCCAAGAACCCTGTTTCAAGGCTAGAGGGATCCTGAGGTCATTGTAGCAACACGAAAGAGCTCCGTGGACCAAGAATCACCTCGAGATGAGAGGTTAGTCCCTAGCTTCGCCTCCAGAGGAATACCACCTTACCACAAGCACCTCAAGAGGAGTCTTCTCTCAGCTCTAGGTATGTGAGAGGGACCCTGAGTTTGCGGCCTCAAGTGGAATGGACACCGAGATGCCCTGACTCGAAATAAGGCCGGATATCCCTGCAGTGACTTGAATGCAGGCTCGTCTTGAATCTCCCAAGATGAAACGATGTCTGAATCCCCTGTGGAGACCACAGAGAAAGACCTAGTTCCTTGGTCTACTTCTGTGAAAAATACCGTTGGTAGCTTGATAGGGATTGCATTGAATCTATAGATTGCTTTGGGTAGAATAGCCATTTTGACAATATTGATTCTTCCAATCCATGAACACGGTACGTTTCTCCATCTGTTTGTGTCCTCTTTGATTTCTTTCATCAGTGTTTTATAGTTTTCTATGTATAGGTCTTTTGTTTCTTTAGGTAGATATACTCCTAAGTATTTTATTCTTTTTGTTGCAATGGTGAATGGTATTGTTTCCTTAATTTCTCTTTCTGTTTTTTCATTGTTAGTATATAGGAATGCAAGGGATTTCTGTGTGTTAATTTTATATCCTGCAACTTTACTATATTCATTGATTAGTTCTAGTAATTTTCTGGTAGAGTCTTTAGGGTTTTCTATATAGAGGATCATGTCATCACAGAACTAGACCAAAGAATTTCACAATTTGTATGGAAATACAAAAAACCTCGAATAGCCAAAGTAATCTTGAAAAAGAAGAATGGAACTGGAGGAATCAACCTGCCTGACTTCAGACTCTACTACAAAGCCACAGTCATCAAGACAGTGTGGTACTGGCACAAAGACAGAAATATAGACCAATGGAACAGAATAGAAAGCCCAGAGATAAATCCACGAACCTATGGACACCTTATCTTTGACAAAGGAGGCAAGGATATACAATGGAAAAAAGACAACCTCTTTAACAAGTGGTGCTGGGAAAACTGGTCAACCACTTGCAAAAGAATGAAACTAGAACACTTTCTAACACCATACACAAAAATAAACTCAAAATGGATTAAAGATCTAAATGTAAGACCAGAAACTATAAAACTCCTAGAGGAGAACATAGGCAAAACACTCTCCGACATAAATCACAGCAAGATCCTCTATGACCCACCTCCCAGAATATTGGAAATAAAAGCAAAACTAAACAAATGGGATCTAATGAAACTTAAAAGCTTTTGCACTACAAAAGAAACTATAAGTAAGGTGAAAAGACAGCCGTCAGATTGGGAGAAAATAATAGCAAATGAAGAAACAGACAAAGGATTAATCTCAAAAATATACAAGCAACTCCTGCAGCTCAATTCCAGAAAAATAAATGACCCAATCCAAAAATGGGCCAGAGAACTAAACAGACATTTCTCCAAAGAAGACATACAGATGGCTAACAAACACATGAAAAGGTGCTCAACATCACTCATTATTAGAGAAATGCAAATCAAAACCACAATGAGGTACCATTACACACCAGTCAGGATGGCTGCTATCCAAAAGTCTACAAGCAATAAATGCTGGAGAGGCTGTGGAGAAAAGGGAACCCTCTTACACTGTTGGTGGGAATGCAAACTAGTACAGCCACTATGGAAAACAGTGTGGAGATTCCTTAAAAAACTGGAAATAGAACTGCCATATGACCCAGCAATACCACTTCTGGGCATACACACTGAGGAAACCAGATCTGAAAGAGACACATGCACCCCAATGTTCATCGCAGCACTGTTTATAATAGCCAGGACATGGAAGCAACCTAGATGCCCATCAGCAGATGAATGGATAAGGAAGCTGTGGGACATATACACCATGGAATTTTACTCAGCCGTCAAAAAGAATTCATTTGAACCAGTCCTAATGAGATGGATGAAACTGGAGCCCCTTATACAGAGTGAAGTAAGCCAGAAAGATAAAGAACATTACAGCATACTAACACATATATATGGAATTTAGAAAGATGGTAACGATAACCCTATATGCAAAACAGAAAAAGAGACACAGAAATACAGAACAGACTTTTGAACTCTGTGGGAGAAGGTGAGGGTGGGATGTTTCAAAAGAACAGCATGTATACTATCTATGGTGAAACAGATCACCAGCCCAGGTGGGATGCATGAGACAAGTGCTCCGGCCTGGTGCACTGGGAAGACCCAGAGGAATCGGGTGGAGAGGGAGATGGGAGGGGGGATCGGGATGGGGAATAAGTGTAAATCTATGGCTGATTCATATCAATGTATGACAAGACCCACTGAAATGTTGTGAAGTAATTAGCCTCCAACTAATAAAAAAAATTAAAAAAAAAAAAAAGAAAAAAAAAAAAAAAAAGAAAGACCTAGTTCCCCTCCTCATCGCCACCGGAGGCCTCACATCCTTTGAAAACTCCACAGGTACGCGGAGATCAGTGCCTCCAAAGGAGACGATGCCTGGATCTTCGTGAAACTTGATAGGAGTCCCAGGATTCCTGTGGCACGTGGAAAGGGACCCTTGGTCTCCCGCCTCAGCTGGAGGGGCGTCCCAGTTGCCCTGCCAAGCCTCGAGGAGAATCCCGAGTTGTCCTTCGCAAGTAGGCAGGAGTCCTGACGTCGCTGAACAAACACGTGTGTGGAAGGGCCATCCCCGTCGTAACTCGAGAATATACCCCAGGTTCCCGCCGCAACTCGAGAAAAACCATGAGACTTCCCCCTCGTCGCGAGAAGAGGCCTGATTCCCCTGCACTGCGTGCAGAGCAATTCCGTGTTGCACATCACACAGGAAAGGAGCCTTGATTTCCTTCAAGGCACTCCAGAGAAACCCCAAGAACACTGTTTCAAGGCTAGAGGGATCCTGAGGTCACTGTAGCAACACGAAAGGGCTCCGTGGACCAAGAATCAACTCGAGATGAGAGGTTAGTACCTGACTTCGACTCCAGAGGAATAGCATCTTACTGCAAGCACCTCAAGAGGAGGCTTCTCTCAGCTCTAGGTATGTGAGAGGGCCCCTGAGTTTGCGGCCTCAAGTGGAATGGACAACCCGATGCCCTGACTGGAAATAAGGCCGGATATCCCTGCAGTGACTTGAACGCAGGCTCGTCTTGAATCTCCCAAGACGAAAGGATGTCTGAATCCCCTGTGGAGACCACAGAGAAAGACCTAGTTCCCCACCTCATCGCGACCGGAGGCCTCACATCCTTTGAAAACTCCAGAGGTACGCGGAGATCAGTGCCTCCAAGGGAGACGATGCCTGACTCCTCGTGAACCTTGATAGGAGTCCCAGGATTCCTGTGGCACGTGGAAAGGGACACTTGGTCTCCCGCCTCAGCTGGAGAGGCGTTCCAATTGCCCTGCCAAGCCTTGAGGAAAATCCCGAGTTGTCCCTCACAACTAGGCAGGAGTCCTGCCGTCGCTGAACAAACACGTGTGTGGAAGGGCCATCCCCGACGTAACTCGAGAATATACCCCAGGTTTCCGCCGCAACTCGAGAAAAACCATGAGCCTTCCCCCTCGCCGCGAGATGAGGCCCGATTCCCCTGCACTGCGTGCAGAGCAATTCCGTGTTGCACATCACACATGAAAGGAGCCTTGATTTCCTTGATGGCACTCCAGAGAAACCCCAAGAACCCTGTTTCAAGGCTAGAGGGATCCTGAGGTCATTGTAGCAACACGAAAGAGCTCCGTGGACCAAGAATCACCTCGAGATGAGAGGTTAGTCCCTAGCTTCGCCTCCAGAGGAATACCACCTTACCACAAGCACCTAAAGAGGAGGCTTCTCTCAGCTCTAGGTATGTGAGAGGGACCCTGAGTTTGCGGCCTCAAGTGGAATGGACTCCGCGATGCCCTGACTCGAAATAAGGCCGGATATCCCTGCAGTGACTTGAATGCAGGCTCGTCTTGAATCTCCCAAGACGAAAGGATGTCTGAATCCCCTGTGGAGACCACAGAGAAAGACCTAGTTCCTTGGTCTACTTCTGTGAAAAATACCGTTGGTAGCTTGATAGGGATTGCATTGAATCTATAGATTGCTTTGGGTAGAATAGCCATTTTGACAATATTGATTCTTCCAATCCATGAACACGGTATGTTTCTCCATCTGTTTGTGTCCTCTTTGATTTCTTTCATCAGTGTTTTATAGTTTTCTATGTATAGGTCTTTTGTTTCTTTAGGTATATATACTCCTAAGTATTTTATTCTTTTTGTTGCAATGGTGAATGGTATTGTTTCCTTCATTTCTCTTTCTGTTTTTTCATCGTTAGTATATAGGAATGCAAGGGATTTCTGTGTGTTAATTTTATATCCTGCAACTTTACTATATTCATTGATTAGTTCTAGTAATTTTCTGGTAGAGTCTTTAGGGTTTTCTATATAGAGGATCATGTCATCACAGAACTAGACCAAAGAATTTCACAATTTGTATGGAAATACAAAAAACCTCGAATAGCCAAAGTAATCTTGAAAAAGAAGAATGGAACTGGAGGAATCAACCTGCCTGACTTCAGACTCTACTACAAAGCCACAGTCATCAAGACAGTGTGGTACTGGCACAAAGACAGAAATATAGACCAATGGAACAGAATAGAAAGCCCAGAGATAAATCCACGAACCTATGGACACCTTATCTTTGACAAAGGAGGCAAGGATATACAATGGAAAAAAGACAACCTCTTTAACAAGTGGTGCTGGGAAAACTGGTCAACCACTTGCAAAAGAATGAAACTAGAACACTTTCTAACACCATACACAAAAATAAACTCAAAATGGATTAAAGATCTAAATGTAAGACCAGAAACTATAAAACTCCTAGAGGAGAACATAGGCAAAACACTCTCCGACATAAATCACAGCAAGATCCTCTATGACCCACCTCCCAGAATATTGGAAATAAAAGCAAAACTAAACAAATGGGATCTAATGAAACTTAAAAGCTTTTGCACTACAAAAGAAACTATAAGTAAGGTGAAAAGACAGCCGTCAGATTGGGAGAAAATAATAGCAAATGAAGAAACAGACAAAGGATTAATCTCAAAAATATACAAGCAACTCCTGCAGCTCAATTCCAGAAAAATAAATGACCCAATCCAAAAATGGGCCAGAGAACTAAACAGACATTTCTCCAAAGAAGACATACAGATGGCTAACAAACACATGAAAAGGTGCTCAACATCACTCATTATTAGAGAAATGCAAATCAAAACCACAATGAGGTACCATTACACACCAGTCAGGATGGCTGCTATCCAAAAGTCTACAAGCAATAAATGCTGGAGAGGCTGTGGAGAAAAGGGAACCCTCTTACACTGTTGGTGGGAATGCAAACTAGTACAGCCACTATGGAAAACAGTGTGGAGATTCCTTAAAAAACTGGAAATAGAACTGCCATATGACCCAGCAATACCACTTCTGGGCATACACACTGAGGAAACCAGATCTGAAAGAGACACATGCACCCCAATGTTCATCGCAGCACTGTTTATAATAGCCAGGACATGGAAGCAACCTAGATGCCCATCAGCAGATGAATGGATAAGGAAGCTGTGGGACATATACACCATGGAATTTTACTCAGCCGTCAAAAAGAATTCATTTGAACCAGTCCTAATGAGATGGATGAAACTGGAGCCCCTTATACAGAGTGAAGTAAGCCAGAAAGATAAAGAACATTACAGCATACTAACACATATATATGGAATTTAGAAAGATGGTAACGATAACCCTATATGCAAAACAGAAAAAGAGACACAGAAATACAGAACAGACTTTTGAACTCTGTGGGAGAAGGTGAGGGTGGGATGTTTCAAAAGAACAGCATGTATACTATCTATGGTGAAACAGATCACCAGCCCAGGTGGGATGCATGAGACAAGTGCTCCGGCCTGGTGCACTGGGAAGACCCAGAGGAATCGGGTGGAGAGGGAGATGGGAGGGGGGATCGGGATGGGGAATAAGTGTAAATCTATGGCTGATTCATATCAATGTATGACAAGACCCACTGAAATGTTGTGAAGTAATTAGCCTCCAACTAATAAAAAAAATTAAAAAA
Organism: Cervus elaphus; assembly: GCF_910594005.1. Classification (NCBI taxonomy): domain Eukaryota; kingdom Metazoa; phylum Chordata; class Mammalia; order Artiodactyla; family Cervidae; genus Cervus; species Cervus elaphus. The sequence goes on from NW_025316786.1 coordinate 1,803,479, forward strand.
AAAAAAAAGAAAAAAAAAAAAAAAAGAAAGACCTAGTTCCCCTCCTCATCGCCACCGGAGGCCTCACATCCTTTGAAAACTCCACAGGTACGCGGAGATCAGTGCCTCCAAAGGAGACGATGCCTGGATCTTCGTGAAACTTGATAGGAGTCCCAGGATTCCTGTGGCACGTGGAAAGGGACCCTTGGTCTCCCGCCTCAGCTGGAGGGGCGTCCCAGTTGCCCTGCCAAGCCTCGAGGAGAATCCTGAGTTGTCCTTCGCAAGTAGGCAGGAGTCCTGACGTCGCTGAACAAACACGTGTGTGGAAGGGCCATCCCCGTCGTAACTCGAGAATATACCCCAGGTTCCCGCCGCAACTCGAGAAAAACCATGAGACTTCCCCCTCGTCGCGAGAAGAGGCCTGATTCCCCTGCACTGCGTGCAGAGCAATTCCGTGTTGCACATCACACAGGAAAGGAGCCTTGATTTCCTTCAAGGCACTCCAGAGAAACCCCAAGAACACTGTTTCAAGGCTAGAGGGATCCTGAGGTCACTGTAGCAACACGAAAGGGCTCCGTGGACCAAGAATCAACTCGAGATGAGAGGTTAGTACCTGACTTCGACTCCAGAGGAATAGCATCTTACTGCAAGCACCTCAAGAGGAGGCTTCTCTCAGCTCTAGGTATGTGAGAGGGCCCCTGAGTTTGCGGCCTCAAGTGGAATGGACAACCCGATGCCCTGACTGGAAATAAGGCCGGATATCCCTGCAGTGACTTGAACGCAGGCTCGTCTTGAATCTCCCAAGACGAAAGGATGTCTGAATCCCCTGTGGAGACCACAGAGAAAGACCTAGTTCCCCACCTCATCGCGACCGGAGGCCTCACATCCTTTGAAAACTCCAGAGGTACGCGGAGATCAGTGCCTCCAAGGGAGACGATGCCTGACTCCTCGTGAACCTTGATAGGAGTCCCAGGATTCCTGTGGCACGTGGAAAGGGACACTTGGTCTCCCGCCTCAGCTGGAGAGGCGTTCCAATTGCCCTGCCAAGCCTTGAGGAAAATCCCGAGTTGTCCCTCACAACTAGGCAGGAGTCCTGCCGTCGCTGAACAAACACGTGTGTGGAAGGGCCATCCCCGACGTAACTCGAGAATATACCCCAGGTTTCCGCCGCAACTCGAGAAAAACCATGAGCCTTCCCCCTCGCCGCGAGATGAGGCCCGATTCCCCTGCACTGCGTGCAGAGCAATTCCGTGTTGCACATCACACATGAAAGGAGCCTTGATTTCCTTGATGGCACTCCAGAGAAACCCCAAGAACCCTGTTTCAAGGCTAGAGGGATCCTGAGGTCATTGTAGCAACACGAAAGAGCTCCGTGGACCAAGAATCACCTCGAGATGAGAGGTTAGTCCCTAGCTTCGCCTCCAGAGGAATACCACCTTACCACAAGCACCTCAAGAGGAGGCTTCTCTCAGCTCTAGGTATGTGAGAGGGACCCTGAGTTTGCGGCCTCAAGTGGAATGGACTCCGCGATGCCCTGACTCGAAATAAGGCCGGATATCCCTGCAGTGACTTGAATGCAGGCTCGTCTTGAATCTCCCAAGACGAAAGGATGTCTGAATCCCCTGTGGAGACCACAGAGAAAGACCTAGTTCCTTGGTCTACTTCTGTGAAAAATACCGTTGGTAGCTTGATAGGGATTGCATTGAATCTATAGATTGCTTTGGGTAGAATAGCCATTTTGACAATATTGATTCTTCCAATCCATGAACACGGTATGTTTCTCCATCTGTTTGTGTCCTCTTTGATTTCTTTCATCAGTGTTTTATAGTTTTCTATGTATAGGTCTTTTGTTTCTTTAGGTATATATACTCCTAAGTATTTTATTCTTTTTGTTGCAATGGTGAATGGTATTGTTTCCTTCATTTCTCTTTCTGTTTTTTCATCGTTAGTATATAGGAATGCAAGGGATTTCTGTGTGTTAATTTTATATCCTGCAACTTTACTATATTCATTGATTAGTTCTAGTAATTTTCTGGTAGAGTCTTTAGGGTTTTCTATATAGAGGATCATGTCATCACAGAACTAGACCAAAGAATTTCACAATTTGTATGGAAATACAAAAAACCTCGAATAGCCAAAGTAATCTTGAAAAAGAAGAATGGAACTGGAGGAATCAACCTGCCTGACTTCAGACTCTACTACAAAGCCACAGTCATCAAGACAGTGTGGTACTGGCACAAAGACAGAAATATAGACCAATGGAACAGAATAGAAAGCCCAGAGATAAATCCACGAACCTATGGACACCTTATCTTTGACAAAGGAGGCAAGGATATACAATGGAAAAAAGACAACCTCTTTAACAAGTGGTGCTGGGAAAACTGGTCAACCACTTGCAAAAGAATGAAACTAGAACACTTTCTAACACCATACACAAAAATAAACTCAAAATGGATTAAAGATCTAAATGTAAGACCAGAAACTATAAAACTCCTAGAGGAGAACATAGGCAAAACACTCTCCGACATAAATCACAGCAAGATCCTCTATGACCCACCTCCCAGAATATTGGAAATAAAAGCAAAACTAAACAAATGGGATCTAATGAAACTTAAAAGCTTTTGCACTACAAAAGAAACTATAAGTAAGGTGAAAAGACAGCCGTCAGATTGGGAGAAAATAATAGCAAATGAAGAAACAGACAAAGGATTAATCTCAAAAATATACAAGCAACTCCTGCAGCTCAATTCCAGAAAAATAAATGACCCAATCCAAAAATGGGCCAGAGAACTAAACAGACATTTCTCCAAAGAAGACATACAGATGGCTAACAAACACATGAAAAGGTGCTCAACATCACTCATTATTAGAGAAATGCAAATCAAAACCACAATGAGGTACCATTACACACCAGTCAGGATGGCTGCTATCCAAAAGTCTACAAGCAATAAATGCTGGAGAGGCTGTGGAGAAAAGGGAACCCTCTTACACTGTTGGTGGGAATGCAAACTAGTACAGCCACTATGGAAAACAGTGTGGAGATTCCTTAAAAAACTGGAAATAGAACTGCCATATGACCCAGCAATACCACTTCTGGGCATACACACTGAGGAAACCAGATCTGAAAGAGACACATGCACCCCAATGTTCATCGCAGCACTGTTTATAATAGCCAGGACATGGAAGCAACCTAGATGCCCATCAGCAGATGAATGGATAAGGAAGCTGTGGGACATATACACCATGGAATTTTACTCAGCCGTCAAAAAGAATTCATTTGAACCAGTCCTAATGAGATGGATGAAACTGGAGCCCCTTATACAGAGTGAAGTAAGCCAGAAAGATAAAGAACATTACAGCATACTAACACATATATATGGAATTTAGAAAGATGGTAACGATAACCCTATATGCAAAACAGAAAAAGAGACACAGAAATACAGAACAGACTTTTGAACTCTGTGGGAGAAGGTGAGGGTGGGATGTTTCAAAAGAACAGCATGTATACTATCTATGGTGAAACAGATCACCAGCCCAGGTGGGATGCATGAGACAAGTGCTCCGGCCTGGTGCACTGGAAGACCCAGAGGAATCGGGTGGAGAGGGAGATGGGAGGGGGGATTGGGATGGGGAATAAGTGTAAATCTATGGCTGATTCATATCAATGTATGACAAGACCCACTGAAATGTTGTGAAGTAATTAGCCTCCAACTAATAAAAAAAATTAAAAAAAAAAGAAAAAAAAAAAAAAAAAAGAAAGACCTAGTTCCCCTCCTCATCGCAACCGGAGGCCTCACATCCTTTGAAAACTCCAGAGGTACGCGGAGATCAGTGCCTCCAAAGGAGACGATGCCTGACTCCTCGTGAATCTTGATAGGAGTCCCAGGATTCCTGTGGCACGTGGAAAGGGACCCTTGGTCTCGCGCCTCAGCTGGAGAGGCGTCCCAATTGCCCTGCCAAGCCTCGAGGAGAATCCCGAGTTGTCCTTCGCAAGTAGGCAGGAGTCCTGACGTCGCTGAACAAACACGTGTGTGGAAGGGCCATCCCCGTCGTAACTCGAGAATATACCCCAGGTTCCCGCCGCAACTCGAGAAAAACCATGAGACTTCTCCCACGCCGCGAGATGAGGCCCGATTCCCCTGCACTGCGTGCAGAGCAATGCCGTGTTGCACATCACACATGAAAGGAGCCTTGTTTTCCTTCATGGTACTCCAGAGAAACCCCAAGAACACTGTTTCAAGGCTAGAGGAATCCTGAGGTCACTGTAGCAACAAGAAAGAGCTCCGTGGACCAAAACTCAACTCGAGATGAGAGGTTAGTCCCTGGCTTCAACTCCAGGGGAATACCACCTTACCAGAAGCACCTCAAAGGAGGCTTCTCTCAGCTCTGTGTATGTGAGAGGGACCCTGAGTTTGCAGCCTCAAGTGGAATGGACACCGCGATGCCCTGACTCGAAATAAGGCCGGATATCCCTGCAGTGACTTGAATGCAGGCTCGTCTTGCATCTCCCAAGACGAAAGGATGTCTGAATCCCCTGTGTAAACCACAGAGAAAGACCTAGTTAACCACCTCATCGCGACCAGAGGCCTCACATCCTTTGAAAACTCCAGAGGTACGCAGAGATCAGTGCCTCAAAAGGAGACGATGCCTGCCTCCTCGTGAAACTTGATAGGAGTCCCAGGATTCCTGTGGCATGTGGAAAGGGACCCTTGGTGTCCCGCCTCAGCTGGAGAGGCGTCCCATTGCCCTGCCAAGCCTCGAGGAGAGTCCCGAGTTGTCCCTCGCAACTAGGCAGGAGTCCTGACGTCGCTGAACAAACATGTGTGTGGAAGGGCCATCCCCGCCGTAACTCGAGAATTTACCCCAGGTTCCCGCCGCAACTCGAGAAAAATCATGAGACTTCCCCCTCGTCGCGAGAAGAGGCCCGATTCCCCTGCACTGAGTGCAGAGCAATTCCGTGTTGCACATCACACAGGAAAGGAGCCTTGATTTCCTTCAAGGCACTCCAGAAAAACCCCAAGAACACTGTTTCAAGGCTAGAGGGATCCTGAGGTCACTGTAGCAACACGAAAGGGCTCCGTGGACCAAGAATCAACTCGAGATGAGAGGTTAGTACCTGGCTTCGACTCCAGAGGAATAGCACCTTACCACAAGCACCTCAAGAGAAGGCTTCTCTCAGCTCTAGGTATGTGAGAGGGACCCTGAGTTTGCGGCCTCAAGTGGAATGGACACCCCGATGCCCTGACTCGAAATAAGGCCGGATATCCCTGCAGTGACTTGAATGCAGGCTCGTCTTGCATCTCCAAAGACGAAAGGATGTCTGAATCCCCTGTGGAGACCACAGAGAAAGACCTAGTTCCCCACCTCATCGCGAACGGAGGCCTCACATCCTTGGAAAACTCTAGAGGTACGCGGAGATCAGTGCCTCCAAAGGAGACGATGCCTGCATCCTCGTGAATCTTGATAGGAGTCCCAGGATTCCTGTGGCACGTGGAAAGGGACACTTGGTCTACCGCCTCAGCTGGAGAGGCGTCCAAATTGCCCTGTCAAGCCTCAAGGAGAATCCCGAGTTGTCCCTCGCAACTAGGCAGGAGTCCTGCCGTCGCTGAACAAACACGTGGGTGGAAGTGCCATCCCCGTCGTAACTCGAGAATATACGCCAGGTTCCCGCCGCAACTCGAGAAAAACCATGAGACTTCTCCCACGCCGCGAGATGAGGCCCGATTCCCCTGCACTGCGTGTAGAGCAATTCCGTGTTGCACATCACACATGAAAGGAGCCTTGATTTCCTTCATGGTACTCCAGAGAAACCCCAAGAACACAGTTTCAAGCCTAGAGGGATCCTGAGGTCACTGTAGCAACATGAAAGAGCACCGTGGACCAAAAATCAACTCGAGATGAGAGGTTAGTCCCTGGCTTCAACTCCAGGGGAATACCACCTTACCAGAAGCACCTCAAAGGAGGCTTCTCTCAGCTCTAGGTATGTGAGAGGGACCCTGAGTTTGCGGCCTCAAGTGGAATGGACACCACGATGCCCTGACTCAAAATAAGGCCGGATATCCCTGCAGTGACTTGAATGCAGGCTCGTCTTGCATCTCCCAAGATGAAAGGATGTCTGAATCCCCTGCGGAGAACACAGAGAAAGACCAAGTTCCCCACCTCATCGCGACCAGAGGCCTCACATCCTTTGAAAACTCCAGAGGTACGCGGAGATCAGTGCCTTCAAAGGAGACGATGCCTGACTCCTCGTGAAACTTGATAGTAGTCCCAGGATTTCTGTGGCACGTGGAAAGGGACCCTTGGTCTCCCGCCTCAGCTGGAGAGGCGTCCTAATTGCCCTGCCAAGACTCGAGGTGAATACCGAGTTGTCCCTCCCAGCTAGGCAGGAGTCCTGACGTCGCTGAACAAACACGTGTGTGGAAGCGCCATCCCCGCCGTAACTCGAGAATATACCCCAGGTTCCCGCCGCAACTCGAGAAAAACCATGAGACTTCCCCCTCGTCGCGAGATGAGGCCCGATTCCCCTGCACTGCGTGCAGAGCAATGCCGTGTTGCACATCACACATGAAAGGAGCCGTTATTTCCTTGATGGCACTCCAGAGAAACCCCAAGAACACTGTTTCAAGGCTAGAGGGATCCTGAGGTCACTGTAGCAACAGGAAAGGGCTCCGTGGACCAAGAATCAACTCGAGATGAGAGGTTAGTCCCTGGCTTCGACTCCAGAGGAATAGCACCTTAACACAAGCACCTCAAGAGGAGGCTTCTCTCAGCTCTAGGTATGTGAGAGGGACCCTGAGTTTGCGGCCTCAAGTGGAATTGACACCCCGATGCCCTGACTCGAAATAAGGCCGGATATCCCTGCAGTGACTTGAATGCAGGCTCGTCTTGCATCTCCCAAGACGAAAGGATGTCTGAATCCCCTGTGGAGACCACAGAGAAAGACCTAGTTCCCCACCTCATCGCGACCGGAGGCCTCACATCCTTTGAAAACTCCAGAGGTACGCAGAGATCAGTGCCTCCAAACGAGACGATGCCTGACTCCTCGTGAAACTTGATAGGAGTCCCAGGATTCCTGTGGCACGTGGAAAGGGACCCTTGGTCTCCCGCCTCAGCTGGAGAGGCGTTCCAATTGCCCTGCCAAGCCTCGAGGAGAATCCCGAGTTTACCTCACAACTAGGCACGAATCCTGACGTCGCTGAACAAACACGTGTGTGGAAGGGCCATCCCCGACGTAACTCGAGAATATACCCCAGGTTCCCGCCGCAACTCGAGAAAAACCATGAGCCTTCACCCTCGCCGCGAGATGAGGCCCAATTCCCCTGCACTGCGTGCAGAGCAATTCCGTGTTGCACATCACACATGAAAGGATCCTTGGTTTCCTTGATGGCACTCCAGAGAAACCCCAAGAACACTGTTTCAAAGCTAGAGGGATACTGAGGTCACTGTAGCAACACGAAAGGTCTCCGTGGACCAAGAATCAACTCAAGATGAGAGGTTAGTACCTGGCTTCGACTCCAGAGGAATACCACCTTACCACAAGCACCTCAAGAGGAGGCTTCTCTCAGCTCTAGGTATGTGAGAGGGACCCTGAGTTTGCGGCCTCAAGTGGAATGGACTCCGCGATGCCCTGACTCGAAATAAGGCCGGATATCCCTGCAGTGACTTGAATGCAGGCTCGTCTTGCATCTCCCAAGACGAAAGAATGTCTGAATCCCGTGTGGAGACCACAGAGAAAGACCTAGTTCCTTGGTCTAGTTCTGTGAAAAATACCGTTGGTAGCTTGATAGGGATTGCATTGAATCTATAGATTGCTTTCGGTAGAATAGTCATTTTGACAATATTGATTCTTCCAATCCATGAACACGGTATGTTTCTCCATCTGTTTGTGTCCTCTTTGATTTCTTTCATCAGTGTTTTATAGTTTTCTATGTATAGGTCTTTTGTTTCTTTAGGTGGATATATTCCTAAGTATTTTATTCTTTTTGTTGCAATGGTGAATGGTATTGTTTCCTTAATTTCTCTTTCTGTTTTTTCATTGTTAGTATATAGGAATGCAAGGGATTTCTGTGTGTTAATTTTATATCCTGCAACTTTACTATATTCATTGATTAGTTCTAGTAATTTTCTGGTAGAGTCTTTAGGGTTTTCTATATAGAGGATCATGTCATCACAGAACTAGACCAAAGAATTTCACAATTTGTATGGAAATACAAAAAACCTCGAATAGCCAAAGTAATCTTGAAAAAGAAGAATGGAACTGGAGGAATCAACCTGCCTGACTTCAGACTCTACTACAAAGCCACAGTCATCAAGACAGTGTGGTACTGGCACAAAGACAGAAATATAGACCAATGGAACGGAATAGAAAGCCCAGAGATAAATCCACGAACCTATGGACACCTTATCTTTGACAAAGGAGGCAAGGATATACAATGGAAAAAAGACAACCTCTTTAACAAGTGGTGCTGGGAAAACTGGTCAACCACTTGCAAAAGAATGAAACTAGAACACTTTCTAACACCATACACAAAAATAAACTCAAAATGGATTAAAGATCTAAATGTAAGACCAGAAACTATAAAACTCCTAGAGGAGAACATAGGCAAAACACTCTCCGACATAAATCACAGCAAGATCCTCTATGACCCACCTCCCAGAATATTGGAAATAAAAGCAAAACTAAACAAATGGGATCTAATGAAACTTAAAAGCTTTTGCACTACAAAAGAAACTATAAGTAAGGTGAAAAGACAGCCGTCAGATTGGGAGAAAATAATAGCAAATGAAGAAACAGACAAAGGATTAATCTCAAAAATATACAAGCAACTCCTGCAGCTCAATTCCAGAAAAATAAATGACCCAATCCAAAAATGGGCCAGAGAACTAAACAGACATTTCTCCAAAGAAGACATACAGATGGCTAACAAACACATGAAAAGGTGCTCAACATCACTCATTATTAGAGAAATGCAAATCAAAACCACAATGAGGTACCATTACACACCAGTCAGGATGGCTGCTATCCAAAAGTCTACAAGCAATAAATGCTGGAGAGGCTGTGGAGAAAAGGGAACCCTCTTACACTGTTGGTGGGAATGCAAACTAGTACAGCCACTATGGAAAACAGTGTGGAGATTCCTTAAAAAACTGGAAATAGAACTGCCATATGACCCAGCAATACCACTTCTGGGCATACACACTGAGGAAACCAGATCTGAAAGAGACACATGCACCCCAATGTTCATCGCAGCACTGTTTATAATAGCCAGGACATGGAAGCAACCTAGATGCCCATCAGCAGATGAATGGATAAGGAAGCTGTGGGACATATACACCATGGAATTTTACTCAGCCGTCAAAAAGAATTCATTTGAACCAGTCCTAATGAGATGGATGAAACTGGAGCCCCTTATACAGAGTGAAGTAAGCCAGAAAGATAAAGAACATTACAGCATACTAACACATATATATGGAATTTAGAAAGATGGTAACGAGAACCCTATATGCAAAACAGAAAAAGAGACACAGAAATACAGAACAGACTTTTGAACTCTGTGGGAGAAGGTGAGGGTGGGATGTTTCAAAAGAACAGCATGTATACTATCTATGGTGAAACAGATCACCAGCCCAGGTGGGATGCATGAGACAAGTGCTCCGGCCTGGTGCACTGGGAAGACCCAGAGGAATCGGGTGGAGAGGGAGATGGGAGGAGGGATTGGGATGGGGAATAAGTGTAAATCTATGGCTGATTCATATCAATGTATGACAAGACCCACTGAAATGTTGTGAAGTAATTAGCCTCCAACTAATAAAAAAAATTAAAAAAAAAAAAAAGAAAAAAAAAAAAAAAAGAAAGACCTAGTTCCCCTCCTCATCGCGACCGGAGGCCTCACATCCTTTGAAAACTCCAGAGGTACGCGGAGATCAGTGCCTCCAAAGGAGACGATGCCTGACTCCTCGTGAAACTTGATAGGAGTCCCAGGATTCCTGTGGCACGTGGAAAGGGACCCTTGGTCTCCCGCCTCAGCTGGAGAGGCGTCCCAATTGCCCTGCCAAGCCTCAAGGAGAATCCCGAGTTGTCCCTCGCAACTAGGCAGGAGTCCTGACGTCGCTGAACAAACATGTGGGTGGAAGTGCCATCCCCGTCGTAACTCGAGAATATACCCCAGGTTCCCGCCGCAACTCGAGAAAAACCATGAGACTTCTCCCACGCCGCGAGATGAGGCCCGATTCCCCTGCACTGCGTGCAGAGTAATTCCGTGTTGCACATCACACATGAAAGGAGCCTTGATTTCCTTCATGGTACTCCAGAGAAACCCCAAGAACACTGTTTCAAGGCTAGAGGGATCCTGAGGTCACTGTAGCAACATGAAAGTGCTCCGTGGACCAAAAATCAACTCGAGATGAGAGGTTAGTCCCTGGCTTCAACTCCAGGGGAAAACACCTTACCAGAAGCACCTCAAAAGAGGCTTCTCTCAGCTCTAGGTATGTGAGAAGGACCCTGAGTTTGCGGCCTCAAGTGGAATGGACACCCCGATGCCCTGACTCGAAATAAGGCCGGATATCCCTGCAGTGACTTGAATGCAGGCTCGTCTTGCATCTCCCAAGACGAAAGGATGTCTGAATCCCCTGCGGAGAACACAGAGAAAGACCTAGTTCCCCACCTCATCGCGACCAGAGGCCTCACATCCTTTGAAAACTCCAGAGGTACGCGGAGATCAGTGCCTCCAAAGGAGACAATGCCTGACTCCTCGAGAAACTTGATAGGAGTCCCAGGATTTCTGTGGCACGTGGAAAGGGAAACTTGGTCCCCCGCCTCAGCTGGAGAGGCGTCCCAATTGCCCTGCCAAGCCTCGAGGAGAATCCCGAGTTGTCCCTCGCAACTAGGCAGGAGTCCTGACGTCGCTGAACAAACACGTGTTTGGAAGTGCCATCCCCGTCGTAACTCGAGAATATACCCCAGGTTCCCGCCGCAACTCGAGAAAAACCATGAGACTTCTCCCACGCCGCGAGATGAGGCCCGATTCCCCTGCACTGCGTGCAGAGCAATTCCGTGTTGCACATCACACATGAAAGGAGCCTTAATTTCCTTCATGGTACTGCAGAGAAACCCCAAGAACACTGTTTCAAGGCTAGAGGGATCCTGAGGTCACTGTAGCAACATGAAAGAGCTCCGTGGACCAAAAATCAACTCGAGATGAGAGGTTAGTCCCTGGCTTCAACTCCAGGAGAATACCACCTTACCAGAAGCACCTCAAAGGAGGCTTCTCTCAGCTCTAGGTATGTAAGAGGGACCCTGAGTTTGCGGCCTCAAGTGGAATGGACACCACGATGCCCTGACTCAAAATAAGGCCAGATATCCCTGCAGTGACTTGAATGCAGGCTCGTCTTGCATCTCCCAAGACGAAAGGATGTCTGAATCCCCTGCGGAGAACACAGAGAAAGACCAAGTTCCCCACCTCATCGCGACCAAGGCCTCACATCCTTTGAAAACTCCAGAGGTACGCGGAGATCAGTGCCTCCAAAGGAGACGATGCCTGCCTCCTCGTGAAACTAGATAGGAGTCCCAGGATTTCTGTGGCACGTTGAAAGGGACCCTTGGTCTCCCGCCTCAGCTGGAGAGGCGTACCAATTGCCCTGCCAAGCCTCGAGGTGAATCCCGAGTTGTCCCTGGCAACTAGGCAGGAGTCCTGACGTCGCTGAACAAACACGTGTGTGGAAGGGCCATCCCCGCCGTAACTCAAGAATTTACCCCAGGTTCCCGCCGCAAATCGAGAAAAACCATGAGACTTCCCCCTCGTCGCGATAAGAGGCCCGATTACCCTGCACTGCGTGCAGAGCAATTCCGTGTTGCACATCACACAGGAAAGGAGCCTTTATTTCCTTCATGGCACTCCAGAGAAACCCCAAGAACACTGTTTCAAGGCTAGAGGGATACTGAGGTCACTGTAGCAACACGAAAGGGCTCCGTGGACCAAGAATCAACTCGAGATGAGAGGTTAGTCCCTGGCTTCGACTCCAGAGGAATAGCACCTTACCACAAGCACCTCAAGAGGAGGCTTCTCTCAGCTCTAGGTATGTGAGAGGGACCCTGAGTTTGCAGCCTCAAGTGGAATGGACACCCCGATGCCCTGACTCGAAATAAGGCCGGATATCCCTGCAGTGACTTGAATGCAGGCTCGTCTTGCATCTCCCAAGACGAAAGGATGTCTGAATCCCCTGCGGAGAACACAGAGAAAGACCTAGTTCCCCACCTCATCGCGACCAGAGGCCTCACATCCTTTGAAAACTCCAGAGGTACGCGGAGATCAGTGCCTCCAAAGGAGACGATGCCTGACTCCTCGTGAAACTTGATAGGAGTCCCAGGATTTCTGTGGCACGTGGAAAGGGAACCTTGGTCCCCCGCCTCAACTGGAGAGGCGTCCCAATTGCCCTGCCAAGCCTCGAGGAGAATCCCGAGTTGTCCCTCGCAACTAGGCAGGAGTCCTGACGTCGCTGAACAAACACGTGTTTGGAAGTGCCATCCCCGTCGTAACTCGAGAATATACCCCAGGTTCCCGCCGCAACTCGAGAAAAACCATGAGACTTCTCCCACGCCGCGAGATGAGGCCCGATTCCCCTGCACTGCGTGCAGAGCAATTCCGTGTTGCACATCACACATGAAAGGATCCTTAATTTCCTTCATGGTACTGTAGAGAAACCCCAAGAACACTGTTTCAAGGCTAGAGGGATCCTGAGGTCACTGTAGCAACATGAAAGAGCTCTGTGGACCAAAAATCAACTCGAGATGAGAGGTTAGTCCCTGGCTTCAACTCCAGGAGAATACCACCTTACCAGAAGCACCTCAAAGGAGGCTTCTCTCAGCTCTAGGTATGTAAGAGGGACCCTGAGTTTGCGGCCTCAAGTGGAATGGACACCACGATGCCCTGACTCAAAATAAGGCCAGATATCCCTGCAGTGACTTGAATGCAGGCTCGTCTTGCATCTCCCAAGACGAAAGGATGTCTGAATCCCCTGCGGAGAACACAGAGAAAGACCAAGTTCCCCACCTCATCGCGACCAAGGCCTCACATCCTTTGAAAACTCCAGAGGTACGCGGAGATCAGTGCCTCCAAAGGAGACGATGCCTGCCTCCTCGTGAAACTAGATAGGAGTCCCACGATTTCTGTGGCACGTGGAAAGGGACCCTTGGTCTCCCGCCTCAGCTGGAGAGGCGTCCCAATTGCCCTGCCAAGCCTCGAGGTGAATCCCGAGTTGTCCCTCGGAACTAGGCAGGAGTCCTGACGTCGCTGAACAAACACGTGTGTGGAAGGGCCATCCCCGTCGTAACTCAAGAATTTACCCCAGGTTCCCGCCGCAAATCGAGAAAAACCATGAGACTTCCCCCTCGTCGCGATAAGAGGCCCGATTCCCCTGCACTGCGTGCAGAGCAATTCCGTGTTGCACATCACACAGGAAAGGAGCCTTTATTTCCTTCATGGCACTCCAGAGAAACCCCAAGAACACTGTTTCAAGGCTAGAGGGATACTGAGGTCACTGTAGCAACACGAAAGGGCTCCGTGGACCAAGAATCAACTCGAGATGAGAGGTTAGTCCCTGGCTTCGACTCCAGAGGAATAGCACCTTACCACAAGCACCTCAAGAGGAGGCTTCTCTCAGCTCTAGGTATGTGAGAGGGACCCTGAGTTTGCGGCCTCAAGTGGAATGGACACCCCGATGCCCTGACTCGAAATAAGGCCGGATATCCCTGCAGTGACTTGAATGCAGGCTCGTCTTGCATCTCCCAAGACGAAAGGATGTCTGAATCCCCTGTGGAGACCACAGAGAAAGACCTAGTTCCCCACCTCATCGCGACCGGAGGCCTCACATCCTTTGAAAACTCCAGAGGTAAGCAGAGATCCGTGCCTCCAAAGGAGACGATGCCTGACTCCTCGTGAAACTTGATAGGAGTCCCAGGATTCCTGTGGCACGTGGAAAGGGACCCTTGGTCTCCCGCTTCAGCTGGAGAGGCGTTCCAATTGCCCTGCCAAGCCTCGAGGAGAATCCCGAGTTGTCCCTCGCAACTAGGCAGGAGTCCTGACGTCGCTGAACAAAAACGTGTGTGGCAGGGCCATCCCCGAAGTACTCGAGAATATACCCCAGGTTCCCGCCGCAACTCGAGAAAAACCATGAGCCTTCCCCCTCGCCGCGAGATGAGGCCCGATTCCCCTGCACTGTGTGCAGAGCAATTCCGTGTTGCACATCACACATGAAAGGAGCCTTGATTTCCTTGATGGCACTCCAGAGAAACCCCAAGAACACTGTTTCAAGGCTAGAGGGATCCTGAGGTCATTGTAGCAACACGAAAGAGCTCCGTGGACCAAGAATCAACTCGAGATGAGAGGTTAGTCCCTGGCTTCGACTCCAGAGGAATACCACCTTACCACAAGCACCTCAAGAGGAGGCTTCTCTCAGCTCTAGGTATGTGAGAGGGACCCTGAGTTTGCGGCCTCAAGTGGAATGGACTCCGCGATGCCCTGACTCGAAATAAGGCCGGATATCCCTGCAGTGACTTGAATGCAGGCTCGTCTTGCATCTCCCAAGACGAAAGAATGTCTGAATCCCCTGTGGAGACCACAGAGAAAGACCTAGTTCCTTGGTCTAGTTCTGTGAAAAATACCGTTGGTAGCTTGATAGGGATTGCATTGAATCTATAGATTGCTTTGGGTAGAATAGCCATTTTGACAATATTGATTCTTCCAATCCATGAACACGGTATGTTTCTCCATCTGTTTGTGTCCTCTTTGATTTCTTTCATCAGTGATTTATAGTTTTCTATGTATAGGTCTTTTGTTTCTTTAGGTAGATATACTCCTAAGTATTTTATTCTTTTTGTTGCAATGGTGAATGGTATTGTTTCCTTAATTTCTCTTTCTGTTTTTTCATCGTTAGTATATAGGAATGCAAGGGATTTCTGTGTGTTAATTTTATATCCTGCAACTTTACTATATTCATTGATTAGTTCTAGTAATTTTCTGGTAGAGTCTTTAGGGTTTTCTATATAGAGGATCATGTCATCACAGAACTAGACCAAAGAATTTCACAATTTGTATGGAAATACAAAAAACCTCGAATAGCCAAAGTAATCTTGAAAAAGAAGAATGGAACTGGAGGAATCAACCTGCCTGACTTCAGACTCTACTACAAAGCCACAGTCATCAAGACAGTGTGGTACTGGCACAAAGACAGAAATATAGACCAATGGAACAGAATAGAAAGCCCAGAGATAAATCCACGAACCTATGGACACCTTATCTTTGACAAAGGAGGCAAGGATATACAATGGAAAAAAGACAACCTCTTTAACAAGTGGTGCTGGGAAAACTGGTCAACCACTTGCAAAAGAATGAAACTAGAACACTTTCTAACACCATACACAAAAATAAACTCAAAATGGATTAAAGATCTAAATGTAAGACCAGAAACTATAAAACTCCTAGAGGAGAACATAGGCAAAACACTCTCCGACATAAATCACAGCAAGATCCTCTATGACCCACCTCCCAGAATATTGGAAATAAAAGCAAAACTAAACAAATGGGATCTAATGAAACTTAAAAGCTTTTGCACTACAAAAGAAACTATAAGTAAGGTGAAAAGACAGCCGTCAGATTGGGAGAAAATAATAGCAAATGAAGAAACAGACAAAGGATTAATCTCAAAAATATACAAGCAACTCCTGCAGCTCAATTCCAGAAAAATAAATGACCCAATCCAAAAATGGGCCAGAGAACTAAACAGACATTTCTCCAAAGAAGACATACAGATGGCTAACAAACACATGAAAAGGTGCTCAACATCACTCATTATTAGAGAAATGCAAATCAAAACCACAATGAGGTACCATTACACACCAGTCAGGATGGCTGCTATCCAAAAGTCTACAAGCAATAAATGCTGGAGAGGCTGTGGAGAAAAGGGAACCCTCTTACACTGTTGGTGGGAATGCAAACTAGTACAGCCACTATGGAAAACAGTGTGGAGATTCCTTAAAAAACTGGAAATAGAACTGCCATATGACCCAGCAATACCACTTCTGGGCATACACACTGAGGAAACCAGATCTGAAAGAGACACATGCACCCCAATGTTCATCGCAGCACTGTTTATAATAGCCAGGACATGGAAGCAACCTAGATGCCCATCAGCAGATGAATGGATAAGGAAGCTGTGGGACATATACACCATGGAATTTTACTCAGACGTCAAAAAGAATTCATTTGAACCAGTCCTAATGAGATGGATGAAACTGGAGCCCCTTATACAGAGTGAAGTAAGCCAGAAAGATAAAGAACATTACAGCATACTAACACATATATATGGAATTTAGAAAGATGGTAACGATAACCCTATATGCAAAACAGAAAAAGAGACACAGAAATACAGAACAGACTTTTGAACTCTGTGGGAGAAGGTGAGGGTGGGATGTTTCAAAAGAACAGCATGTATACTATCTATGGTGAAACAGATCACCAGCCCAGGTGGGATGCATGAGACAAGTGCTCCGGCCTGGTGCACTGGGAAGACCCAGAGGAATCGGGTGGAGAGGGAGATGGGAGGGGGGATCGGGATGGGGAATAAGTGTAAATCTATGGCTGATTCATATCAATGCATGACAAGACCCACTGAAATGTTGTGAAGTAATTAGCCTCCAACTAATAAAAAAAATTAAAAAAAAAAAAGAAAAAAAAAAAAAAAAAAGAAAGACCTAGTTCCCCTCCTCATCGCGACCGGAGGCCTCACATCCTTTGAAAATTCCAGAGGTACGCGGAGATCAGTGCCTCCAAAGGAGACGATGCCTGACTCCTCGTGAAACTTGATAGGAGTCCCAGGATTCCTGTGGCACGTGGAAAGGGACCCTTGGTCTCCCGCCTCAGCTGGAGAGGCGTCCGAATTGCCCTGACAAGCCTCAAGGATAATCCCGAGTTGTCCCTCGCAAGTAGGCAGGAGTCCTGTCATCGCTGAAGAAACATGTGTTTGGAATGGCCCTCCCCGTGGTAACTCGAGAATATACCCCAGGTTCCCGCCGCAACTCGAGAAAAACCATGAGACTTCCCCCTCGCCGCGAGATGAGGCCCGATTCCCCTGCACTGAGTGCAGAGCAATTCCGTGTTGCACATCACACAGGAAAGGAGCCTTGATTTCCTACATGGTACTCCAGAGAATCCCCAAGGACACTGTTTCAAGGCTAGAGGAATCCTGAGGTCACTGTAGCAACATGAAAGAGCTTCGTGGACACAAAATCAACTCGAGATGAGAGGTTAGTCCCTGGCTTCAACTCCAGGGGAATAACACCTTACCAGAAGCACCTCAGAGGATGCTTCTCTCAGCTCTAGGTATGTGAGAGGGACCCTGAGTTTGCGGCCTCAAGTGCAATGGACACCACGATGCCCTGACTCAACATAAGGCCGGATATCCCTGCAGTGACTTGAATGCAGGCTCGTCTTGCATCTCCCAAGACGAAAGGATGTCTGAATCCCCTGCGGAGAACACAGAGAAAGTCCTAGTTCCCCACCTCATCGCGACCAGAGGCCTGACATCCTTTGAAAACTCCAGAGATACGTGGAGATCAGTGCCTCCAAAGGAGACGATGCCTGACTCCTCGTGAAACTTGATAGGAGTCCCAGGATTTCTGTGGCACGTGGAAAGGGACCCTTGGTCTCCCGCCTCAGCTGGAGAGGCGTACCAATTGCCCTGCCAAGCCTCGAGGTGAATCCCGAGTTGTCCCTGGCAACTAGGCAGGAGTCCTGACGTCGCTGAACAAACACGTGTGTGGAAGGGCCATCCCCGCCGTAACTCAAGAATTTACCCCAGGTTCCCGCCGCAAATCGAGAAAAACCATGAGACTTCCCCCTCGTCGCGATAAGAGGCCCGATTACCCTGCACTGCGTGCAGAGCAATTCCGTGTTGCACATCACACAGGAAAGGAGCCTTTATTTCCTTCATGGCACTCCAGAGAAACCCCAAGAACACTGTTTCAAGGCTAGAGGGATACTGAGGTCACTGTAGCAACACGAAAGGGCTCCGTGGACCAAGAATCAACTCGAGATGAGAGGTTAGTCCCTGGCTTCGACTCCAGAGGAATAGCACCTTACCACAAGCACCTCAAGAGGAGGCTTCTCTCAGCTCTAGGTATGTGAGAGGGACCCTGAGTTTGCAGCCTCAAGTGGAATGGACACCCCGATGCCCTGACTCGAAATAAGGCCGGATATCCCTGCAGTGACTTGAATGCAGGCTCGTCTTGCATCTCCCAAGACGAAAGGATGTCTGAATCCCCTGCGGAGAACACAGAGAAAGACCTAGTTCCCCACCTCATCGCGACCAGAGGCCTCACATCCTTTGAAAACTCCAGAGGTACGCGGAGATCAGTGCCTCCAAAGGAGACGATGCCTGACTCCTCGTGAAACTTGATAGGAGTCCCAGGATTTCTGTGGCACGTGGAAAGGGAACCTTGGTCCCCCGCCTCAACTGGAGAGGCGTCCCAATTGCCCTGCCAAGCCTCGAGGAGAATCCCGAGTTGTCCCTCGCAACTAGGCAGGAGTCCTGACGTCGCTGAACAAACACGTGTTTGGAAGTGCCATCCCCGTCGTAACTCGAGAATATACCCCAGGTTCCCGCCGCAACTCGAGAAAAACCATGAGACTTCTCCCACGCCGCGAGATGAGGCCCGATTCCCCTGCACTGCGTGCAGAGCAATTCCGTGTTGCACATCACACATGAAAGGATCCTTAATTTCCTTCATGGTACTGTAGAGAAACCCCAAGAACACTGTTTCAAGGCTAGAGGGATCCTGAGGTCACTGTAGCAACATGAAAGAGCTCCGTGGACCAAAAATCAACTCGAGATGAGAGGTTAGTCCCTGGCTTCAACTCCAGGAGAATACCACCTTACCAGAAGCACCTCAAAGGAGGCTTCTCTCAGCTCTAGGTATGTAAGAGGGACCCTGAGTTTGCGGCCTCAAGTGGAATGGACACCACGATGCCCTGACTCAAAATAAGGCCAGATATCCCTGCAGTGACTTGAATGCAGGCTCGTCTTGCATCTCCCAAGACGAAAGGATGTCTGAATCCCCTGCGGAGAACACAGAGAAAGACCAAGTTCCCCACCTCATCGCGACCAAGGCCTCACATCCTTTGAAAACTCCAGAGGTACGCGGAGATCAGTGCCTCCAAAGGAGACGATGCCTGCCTCCTCGTGAAACTAGATAGGAGTCCCACGATTTCTGTGGCACGTGGAAAGGGACCCTTGGTCTCCCGCCTCAGCTGGAGAGGCGTCCCAATTGCCCTGCCAAGCCTCGAGGTGAATCCCGAGTTGTCCCTCGGAACTAGGCAGGAGTCCTGACGTCGCTGAACAAACACGTGTGTGGAAGGGCCATCCCCGTCGTAACTCAAGAATTTACCCCAGGTTCCCGCCGCAAATCGAGAAAAACCATGAGACTTCCCCCTCGTCGCGATAAGAGGCCCGATTCCCCTGCACTGCGTGCAGAGCAATTCCGTGTTGCACATCACACAGGAAAGGAGCCTTTATTTCCTTCATGGCACTCCAGAGAAACCCCAAGAACACTGTTTCAAGGCTAGAGGGATACTGAGGTCACTGTAGCAACACGAAAGGGCTCCGTGGACCAAGAATCAACTCGAGATGAGAGGTTAGTCCCTGGCTTCGACTCCAGAGGAATAGAACCTTACCACAAGCACCTCAAGAGGAGGCTTCTCTCAGCTCTAGGTATGTGAGAGGGACCCTGAGTTTGCGGCCTCAAGTGGAATGGACACCCCGATGCCCTGACTCGAAATAAGGCCGGATATCCCTGCAGTGACTTGAATGCAGGCTCGTCTTGCATCTCCCAAGACGAAAGGATGTCTGAATCCCCTGTGGAGACCACAGAGAAAGACCTAGTTCCCCACCTCATCGCGACCGGAGGCCTCACATCCTTTGAAAACTCCAGAGGTAAGCAGAGATCCGTGCCTCCAAAGGAGACGATGCCTGACTCCTCGTGAAACTTGATAGGAGTCCCAGGATTCCTGTGGCACGTGGAAAGGGACCCTTGGTCTCCCGCTTCAGCTGGAGAGGCGTTCCAATTGCCCTGCCAAGCCTCGAGGAGAATCCCGAGTTGTCCCTCGCAACTAGGCAGGAGTCCTGACGTCGCTGAACAAAAACGTGTGTGGCAGGGCCATCCCCGAAGTACTCGAGAATATACCCCAGGTTCCCGCCGCAACTCGAGAAAAACCATGAGCCTTCCCCCTCGCCGCGAGATGAGGCCCGATTCCCCTGCACTGTGTGCAGAGCAATTCCGTGTTGCACATCACACATGAAAGGAGCCTTGATTTCCTTGATGGCACTCCAGAGAAACCCCAAGAACACTGTTTCAAGGCTAGAGGGATCCTGAGGTCATTGTAGCAACATGAAAGAGCTCCGTGGACCAAAAATCAACTCGAGATGAGAGGTTAGTCCCTGGCTTCGACTCCAGAGGAATACCACCTTACCACAAGCACCTCAAGAGGAGGCTTCTCTCAGCTCTAGGTATGTGAGAGGGACCCTGAGTTTGCGGCCTCAAGTGGAATGGACTCCGCGATGCCCTGACTCGAAATAAGGCCGGATATCCCTGCAGTGACTTGAATGCAGGCTCGTCTTGCATCTCCCAAGACGAAAGAATGTCTGAATCCCCTGTGGAGACCACAGAGAAAGACCTAGTTCCTTGGTCTAGTTCTGTGAAAAATACCGTTGGTAGCTTGATAGGGATTGCATTGAATCTATAGATTGCTTTGGGTAGAATAGCCATTTTGACAATATTGATTCTTCCAATCCATGAACACGGTATGTTTCTCCATCTGTTTGTGTCCTCTTTGATTTCTTTCATCAGTGATTTATAGTTTTCTATGTATAGGTCTTTTGTTTCTTTAGGTAGATATACTCCTAAGTATTTTATTCTTTTTGTTGCAATGGTGAATGGTATTGTTTCCTTAATTTCTCTTTCTGTTTTTTCATCGTTAGTATATAGGAATGCAAGGGATTTCTGTGTGTTAATTTTATATCCTGCAACTTTACTATATTCATTGATTAGTTCTAGTAATTTTCTGGTAGAGTCTTTAGGGTTTTCTATATAGAGGATCATGTCATCACAGAACTAGACCAAAGAATTTCACAATTTGTATGGAAATACAAAAAACCTCGAATAGCCAAAGTAATCTTGAAAAAGAAGAATGGAACTGGAGGAATCAACCTGCCTGACTTCAGACTCTACTACAAAGCCACAGTCATCAAGACAGTGTGGTACTGGCACAAAGACAGAAATATAGACCAATGGAACAGAATAGAAAGCCCAGAGATAAATCCACGAACCTATGGACACCTTATCTTTGACAAAGGAGGCAAGGATATACAATGGAAAAAAGACAACCTCTTTAACAAGTGGTGCTGGGAAAACTGGTCAACCACTTGCAAAAGAATGAAACTAGAACACTTTCTAACACCATACACAAAAATAAACTCAAAATGGATTAAAGATCTAAATGTAAGACCAGAAACTATAAAACTCCTAGAGGAGAACATAGGCAAAACACTCTCCGACATAAATCACAGCAAGATCCTCTATGACCCACCTCCCAGCATATTGGAAATAAAAGCAAAACTAAACAAATGGGATCTAATGAAACTTAAAAGCTTTTGCACTACAAAAGAAACTATAAGTAAGGTGAAAAGACAGCCGTCAGATTGGGAGAAAATAATAGCAAATGAAGAAACAGACAAAGGATTAATCTCAAAAATATACAAGCAACTCCTGCAGCTCAATTCCAGAAAAATAAATGACCCAATCCAAAAATGGGCCAGAGAACTAAACAGACATTTCTCCAAAGAAGACATACAGATGGCTAACAAACACATGAAAAGGTGCTCAACATCACTCATTATTAGAGAAATGCAAATCAAAACCACAATGAGGTACCATTACACACCAGTCAGGATGGCTGCTATCCAAAAGTCTACAAGCAATAAATGCTGGAGAGGCTGTGGAGAAAAGGGAACCCTCTTACACTGTTGGTGGGAATGCAAACTAGTACAGCCACTATGGAAAACAGTGTGGAGATTCCTTAAAAAACTGGAAATAGAACTGCCATATGACCCAGCAATACCACTTCTGGGCATACACACTGAGGAAACCAGATCTGAAAGAGACACATGCACCCCAATGTTCATCGCAGCACTGTTTATAATAGCCAGGACATGGAAGCAACCTAGATGCCCATCAGCAGATGAATGGATAAGGAAGCTGTGGGACATATACACCATGGAATTTTACTCAGACGTCAAAAAGAATTCATTTGAACCAGTCCTAATGAGATGGATGAAACTGGAGCCCCTTATACAGAGTGAAGTAAGCCAGAAAGATAAAGAACATTACAGCATACTAACACATATATATGGAATTTAGAAAGATGGTAACGATAACCCTATATGCAAAACAGAAAAAGAGACACAGAAATACAGAACAGACTTTTGAACTCTGTGGGAGAAGGTGAGGGTGGGATGTTTCAAAAGAACAGCATGTATACTATCTATGGTGAAACAGATCACCAGCCCAGGTGGGATGCATGAGACAAGTGCTCCGGCCTGGTGCACTGGGAAGACCCAGAGGAATCGGGTGGAGAGGGAGATGGGAGGGGGGATCGGGATGGGGAATAAGTGTAAATCTATGGCTGATTCATATCAATGCATGACAAGACCCACTGAAATGTTGTGAAGTAATTAGCCTCCAACTAATAAAAAAAATTAAAAAAAAAAAAAGAAAAAAAAAAAAAAAAAGAAAGACCTAGTTCCCCTCCTCATCGCGACCGGAGGCCTCACATCCTTTGAAAATTCCAGAGGTACGCGGAGATCAGTGCCTCCAAAGGAGACGATGCCTGACTCCTCGTGAAACTTGATAGGAGTCCCAGGATTCCTGTGGCACGTGGAAAGGGACCCTTGGTCTCCCGCCTCAGCTGGAGAGGCGTCCGAATTGCCCTGACAAGCCTCAAGGATAATCCCGAGTTGTCCCTCGCAAGTAGGCAGGAGTCCTGTCATCGCTGAAGAAACATGTGTTTGGAATGGCCCTCCCCGTGGTAACTCGAGAATATACCCCAGGTTCCCGCCGCAACTCGAGAAAAACCATGAGACTTCCCCCTCGCCGCGAGATGAGGCCCGATTCCCCTGCACTGAGTGCAGAGCAATTCCGTGTTGCACATCACACAGGAAAGGAGCCTTGATTTCCTACATGGTACTCCAGAGAATCCCCAAGGACACTGTTTCAAGGCTAGAGGAATCCTGAGGTCACTGTAGCAACATGAAAGAGCTTCGTGGACCCAAAATCAACTCGAGATGAGAGGTTAGTCCCTGGCTTCAACTCCAGGGGAATAACACCTTACCAGAAGCACCTCAGAGGATGCTTCTCTCAGCTCTAGGTATGTGAGAGGGACCCTGAGTTTGCGGCCTCAAGTGCAATGGACACCACGATGCCCTGACTCAACATAAGGCCGGATATCCCTGCAGTGACTTGAATGCAGGCTCGTCTTGCATCTCCCAAGACGAAAGGATGTCTGAATCCCCTGCGGAGAACACAGAGAAAGTCCTAGTTCCCCACCTCATCGCGACCAGAGGCCTGACATCCTTTGAAAACTCCAGAGATACGTGGAGATCAGTGCCTCCAAAGGAGACGATGCCTGACTCCTCGTGAAACTTGATAGGAGTCCCAGGATTTCTGTGGCACGTGGAAAGGGACCCTTGGTCTCCCGCCTCAGCTGGAGAGGCGTCCCAATTGCCCTGCCAAGCCTCGAGGAGAATCCCGAGTTGTCCCTCGCAGCTAGGCAGGAGTCCTGACGTCGCTGAACAAACACGTGTGTGGAAGGGCCATCCCCGTCGTAACTCGAGAATTTACCCCAGGTTCCCGCCGCAACTCGAGAAAAACCATGAGACTTCAACCTCGCCACAAGATGAGGCCCAATTCTCCTGCACTGCGAGCAGAGCAATTCCGTGATGCACATCACACAGGAAAGGAGCCTTGATTTCCTTGATGTCACTCCAGAGAAAACCCAAGAACACTGTTTCAAGGCTAGAGGGATCCTGAGGTCACTGTAGCAACACGAAAGGTCTCCGTGGACCAAGAATCAACTCGAGATGAGAGGTTAGTTCCTGGCTTCGACTCCAGAGGAATAGCACCTTACCACAAGCACCTCAAGAGGAGGCTTCTCTCAGCTCTAGGTATGTGAGAGGGACCCTGAGTTTGCAGCCTCAAGTGAAATGGACACCCCGATGCCCTGATTCGAAATAAGGCCGGATATCCCTGCAGTGACTTGAACGCAAGCTCGTCTTGCATCTCCCAAGACGAAAGGATGACTGAATCCCCTGTGGAGACCACAGAGAAAGACCTAGTTCCCCACCTCATCGCGACCAGAGGCCTCACATCCTTTGAAAACTCCAGAGGTAAGCGGAGATCAGTGCCTCCAAAGGAGACGATGCCTGCCTCCTCGTGAATCTTGATAGGAGTCCCATGATTCCTGTGGCACGTGGAAAGGGACCCTTGGTGTCCCGACTCAGCTGGAGAGGCTTCCCATTGCCCTGCCAAGCCTCGAGGAGAGTCCCGAGTTGTCCCTCGCAACTAGGCAGGAGTCCTGACGTCGCTGAACAAACACGTGTGTGGAAGTGCCATCCCCGCCGTAACTCGAGAATATACCCCAGGTTCCCGCCGCAACTCGAGAAAAACCATGAGACTTCTCCCACGCCGCGAGATGAGGCCTGATTCCCCTGCACTGCGTGCAGAGCAATTCCGTGTTGCACATCACACAGGAAAGGAGCCTTGATTTCCTTGATGGCACTCCAGAGAAACTCCAAGAACACTGTTTCAAGGCTAGAGGGATCCTGAGGTCACTGTAGCAACACGAAAGGGCTCCGTGGACCAAGAATCAAGTCGAGATGAGAGGTTAGTCCCTGGCTTCGACTCCAGAGGAATAGCACCTTACCACAAGCACCTCAAGAGGAGGCTTCTCTCAGCTCTAGGTATGTGAGAGGGACCCTGAGCTTGCAGTCTCAAGTGGAATGGACACCCCGATGCCCTGACTCGAAATAAGGCCGGATATCCCTGCAGTGACTTGAATGCAGGCTCGTCTTGCATCTCCCAAGACGAAAGGGTGTCTGAATCCCCTGTGGAGACCACAGAGAAAGACCTAGTTACCCACCTCATCGCAACCGGAGGCCTCACATCCTTTGAAAACTCCAGAGGTACGCGGAGATCAGTGCCTCCAAAGGAGACGATGCCTGCCTCCTCGTGAATCTTGATAGGAGTCCCAGGATTCCTGTGGCACGTGGAAAGGGACCCTTGGTCTCCCGCCTCAGCTGGAGAGGCGTCCCAATTGCCCTGCCAAGCCTCGAGGTGAATCCCGAGTTGTCCCTCGCAACTAGGCAGGAGTCCTTACGTCGCTGAACAAAAACGTGTGTGGAAGAGACATCCCAGCCATAACTCGAGAATTTACCCCAGGTTCCCGCCGCAACTCGAGAAAAACCATGAGACTTCCCCCTCGCCGCGAGAAGAGGCCTGATTCCCCTGCACTGCGTGCAGAGCAATTCCGTGTTGCACATCACACAGGAAAGGAGCCTTGATTTCCTTGATGGCACTCCAGAGAAACCCCAAGAACACTGTTTCAAGGCTAGAGGGATACTGAGGTCATTGTAGCAACACGAAAGGGCTCCGTGGACCAAGAATCAACTCGAGATGAGAGGTTAGTCCCTGGCTTCGACTCCAGAGGAATAGCACCTTACCACAAGCACCTCAAAGGAGGCTTCTCTCAGCTCTCGGTATGTGAGAGGGACCCTGAGTTTGCGGCCTCAAGTGGAATGGACTCCGCGATGCCCTGACTCGAAATAAGGCCGGATATCCCTGCAGTGACTGGAATGCATGCTCGTCTTGCATCTCCCAAGACGAAAGAATGTCTGAATCCCCTGTGGAGACCACAGAGAAAGACCTAGTTCCTTGGTCTAGTTCTGTGAAAAATACCGTTGGTAGCTTGATAGGGATTGCATTGAATCTATAGATTGCTTTCGGTAGAATAGCCATTTTGACAATATTGATTCTTCCAATCCATGAACACGGTATGTTTCTCCATCTGTTTGTGTCCTCTTTGATTTCTTTCATCAGTGTTTTATAGTTTTCTATGTATAGGTCTTTTGTTTCTTTAGGTAGATATACTCCTAAGTATTTTTTTCTTTTTGTTGCAATGGTGAATGGTATTGTTTCCTTAATTTCTCTTTCTGTTTTTTCATTGTTAGTATATAGGAATGCAAGGGATTTCTGTGTGTTAATTTTATATCCTGCAACTTTACTATATTCATTGATTAGTTCTAGTAATTTTCTGGTAGAGTCTTTAGGGTTTTCTATATAGAGGATCATGTCATCACAGAACTAGACCAAAGAATTTCACAATTTGTATGGAAATACAAAAAACCTCGAATAGCCAAAGTAATCTTGAAAAAGAAGAATGGAACTGGAGGAATCAACCTGCCTGACTTCAGACTCTACTACAAAGCCACAGTCATCAAGACAGTGTGGTACTGGCACAAAGACAGAAATATAGACCAATGGAACAGAATAGAAAGCCCAGAGATAAATCCACGAACCTATGGACACCTTATCTTTGACAAAGGAGGCAAGGATATACAATGGAAAAAAGACAACCTCTTTAACAAGTGGTGCTGGGAAAACTGGTCAACCACTTGCAAAAGAATGAAACTAGAACACTTTCTAACACCATACACAAAAATAAACTCAAAATGGATTAAAGATCTAAATGTAAGACCAGAAACTATAAAACTCCTAGAGGAGAACATAGGCAAAACACTCTCCGACATAAATCACAGCAAGATCCTCTATGACCCACCTCCCAGAATATTGGAAATAAGAGCAAAACTAAACAAATGGGATCTAATGAAACTTAAAAGCTTTTGCACTACAAAAGAAACTATAAGTAAGGTGAAAAGACAGCCGTCAGATTGGGAGAAAATAATAGCAAATGAAGAAACAGACAAAGGATTAATCTCAAAAATATACAAGCAACTCCTGCAGCTCAATTCCAGAAAAATAAATGACCCAATCCAAAAATGGGCCAGAGAACTAAACAGACATTTCTCCAAAGAAGACATACAGATGGCTAACAAACACATGAAAAGGTGCTCAACATCACTCATTATTAGAGAAATGCAAATCAAAACCACAATGAGGTACCATTACACACCAGTCAGGATGGCTGCTATCCAAAAGTCTACAAGCAATAAATGCTGGAGAGGCTGTGGAGAAAAGGGAACCCTCTTACACTGTTGGTGGGAATGCAAACTAGTACAGCCACTATGGAAAACAGTGTGGAGATTCCTTAAAAAACTGGAAATAGAACTGCCATATTACCCAGCAATACCACTTCTGGGCATACACACTGAGGAAACCAGATCTGAAAGAGACACATGCACCCCAATGTTCATCGCAGCACTGTTTATAATAGCCAGGACATGGAAGCAACCTAGATGCCCATCAGCAGATGAATGGATAAGGAAGCTGTGGGACATATACACCATGGAATTTTACTCAGCCGTCAAAAAGAATTCATTTGAACCAGTCCTAATGAGATGGATGAAACTGGAGCCCCTTATACAGAGTGAAGTAAGCCAGAAATATAAAGAACATTACAGCATACTAACACATATATATGGAATTTAGAAAGATGGTAACGATAACCCTATATGCAAAACAGAAAAAGAGACACAGAAATACAGAACAGACGTTTGAACTCTGTGGGAGAAGGTGAGGGTGGGATGTTTCAAAAGAACAGCATGTATACTATCTATGGTGAAACAGATCACCAGCCCAGGTGGGATGCATGAGACAAGTGCTCTGGCCTGGTGCACTGGGAAGACCCAGAGGAATCGGGTGGAGACGGAAATGGGAGGGGGGATCGGGATGGGGAATAAGTGTAAATCTATGGCTGATTCATATCAATGTATGACAAGACCCACTGAAATGTTGTGAAGTAATTAGCCTCCAACTAATAAAAAAAAATTAAAAAAAAAAAAAGAAATACCTAGTTCCCCTCCTCATCGCGACCGGAGGCCTCACATCCTTTGAAAACTCCAGAGGTACGCGGAGATCAGTGCCTCCAAAGGAGACGATGCCTGACTCCTCGTGAAACTTGATAGGAGTCCCAGGATTCCTGTGGCACGTGGAAAGGGACCCTTGGTCTCGCGCCTCAGCTGGAGAGGCGTCCCAATTGCCCTGCCAAGCCTCGAGGAGAATCCCGAGTTGTCCTTCGCAAGTAGGCAGGAGTCCTGACGTCGCTGAACAAACACGTGTGTGGAAGGGCCATCCCCGTCGTAACTCGAGAATATACCCCAGGTTCCCGCCGCAACTCGAGAAAAACCATGAGACTTCTCCCACGCCGCGAACTGAGGCCCGATTCCCCTGCACTGCGTGCAGAGCAATTCCGTGTTGCACATCACACATGAAAGGAGCCTTGATTTCCTTCATGGCACTCCAGAGAAACCCCAAGAACACTGTTTCAAGGCTAGAGGGATCCTGAGGTCACTGTAGCAACACGAAAGAGCTCCGTGGACCAGAAATCAACTCGAGATGAGAGATTAGTCCCTGGCTTCAACTCCAGAGGAATACCACCTTACCATAAGCACCTCAAAGGAGGCTTCTCTCAGCTCTAGGTATGGGAGAGGGACCCTGAGTTTGCGGCCTCAAGTGGAATGGACACTGAGATGCCCTGACTCGAAATAAGGCCGGATATCCCTGCAGTGACTTGAATGCAGGCTCGTCTTGAATCTCCCAAGACGAAAGGATGTCTGAATCCCCTGTGGAGACCACAGAGAAAGACCTAGTTCCCCACCTCATCGCGACTGGAGGCCTCACATCCTTTGAAAACTCCAGAGGTACGCGGAGATCAGTGCCTCCAAAGGAGACGATGCCTGCCTCCTCGTGAATCTTGATAGGAGTCCCAGGATTCCTGTGGCACGTGGAAAGGGACCCTTGGTCTCCCGCCTCAGCTGGAGAGGCGTTCCAATTGCCCTGCCAAGCCTTGAGGAAAATCCCGAGTTGTCCCTCGCAACTAGGCAGGAGTCCTGCCGTCGCTGAACAAACACGTGTGTGGAAGGGCCATCCCCGACGTAACTCGAGAATATACCCCAGGTTCCCGCCGCAACTCGAGAAAAACCATGAGCCTTCCCCCTCGCCGCGAGATGAGGCCCGATTCCCCTGCACTGCGTGCAGAGCAATTCCGTGTTGCACATCACACATGAAAGGAGCCTTGATTTCCTTCATGGCACTCCAGAGAAACCCCAAGAACACTGTTTCAAGGCTAGAGGGATCCTGAGGTCATTGTAGCAATACGAAAGAGCTCCGTGGACCAAGAATCACCTCGAGATGAGAGGTTAGTCCCTAGCTTCGCCTCCAGAGGAATAGCACCTTACCACAAGCACCTCAAGAGGAGGCTTCTCTCAGCTCTAGGTATGTGAGAGGGACCCTGAGCTTGCAGTCTCAAGTGGAATGGACACCCCGATGCCCTGACTCGAAATAAGGCCGGATATCCCTGCAGTGACTTGAATGCAGGCTCGTCTTGCATCTCCCAAGACGAAAGAATGTCTGAATCCCCTGTGGAGACCACAGAGAAAGACCTAGTTCCTTGGTCTAGTTCTGTGAAAAATACCGTTGGTAGCTTGATAGGGATTGCATTGAATCTATAGATTGCTTTGGGTAGAATAGCCATTTTGACAATATTGATTCTTCCAATCCATGAACACGGTATGTTTCTCCATCTGTTTGTGTCCTCTTTGATTTCTTTCATCAGTGTTTTATAGTTTTCTATGTATAGGTCTTTTGTTTCTTTAGGTAGATATACTCCTAAGTATTTTATTCTTTTTGTTGCAATGGTGAATGGTATTGTTTCCTTAATTTCTCTTTCTGTTTTTTCATTGTTAGTATATAGGAATGCAAGGGATTTCTGTGTGTTAATTTTATATCCTGCAACTTTACTATATTCATTGATTAGTTCTAGTAATTTTCTGGTAGAGTCTTTAGGGTTTTCTATATAGAGGATCATGTCATCACAGAACTAGACCAAAGAATTTCACAATTTGTATGGAAATACAAAAAACCTCGAATAGCCAAAGTAATCTTGAAAAAGAAGAATGGAACTGGAGGAATCAACCTGCCTGACTTCAGACTCTACTACAAAGCCACAGTCATCAAGACAGTGTGGTACTGGCACAAAGACAGAAATATAGACCAATGGAACAGAATAGAAAGCCCAGAGATAAATCCACGAACCTATGGACACCTTATCTTTGACAAAGGAGGCAAGGATATACAATGGAAAAAAGACAACCTCTTTAACAAGTGGTGCTGGGAAAACTGGTCAACCACTTGCAAAAGAATGAAACTAGAACACTTTCTAACACCATACACAAAAATAAACTCAAAATGGATTAAAGATCTAAATGTAAGACCAGAAACTATAAAACTCCTAGAGGAGAACATAGGCAAAACACTCTCCGACATAAATCACAGCAAGATCCTCTATGACCCACCTCCCAGAATATTGGAAATAAAAGCAAAACTAAACAAATGGGATCTAATGAAACTTAAAAGCTTTTGCACTACAAAAGAAACTATAAGTAAGGTGAAAAGACAGCCGTCAGATTGGGAGAAAATAATAGCAAATGAAGAAACAGACAAAGGATTAATCTCAAAAATATACAAGCAACTCCTGCAGCTCAATTCCAGAAAAATAAATGACCCAATCCAAAAATGGGCCAGAGAACTAAACAGACATTTCTCCAAAGAAGACATACAGATGGCTAACAAACACATGAAAAGGTGCTCAACATCACTCATTATTAGAGAAATGCAAATCAAAACCACAATGAGGTACCATTACACACCAGTCAGGATGGCTGCTATCCAAAAGTCTACAAGCAATAAATGCTGGAGAGGCTGTGGAGAAAAGGGAACCCTCTTACACTGTTGGTGGGAATGCAAACTAGTACAGCCACTATGGAAAACAGTGTGGAGATTCCTTAAAAAACTGGAAATAGAACTGCCATATGACCCAGCAATACCACTTCTGGGCATACACACTGAGGAAACCAGATCTGAAAGAGACACATGCACCCCAATGTTCATCGCAGCACTGTTTATAATAGCCAGGACATGGAAGCAACCTAGATGCCCATCAGCAGATGAATGGATAAGGAAGCTGTGGGACATATACACCATGGAATTTTACTCAGCCGTCAAAAAGAATTCATTTGAACCAGTCCTAATGAGATGGATGAAACTGGAGCCCCTTATACAGAGTGAAGTAAGCCAGAAAGATAAAGAACATTACAGCATACTAACACATATATATGGAATTTAGAAAGATGGTAACGATAACCCTATATGCAAAACAGAAAAAGAGACACAGAAATACAGAACAGACTTTTGAACTCTGTGGGAGAAGGTGAGGGTGGGATGTTTCAAAAGAACAGCATGTATACTATCTATGGTGAAACAGATCACCAGCCCAGGTGGGATGCATGAGACAAGTGCTCCGGCCTGGTGCACTGGGAAGACCCAGAGGAATCGGGTGGAGAGGGAGATGGGAGGGGGGATCGGGATGGGGAATAAGTGTAAATCTATGGCTGATTCATATCAATGTATGACAAGACCCACTGAAATGTTGTGAAGTAATTAGCCTCCAACTAATAAAAAAAATTAAAAAAAAAAAAAAGAAAAAAAAAAAAAAAGAAAGACCTAGTTCCCCTCCTCATCGCCACCGGAGGCCTCAGATCCTTTGAAAACTCCAGAGGTACGCGGAGATCAGTGCCTCCAAAGGAGACGATGCCTGGCTATTCGTGAAACTTGATAGGAGTCCCAGGATTCCTGTGGCACGTGGAAAGGGACCCTTGGTCTCGCGCCTCAGCTGGAGAGGCGTCCCAATTGCCCTGCCAAGCCTCGAGGAGAATCCCGAGTTGTCCTTCGCAAGTAGGCAGGAGTCCTGACGTCGCTGAACAAACACGTGTGTGGAAGGGCCATCCCCGTCGTAACTCGAGAATATACCCCAGGTTCCCGCCGCAACTCGAGAAAAACCATGAGACTTCCCCCTCGTCGCGAGAAGAGGCCTGACTCCACTGCACTGCGTGCAGAGCAATTTCGTGTTGCACATCACACAGGAAAGGAGACTTGATTTCCTTGATGGCACTCCAGAGAAACCCCAAGAACACTGTTTCAAGGCTAGAGGGATCCTGAGGTCACTGTAGCAACACGAAAGGGCTCCGTGGACCAAGAATCAACTCGAGATGAGAGGTTAGTACCTGACTTCGACTCCAGAGGAATAGCACCTTACTGCAAGCACCTCAAGAGGAGGCTTCTCTCAGCTCTAGGTATGTGAGAGGGACCCTGAGTTTGCGGCTTCAAGTGGAATGGACACCGAGATGCCCTGACTCGAAATAAGGCCGGATATCCCTGCAGTGACTTGAATGCAGGCTCGTCTTGAATCTCCCAAGACGAAAGGATGTCTGAATCCCCTGTGGAGACCACAGAGAAAGACCTAGTTCCCCACCTCATCGCGACCGGAGGCCTCACATCCTTTGAAAACTCCAGAGGTACGCGGAGATCAGTGCCTCCAAGGGAGACGATGCCTGACTCCTCGTGAACCTTGATAGGAGTCCCAGGATTCCTGTGGCACGTGGAAAGGGACCCTTGGTCTCCCTCATCAGCTGGAGAGGCGTTCCAATTGCCCTGCCAAGCCTTGAGGAAAATCCCGAGTTGTCCCTCGCAACTAGGCAGGAGTCCTGCCGTCGCTGAACAAACACGTGTGTGGAAGGGCCATACCCGACGTAACTCGAGAATATACCCCAGGTTCCCGCCGCAACTCGAGAAAAACCATGAGCCTTCCCCCTCGCCGCGAGATGAGGCCCGATTCCCCTGCACTGCGTGCAGAGCAATGCCGTGTTGCACATCACACATGAAAGGAGCCTTGATTTCCTTGATGGCACTCCAGAAAAACCCCAAGAACCCTGTTTCAAGGCTAGAGGGATCCTGAGGTCATTGTAGCAACACGAAAGAGCTCCGTGGACCAAGAATCACCTCGAGATGAGAGGTTAGTCCCTAGCTTCGCCTCCAGAGGAATACCACCTTACCACAAGCACCTCAAGAGGAGTCTTCTCTCAGCTCTAGGTATGTGAGAGGGACCCTGAGTTTGCGGCATCAAGTGGAATGGACTCCGCGATGCCCTGACTCGAAATAAGGCCGGATATCCCTGCAGTGACTTGAATGCAGGCTCGTCTTGAATCTCCCAAGACGAAAGGATGTCTGAATCCCCTGTGGAGACCACAGAGAAAGACCTAGTTCCTTGGTCTAGTTCTGTGAAAAATACCGTTGGTAGCTTGATAGGGATTGCATTGAATCTATAGATTGCTTTGGGTAGAATAGCCATTTTGACAATATTGATTCTTCCAATCCATGAACACGGTACGTTTCTCCATCTGTTTGTGTCCTCTTTGATTTCTTTCATCAGTGTTTTATAGTTTTCTATGTATAGGTCTTTTGTTTCTTTAGGTAGATATACTCCTAAGTATTTTATTCTTTTTGTTGCAATGGTGAATGGTATTGTTTCCTTAATTTCTCTTTCTGTTTTTTCATTGTTAGTATATAGGAATGCAAGGGATTTCTGTGTGTTAATTTTATATCCTGCAACTTTACTATATTCATTGATTAGTTCTAGTAATTTTCTGGTAGAGTCTTTAGGGTTTTCTATATAGAGGATCATGTCATCACAGAACTAGACCAAAGAATTTCACAATTTGTATGGAAATACAAAAAACCTCGAATAGCCAAAGTAATCTTGAAAAAGAAGAATGGAACTGGAGGAATCAACCTGCCTGACTTCAGACTCTACTACAAAGCCACAGTCATCAAGACAGTGTGGTACTGGCACAAAGACAGAAATATAGACCAATGGAACAGAATAGAAAGCCCAGAGATAAATCCACGAACCTATGGACACCTTATCTTTGACAAAGGAGGCAAGGATATACAATGGAAAAAAGACAACCTCTTTAACAAGTGGTGCTGGGAAAACTGGTCAACCACTTGCAAAAGAATGAAACTAGAACACTTTCTAACACCATACACAAAAATAAACTCAAAATGGATTAAAGATCTAAATGTAAGACCAGAAACTATAAAACTCCTAGAGGAGAACATAGGCAAAACACTCTCCGACATAAATCACAGCAAGATCCTCTATGACCCACCTCCCAGAATATTGGAAATAAAAGCAAAACTAAACAAATGGGATCTAATGAAACTTAAAAGCTTTTGCACTACAAAAGAAACTATAAGTAAGGTGAAAAGACAGCCGTCAGATTGGGAGAAAATAATAGCAAATGAAGAAACAGACAAAGGATTAATCTCAAAAATATACAAGCAACTCCTGCAGCTCAATTCCAGAAAAATAAATGACCCAATCCAAAAATGGGCCAGAGAACTAAACAGACATTTCTCCAAAGAAGACATACAGATGGCTAACAAACACATGAAAAGGTGCTCAACATCACTCATTATTAGAGAAATGCAAATCAAAACCACAATGAGGTACCATTACACACCAGTCAGGATGGCTGCTATCCAAAAGTCTACAAGCAATAAATGCTGGAGAGGCTGTGGAGAAAAGGGAACCCTCTTACACTGTTGGTGGGAATGCAAACTAGTACAGCCACTATGGAAAACAGTGTGGAGATTCCTTAAAAAACTGGAAATAGAACTGCCATATTACCCAGCAATACCACTTCTGGGCATACACACTGAGGAAACCAGATCTGAAAGAGACACATGCACCCCAATGTTCATCGCAGCACTGTTTATAATAGCCAGGACATGGAAGCAACCTAGATGCCCATCAGCAGATGAATGGATAAGGAAGCTGTGGGACATATACACCATGGAATTTTACTCAGCCGTCAAGAAGAATTCATTTGAACCAGTCCTAATGAGATGGATGAAACTGGAGCCCCTTATACAGAGTGAAGTAAGCCAGAAAGATAAAGAACATTACAGCATACTAACACATATATATGGAATTTAGAAAGATGGTAACGATAACCCTATATGCAAAACAGAAAAAGAGACACAGAAATACAGAACAGACTTTTGAACTCTGTGGGAGAAGGTGAGGGTGGGATGTTTCAAAAGAACAGCATGTATACTATCTATGGTGAAACAGATCACCAGCCCAGGTGGGATGCATGAGACAAGTGCTCCGGCCTGGTGCACTGGGAAGACCCAGAGGAATCGGGTGGAGAGGGAGATGGGAGGGGGGATCGGGATGGGGAATAAGTGTAAATCTATGGCTGATTCATATCAATGTATGACAAGACCCACTGAAATGTTGTGAAGTAATTAGCCTCCAACTAATAAAAAAAATTAAAAAAAAAAAAAAGAAAAAAAAAAAAAAAAAAGAAAGACCTAGTTCCCCTCCTCATCGCCACCGGAGGCCTCACATCCTTTGAAAACTCCACAGGTACGCGGAGATCAGTGCCTCCAAAGGAGACGATGCCTGGCTCTTCGTGAAACTTGATAGGAGTCCCAGGATTCCTGTGGCACGTGGAAAGGGTCCCTTGGTCTCGCGCCTCAGCTGGAGAGGCATCCCAATTGCCCTGCCAAGCCTCGAGGAGAATCCCGAGTTGTCCTTCGCAAGTAGGCAGGAGTCCTGACGTCGCTGAACAAACACGTGTGTGGAAGGGCCATCCCCGTCGTAACTCGAGAATATACCCCAGGTTCCCGCCGCAACTCGAGAAAAACCATGAGACTTCCCCCTCATCGCGAGATGAGGCCTGATTCCCCTGCACTGCGTGCAGAGCAATTCCGTGTTGCACATCACACAGGAAAGGAGCCTTGATTTCCTTGATGGCACTCCAGAGAAACCCCAAGAACACTGTTTCAAGGCTAGAGGGATCCTGAGGTCACTGTAGCAACACGAAAGGGCTCCGTGGACAAAGAATCAACTCGAGATGAGAGGTTAGTACCTGACTTCGACTCCAGAGGAATAGCATCTTACTGCAAGCACCTCAAGAGGAGGCTTCTTTCAGCTCTAGGTATGTGAGAGGGACACTGAGTTTGCGGCCTCAAGTGGAATGGACACCCCGATGCCCTGACTCGAAATAAGGCCGGATATCCCTGCAGTGACTTGAACGCAGGCTCATCTTGAATCTCCCAAGACGAAAGGATTTCTGAATCCCCTGTGGAGACCACAGAGAAAGACCTAGTTCCCCACCTCATCGCGACCGGAGGCCTGACATCCTTTGAAAACCCCAGAGGTACACGGAGATCAGTGCCTCCAAGGGAGACGATGTCTGACTCCTCGTGAACCTTGATAGGAGTCCCAGGATTCCTGTGGCACGTGGAAAGGGACCCTTGGTCTCCCGCCTCAGCTGGAGAGGCGTTCCAATTGCCCTGCCAAGCCTTGAGGAAAATCCCGAGTTGTCCCTCGCAACTAGGCAGGAGTCCTGCCATCGCTGAACAAACACGTGTGTGGAAAGGCCATCCCCGACATAACTCGAGAATATACACCAGGTTCCCGCCGCAACTCGAGAAAAACCATGAGCCTTACCCCTCGCCGCGAGATGAGGCCCGATTCCCCTGCACTGCGTGCAGAGCAATTCCGTGTTGCACATCACACATGAAAGGAGCCTTGATTTCCTTGATGGCACTCCAGAGAAACCCCAAGAACCCTGTTTCAAGGCTAGAGGGATCCTGAGGTCATTGTAGCAACACGAAAGAGCTCCGTGGACCAAGAATCACCTCGAGATGAGAGGTTAGTCCCTAGCTTCGCCTCCAGAGGAATACCACCTTACCACAAGCACCTCAAGAGGAGTCTTCTCTCAGCTCTAGGTATGTGAGAGGGACCCTGAGTTTGTGGCCTCAAGTGGAATGGACTCCGCGATGCCCTGACTCGAAATAAGGCCGGATATCCCTGCAGTGACTTGAATGCAGGCTCGTCTTGCATCTCCCAAGACGAAAGAATGTCTGAATCCCCTGTGGAGACCACAGAGAAAGACCTAGTTCCTTGGTCTAGTTCTGTGAAAAATACCGTTGGTAGCTTGATAGGGATTGCATTGAATCTATAGATTGCTTTGGGTAGAATAGCCATTTTGACAATATTGATTCTTCCAATCCATGAACACGGTATGTTTCTCCATCTGTTTGTGTCCTCTTTGATTTCTTTCATCAGTGTTTTATAGTTTTCTATGTATAGGTCTTTTGTTTCTTTAGGTAGATATACTCCTAAGTATTTTATTCTTTTTGTTGCAATGGTGAATGGTATTGTTTCCTTAATTTCTCTTTCTGTTTTTTCATTGTTAGTATATAGGAATGCAAGGGATTTCTGTGTGTTAATTTTATATCCTGCAACTTTACTATATTCATTGATTAGTTCTAGTAATTTTCTGGTAGAGTCTTTAGGGTTTTCTATATAGAGGATCATGTCATCACAGAACTAGACCAAAGAATTTCACAATTTGTATGGAAATACAAAAAACCTCGAATAGCCAAAGTAATCTTGAAAAAGAAGAATGGAACTGGAGGAATCAACCTGCCTGACTTCAGACTCTACTACAAAGCCACAGTCATCAAGACAGTGTGGTACTGGCACAAAGACAGAAATATAGACCAATGGAACAGAATAGAAAGCCCAGAGATAAATCCACGAACCTATGGACACCTTATCTTTGACAAAGGAGGCAAGGATATACAATGGAAAAAAGACAACCTCTTTAACAAGTGGTGCTGGGAAAACTGGTCAACCACTTGCAAAAGAATGAAACTAGAACACTTTCTAACACCATACACAAAAATAAACTCAAAATGGATTAAAGATCTAAATGTAAGACCAGAAACTATAAAACTCCTAGAGGAGAACATAGGCAAAACACTCTCCGACATAAATCACAGCAAGATCCTCTATGACCCACCTCCCAGAATATTGGAAATAAAAGCAAAACTAAACAAATGGGATCTAATGAAACTTAAAAGCTTTTGCACTACAAAAGAAACTATAAGTAAGGTGAAAAGACAGCCGTCAGATTGGGAGCAAATAATAGCAAATGAAGAAACAGACAAAGGATTAATCTCAAAAATATACAAGCAACTCCTGCAGCTCAATTCCAGAAAAATAAATGACCCAATCCAAAAATGGGCCAGAGAACTAAACAGACATTTCTCCAAAGAAGACATACAGATGGCTAACAAACACATGAAAAGGTGCTCAACATCACTCATTATTAGAGAAATGCAAATCAAAACCACAATGAGGTACCATTACACACCAGTCAGGATGGCTGCTATCCAAAAGTCTACAAGCAATAAATGCTGGAGAGGCTGTGGAGAAAAGGGAACCCTCTTACACTGTTGGTGGGAATGCAAACTAGTACAGCCACTATGGAAAACAGTGTGGAGATTCCTTAAAAAACTGGAAATAGAACTGCCATATGACCCAGCAATACCACTTCTGGGCATACACACTGAGGAAACCAGATCTGAAAGAGACACATGCACCCCAATGTTCATCGCAGCACTGTTTATAATAGCCAGGACATGGAAGCAACCTAGATGCCCATCAGCAGATGAATGGATAAGGAAGCTGTGGGACATATACACCATGGAATTTTACTCAGCCGTCAAAAAGAATTCATTTGAACCAGTCCTAATGAGATGGATGAAACTGGAGCCCCTTATACAGAGTGAAGTAAGCCAGAAAGATAAAGAACATTACAGCATACTAACACATATATATGGATTTTAGAAAGATGGTAACGATAACCCTATATGCAAAACAGAAAAAGAGACACAGAAATACAGAACAGACTTTTGAACTCTGTGGGAGAAGGTGAGGGTGGGATGTTTCAAAAGAACAGCATGTATACTATCTATGGTGAAACAGATCACCAGCCCAGGTGGGATGCATGAGACAAGTGCTCCGGCCTGGTGCACTGGGAAGACCCAGAGGAATCGGGTGGAGAGGGAGATGGGAGGGGGGATCGGGATGGGGAATAAGTGTAAATCTATGGCTGATTCATATCAATGTATGACAAGACCCACTGAAATGTTGTGAAGTAATTAGCCTCCAACTAATAAAAAAAATTAAAAAAAAAAAAAAAGAAAAAAAAAAAAAAGAAAGAAAGACCTAGTTCCCCTCCTCATCGCCACCGGAGGCCTCAGATCCTTTGAAAACTCCAGAGGTACGCGGAGATCAGTGCCTCCAAAGGAGACGATGCCTGGCTATTCGTGAAACTTGATAGGAGTCCCAGGATTCCTGTGGCACGTGGAAAGGGACCCTTGGTCTCGCGCCTCAGCTGGAGAGGCGTCCCAATTGCCCTGCCAAGCCTCGAGGAGAATCCCGAGTTGTCCTTCGCAAGTAGGCAGGAGTCCTGACGTCGCTGAACAAACACGTGTGTGGAAGGGCCATCCCCGTCGTAACTCGAGAATATACCCCAGGTTCCCGCCGCAACTCGAGAAAAACCATGAGACTTCCCCCTCGTCGCGAGAAGAGGCCTGACTCCACTGCACTGCGTGCAGAGCAATTTCGTGTTGCACATCACACAGGAAAGGAGCCTTGATTTCCTTGATGGCACTCCAGAGAAACCCCAAGAACACTGTTTCAAGGCTAGAGGGATCCTGAGGTCACTGTAGCAACACGAAAGGGCTCCGTGGACCAAGAATCAACTCGAGATGAGAGGTTAGTACCTGACTTCGACTCCAGAGGAATAGCACCTTACTGCAAGCACCTCAAGAGGAGGCTTCTCTCAGCTCTAGGTATGTGAGAGGGACCCTGAGTTTGCGGCTTCAAGTGGAATGGACACCGAGATGCCCTGACTCGAAATAAGGCCGGATATCCCTGCAGTGACTTGAATGCAGGCTCGTCTTGAATCTCCCAAGACGAAAGGATGTCTGAATCCCCTGTGGAGACCACAGAGAAAGACCTAGTTCCCCACCTCATCGCGACCGGAGGCCTCACATCCTTTGAAAACTCCAGAGGTACGCGGAGATCAGTGCCTCCAAGGGAGACGATGCCTGACTCCTCGTGAACCTTGATAGGAGTCCCAGGATTCCTGTGGCACGTGGAAAGGGACCCTTTGTCTCCCTCATCAGCTGGAGAGGCGTTCCAATTGCCCTGCCAAGCCTTGAGGAAAATCCCGAGTTGTCCCTCGCAACTAGGCAGGAGTCCTGCCGTCGCTGAACAAACACGTGTGTGGAAGGGCCATACCCGACGTAACTCGAGAATATACCCCAGGTTCCCGCCGCAACTCGAGAAAAACCATGAGCCTTCCCCCTCGCCGCGAGATGAGGCCCGATTCCCCTGCACTGCGTGCAGAGCAATGCCGTGTTGCACATCACACATGAAAGGAGCCTTGATTTCCTTGATGGCACTCCAGAAAAACCCCAAGAACCCTGTTTCAAGGCTAGAGGGATCCTGAGGTCATTGTAGCAACACGAAAGAGCTCCGTGGACCAAGAATCACCTCGAGATGAGAGGTTAGTCCCTAGCTTCGCCTCCAGAGGAATACCACCTTACCACAAGCACCTCAAGAGGAGTCTTCTCTCAGCTCTAGGTATGTGAGAGGGACCCTGAGTTTGCGGCCTCAAGTGGAATGGACTCCGCGATGCCCTGACTCGAAATAAGGCCGGATATCCCTGCAGTGACTTGAATGCAGGCTCGTCTTGAATCTCCCAAGACGAAAGGATGTCTGAATCCCCTGTGGAGACCACAGAGAAAGACCTAGTTCCTTGGTCTAGTTCTGTGAAAAATACCGTTGGTAGCTTGATAGGGATTGCATTGAATCTATAGATTGCTTTGGGTAGAATAGCCATTTTGACAATATTGATTCTTCCAATCCATGAACACGGTACGTTTCTCCATCTGTTTGTGTCCTCTTTGATTTCTTTCATCAGTGTTTTATAGTTTTCTATGTATAGGTCTTTTGTTTCTTTAGGTAGATATACTCCTAAGTATTTTATTCTTTTTGTTGCAATGGTGAATGGTATTGTTTCCTTAATTTCT
Source organism: Cervus elaphus (assembly GCF_910594005.1). Lineage (NCBI taxonomy): Eukaryota > Metazoa > Chordata > Mammalia > Artiodactyla > Cervidae > Cervus > Cervus elaphus. The sequence continues at coordinate 1,844,598 of NW_025316786.1, forward strand.
CTTTCTGTTTTTTCATCGTTAGTATATAGGAATGCAAGGGATTTCTGTGTGTTAATTTTATATCCTGCAACTTTACTATATTCATTGATTAGTTCTAGTAATTTTCTGGTAGAGTCTTTAGGGTTTTCTATATAGAGGATCATGTCATCACAGAACTAGACCAAAGAATTTCACAATTTGTATGGAAATACAAAAAACCTCGAATAGCCAAAGTAATCTTGAAAAAGAAGAATGGAACTGGAGGAATCAACCTGCCTGACTTCAGACTCTACTACAAAGCCACAGTCATCAAGACAGTGTGGTACTGGCACAAAGACAGAAATATAGACCAATGGAACAGAATAGAAAGCCCAGAGATAAATCCACGAACCTATGGACACCTTATCTTTGACAAAGGAGGCAAGGATATACAATGGAAAAAAGACAACCTCTTTAACAAGTGGTGCTGGGAAAACTGGTCAACCACTTGCAAAAGAATGAAACTAGAACACTTTCTAACACCATACACAAAAATAAACTCAAAATGGATTAAAGATCTAAATGTAAGACCAGAAACTATAAAACTCCTAGAGGAGAACATAGGCAAAACACTCTCCGACATAAATCACAGCAAGATCCTCTATGACCCACCTCCCAGAATATTGGAAATAAAAGCAAAACTAAACAAATGGGATCTAATGAAACTTAAAAGCTTTTGCACTACAAAAGAAACTATAAGTAAGGTGAAAAGACAGCCGTCAGATTGGGAGAAAATAATAGCAAATGAAGAAACAGACAAAGGATTAATCTCAAAAATATACAAGCAACTCCTGCAGCTCAATTCCAGAAAAATAAATGACCCAATCCAAAAATGGGCCAGAGAACTAAACAGACATTTCTCCAAAGAAGACATACAGATGGCTAACAAACACATGAAAAGGTGCTCAACATCACTCATTATTAGAGAAATGCAAATCAAAACCACAATGAGGTACCATTACACACCAGTCAGGATGGCTGCTATCCAAAAGTCTACAAGCAATAAATGCTGGAGAGGCTGTGGAGAAAAGGGAACCCTCTTACACTGTTGGTGGGAATGCAAACTAGTACAGCCACTATGGAAAACAGTGTGGAGATTCCTTAAAAAACTGGAAATAGAACTGCCATATTACCCAGCAATACCACTTCTGGGCATACACACTGAGGAAACCAGATCTGAAAGAGACACATGCACCCCAATGTTCATCGCAGCACTGTTTATAATAGCCAGGACATGGAAGCAACCTAGATGCCCATCAGCAGATGAATGGATAAGGAAGCTGTGGGACATATACACCATGGAATTTTACTCAGCCGTCAAGAAGAATTCATTTGAACCAGTCCTAATGAGATGGATGAAACTGGAGCCCCTTATACAGAGTGAAGTAAGCCAGAAAGATAAAGAACATTACAGCATACTAACACATATATATGGAATTTAGAAAGATGGTAACGATAACCCTATATGCAAAACAGAAAAAGAGACACAGAAATACAGAACAGACTTTTGAACTCTGTGGGAGAAGGTGAGGGTGGGATGTTTCAAAAGAACAGCATGTATACTATCTATGGTGAAACAGATCACCAGCCCAGGTGGGATGCATGAGACAAGTGCTCCGGCCTGGTGCACTGGGAAGACCCAGAGGAATCGGGTGGAGAGGGAGATGGGAGGGGGGATCGGGATGGGGAATAAGTGTAAATCTATGGCTGATTCATATCAATGTATGACAAGACCCACTGAAATGTTGTGAAGTAATTAGCCTCCAACTAATAAAAAAAATTAAAAAAAAAAAAAAGAAAAAAAAAAAAAAAAAAAGAAAGACCTAGTTCCCCTCCTCATCGCCACCGGAGGCCTCACATCCTTTGAAAACTCCACAGGTACGCGGAGATCAGTGCCTCCAAAGGAGACGATGCCTGGCTCTTCGTGAAACTTGATAGGAGTCCCAGGATTCCTGTGGCACGTGGAAAGGGTCCCTTGGTCTCGCGCCTCAGCTGGAGAGGCATCCCAATTGCCCTGCCAAGCCTCGAGGAGAATCCCGAGTTGTCCTTCGCAAGTAGGCAGGAGTCCTGACGTCGCTGAACAAACACGTGTGTGGAAGGGCCATCCCCGTCGTAACTCGAGAATATACCCCAGGTTCCCGCCGCAACTCGAGAAAAACCATGAGACTTCCCCCTCATCGCGAGATGAGGCCTGATTCCCCTGCACTGCGTGCAGAGCAATTCCGTGTTGCACATCACACAGGAAAGGAGCCTTGATTTCCTTGATGGCACTCCAGAGAAACCCCAAGAACACTGTTTCAAGGCTAGAGGGATCCTGAGGTCACTGTAGCAACACGAAAGGGCTCCGTGGACAAAGAATCAACTCGAGATGAGAGGTTAGTACCTGACTTCGACTCCAGAGGAATAGCATCTTACTGCAAGCACCTCAAGAGGAGGCTTCTTTCAGCTCTAGGTATGTGAGAGGGACACTGAGTTTGCGGCCTCAAGTGGAATGGACACCCCGATGCCCTGACTCGAAATAAGGCCGGATATCCCTGCAGTGACTTGAACGCAGGCTCATCTTGAATCTCCCAAGACGAAAGGATTTCTGAATCCCCTGTGGAGACCACAGAGAAAGACCTAGTTCCCCACCTCATCGCGACCGGAGGCCTGACATCCTTTGAAAACCCCAGAGGTACACGGAGATCAGTGCCTCCAAGGGAGACGATGTCTGACTCCTCGTGAACCTTGATAGGAGTCCCAGGATTCCTGTGGCACGTGGAAAGGGACCCTTGGTCTCCCGCCTCAGCTGGAGAGGCGTTCCAATTGCCCTGCCAAGCCTTGAGGAAAATCCCGAGTTGTCCCTCGCAACTAGGCAGGAGTCCTGCCATCGCTGAACAAACACGTGTGTGGAAAGGCCATCCCCGACATAACTCGAGAATATACACCAGGTTCCCGCCGCAACTCGAGAAAAACCATGAGCCTTACCCCTCGCCGCGAGATGAGGCCCGATTCCCCTGCACTGCGTGCAGAGCAATTCCGTGTTGCACATCACACATGAAAGGAGCCTTGATTTCCTTGATGGCACTCCAGAGAAACACCAAGAACACTGTTTCAAGGCTAGAGGGATCCTGAGGTCATTGTAGCAACACGAAAGAGCTCCGTGGACCAAGAATCACCTCGAGATGAGAGGTTAGTCCCTAGCTTCGCCTCCAGAGGAATACCACCTTACCACAAGCACCTCAAGAGGAGTCTTCTCTCAGCTCTAGGTATGTGAGAGGGACCCTGAGTTTGTGGCCTCAAGTGGAATGGACTCCGCGATGCCCTGACTCGAAATAAGGCCGGATATCCCTGCAGTGACTTGAATGCAGGCTCGTCTTGCATCTCCCAAGACGAAAGAATGTCTGAATCCCCTGTGGAGACCACAGAGAAAGACCTAGTTCCTTGGTCTAGTTCTGTGAAAAATACCGTTGGTAGCTTGATAGGGATTGCATTGAATCTATAGATTGCTTTGGGTAGAATAGCCATTTTGACAATATTGATTCTTCCAATCCATGAACACGGTATGTTTCTCCATCTGTTTGTGTCCTCTTTGATTTCTTTCATCAGTGTTTTATAGTTTTCTATGTATAGGTCTTTTGTTTCTTTAGGTAGATATACTCCTAAGTATTTTATTCTTTTTGTTGCAATGGTGAATGGTATTGTTTCCTTAATTTCTCTTTCTGTTTTTTCATTGTTAGTATATAGGAATGCAAGGGATTTCTGTGTGTTAATTTTATATCCTGCAACTTTACTATATTCATTGATTAGTTCTAGTAATTTTCTGGTAGAGTCTTTAGGGTTTTCTATATAGAGGATCATGTCATCACAGAACTAGACCAAAGAATTTCACAATTTGTATGGAAATACAAAAAACCTCGAATAGCCAAAGTAATCTTGAAAAAGAAGAATGGAACTGGAGGAATCAACCTGCCTGACTTCAGACTCTACTACAAAGCCACAGTCATCAAGACAGTGTGGTACTGGCACAAAGACAGAAATATAGACCAATGGAACAGAATAGAAAGCCCAGAGATAAATCCACGAACCTATGGACACCTTATCTTTGACAAAGGAGGCAAGGATATACAATGGAAAAAAGACAACCTCTTTAACAAGTGGTGCTGGGAAAACTGGTCAACCACTTGCAAAAGAATGAAACTAGAACACTTTCTAACACCATACACAAAAATAAACTCAAAATGGATTAAAGATCTAAATGTAAGACCAGAAACTATAAAACTCCTAGAGGAGAACATAGGCAAAACACTCTCCGACATAAATCACAGCAAGATCCTCTATGACCCACCTCCCAGAATATTGGAAATAAAAGCAAAACTAAACAAATGGGATCTAATGAAACTTAAAAGCTTTTGCACTACAAAAGAAACTATAAGTAAGGTGAAAAGACAGCCGTCAGATTGGGAGAAAATAATAGCAAATGAAGAAACAGACAAAGGATTAATCTCAAAAATATACAAGCAACTCCTGCAGCTCAATTCCAGAAAAATAAATGACCCAATCCAAAAATGGGCCAGAGAACTAAACAGACATTTCTCCAAAGAAGACATACAGATGGCTAACAAACACATGAAAAGGTGCTCAACATCACTCATTATTAGAGAAATGCAAATCAAAACCACAATGAGGTACCATTACACACCAGTCAGGATGGCTGCTATCCAAAAGTCTACAAGCAATAAATGCTGGAGAGGCTGTGGAGAAAAGGGAACCCTCTTACACTGTTGGTGGGAATGCAAACTAGTACAGCCACTATGGAAAACAGTGTGGAGATTCCTTAAAAAACTGGAAATAGAACTGCCATATGACCCAGCAATACCACTTCTGGGCATACACACTGAGGAAACCAGATCTGAAAGAGACACATGCACCCCAATGTTCATCGCAGCACTGTTTATAATAGCCAGGACATGGAAGCAACCTAGATGCCCATCAGCAGATGAATGGATAAGGAAGCTGTGGGACATATACACCATGGAATTTTACTCAGCCGTCAAAAAGAATTCATTTGAACCAGTCCTAATGAGATGGATGAAACTGGAGCCCCTTATACAGAGTGAAGTAAGCCAGAAAGATAAAGAACATTACAGCATACTAACACATATATATGGATTTTAGAAAGATGGTAACGATAACCCTATATGCAAAACAGAAAAAGAGACACAGAAATACAGAACAGACTTTTGAACTCTGTGGGAGAAGGTGAGGGTGGGATGTTTCAAAAGAACAGCATGTATACTATCTATGGTGAAACAGATCAACAGCCCAGGTGGGATGCATGAGACAAGTGCTCCGGCCTGGTGCACTGGGAAGACCCAGAGGAATCGGGTGGAGAGGGAGATGGGAGGGGGGATCGGGATGGGGAATAAGTGTAAATGTATGGCTGATTCATATCAATGTATGACAAGACCCACTGAAATGTTGTGAAGTAATTAGCCTCCAACTAATAAAAAAAAATTAAAAAAAAAAAAAAGAAAAAAAAAAAAAAAGAAATACCTAGTTCCCCTCCTCATCGCGACCGGAGGCCTCACATCCTTTGAAAACTCCAGAGGTACGCGGAGATCAGTGCCTCCAAAGGAGACGATGCCTGACTCCTCGTGAAACTTGATAGGAGTCCCAGGATTCCTGTGGCACGGGGAAAGGGACCCTTGGTCTCGCGCCTCAGCTGGAGAGGCGTCCCAATTGCCCTGCCAAGCCTCGAGGAGAATCCCGAGTTGTCCTTCGCAAGTAGGCAGGAGTCCTGACGTCGCTGAACAAACACGTGTGTGGAAGGGCCATCCCCGTCGTAACTCGAGAATATACCCCAGGTTCCCGCCGCAACTCGAGAAAAACCATGAGACTTCCCCCTCATCGCGAGATGAGGCCTGATTCCCCTGCACTGCGTGCAGAGCAATTCCGTGTTGCACATCACACAGGAAAGGAGCCTTGATTTCCTTGATGGCACTCCAGAGAAACCCCAAGAACACTGTTTCAAGGCTAGAGGGATCCTGAGGTCACTGTAGCAACACGAAAGGGCTCCGTGGACAAAGAATCAACTCGAGATGAGAGGTTAGTACCTGACTTCGACTCCAGAGGAATAGCATCTTACTGCAAGCACCTCAAGAGGAGGCTTCTTTCAGCTCTAGGTATGTGAGAGGGACACTGAGTTTGCGGCCTCAAGTGGAATGGACACCCCGATGCCCTGACTCGAAATAAGGCCGGATATCCCTGCAGTGACTTGAACGCAGGCTCATCTTGAATCTCCCAAGACGAAAGGATTTCTGAATCCCCTGTGGAGACCACAGAGAAAGACCTAGTTCCCCACCTCATCGCGACCGGAGGCCTGACATCCTTTGAAAACCCCAGAGGTACACGGAGATCAGTGCCTCCAAGGGAGACGATGTCTGACTCCTCGTGAACCTTGATAGGAGTCCCAGGATTCCTGTGGCACGTGGAAAGGGACCCTTGGTCTCCCGCCTCAGCTGGAGAGGCGTTCCAATTGCCCTGCCAAGCCTTGAGGAAAATCCCGAGTTGTCCCTCGCAACTAGGCAGGAGTCCTGCCATCGCTGAACAAACACGTGTGTGGAAAGGCCATCCCCGACATAACTCGAGAATATACACCAGGTTCCCGCCGCAACTCGAGAAAAACCATGAGCCTTACCCCTCGCCGCGAGATGAGGCCCGATTCCCCTGCACTGCGTGCAGAGCAATTCCGTGTTGCACATCACACATGAAAGGAGCCTTGATTTCCTTGATGGCACTCCAGAGAAACCCCAAGAACCCTGTTTCAAGGCTAGAGGGATCCTGAGGTCATTGTAGCAACACGAAAGAGCTCCGTGGACCAAGAATCACCTCGAGATGAGAGGTTAGTCCCTAGCTTCGCCTCCAGAGGAATACCACCTTACCACAAGCACCTCAAGAGGAGTCTTCTCTCAGCTCTAGGTATGTGAGAGGGACCCTGAGTTTGTGGCCTCAAGTGGAATGGACTCCGCGATGCCCTGACTCGAAATAAGGCCGGATATCCCTGCAGTGACTTGAATGCAGGCTCGTCTTGCATCTCCCAAGACGAAAGAATGTCTGAATCCCCTGTGGAGACCACAGAGAAAGACCTAGTTCCTTGGTCTAGTTCTGTGAAAAATACCGTTGGTAGCTTGATAGGGATTGCATTGAATCTATAGATTGCTTTGGGTAGAATAGCCATTTTGACAATATTGATTCTTCCAATCCATGAACACGGTATGTTTCTCCATCTGTTTGTGTCCTCTTTGATTTCTTTCATCAGTGTTTTATAGTTTTCTATGTATAGGTCTTTTGTTTCTTTAGGTAGATATACTCCTAAGTATTTTATTCTTTTTGTTGCAATGGTGAATGGTATTGTTTCCTTAATTTCTCTTTCTGTTTTTTCATTGTTAGTATATAGGAATGCAAGGGATTTCTGTGTGTTAATTTTATATCCTGCAACTTTACTATATTCATTGATTAGTTCTAGTAATTTTCTGGTAGAGTCTTTAGGGTTTTCTATATAGAGGATCATGTCATCACAGAACTAGACCAAAGAATTTCACAATTTGTATGGAAATACAAAAAACCTCGAATAGCCAAAGTAATCTTGAAAAAGAAGAATGGAACTGGAGGAATCAACCTGCCTGACTTCAGACTCTACTACAAAGCCACAGTCATCAAGACAGTGTGGTACTGGCACAAAGACAGAAATATAGACCAATGGAACAGAATAGAAAGCCCAGAGATAAATCCACGAACCTATGGACACCTTATCTTTGACAAAGGAGGCAAGGATATACAATGGAAAAAAGACAACCTCTTTAACAAGTGGTGCTGGGAAAACTGGTCAACCACTTGCAAAAGAATGAAACTAGAACACTTTCTAACACCATACACAAAAATAAACTCAAAATGGATTAAAGATCTAAATGTAAGACCAGAAACTATAAAACTCCTAGAGGAGAACATAGGCAAAACACTCTCCGACATAAATCACAGCAAGATCCTCTATGACCCACCTCCCAGAATATTGGAAATAAAAGCAAAACTAAACAAATGGGATCTAATGAAACTTAAAAGCTTTTGCACTACAAAAGAAACTATAAGTAAGGTGAAAAGACAGCCGTCAGATTGGGAGAAAATAATAGCAAATGAAGAAACAGACAAAGGATTAATCTCAAAAATATACAAGCAACTCCTGCAGCTCAATTCCAGAAAAATAAATGACCCAATCCAAAAATGGGCCAGAGAACTAAACAGACATTTCTCCAAAGAAGACATACAGATGGCTAACAAACACATGAAAAGGTGCTCAACATCACTCATTATTAGAGAAATGCAAATCAAAACCACAATGAGGTACCATTACACACCAGTCAGGATGGCTGCTATCCAAAAGTCTACAAGCAATAAATGCTGGAGAGGCTGTGGAGAAAAGGGAACCCTCTTACACTGTTGGTGGGAATGCAAACTAGTACAGCCACTATGGAAAACAGTGTGGAGATTCCTTAAAAAACTGGAAATAGAACTGCCATATTACCCAGCAATACCACTTCTGGGCATACACACTGAGGAAACCAGATCTGAAAGAGACACATGCACCCCAATGTTCATCGCAGCACTGTTTATAATAGCCAGGACATGGAAGCAACCTAGATGCCCATCAGCAGATGAATGGATAAGGAAGCTGTGGGACATATACACCATGGAATTTTACTCAGCCGTCAAAAAGAATTCATTTGAACCAGTCCTAATGAGATGGATGAAACTGGAGCCCCTTATACAGAGTGAAGTAAGCCAGAAAGATAAAGAACATTACAGCATACTAACACATATATATGGAATTTAGAAAGATGGTAACGAGAACCCTATATGCAAAACAGAAAAAGAGACACAGAAATACAGAACAGACTTTTGAACTCTGTGGGAGAAGGTGAGGGTGGGATGTTTCAAAAGAACAGCATGTATACTATCTATGGTGAAACAGATCACCAGCCCAGGTGGGATGCATGAGACAAGTGCTCCGGCCTGGTGCACTGGGAAGACCCAGAGGAATCGGGTGGAGAGGGAGATGGGAGGGGGGATCGGGATGGGGAATAAGTGTAAATCTATGGCTGATTCATATCAATGTATGACAAGACCCACTGAAATGTTGTGAAGTAATTAGCCTCCAACTAATAAAAAAAAATAAAAAAAAAAAAAAAGAAAAAAAAAAAAAAGAAATACCTAGTTCCCCTCCTCATCGCGACCGGAGGCCTCACATCCTTTGAAAACTCCAGAGGTACGCGGAGATCAGTGCCTCCAAAGGAGACGATGCCTGACTCCTCGTGAAACTTGATAGGAGTCCCAGGATTCCTGTGGCACGGGGAAAGGGACCCTTGGTCTCGCGCCTCAGCTGGAGAGGCGTCCCAATTGCCCTGCCAAGCCTCGAGGAGAATCCCGAGTTGTCCTTCGCAAGTAGGCAGGAGTCCTGACGTTGCTGAGGAAACACGTGTGTGGAATGGCCCTCCCCGTGGTAACTCGAGAATATACCCCAGGTTCCCGCCGCAACTCGAGAAAAACCATGAGACTTCTCCCACGCCGCGAGATGAGGCCTGATTCCCCTGCACTGCGTGCAGAGCAATTCCGTGTTGCACATCACACATGAAAGGATCCTTGATTTCCTTCATGGCACTCCAGAGAAACCCCAAGAACACTGTTTCAAGGCTAGAGGGATCTTGAGGTCACTGTAGCAACACGAAAGAGCTCCGTGGACCAGAAATCAACTCGAGATGAGAGATTAGTCCCTGGCTTCAACTCCAGAGGAATTCCACCTTACCATAAGCACCTCAAAGGAGGCTTCTCTCAGCTCTAGGTATGTGAGAGGGACCCTGAGTTTGCGGCCTCAAGTGGAATGGACACCGAGATGCCCTGACTCGAAATAAGGCCGGATATCCCTGCAGTGAGTTGAATGCAGGCTCGTCTTGAATCTCCCAAGACGAAAGGATGTCTGAATCCCCTGTGGAGACCACAGAGAAAGACCTAGTTCCCCACCTCATCGCGACCGGAGGCCTCACATCCTTTGAAAACTCCAGAGGTTCGCGGAGATCAGTGCCTCCAAAGGAGACGATGCCTGACTCCTCGTGAAACTTGATAGGAGTCCCAGGATTTCTGTGGCACGTGGAAAGGGACCCTTGGTCTCCCGTCTCAGCTGGAGAGGCGTTCCAATTGCCCTGCCAAGCCTCGAGGAGAATCCCGAGTTGTCCCTCGCAAATAGGCAGGAGTCCTGACGTCGCTGAACAAACACGTGTGTGGAAGGGCCATCCCCGTCGTAACTCGAGAATATACCCCAGGTTCCCGCCGCAACTCGAGAAAAACCATGAGACTTCTCCCACGCCGCGAGATGAGGCCTGATTCCCCTGCACTGCGTGCAGAGCAATTCCGTGTTGCACATCACACAGGAAAGGAGCCTTGATTTCCTTGATGGCACTCCAGAGAAACCCCAAGAACACTGTTTCAAGGCTAGAGGCATACTGAGGTCACTGTAGCAACACGAAAGGGCTCCGTGGACCAAGAATCACCTCGAGATGAGAGGTTAGTACCTGGCTTCGACTCCAGAGGAATACCACCTTACCACAAGCACCTCAAGAGGAGGCTTCTCTCAGCTCTAGGTATGTGAGAGGGACCCTGAGTTTGCGGCCTCAAGTGGAATGGACTCCGCGATGCCCTGACTCGAAATAAGGCCGGATATCCCTGCAGTGACTTGAATGCAGGCTCGTCTTGCATCTCCCAAGACAAAAGAATGTCTGAATCCCCTGTGGAGACCACAGAGAAAGACCTAGTTCCTTGGTCTAGTTCTGTGAAAAATACCGTTGGTAGCTTGATAGGGATTGCATTGAATCTATAGATTGCTTTGGGTAGAATAGCCATTTTGACAATATTGATTCTTCCAATTCATGAACACGGTATGTTTCTCCATCTGTTTGTGTCCTCTTTGATTTCTTTCATCAGTGTTTTATAGTTTTCTATGTATAGGTCTTTTGTTTCTTTAGGTAGATATACTCCTAAGTATTTTATTCTTTTTGTTGCAATGGTGAATGGTATTGTTTCCTTAATTTCTCTTTCTGTTTTTTCATTGTTAGTATATAGGAATGCAAGGGATTTCTGTGTGTTAATTTTATATCCTGCAACTTTACTATATTCATTGATTAGTTCTAGTAATTTTCTGGTAGAGTCTTTAGGGTTTTCTATATAGTGGATCATGTCATCACAGAACTAGACCAAAGAATTTCACAATTTGTATGGAAATACAAAAAACCTCGAATAGCCAAAGTAATCTTGAAAAAGAAGAATGGAACTGGAGGAATCAACCTGCCTGACTTCAGACTCTACTACAAAGCCACAGTCATCAAGACAGTGTGGTACTGGCACAAAGACAGAAATATAGACCAATGGAACAGAATAGAAAGCCCAGAGATAAATCCACGAACCTATGGACACCTTATCTTTGACAAAGGAGGCAAGGATATACAATGGAAAAAAGACAACCTCTTTAACAAGTGGTGCTGGGAAAACTGGTCAACCACTTGCAAAAGAATGAAACTAGAACACTTTCTAACACCATACACAAAAATAAACTCAAAATGGATTAAAGATCTAAATGTAAGACCAGAAACTATAAAACTCCTAGAGGAGAACATAGGCAAAACACTCTCCGACATAAATCACAGCAAGATCCTCTATGACCCACCTCCCAGAATATTGGAAATAAAAGCAAAACTAAACAAATGGGATCTAATGAAACTTAAAAGCTTTTGCACTACAAAAGAAACTATAAGTAAGGTGAAAAGACAGCCGTCAGATTGGGAGAAAATAATAGCAAATGAAGAAACAGACAAAGGATTAATCTCAAAAATATACAAGCAACTCCTGCAGCTCAATTCCAGAAAAATAAATGACCCAATCCAAAAATGGGCCAGAGAACTAAACAGACATTTCTCCAAAGAAGACATACAGATGGCTAACAAACACATGAAAAGGTGCTCAACATCACTCATTATTAGAGAAATGCAAATCAAAACCACAATGAGGTACCATTACACACCAGTCAGGATGGCTGCTATCCAAAAGTCTACAAGCAATAAATGCTGGAGAGGCTGTGGAGAAAAGGGAACCCTCTTACACTGTTGGTGGGAATGCAAACTAGTACAGCCACTATGGAAAACAGTGTGGAGATTCCTTAAAAAACTGGAAATAGAACTGCCATATTACCCAGCAATACCACTTCTGGGCATACACACTGAGGAAACCAGATCTGAAAGAGACACATGCACCCCAATGTTCATCGCAGCACTGTTTATAATAGCCAGGACATGGAAGCAACCTAGATGCCCATCAGCAGATGAATGGATAAGGAAGCTGTGGTACATATACACCATGGAATTTTACTCAGCCGTCAAAAAGAATTCATTTGAACCAGTCCTAATGAGATGGATGAAACTGGAGCCCCTTATACAGAGTGAAGTAAGCCAGAAAGATAAAGAACATTACAGCATACTAACACATATATATGGAATTTAGAAAGATGGTAACAAGAACCCTATATGCAAAACAGAAAAAGAGACACAGAAATACAGAACAGACTTTTGAACTCTGTGGGAGAAGGTGAGGGTGGGATGTTTCAAAAGAACAGCATGTATACTATCTATGGTGAAACAGATCACCAGCCCAGGTGGGATGCATGAGACAAGTGCTCCGGCCTGGTGCACTGGGAAGACCCAGAGGAATCGGGTGGAGAGGGAGATGGGAGGGGGGATCGGGATGGGGAATAAGTGTAAATCTATGGCTGATTCATATCAATGTATGACAAGACCCACTGAAATGTTGTGAAGTAATTAGCCTCCAACTAATAAAAAAAATTAAAAAAAAAAAAAAAGAAATAAAAAAAAAAGAAAGACCTAGTTCCCCTCCTCATCGCCACCGGAGGCCTCAGATCCTTTGAAAACTCCAGAGGTACGCGGAGATCAGTGCCTCCAAAGGAGACGATGCCTGGCTATTCGTGAAACTTGATAGGAGTCCCAGGATTCCTGTGGCACGTGGAAAGGGACCCTTGGTCTCGCGCCTCAGCTGGAGAGGCGTCCCAATTGCCCTGCTAAGCCTCGAGGAGAATCCCGAGTTGTCCTTCGCAAGTAGGCAGGAGTCCTGACGTCGCTGAACAAACACGTGTGTGGAAGGGCCATCCCCGCCGTAACTCGAGAATATACCCCAGGTTCCCGCCGCAACTCGAGAAAAACCATGAGACTTCCCCCTCGTCGCGAGAAGAGGCCTGACTCCTCTGCACTGCGTGCAGAGCAATTTCGTGTTGCACATCACACAGGAAAGGAGACTTGATTTCCTTGATGGCACTCCAGAGAAACCCCAAGAACACTGTTTCAAGGCTAGAGGGATCCTGAGGTCACTGTATCAACACGAAAGGGCTCCGTGGACCAAGAATCAACTCGAGATGAGAGGTTAGTACCTGACTTCGACTCCAGAGGAATAGCACCTTACTGCAAGCACCTCAAGAGGAGGCTTCTCTCAGCTCTAGGTATGTGAGAGGGACCCTGAGTTTGCGGCTTCAAGTGGAATGGACACCGAGATGCCCTGACTCGAAATAAGGCCGGATATCCCTGCAGTGACTTGAATGCAGGCTCGTCTTGAATCTCCCAAGACGAAAGGATGTCTGAATCCCCTGTGGAGACCACAGAGAAAGACCTAGTTCCCCACCTCATCGCGACCGGAGGCCTCACATCCTTTGAAAACTCCAGAGGTACGCGGAGATCAGTGCCTCCAAGGGAGACGATGCCTGACTCCTCGTGAACCTTGATAGGAGTCCCAGGATTCCTGTGGCACGTGGAAAGGGACCCTTGGTCTCCCTCCTCAGCTGGAGAGGCATTCCAATTGCCCTGCCAAGCCTTGAGGAAAATCCCGAGTTGTCCCTCACAACTAGGCAGGAGTCCTGCCGTCGCTGAACAAACACGTGTGTGGAAGGGCCATACCCGACGTAACTCGAGAATATACCCCAGGTTCCCGCCGCAACTCGAGAAAAACCATGAGCCTTCCCCCTCGCCGCGAGATGAGGCCCGATTCCCCTGCACTGCGTGCAGAGCAATTCCGTGTTGCACATCACACATGAAAGGCGCCTTGATTTCCTTGATGGCACTCCAGAAAAACCCCAAGAACCCTGTTTCAAGGCTAGAGGGATCCTGAGGTCATTGTAGCAACACGAAAGAGCTCCGTGGACCAAGAATCACCTCGAGATGAGAGGTTAGTCCCTAGCTTCGCCTCCAGAGGAATACCACCTTACCACAAGCACCTCAAGAGGAGTCTTCTCTCAGCTCTAGGTATGTGAGAGGGACCCTGAGTTTGCGGCCTCAAGTGGAATGGACACCGAGATGCCCTGACTCGAAATAAGGCCGGATATCCCTGCAGTGACTTGAATGCAGGCTCGTCTTGAATCTCCCAAGATGAAAGGATGTCTGAATCCCCTGTGGAGACCACAGAGAAAGACCTAGTTCCTTGGTCTACTTCTGTGAAAAATACCGTTGGTAGCTTGATAGGGATTGCATTGAATCTATAGATTGCTTTGGGTAGAATAGCCATTTTGACAATATTGATTCTTCCAATCCATGAACACGGTACGTTTCTCCATCTGTTTGTGTCCTCTTTGATTTCTTTCATCAGTGTTTTATAGTTTTCTATGTATAGGTCTTTTGTTTCTTTAGGTAGATATACTCCTAAGTATTTTATTCTTTTTGTTGCAATGGTGAATGGTATTGTTTCCTTAATTTCTCTTTCTGTTTTTTCATTGTTAGTATATAGGAATGCAAGGGATTTCTGTGTGTTAATTTTATATCCTGCAACTTTACTATATTCATTGATTAGTTCTAGTAATTTTCTGGTAGAGTCTTTAGGGTTTTCTATATAGAGGATCATGTCATCACAGAACTAGACCAAAGAATTTCACAATTTGTATGGAAATACAAAAAACCTCGAATAGCCAAAGTAATCTTGAAAAAGAAGAATGGAACTGGAGGAATCAACCTGCCTGACTTCAGACTCTACTACAAAGCCACAGTCATCAAGACAGTGTGGTACTGGCACAAAGACAGAAATATAGACCAATGGAACAGAATAGAAAGCCCAGAGATAAATCCACGAACCTATGGACACCTTATCTTTGACAAAGGAGGCAAGGATATACAATGGAAAAAAGACAACCTCTTTAACAAGTGGTGCTGGGAAAACTGGTCAACCACTTGCAAAAGAATGAAACTAGAACACTTTCTAACACCATACACAAAAATAAACTCAAAATGGATTAAAGATCTAAATGTAAGACCAGAAACTATAAAACTCCTAGAGGAGAACATAGGCAAAACACTCTCCGACATAAATCACAGCAAGATCCTCTATGACCCACCTCCCAGAATATTGGAAATAAAAGCAAAACTAAACAAATGGGATCTAATGAAACTTAAAAGCTTTTGCACTACAAAAGAAACTATAAGTAAGGTGAAAAGACAGCCGTCAGATTGGGAGAAAATAATAGCAAATGAAGAAACAGACAAAGGATTAATCTCAAAAATATACAAGCAACTCCTGCAGCTCAATTCCAGAAAAATAAATGACCCAATCCAAAAATGGGCCAGAGAACTAAACAGACATTTCTCCAAAGAAGACATACAGATGGCTAACAAACACATGAAAAGGTGCTCAACATCACTCATTATTAGAGAAATGCAAATCAAAACCACAATGAGGTACCATTACACACCAGTCAGGATGGCTGCTATCCAAAAGTCTACAAGCAATAAATGCTGGAGAGGCTGTGGAGAAAAGGGAACCCTCTTACACTGTTGGTGGGAATGCAAACTAGTACAGCCACTATGGAAAACAGTGTGGAGATTCCTTAAAAAACTGGAAATAGAACTGCCATATGACCCAGCAATACCACTTCTGGGCATACACACTGAGGAAACCAGATCTGAAAGAGACACATGCACCCCAATGTTCATCGCAGCACTGTTTATAATAGCCAGGACATGGAAGCAACCTAGATGCCCATCAGCAGATGAATGGATAAGGAAGCTGTGGGACATATACACCATGGAATTTTACTCAGCCGTCAAAAAGAATTCATTTGAACCAGTCCTAATGAGATGGATGAAACTGGAGCCCCTTATACAGAGTGAAGTAAGCCAGAAAGATAAAGAACATTACAGCATACTAACACATATATATGGAATTTAGAAAGATGGTAACGAGAACCCTATATGCAAAACAGAAAAAGAGACACAGAAATACAGAACAGACTTTTGAACTCTGTGGGAGAAGGTGAGGGTGGGATGTTTCAAAAGAACAGCATGTATACTATCTATGGTGAAACAGATCACCAGCCCAGGTGGGATGCATGAGACAAGTGCTCCGGCCTGGTGCACTGGGAAGACCCAGAGGAATCGGGTGGAGAGGGAGATGGGAGGGGGGATCGGGATGGGGAATAAGTGTAAATCTATGGCTGATTCATATCAATGTATGACAAGACCCACTGAAATGTTGTGAAGTAATTAGCCTCCAACTAATAAAAAAAATTAAAAAAAAAAAAAAGAAAAAAAAAAAAAAAAGAAAGACCTAGTTCCCCTCCTCATCGCCACCGGAGGCCTCACATCCTTTGAAAACTCCACAGGTACGCGGAGATCAGTGCCTCCAAAGGAGACGATGCCTGGAGCCTCGTGAAACTTGATAGGAGTCCCAGGATTCCTGTGGCACGTGGAAAGGGACCCTTGGTCTCCCGCCTCAGCTGGAGGGGCGTCCCAGTTGCCCTGCCAAGCCTCGAGGAGAATCCCGAGTTGTCCTTCGCAAGTAGGCAGGAGTCCTGACGTCGCTGAACAAACACGTGTGTGGAAGGGCCATCCCCGTCGTAACTCGAGAATATACCCCAGGTTCCCGCCGCAACTCGAGAAAAACCATGAGACTTCCCCCTCGTCGCGAGAAGAGGCCTGATTCCCCTGCACTGCGTGCAGAGCAATTCCGTGTTGCACATCACACAGGAAAGGAGCCTTGATTTCCTTCAAGGCACTCCAGAGAAACCCCAAGAACACTGTTTCAAGGCTAGAGGGATCCTGAGGTCACTGTAGCAACACGAAAGGGCTCCGTGGACCAAGAATCAACTCGAGATGAGAGGTTAGTACCTGACTTCGACTCCAGAGGAATAGCATCTTACTGCAAGCACCTCAAGAGGAGGCTTCTCTCAGCTCTAGGTATGTGAGATGGCCCCTGAGTTTGCGGCCTCAAGTGGAATGGACAACCCGATGCCCTGACTGGAAATAAGGCCGGATATCCCTGCAGTGACTTGAACGCAGGCTCGTCTTGAATCTCCCAAGACGAAAGGATGTCTGAATCCCCTGTGGAGACCACAGAGAAAGACCTAGTTCCCCACCTCATCGCGACCGGAGGCCTCACATCCTTTGAAAACTCCAGAGGTACGCGGAGATCAGTGCCTCCAAGGGAGACGATGCCTGACTCCTCGTGAACCTTGATAGGAGTCCCAGGATTCCTGTGGCACGTGGAAAGGGACACTTGGTCTCCCGCCTCAGCTGGAGAGGCGTTCCAATTGCCCTGCCAAGCCTTGAGGAAAATCCCGAGTTGTCCCTCACAACTAGGCAGGAGTCCTGCCGTCGCTGAACAAACACGTGTGTGGAAGGGCCATCCCCGACGTAACTCGAGAATATACCCCAGGTTTCCGCCGCAACTCGAGAAAAACCATGAGCCTTCCCCCTCGCCGCGAGATGAGGCCCGATTCCCCTGCACTGCGTGCAGAGCAATTCCGTGTTGCACATCACACATGAAAGGAGCCTTGATTTCCTTGATGGCACTCCAGAGAAACCCCAAGAACCCTGTTTCAAGGCTAGAGGGATCCTGAGGTCATTGTAGCAACACGAAAGAGCTCCGTGGACCAAGAATCACCTCGAGATGAGAGGTTAGTCCCTAGCTTCGCCTCCAGAGGAATACCACCTTACCACAAGCACCTCAAGAGGAGGCTTCTCTCAGCTCTAGGTATGTGAGAGGGACCCTGAGTTTGCGGCCTCAAGTGGAATGGACTCCGCGATGCCCTGACTCGAAATAAGGCCGGATATCCCTGCAGTGACTTGAATGCAGGCTCGTCTTGAATCTCCCAAGACGAAAGGATGTCTGAATCCCCTGTGGAGACCACAGAGAAAGACCTAGTTCCTTGGTCTACTTCTGTGAAAAATACCGTTGGTAGCTTGATAGGGATTGCATTGAATCTATAGATTGCTTTGGGTAGAATAGCCATTTTGACAATATTGATTCTTCCAATCCATGAACACGGTATGTTTCTCCATCTGTTTGTGTCCTCTTTGATTTCTTTCATCAGTGTTTTATAGTTTTCTATGTATAGGTCTTTTGTTTCTTTAGGTATATATACTCCTAAGTATTTTATTCTTTTTGTTGCAATGGTGAATGGTATTGTTTCCTTCATTTCTCTTTCTGTTTTTTCATCGTTAGTATATAGGAATGCAAGGGATTTCTGTGTGTTAATTTTATATCCTGCAACTTTACTATATTCATTGATTAGTTCTAGTAATTTTCTGGTAGAGTCTTTAGGGTTTTCTATATAGAGGATCATGTCATCACAGAACTAGACCAAAGAATTTCACAATTTGTATGGAAATACAAAAAACCTCGAATAGCCAAAGTAATCTTGAAAAAGAAGAATGGAACTGGAGGAATCAACCTGCCTGACTTCAGACTCTACTACAAAGCCACAGTCATCAAGACAGTGTGGTACTGGCACAAAGACAGAAATATAGACCAATGGAACAGAATAGAAAGCCCAGAGATAAATCCACGAACCTATGGACACCTTATCTTTGACAAAGGAGGCAAGGATATACAATGGAAAAAAGACAACCTCTTTAACAAGTGGTGCTGGGAAAACTGGTCAACCACTTGCAAAAGAATGAAACTAGAACACTTTCTAACACCATACACAAAAATAAACTCAAAATGGATTAAAGATCTAAATGTAAGACCAGAAACTATAAAACTCCTAGAGGAGAACATAGGCAAAACACTCTCCGACATAAATCACAGCAAGATCCTCTATGACCCACCTCCCAGAATATTGGAAATAAAAGCAAAACTAAACAAATGGGATCTAATGAAACTTAAAAGCTTTTGCACTACAAAAGAAACTATAAGTAAGGTGAAAAGACAGCCGTCAGATTGGGAGAAAATAATAGCAAATGAAGAAACAGACAAAGGATTAATCTCAAAAATATACAAGCAACTCCTGCAGCTCAATTCCAGAAAAATAAATGACCCAATCCAAAAATGGGCCAGAGAACTAAACAGACATTTCTCCAAAGAAGACATACAGATGGCTAACAAACACATGAAAAGGTGCTCAACATCACTCATTATTAGAGAAATGCAAATCAAAACCACAATGAGGTACCATTACACACCAGTCAGGATGGCTGCTATCCAAAAGTCTACAAGCAATAAATGCTGGAGAGGCTGTGGAGAAAAGGGAACCCTCTTACACTGTTGGTGGGAATGCAAACTAGTACAGCCACTATGGAAAACAGTGTGGAGATTCCTTAAAAAACTGGAAATAGAACTGCCATATGACCCAGCAATACCACTTCTGGGCATACACACTGAGGAAACCAGATCTGAAAGAGACACATGCACCCCAATGTTCATCGCAGCACTGTTTATAATAGCCAGGACATGGAAGCAACCTAGATGCCCATCAGCAGATGAATGGATAAGGAAGCTGTGGGACATATACACCATGGAATTTTACTCAGCCGTCAAAAAGAATTCATTTGAACCAGTCCTAATGAGATGGATGAAACTGGAGCCCCTTATACAGAGTGAAGTAAGCCAGAAAGATAAAGAACATTACAGCATACTAACACATATATATGGAATTTAGAAAGATGGTAACGAGAACCCTATATGCAAAACAGAAAAAGAGACACAGAAATACAGAACAGACTTTTGAACTCTGTGGGAGAAGGTGAGGGTGGGATGTTTCAAAAGAACAGCATGTATACTATCTATGGTGAAACAGATCACCAGCCCAGGTGGGATGCATGAGACAAGTGCTCCGGCCTGGTGCACTGGGAAGACCCAGAGGAATCGGGTGGAGAGGGAGATGGGAGGGGGGATCGGGATGGGGAATAAGTGTAAATCTATGGCTGATTCATATCAATGTATGACAAGACCCACTGAAATGTTGTGAAGTAATTAGCCTCCAACTAATAAAAAAAATTAAAAAAAAAAAAAAGAAAAAAAAAAAAAAAAAAGAAAGACCTAGTTCCCCTCCTCATCGCCACCGGAGGCCTCACATCCTTTGAAAACTCCACAGGTACGCGGAGATCAGTGCCTCCAAAGGAGACGATGCCTGGATCTTCGTGAAACTTGATAGGAGTCCCAGGATTCCTGTGGCACGTGGAAAGGGACCCTTGGTCTCCCGCCTCAGCTGGAGGGGCGTCCCAATTGCCCTGCCAAGCCTCGAGGAGAATCCCGAGTTGTCCTTCGCAAGTAGGGAGGAGTCCTGACGTCGCTGAACAAACACGTGTGTGGAAGGGCCATCCCCGTCGTAACTCGAGAATATACCCCAGGTTCCCGCCGCAACTCGAGAAAAACCATGAGACTTCCCCCTCGTCGCGAGAAGAGGCCTGATTCCCCTGCACTGCGTGCAGAGCAATTCCGTGTTGCACATCACACAGGAAAGGAGCCTTGATTTCCTTCAAGGCACTCCAGAGAAACCCCAAGAACACTGTTTCAAGGCTAGAGGGATCCTGAGGTCACTGTAGCAACACGAAAGGGCTCCGTGGACCAAGAATCAACTCGAGATGAGAGGTTAGTACCTGACTTCGACTCCAGAGGAATAGCATCTTACTGCAAGCACCTCAAGAGGAGGCTTCTCTCAGCTCTAGGTATGTGAGAGGGCCCCTGAGTTTGCGGCCTCAAGTGGAATGGACAACCCGATGCCCTGACTGGAAATAAGGCCGGATATCCCTGCAGTGACTTGAACGCAGGCTCGTCTTGAATCTCCCAAGACGAAAGGATGTCTGAATCCCCTGTGGAGACCACAGAGAAAGACCTAGTTCCCCACCTCATCGCGACCGGAGGCCTCACATCCTTTGAAAACTCCAGAGGTACGCGGAGATCAGTGCCTCCAAGGGAGACGATGCCTGACTCCTCGTGAACCTTGATAGGAGTCCCAGGATTCCTGTGGCACGTGGAAAGGGACACTTGGTCTCCCGCCTCAGCTGGAGAGGCGTTCCAATTGCCCTGCCAAGCCTTGAGGAAAATCCCGAGTTGTCCCTCACAACTAGGCAGGAGTCCTGCCGTCGCTGAACAAACACGTGTGTGGAAGGGCCATCCCCGACGTAACTCGAGAATATACCCCAGGTTTCCGCCGCAACTCGAGAAAAACCATGAGCCTTCCCCCTCGCCGCGAGATGAGGCCCGATTCCCCTGCACTGCGTGCAGAGCAATTCCGTGTTGCACATCACACATGAAAGGAGCCTTGATTTCCTTGATGGCACTCCAGAGAAACCCCAAGAACCCTGTTTCAAGGCTAGAGGGATCCTGAGGTCATTGTAGCAACACGAAAGAGCTCCGTGGACCAAGAATCACCTCGAGATGAGAGGTTAGTCCCTAGCTTCGCCTCCAGAGGAATACCACCTTACCACAAGCACCTCAAGAGGAGGCTTCTCTCAGCTCTAGGTATGTGAGAGGGACCCTGAGTTTGCGGCCTCAAGTGGAATGGACTCCGCGATGCCCTGACTCGAAATAAGGCCGGATATCCCTGCAGTGACTTGAATGCAGGCTCGTCTTGAATCTCCCAAGACGAAAGGATGTCTGAATCCCCTGTGGAGACCACAGAGAAAGACCTAGTTCCTTGGTCTACTTCTGTGAAAAATACCGTTGGTAGCTTGATAGGGATTGCATTGAATCTATAGATTGCTTTGGGTAGAATAGCCATTTTGACAATATTGATTCTTCCAATCCATGAACACGGTATGTTTCTCCATCTGTTTGTGTCCTCTTTGATTTCTTTCATCAGTGTTTTATAGTTTTCTATGTATAGGTCTTTTGTTTCTTTAGGTATATATACTCCTAAGTATTTTATTCTTTTTGTTGCAATGGTGAATGGTATTGTTTCCTTCATTTCTCTTTCTGTTTTTTCATCGTTAGTATATAGGAATGCAAGGGATTTCTGTGTGTTAATTTTATATCCTGCAACTTTACTATATTCATTGATTAGTTCTAGTAATTTTCTGGTAGAGTCTTTAGGGTTTTCTATATAGAGGATCATGTCATCACAGAACTAGAGCAAAGAATTTCACAATTTGTATGGAAATACAAAAAACCTCGAATAGCCAAAGTAATCTTGAAAAAGAAGAATGGAACTGGAGGAATCAACCTGCCTGACTTCAGACTCTACTACAAAGCCACAGTCATCAAGACAGTGTGGTACTGGCACAAAGACAGAAATATAGACCAATGGAACAGAATAGAAAGCCCAGAGATAAATCCACGAACCTATGGACACCTTATCTTTGACAAAGGAGGCAAGGATATACAATGGAAAAAAGACAACCTCTTTAACAAGTGGTGCTGGGAAAACTGGTCAACCACTTGCAAAAGAATGAAACTAGAACACTTTCTAACACCATACACAAAAATAAACTCAAAATGGATTAAAGATCTAAATGTAAGACCAGAAACTATAAAACTCCTAGAGGAGAACATAGGCAAAACACTCTCCGACATAAATCACAGCAAGATCCTCTATGACCCACCTCCCAGAATATTGGAAATAAAAGCAAAACTAAACAAATGGGATCTAATGAAACTTAAAAGCTTTTGCACTACAAAAGAAACTATAAGTAAGGTGAAAAGACAGCCGTCAGATTGGGAGAAAATAATAGCAAATGAAGAAACAGACAAAGGATTAATCTCAAAAATATACAAGCAACTCCTGCAGCTCAATTCCAGAAAAATAAATGACCCAATCCAAAAATGGGCCAGAGAACTAAACAGACATTTCTCCAAAGAAGACATACAGATGGCTAACAAACACATGAAAAGGTGCTCAACATCACTCATTATTAGAGAAATGCAAATCAAAACCACAATGAGGTACCATTACACACCAGTCAGGATGGCTGCTATCCAAAAGTCTACAAGCAATAAATGCTGGAGAGGCTGTGGAGAAAAGGGAACCCTCTTACACTGTTGGTGGGAATGCAAACTAGTACAGCCACTATGGAAAACAGTGTGGAGATTCCTTAAAAAACTGGAAATAGAACTGCCATATGACCCAGCAATACCACTTCTGGGCATACACACTGAGGAAACCAGATCTGAAAGAGACACATGCACCCCAATGTTCATCGCAGCACTGTTTATAATAGCCAGGACATGGAAGCAACCTAGATGCCCATCAGCAGATGAATGGATAAGGAAGCTGTGGGACATATACACCATGGAATTTTACTCAGCCGTCAAAAAGAATTCATTTGAACCAGTCCTAATGAGATGGATGAAACTGGAGCCCCTTATACAGAGTGAAGTAAGCCAGAAAGATAAAGAACATTACAGCATACTAACACATATATATGGAATTTAGAAAGATGGTAACGATAACCCTATATGCAAAACAGAAAAAGAGACACAGAAATACAGAACAGACTTTTGAACTCTGTGGGAGAAGGTGAGGGTGGGATGTTTCAAAAGAACAGCATGTATACTATCTATGGTGAAACAGATCACCAGCCCAGGTGGGATGCATGAGACAAGTGCTCCGGCCTGGTGCACTGGGAAGACCCAGAGGAATCGGGTGGAGAGGGAGATGGGAGGGGGGATCGGGATGGGGAATAAGTGTAAATCTATGGCTGATTCATATCAATGTATGACAAGACCCACTGAAATGTTGTGAAGTAATTAGCCTCCAACTAATAAAAAAAATTAAAAAAAAAAGAAAAAAAAAAAAAAAAAGAAAGACCTAGTTCCCCTCCTCATCGCCACCGGAGGCCTCACATCCTTTGAAAACTCCAGAGGTACGCGGAGATCAGTGCCTCCAAAGGAGACGATACCTGGATCTTCGAGAAACTTGATAGGAGTCCCAGGATTCCTGTGGCACGTGGAAAGGGACCCTTGGTCTCCCGCCTCAGCTGGAGAGGCGTCCCAGTTGCCCTGCCAAGCCTCGAGGAGAATCCCGAGTTGTCCTTCGCAAGTAGGCAGGAGTCCTGACGTCGCTGAACAAACACGTGTGTGGAAGGGCCATCCCCGTCGTAACTCGAGAATATACCCCAGGTTCCCGCCACAACTCGAGAAAAACCATGAGACTTCCCCCTCGTCGCGAGAAGAGGCCGGATTCCCCTGCACTGCGTGCAGAGCAATTCCGTGTTGCACATCACACAGGAAAGGAGCCTTGATTTCCTTGATGGCACTCCAGAGAAACCCCAAGAACACTGTTTCAAGGCTAGAGGGATCCTGAGGTCACTGTAGCAACACGAAAGGGCTCCGTGGACCAAGAATCAACTCGAGATGAGAGGTTAGTACCTGACTTCGACTCCAGAGGAATAGCATCTTGCTGCAAGCACCTCAAGAGGAGGCTTCTCTCAGCTCTAGGTATGTGAGAGGGACCCTGAGTTTGCGGCCTCAAGTGGAATGGACACCCCGATGCCCTGACTCGAAATAAGGCCGGATATCCCTGCAGTGACTTGAATGCAGGCTCGTCTTGCATCTCCCAACACGAACGGATGTCTGAATCCCCTGTGGAGACCACAGAGAAAGACCTACTTCCCCACCTCATCGCGACCAGAGGCCTCACATCCTTTGAAAACTCCAGAGGTACGCGGAGATCAGTGCCTCCAAAGGAGACGATGCCTGACTCCTCGTGAAACTTGATAGGAGTCCCAGGATTCCTGTGGCACGTGGAAAGGGACCCTTGGTGTCCCGACTCAGCTGGAGAGGCGTTCCAATTGCCCTGCCAAGCCTCGAGGAGAATCCCGAGTTGTCCCTCGCAACTAGGCAGGAGTCCTGACGTCGCTGAACAAACACGTGTGTGGAAGGGCCATCCCCGACGTAACTCGAGAATACACCCCAGGTTCCCGCCGCAACTCGAGAAAAACCATGAGCCTTCCCCCTCGCCGCGAGATGAGGCCCGATTCCCCTGCACTGCGTGCAGAGCAATTCCGTGTTGCACATCACACATGAAAGGAGCCTTGATTTCCTTGATGGCACTCCAGAGAAACCCCAAGAACACTGTTTCAAGGCTAGAGGGATCCTGAGGTCATTGTAGCAACACGAAAGAGCTCCGTGGACCAAGAATCAACTCCAGATGAGAGGTTCGTCCCTGGCTTCGCCTCCAGAGGAATACCACCTTACCACAAGCACCTCAAGAGGAGTCTTCTCTCAGCTCTAGGTATGTGAGAGGGACCCTGAGTTTGCGGCCTCAAGTGGAATGGACTCCGCGATGCCCTGACTCGAAACAAGGCCGGATATCCCTGCAGTGACTTGAATGCAGGCTCGTCTTGCATCTCCCAAGACGAAAGAATGTCTGAATCCCCTGTGGAGACCACAGAGAAAGACCTAGTTCCTTGGTCTACTTCTGTGAAAAATACCGTTGGTAGCTTGATAGGGATTGCATTGAATCTATAGATTGCTATGGGTAGAATAGCCATTTTGACAATATTGATTCTTCCAATCCATGAACACGGTATGTTTCTCCATCTGTTTGTGTCCTCTTTGATTTCTTTCATCAGTGTTTTATAGTTTTCTATGTATAGGTCTTTTGTTTCTTTAGGTAGATATACTCCTAAGTATTTTATTGTTTTTGTTGCAATGGTGAATGGTATTGTTTCCTTAATTTCTCTTTCTGTTTTTTCATTGTTAGTATATAGGAATGCAAGGGATTTCTGTGTGTTAATTTTACATCCTGCAACTTTACTATATTCATTGACTAGTTCTAGTAATTTTCTGGTAGAGTCTTTAGGGTTTTCTATATAGAGGATCATGTCATCACAGAACTAGACCAAAGAATTTCACAATTTGTATGGAAATACAAAAAACCTCGAATAGCCAAAGTAATCTTGAAAAAGAAGAATGGAACTGGAGGAATCAACCTGCCTGACTTCAGACTCTACTACAAAGCCACAGTCATCAAGACAGTGTGGTACTGGCACAAAGACAGAAATATAGACCAATGGAACAGAATAGAAAGCCCAGAGATAAATCCACGAACCTATGGACACCTTATCTTTGACAAAGGAGGCAAGGATATACAATGGAAAAAAGACAACCTCTTTAACAAGTGGTGCTGGGAAAACTGGTCAACCACTTGCAAAAGAATGAAACTAGAACACTTTCTAACACCATACACAAAAATAAACTCAAAATGGATTAAAGATCTAAATGTAAGACCAGAAACTATAAAACTCCTAGAGGAGAACATAGGCAAAACACTCTCCGACATAAATCACAGCAAGATCCTCTATGACCCACCTCCCAGAATATTGGAAATAAAAGCAAAACTAAACAAATGGGATCTAATGAAACTTAAAAGCTTTTGCACTACAAAAGAAACTATAAGTAAGGTGAAAAGACAGCCGTCAGATTGGGAGAAAATAATAGCAAATGAAGAAACAGACAAAGGATTAATCTCAAAAATATACAAGCAACTCCTGCAGCTCAATTCCAGAAAAATAAATGACCCAATCCAAAAATGGGCCAGAGAACTAAACAGACATTTCTCCAAAGAAGACATACAGATGGCTAACAAACACATGAAAAGGTGCTCAACATCACTCATTATTAGAGAAATGCAAATCAAAACCACAATGAGGTACCATTACACACCAGTCAGGATGGCTGCTATCCAAAAGTCTACAAGCAATAAATGCTGGAGAGGCTGTGGAGAAAAGGGAACCCTCTTACACTGTTGGTGGGAATGCAAACTAGTACAGCCACTATGGAAAACAGTGTGGAGATTCCTTAAAAAACTGGAAATAGAACTGCCATATTACCCAGCAATACCACTTCTGGGCATACACACTGAGGAAA
Organism: Cervus elaphus; assembly: GCF_910594005.1. Classification (NCBI taxonomy): domain Eukaryota; kingdom Metazoa; phylum Chordata; class Mammalia; order Artiodactyla; family Cervidae; genus Cervus; species Cervus elaphus. Next base: position 1,871,769 of record NW_025316786.1, read on the forward strand.
CCAGATCTGAAAGAGACACATGCACCCCAATGTTCATCGCAGCACTGTTTATAATAGCCAGGACATGGAAGCAACCTAGATGCCCATCAGCAGATGAATGGATAAGGAAGCTGTGGGACATATACACCATGGAATTTTACTCAGCCGTCAAAAAGAATTCATTTGAACCAGTCCTAATGAGATGGATGAAACTGGAGCCCCTTATACAGAGTGAAGTAAGCCAGAAAGATAAAGAACATTACAGCATACTAACACATATATATGGAATTTAGAAAGATGGTAACGATAACCCTATATGCAAAACAGAAAAAGAGACACAGAAATACAGAACAGACTTTTGAACTCTGTGGGAGAAGGTGAGGGTGGGATGTTTCAAAAGAACAGCATGTATACTATCTATGGTGAAACAGATCACCAGCCCAGGTGGGATGCATGAGACAAGTGCTCCGGCCTGGTGCACTGGGAAGACCCAGAGGAATCGGGTGGAGAGGGAGATGGGAGGGGGGATCGGGATGGGGAATAAGTGTAAATCTATGGCTGATTCATATCAATGTATGACAAGCCTCACTGAAATGTTGTGAAGTAATTAGCCTCCAACTAATAAAAAAAATTAAAAAAAAAAAAAGAAAAAAAAAAAAAGAAAAAAGAAAAAAAAAAAAAAAAGAAAGACCTAGTTCCCCTCCTCATCGCCACCGGAGGCCTCAGATCCTTTGAAAACTCCAGAGGTACGCGGAGATCAGTGCCTCCAAAGGAGACGATGCCTGGCTCTTCGTGAAACTTGATAGGAGTCCCAGGATTCCTGTGGCACGTGGAAAGGGACCCTTGGTCTCGCGCCTCAGCTGGAGAGGCGTCCCAATTGCCCTGCCAAGCCTCAAGGAGAATCCCGAGTTGTCCTTCGCAAGTAGGCAGGAGTGCTGACGTCGCTGAACAAACACGTGTGTGGAAGGGCCATCCCCGTCGTAACTCGAGAATATACCCCAGGTTCCCGCCGCAACTCGAGAAAAACCATTAGCCTTACCCCTCGCCGCGAGATGAGGCCCGATTCCCCTGCACTGCGTGCAGAGCAATTCCGTGTTGCACATCACACAGGAAAGGAGCCTTGATTTCCTTGAAGGCACTCTGGAGAAACCCCAGGAACACTGTTTCAAGGCTAGAGGGATACTGAGGTCACTGTAGCAACATGAAAGGGCTCCGTGGACCAAAAATCAACTGGAGATGAGAGGTTAGTCCCTGGCTTCGACTCCAGAGGAATACCACCTTACCACAAGCACCTCAAGAGTAGGCTTCTCTCAGCTCTAGGTATGTGAGAGGGACCCTGAGTTTGCGGCCTCAAGTGGAAAGGACACCCCGATGCCCTGACTCGAAATAAGGCCAGATATCCCTGCAGTGACTTGAATGCAGGCTCGTCTTGCATCTCCCAAGACGAAAGGATGTCTGAATCCCCTGTGGAGAACACAGAGAAAGACCTAGTTCCCCACCTCATGGCGACCGGAGGCCTCAGATCCTTTGATAACTCCAGAGGTACGTGGAGATCAGTGCCTCCAAAGCAGATGATGCCTGACTCCTCGTGAAACTTGACAGGAGTTCCAGGATTCCTGTGGCACGTGGAAAGGGACCCTTGGTCTCCCGCCTCAGCTGGAGAGGCGTTGCAATTGCCCCTGCCAAGCCTCGAGGAGAATCCCGAGTTGTCCCTCGCAACTAGGCAGGAGTCCTGACGTCGCTGAACAAACACGTGTGTGGAAGGGCCATCCCCGACGTAACTCGAGAATATACCCCAGGTTCCAGCCGCAACTCGAGAAAAACCATGAGACTTCCCCCTCGCCGCGAGATGAGGCCCGATTCCCCTGCACTGCGTGCAGAGCAATTCCGTGTTGCACATCACACATGAAAGGAGCCTTGATTTCCTTGATGGCACTCCAGAGAAACCCCAAGAACACTGTTTCAAGGCTAGAGGGATCCTGAGGTCATTATAGCAACACGAAAGAGCTCCGTGGACCAAGAATCAACTCGAGATGAGAGGATAGTCCCTGGCTTTGCCTCCAGAGGAATACCACCTTAACACAAGCACCTCAAGAGGAGTCTTCTCTCAGCTCTGTGTATGTGAGAGGGACCCTGAGTTTGCGGCCTCAAGTGGAATGGACTCCGCGATGCCCTGACTCGAAATAAGGCCGGATATCCCTGCAGTGACTTGAATGCAGGCTCGTCTTGCATCTCCCAAGACGAAAGAATGTCTGAATCCCCTGTGGAGACCACAGAGAAAGACCTAGTTCCTTGGTCTAGTTCTGTGAAAAATACCGTTGGTAGCTTGATAGGGATTGCATTGAATCTATAGATTGCTTTCGGTAGAATAGCCATTTTGACAATATTGATTCTTCCAATCCATGAACACGGTATGTTTCTCCATCTGTTTGTGTCCTCTTTGATTTCTTTCATCAGTGTTTTATAGTTTTCTATGTATAGGTCTTTTGTTTCTTTAGGTAGATATACTCCTAAGTATTTTATTCTTTTTGTTGCAATGGTGAATGGTATTGTTTCCTTAATTTCTCTTTCTGTTTTTTCATCGTTAGTATATAGGAATGCAAGGGATTTCTGTGTGTTAATTTTATATCCTGCAACTTTACTATATTCATTGATTAGTTCTAGTAATTTTCTGGTAGAGTCTTTAGGGTTTTCTATATAGAGGATCATGTCATCACAGAACTAGACCAAAGAATTTCACAATTTGTATGGAAATACAAAAAACCTCGAATAGCCAAAGTAATCTTGAAAAAGAAGAATGGAACTGGAGGAATCAACCTGCCTGACTTCAGACTCTACTACAAAGCCACAGTCATCAAGACAGTGTGGTACTGGCACAAAGACAGAAATATAGACCAATGGAACAGAATAGAAAGCCCAGAGATAAATCCACGAACCTATGAACACCTTATCTTTGACAAAGGAGGCAAGGATATACAATGGAAAAAAGACAACCTCTTTAACAAGTGGTGCTGGGAAAACTGGTCAACCACTTGCAAAAGAATGAAACTAGAACACTTTCTAACACCATACACAAAAATAAACTCAAAATGGATTAAAGATCTAAATGTAAGACCAGAAACTATAAAACTCCTAGAGGAGAACATAGGCTAAACACTCTCCGACATAAATCACAGCAAGATCCTCTATGACCCACCTCCCAGAATATTGGAAATAAAAGCAAAACTAAACAAATGGGATCTAATGAAACTTAAAAGCTTTTGCACTACAAAAGAAACTATAAGTAAGGTGAAAAGACAGCCGTCAGATTGGGAGAAAATAATAGCAAATGAAGAAACAGACAAAGGATTAATCTCAAAAATATACAAGCAACTCCTGCAGCTCAATTCCAGAAAAATAAATGACCCAATCCAAAAATGGGCCAGAGAACTAAACAGACATTTCTCCAAAGAAGACATACAGATGGCTAACAAACACATGAAAAGGTGCTCAACATCACTCATTATTAGAGAAATGCAAATCAAAACCACAATGAGGTACCATTACACACCAGTCAGGATGGCTGCTATCCAAAAGTCTACAAGCAATAAATGCTGGAGAGGCTGTGGAGAAAAGGGAACCCTCTTACACTGTTGGTGGGAATGCAAACTAGTACAGCCACTATGGAAAACAGTGTGGAGATTCCTTAAAAAACTGGAAATAGAACTGCCATATGACCCAGCAATACCACTTCTGGGCATACACACTGAGGAAACCAGATCTGAAAGAGACACATGCACCCCAATGTTCATCGCAGCACTGTTTATAATAGCCAGGACATGGAAGCAACCTAGATGCCCATCAGCAGATGAATGGATAAGGAAGCTGTGGGACATATACACCATGGAATTTTACTCAGCCGTCAAAAAGAATTCATTTGAACCAGTCCTAATGAGATGGATGAAACTGGAGCCCCTTATACAGAGTGAAGTAAGCCAGAAAGATAAAGAACATTACAGCATACTAACACATATATATGGAATTTAGAAAGATGGTAACGATAACCCTATATGCAAAACAGAAAAAGAGACACAGAAATACAGAACAGACTTTTGAACTCTGTGGGAGAAGGTGAGGGTGGGATGTTTCAAAAGAACAGCATGTATACTATCTATGGTGAAACAGATCACCAGCCCAGGTGGGATGCATGAGACAAGTGCTCCGGCCTGGTGCACTGGGAAGACCCAGAGGAATCGGGTGGAGAGGGAGATGGGAGGGGGGATCGGGATGGGGAATAAGTGTAAATCTATGGCTGATACATAGCAATGTATGACAAGACCCACTGAAATGTTGTGAAGTAATTAGCCTCCAACTAATAAAAAAAATTAAAAAAAAAAAAGAAAAAAGAAAAAAAAAAAAAAAAGAAAGACCTAGTTCCCCTCCTCATCGCCACCGGAGGCCTCAGATCCTTTGAAAACTCCAGAGGTACGCGGAGATCAGTGCCTCCAAAGGAGACGATGCCTGGCTCTTCGTGAAACTTGATAGGAGTCCCAGGATTCCTGTGGCACGTGGAAAGGGACCCTTGGTCTCGCGCCTCAGCTGGAGAGGCGTCCCAATTGCCCTGCCAAGCCTCAAGGAGAATCCCGAGTTGTCCTTCGCAAGTAGGCAGGAGTGCTGACGTCGCTGAACAAACACGTGTGTGGAAGGGCCATCCCCGTCGTAACTCGAGAATATACCCCAGGTTCCCGCCGCAACTCGAGAAAAACCATTAGCCTTACCCCTCGCCGCGAGATGAGGCCCGATTCCCCTGCACTGCGTGCAGAGCAATTCCGTGTTGCACATCACACAGGAAAGGAGCCTTGATTTCCTTGATGGCACTCTGGAGAAACCCCAGGAACACTGTTTCAAGGCTAGAGGGATACTGAGGTCACTGTAGCAACATGAAAGGGCTCCGTGGACCAAAAATCAACTGGAGATGAGAGGTTAGTCCCTGGCTTCGACTCCAGAGGAATACCACCTTACCACAAGCACCTCAAGAGTAGGCTTCTCTCAGCTCTAGGTATGTGAGAGGGACCCTGAGTTTGCGGCCTCAAGTGGAAAGGACACCCCGATGCCCTGACTCGAAATAAGGCCAGATATCCCTGCAGTGACTTGAATGCAGGCTCGTCTTGCATCTCCCAAGACGAAAGGATGTCTGAATCCCCTGTGGAGAACACAGAGAAAGACCTAGTTCCCCACCTCATGGCGACCGGAGGCCTCAGATCCTTTGATAACTCCAGAGGTACGTGGAGATCAGTGCCTCCAAAGCAGATGATGCCTGACTCCTCGTGAAACTTGACAGGAGTTCCAGGATTCCTGTGGCACGTGGAAAGGGACCCTTGGTCTCCCGCCTCAGCTGGAGAGGCGTTGCAATTGCCCCTGCCAAGCCTCGAGGAGAATCCCGAGTTGTCCCTCGCAACTAGGCAGGAGTCCTGACGTCGCTGAACAAATACGTGTGTGGAAGGGCCATCCCCGACGTAACTCGAGAATATACCCCAGGTTCCAGCCGCAACTCGAGAAAAACCATGAGACTTCCCCCTCGCCGCGAGATGAGGCCCGATTCCCCTGCACTGCGTGCAGAGCAATTCCGTGTTGCACATCACACATGAAAGGAGCCTTGATTTCCTTGATGGCACTCCAGAGAAACCCCAAGAACACTGTTTCAAGGCTAGAGGGATCCTGAGGTCATTATAGCAACACGAAAGAGCTCCGTGGACCAAGAATCAACTCGAGATGAGAGGATAGTCCCTGGCTTTGCCTCCAGAGGAATACCACCTTAACACAAGCACCTCAAGAGGAGTCTTCTCTCAGCTCTGTGTATGTGAGAGGGACCCTGAGTTTGCGGCCTCAAGTGGAATGGACTCCGCGATGCCCTGACTCGAAATAAGGCCGGATATCCCTGCAGTGACTTGAATGCAGGCTCGTCTTGCATCTCCCAAGACGAAAGAATGTCTGAATCCCCTGTGGAGACCACAGAGAAAGACCTAGTTCCTTGGTCTAGTTCTGTGAAAAATACCGTTGGTAGCTTGATAGGGATTGCATTGAATCTATAGATTGCTTTCGGTAGAATAGCCATTTTGACAATATTGATTCTTCCAATCCATGAACACGGTATGTTTCTCCATCTGTTTGTGTCCTCTTTGATTTCTTTCATCAGTGTTTTATAGTTTTCTATGTATAGGTCTTTTGTTTCTTTAGGTAGATATACTCCTAAGTATTTTATTCTTTTTGTTGCAATGGTGAATGGTATTGTTTCCTTAATTTCTCTTTCTGTTTTTTCATCGTTAGTATATAGGAATGCAAGGGATTTCTGTGTGTTAATTTTATATCCTGCAACTTTACTATATTCATTGATTAGTTCTAGTAATTTTCTGGTAGAGTCTTTAGGGTTTTCTATATAGAGGATCATGTCATCACAGAACTAGACCAAAGAATTTCACAATTTGTATGGAAATACAAAAAACCTCGAATAGCCAAAGTAATCTTGAAAAAGAAGAATGGAACTGGAGGAATCAACCTGCCTGACTTCAGACTCTACTACAAAGCCACAGTCATCAAGACAGTGTGGTACTGGCACAAAGACAGAAATATAGACCAATGGAACAGAATAGAAAGCCCAGAGATAAATCCACGAACCTATGGACACCTTATCTTTGACAAAGGAGGCAAGGATATACAATGGAAAAAAGACAACCTCTTTAACAAGTGGTGCTGGGAAAACTGGTCAACCACTTGCAAAAGAATGAAACTAGAACACTTTCTAACACCATACACAAAAATAAACTCAAAATGGATTAAAGATCTAAATGTAAGACCAGAAACTATAAAACTCCTAGAGGAGAACATAGGCAAAACACTCTCCGACATAAATCACAGCAAGATCCTCTATGACCCACCTCCCAGAATATTGGAAATAAAAGCAAAACTAAACAAATGGGATCTAATGAAACTTAAAAGCTTTTGCACTACAAAAGAAACTATAAGTAAGGTGAAAAGACAGCCGTCAGATTGGGAGAAAATAATAGCAAATGAAGAAACAGACAAAGGATTAATCTCAAAAATATACAAGCAACTCCTGCAGCTCAATTCCAGAAAAATAAATGACCCAATCCAAAAATGGGCCAGAGAACTAAACAGACATTTCTCCAAAGAAGACATACAGATGGCTAACAAACACATGAAAAGGTGCTCAACATCACTCATTATTAGAGAAATGCAAATCAAAACCACAATGAGGTACCATTACACACCAGTCAGGATGGCTGCTATCCAAAAGTCTACAAGCAATAAATGCTGGAGAGGCTGTGGAGAAAAGGGAACCCTCTTACACTGTTGGTGGGAATGCAAACTAGTACAGCCACTATGGAAAACAGTGTGGAGATTCCTTAAAAAACTGGAAATAGAACTGCCATATGACCCAGCAATACCACTTCTGGGCATACACACTGAGGAAACCAGATCTGAAAGAGACACATGCACCCCAATGTTCATCGCAGCACTGTTTATAATAGCCAGGACATGGAAGCAACCTAGATGCCCATCAGCAGATGAATGGATAAGGAAGCTGTGGGACATATACACCATGGAATTTTACTCAGCCGTCAAAAAGAATTCATTTGAACCAGTCCTAATGAGATGGATGAAACTGGAGCCCCTTATACAGAGTGAAGTAAGCCAGAAAGATAAAGAACATTACAGCATACTAACACATATATATGGAATTTAGAAAGATGGTAACGATAACCCTATATGCAAAACAGAAAAAGAGACACAGAAATACAGAACAGACTTTTGAACTCTGTGGGAGAAGGTGAGGGTGGGATGTTTCAAAAGAACAGCATGTATACTATCTATGGTGAAACAGATCACCAGCCCAGGTGGGATGCATGAGACAAGTGCTCCGGCCTGGTGCACTGGGAAGACCCAGAGGAATCGGGTGGAGAGGGAGATGGGAGGGGGGATCGGGATGGGGAATAAGTGTAAATCTATGGCTGATTCATATCAATGTATGACAAGACCCACTGAAATGTTGTGAAGTAATTAGCCTTCAACTAATAAAAAAAATTAAAATAAAAAAAAAAAAGAAAGACCTAGTTCCCCTCCTCATCGCCACCGGAGGCCTCACATCCTTTGAAAACTGCAGAGGTACGCGGAGATCAGTGCCTCCAAAGGAGACGATGCCTGACTCCTCGTGAAACTTGATAGGAGTCCCAGGATTCCTGTGGCACGTGGAAAGGGACCCTTGGTCTCCCACCTCAGCTGGAGAGGCGTCCCAATTGCCCTGCCAAGCCTCGAGGAGAATCCCGAGTTGTCCTTCGCAAGTAGGCAGGAGTCCTGACATCGCTGAACAAACACGTGTGTGGAAGGGCCCTCCCCGTGGTAACTCGAGAATATACCCCAGGTTCCCGCTGCAACTCGAGAAAAACCATGAGACTTCCCCCTCGCCGCGAGATGAGGCCCGATTCCCCTGCACTGCATGCAGAGCAATTTCGTGTTGCACATCACACAGGAAAGGAGCCTTGATTTCCTTGATGTCACTCCAGAGAAAACCCAAGAACACTGTTTCAAGGCTAGAGGGATCCTGAGGTCACTGTATCAACACGAAAGGGCTCCGTGGACCAAGAATCAACTCGAGATGAGAAGTTAGTTCCTGGCTTCGACTCCAGAGGAATACCACCTTACCACAAGCACCTCAAAGGAGGCTTCTCTCAGCTCTAGGTATGTGAGAGGGACCCTGAGTTTGCAGCCTCAAGTGGAATGGACACCCCGATGCACTGACTCGAAATAAGGCCGGATATCCCGGCAGTGACTTGAATGCAGGCTCGTCTTGCATCTCCCAAGAGGAAAGGATGTCTGAATCCCCTGCGGAGAACACAGAGAAAGACCTAGTTCCCCACCTCATCGCGACCGGAGGCCTCACATCCTTTGAAAACTCCAGCGGTACGCGGAGAGCAGTGCCTCCAAAGGAGACGATGCCTGACTCCTCGTGAAACTTGATAGGAGTCCCAGGATTTCTGTGGCACGTGGAAAGTTACCCTTGGTCTCCCGCCTCAGCTGGAGAGGCGTCCCAATTGCCCTGCCAAGCCTCAAGGATAATCCCGAGTTGTCCCTCGCAACTAGGCAGGAGTCCTGACGTCGCTGAACAAACACGTGGGTGGAAGTGCCATCCCCGTCGTAACTCGAGAATATACCCCAGGTTCCCGCCGCAACTCGAGAAAAACCATGAGACTTCTCCCACGCCGCGAGATGAGACCCGATTCCCCTGCACTGTGTGCAGGGCAATTCCGTGTTGCACATCACACATGAAAGGAGCCTTGATTTCCTTCATGGTACTCCAGAGAAACCCCAAGAACACTGTTTCAAGCCTAGAGGGATCCTGAGGTCACTGTAGCAACATGAAAGAGCTCCGTGGACCAAAAATCAACTCGAGATGAGAGGTTAGTCCCTGGCTTCAACTCCAGGGGAATACCACCTTACCAGAAGCACCTCAAAGGAGGCTTCTCTCAGCTCTAGGTATGTGAGAGGGACCCTGAGTTTGCGGCCTCGAGTGGAATGGACACCACGATGCCCTGACTCAAAATAAGGCCGGATATCCCTGCAGTGACTTGAATGCAGGCTCGTCTTGCATCTCCCAAGACGAAAGGATGTCTGAATCCCCTGCGGAGAACACAGAGAAAGACCAAGTTCCCCACCTCATCGCGACCAGAGGCCTCACATCCTTTGAAAACTCCAGAGGTACGCGGAGATCAGTGCCTGCAAAGGAGACGATGCCTGACTCCTCGTGAAACTTGATAGGAGTCCCAGGATTTCTGTGGCACGTTGAAAGGGACCCTTGGTCTCCCGCCTCAGCTGGAGAGGCGTCCCAATTGCCCTGCCAAGCCTCGAGGTGAATCCCGAGTTGTCCCTCGCAACTAGGCAGGAGTCCTGACGTCGCTGAACAAACACGTGTGTGGAAGAGCCATCCCAGCCGTAACTCGAGAATTTACCCCAGGTTCCCGCCGCAACTCGAGAAAAACCATGAGACTTCCCCCTCGTCGCGAGAAGAGGCCCGATTCCCCTGCACTGCGTGCAGAGCAATGCCGTGTTGCACATCACACAGGAAAGGAGCCTTGATTTCCTTGATGGCACTCCAGAGAATCCCCAAGAACACTGTTTCAAGGCTAGAGGGATCCTGAGGTCACTGTAGCAACACGAAAGGGCTCCGTGGACCAAGAATCAACTCGAGATGAGAGGTTAGTCCTTGGCTTCGACTCCAGAGGAATACCACCTTACCACAAGCACCTCAAGAGTAGGCTTCTCTCAGCTCTAGGTATGTGAGAGGGATCCTGAGTTTGCGGCCTCAAGTGGAATGGACTCCGCGATGCCCTGACTCGAAATAAGGCCGGATATCCCTGCAGTGACTTGAATGCAGGCTCGTCTTGCATCTCCCAAGACGAAAGAATGTCTGAATCCCCTGTGGAGACCACAGAGAAAGACCTAGTTCCTTGGTCTAGTTCTGTGAAAAATACCGTTGGTAGCTTGATAGGGATTGCATTGAATCTATAGATTGCTTTCGGTAGAATAGCCATTTTGACAATATTGATTCTTCCAATCCATGAACTCGGTATGTTTCTCCATCTGTTTGTGTCCTCTTTGATTTCTTTCATCAGTGTTTTATAGTTTTCTATGTATAGGTCTTTTGTTTCTTTAGGTAGATATACTCCTAAGTATTTTATTCTTTTTGTTGCAATGGTGAATGGTATTGTTTCCTTAATTTCTCTTTCTGTTTTTTCATCGTTAGTATATAGGAATGCAAGGGATTTCTGTGTGTTAATTTTATATCCTGCAACTTTACTATATTCATTGATTAGTTCTAGTAATTTTCTGGTAGAGTCTTTAGGGTTTTCTATATAGAGGATCATGTCATCACAGAACTAGACCAAAGAATTTCACAATTTGTATGGAAATACAAAAAACCTCGAATAGCCAAAGTAATCTTGAAAAAGAAGAATGGAACTGGAGGAATCAACCTGCCTGACTTCAGACTCTACTACAAAGCCACAGTCATCAAGACAGTGTGGTACTGGCACAAAGACAGAAATATAGACCAATGGAACAGAATAGAAAGCCCAGAGATAAATCCACGAACCTATGGACACCTTATCTTTGACAAAGGAGGCAAGGATATACAATGGAAAAAAGACAACCTCTTTAACAAGTGGTGCTGGGAAAACTGGTCAACCACTTGCAAAAGAATGAAACTAGAACACTTTCTAACACCATACACAAAAATAAACTCAAAATGGATTAAAGATCTAAATGTAAGACCAGAAACTATAAAACTCCTAGAGGAGAACATAGGCAAAACACTCTCCGACATAAATCACAGCAAGATCCTCTATGACCCACCTCCCAGAATATTGGAAATAAAAGCAAAACTAAACAAATGGGATCTAATGAAACTTAAAAGCTTTTGCACTACAAAAGAAACTATAAGTAAGGTGAAAAGACAGCCGTCAGATTGGGAGAAAATAATAGCAAATGAAGAAACAGACAAAGGATTAATCTCAAAAATATACAAGCAACTCCTGCAGCTCAATTCCAGAAAAATAAATGACCCAATCCAAAAATGGGCCAGAGAACTAAACAGACATTTCTCCAAAGAAGACATACAGATGGCTAACAAACACATGAAAAGGTGCTCAACATCACTCATTATTAGAGAAATGCAAATCAAAACCACAATGAGGTACCATTACACACCAGTCAGGATGGCTGCTATCCAAAAGTCTACAAGCAATAAATGCTGGAGAGGCTGTGGAGAAAAGGGAACCCTCTTACACTGTTGGTGGGAATGCAAACTAGTACAGCCACTATGGAAAACAGTGTGGAGATTCCTTAAAAAACTGGAAATAGAACTGCCATATGACCCAGCAATACCACTTCTGGGCATACACACTGAGGAAACCAGATCTGAAAGAGACACATGCACCCCAATGTTCATCGCAGCACTGTTTATAATAGCCAGGACATGGAAGCAACCTAGATGCCCATCAGCAGATGAATGGATAAGGAAGCTGTGGGACATATACACCATGGAATTTTACTCAGCCGTCAAAAAGAATTCATTTGAACCAGTCCTAATGAGATGGATGAAACTGGAGCCCCTTATACAGAGTGAAGTAAGCCAGAAAGATAAAGAACATTACAGCATACTAACACATATATATGGAATTTAGAAAGATGGTAACGAGAACCCTATATGCAAAACAGAAAAAGAGACACAGAAATACAGAACAGACTTTTGAACTCTGTGGGAGAAGGTGAGGGTGGGATGTTTCAAAAGAACAGCATGTATACTATCTCTGGTGAAACAGATCACCAGCCCAGGTGGGATGCATGAGACAAGTGCTCCGGCCTGGTGCACTGGGAAGACCCAGAGGAATCGGGTGGAGAGGGAGATGGGAGGGGGGATCGGGATGGGGAATAAGTGTAAATCTATGGCTGATTCATATCAATGTATGACAAGCCTCACTGAAATGTTGTGAAGTAATTAGCCTCCAACTAATAAAAAAAATTAAAAAAAAAAAAAGAAAAAAAAAAAAAAGAAAAAAAAAAAAAAAAAGAAAGACCTAGTTCCCCTCCTCATCGCGACCGGAGGCCTCACATCCTTTGAAAACTCCAGAGGTACGCGGAGATCAGTGCCTCCAAAGGAGACGATGCCTGACTCCTCGTGAAACTTGATAGGAGTCCCAGGATTCCTGTGGCACGTGGAAAGGGACCCTAGGTCTCGCGCCTCAGCTGGACAGGCGTCCCAATTGCCCTGCCAAGCCTCGAGGAGAATCCCGAGTTGTCCTTCGCAAGTAGGCAGGAGTCCTGACGTCGCTGAACAAACACGTGTGTGGAAGGGCCATCCCCGCCGTAACTCGAGAATATACCCCAGGTTCCCGCCGCAACTCGAGAAAAACCATGAGACTTCTCCCACGCCACGAGATGAGGCCCAATTCCCTTGCACTGCGTGCAGAGCAATTCCGTGTTGCACATCACACATGAAAGGATCCTTGATTTCCTTCATGGCACTCCAGAGAAACCCCAAAAACACTGTTTCAAGGCTAGAGGGATCCTGAGGTCACTGTAGCAACACGAAAGAGCTCCGTGGACCAGAAATCAACTCGAGATGAGAGATTAGTCCTTGGCTTCGACTCCAGAGGAATACCACCTTACCACAAGCACGTCAAAGGAGGCTTCTCTCAGCTCTAAGTATGTGAGAGGGACCCTGAGTTTGCGGCCTCAAGTGGAATGGACACCGCGATGCCCTGACTCGAAATAAGGCCGGATATCCCTGCAGTGACTTGAATGGAGGCTCATCTTGCATCTCCCAGGACGAAAGGATGTCTGAATCCCCTGTGGAGACCACAGAGAAAGACCTAGTTCCCCACCTCATCGCGACCGGAGGCCTCACATCCTTTGAAAACTCCAGCGGTACGCGGAGATCAGTGCCTCCAAAGGAGATGATGCCTGACTCCTCTTGAAACTTGATAGGAGTCCCAGGATTCCTGTGGCACGTGGAAAGGGACCCTTGGTCTCCCGCCTCAGCTGGAGAGGCGTCCCAATTGCCCTGCCAAGCCTCAAGGAGAATCCCGAGTTGTCCCTCGCAACTAAGAAGGAGTCCTGACGTTGCTGAACAAACACGTGTGTGGAATGGCCCTCCCAGTGGTAACTCGAGAATACACCACAGGTTCCCGCCGCAACTCGAGAAAAACCATGAGACTTCTCCCACACCGCGAGATGAGGCCCGATTCCCCTGCACTGCGTGCAGAGCAATGCCGTGTTGCACATCACACATGAAAGGATCCTTGATTTCCTTCATGGCACTCCAGAGAAACCCCAGGAACACTGTTTCAAGGCTAGAGGGATCCTGAGGTCACTGTAGCAACACGAAAGAGCTCCGTGGACCAGAAATCAACTCGAGATGTGAGGTTAGTCCCTGGCTTCAACTCCAGAGGAATACCACCTTACCACAAGCACCTCAAGAGGAGGCTTCTCTCAGCTCTAGGTATGTGAGAGGGACCCTGAGTTTGCGGCCTCAAGGGGAATGGACACCGAGATGCCCTGACTCGAAATACGGCCGGATATCCCTGCAGTGACTTGAATGCAGGCTCGTCTTGCATCTCCCAAGACGAAAGGATGTCTGAATCCCCTGCGGAGAACACAGAGAAAGACCTAGTTCCCCACCTCATCGCGACCGGAGGTCTCACATCCTTTGAAAACTCCAGCGGTACGCGGAGATCAGTGCCTCCAAAGGAGACGATGCCTGACTCCTCGTGAAACTTGATAGGAGTCCCAGAATTCCTGTGGAACGTGGAAAGGGACCCTTGGTCTCCCGCTTCAGCTGGAGAGGCGTCCCAATTGCCCTGCCAAGCCTCGAGGAGAATCCCGAGTTGTCCCTCGCAATTAGGCAGGAGTCCTAACGTCGCTGAAAAAAAACGTGTGTGGAAGGGCCATCCCCGTCGTAACAGAAGAATATACCCCAGGTTCCCGCCCCAACTCGAGAAAAACCATGAGACTTCCCCCTCGCCGCGAGATGAGGCCCGATTCCCCTGCACTAAGTGCAGAGCAATTCCGTGTTGCACATCACACAGGAAAGGAGACTTGATTTCCTTGATGGCACTCCAGAGAAACCACAAGAACACTGTTTCAAGGCTAGAGGGATCCTGAGGTCACTGTAGCAACACGAAAGAGCTCCGTGGACCACAAATCAACTCGAGATGTGAGGTTAGTCCCTGGGTTCAACTCCAGAGGAATACCACCTTACCACAAGCACCTCAAGAGGAGGCTTCTCTCAGCTCTAGGTATGTGAGAGGCACCCTGATTTTGCGGCCTCAAGTGGAATGGACACCGCGATTCCCTGACTCGAAATAAGGCCGGATATCCCTGCAGTGACTTGAATGTAGGCTCGTCTTGCATCTCCCAAGACGAAAGGATGTCTGAATCCCCTGTGGAGACCACAGAGAAAGACCTAGTTCCCCACCAAATCGCGACCGGAGGCCTCACATCCTTTGAAAAGTCCAGCGGTACGCGGAGATCAGTGCCTCCAAAGGAGACGATGCCTGACTCCTCGTGAAACTTGATAGGAGTCCCAGGATTCCTGTGGCACGTGGAAAGGGACTCTTGGTCTCCCGCCTCAGGTGGACAGGCGTCCCAATTACCCTGCCAAGCCTCAAGGATAATCCTGAGTTGTCCCTCGCAAGTAGGCAGGAGTCCTGTCATCGCTGAAGAAACATGTGTGTGGAATGGCCCTCCCCGTGGTAACTCGAGAATATACCCCAGGTTCCCGCCGCAACTCGAGAAAAACCATGAGACTTCCCCCTCGCCGCGAGATGAGGCCCGATTCCCCTGCACTGCGTGCAGAGCAATGCCCTGTTGCACATCACACATGAAACGAGCCTTGATTTCCTTCATGGTACTCCAGAGAAACCCCAAGAACACTGTT
The DNA here is from genome assembly GCF_910594005.1 of Cervus elaphus. Classification (NCBI taxonomy): domain Eukaryota; kingdom Metazoa; phylum Chordata; class Mammalia; order Artiodactyla; family Cervidae; genus Cervus; species Cervus elaphus. The sequence goes on from NW_025316786.1 coordinate 1,887,238, forward strand.
TCAAGGCTAGAGGGATCCTGAGGTCACTGTAGCAACACGAAAGAGCTTCGTGGACCCAAAATCAACTCGAGATGAGAGGTTAGTCCCTGGCTTCGACTCCAGAGGAATACCACCTTACCACAAGCACCTCAAAGGAGGCTTCACTCAGCTTTAGGTATGTGAGAGGGACCCTGAGTTTGCGGCCTCAAGTGGAATGGACACTGCGATGCCCTGACTCAACATAAGGCCGGATATCCCTGCAGTGACTTGAATGCAGGCTCGTCTTGCATCTCCCAAGACGAAAGGATGTCTGAATCCCCTGCGGAGAATACAGAGAAAGACCTAGTTCCCCACCTCATCGCGACCGGAGGCCTCACATCCTTTGAAAACTCCAGAGGTACGCGGAGATCAGTGCCTCCAAAGGAGACGATGCCTGACTCCTCGTGAAACTTGATAAGAGTCCCAGGTTTCCTGTGGCACGTGGAAAGGGACCCTTGGTCTCCCGCTTCAGCTGGAGAGGCATCCCAATTGCCCTGCCAAGCCTCAAGGAGAATCCCGAGTTGTCCCTCGCAACTAGGCAGGAGTCCTAACGTCGCTGAAAAAAAACGTGTGTGGAAGGGCCATCCCCGTCGTAACAGAAGAATATACCCCAGGTTCCCGCCGCAACTCGAGAAAAACCATGAGACGTCCCCCTCGTCGCGAGATGAGGCCCGATTCCCCTGCACTAAGTGCAGAGCAATTCCGTGTTGCACATCACACAGGAAAGGAAACTTGATTTCCTTGATGGCACTCCAGAGAAACCACAAGAACACTGTTTCAAGGCTAGAGGGATCCTGAGGTCACTGTAGCAACACGAAAGAGCTCCGTGGATCACAAATCAACTCGAGATGTGAAGTTAGTCCCTGGCTTCAACTGCAGAGGAATACCACCTTACCACAAGCACCTCAAGAGGAGGCTTCTCTCAGCTCTAGGTATGTGAGAGGCACCCTGATTTTGCGGCCTCAAGTGGAATGGACACCGCGATTCCCTGACTCGAAATAAGGCCGGATATCCCTGCAGTGACTTGAATGCAGGCTCCTCTTGCATCTCCCAAGACGAAAGGATGTCTGAATTCCTTGTGGAGACCACAGAGAAAGACCTTGTTCCCCACCTCATCGCGACCGGAGGCCTCACATCCTTTGAAAACTCCAGAGGTACGCGGAGATCAGTGCCTCCAAAGGAGACGATGCCTGCCCCCTCGTGAAACTTGATAGGAGTCCCAGGATTCCTGTGGCACGTGGAAAGGGACCCTTGGTCTCCCGCCTCAGCTGGAGAGGCGTCCCAATTGCCCTGCCAAGCCTCGAGGAGAATCCCGAGTTGTCCCTCGCAGCTAGGCAGGAGTCCTGACGTAGTTGAACAAACACGTGTTTGGAAGGGCCATCCCCGTCGTAACTCGAGAATATATCCCAGGTTCCCGCCGCAACTCGAGAAAAACCATGAGACTTCAACCTCGCCACGAGATGAGGCCCAATTCTCCTGCACTGCGTGCAGAGCAATTCCGTGATGCACATCACACAGGAAAGGATCCTTGATTTCCTTGATGTCACTCCAGAGAAAACCCAAGAACACTGTTTCAAGGCTAGAGGGATCCTGAGGTCACTGTAGCAACACGAAAGGGCTCCGGGGACCAAGAATCAACTCGAGATGAGAGGTTAGTTCCTGGCTTCGACTCCAGAGGAATAGCACCTTACCACAAGCACCTCAAAGGAGGCTTCTCTCAGCTCTAGGTATGTGAGAGGGACCCTGAGTTTGCGGCCTCAAGTGGAATGGACACCACGATGCCCTGACTCAAAAGAAGGCCGGATATCCCTGCAGTGACTTGAATGCAGGATCGTCTTGCATCTCCCAAGACGAAAGGATGTCTGAATCCCCTTCAGAGAACACAGAGAAAGACCTAGTTCCCCACCTCTTCGCGAACAGAGGCCTCACATCCTTTGAAAACTCCAGAGGTACGCGGAGATCAGTGCCTCCAAAGGAGACGATGCCTGACTCCTCGTGAAACTTGATAGGAGTCCCAGGATTTCTGTAGCACGTGGAAAGGGACCCTTGGTCTCCCGCCTCAGCTGGAGAGGCGTCCCAATTGCCCTGCCAAGCCTCGAGGAGAATCCCGAGTTGTCCCTCGCAACTAGGCAGGAGTCCTGACGTCGCTGAACAAACACGTGGGTGGAAGTGCCATCCCCGTCGTAACTCGAGAATATATCCCAGGTTCCCGCCGCAACTCGAGAAAAACCATGAGACTTCTCCCACGCCGCGAGATGAGGCCCGATTCCCCTGCACTGCGTGCAGGGCAATTCCGTGTTGCACATCACACATGAAAGGAGCCTTGATTTCCTTCATGGTACTCCAGAGAAACCCCAAGAACACTGTTTCAAGGCTAGAGGGATCCTGAGGTCACTGTAGCAACATGAAAGAGCTTCGTGGACCAAAAATCAACTCGAGACGAGAGGTTAGTCCCTGGCTTCAACTCCAGGGTAATACTACCTTACCACAAGCACCTCAAAGGAGGCTTCTCTCAGCTCTAGGTATGTGAGAGGGACCCTGAGTTTGCAGCCTCAAGTGGAATGGACACCCCGATGCCCTGACTCGAAATAAGGCCGGATATCCCTGCAGTGACTTGAATGCAGGCTCGTCTTGCATCTCCCAAGACGAAAGGATGTCTGAATCCCCTGCGGAGAACACAGAGAAAGACCAAGTTCCCCATCTCATCGCGACGAGAGGCCTCACATCCTTTGAAAACTCCAGAGGTACGCGGAGATCAGGGCCTCCAAAGAAGACGATGCCTGACTCCTCGTGAAACTTGATAGGAGTCCCAGGATTTCTGTGGCACGTGGAAAGGGACCCTTGGTCTCCCGCCTCAGCTGGAGAGGTGTCCCAATTGCCCTGCCAAGCCTCGAGGTGAATCCCGAGTTGTCCCTCGCAACTAGGCAGGAGTCCTTACGTCGCTGAACAAAAACGTGTGTGGAAGAGCCATCCCAGCTGTAACTCGAGAATTTACCGCAGGTTCCCGCCGCAACTCGAGAAAAACCATGAGACTTCCCGCTCGTCGGGAGAAGAGGCCTGATTCCCCTGCACTGCGTGCAGAGCAATTCCGTGTTGCACATCACACAGGAAAGGAGCCTTGATTTCCTTGATGGCACTCCAGAGAAACCCCAAGAACACTGTTTCAAGGCTAGAGGGATACTGAGGTCACTGTAGCAACACGAAAGAGCTCCGTGGACCAAGAATCAACTCGAGATGAGAGGTTAGTCCCTGGTTTCGACTCCAGAGGAATAGCACCTTACCACAAGAACCTCAAGAGGAGGCTTCTCTCAGCTCTAGGTATGTGAGAGGGACCCTGAGTTTGCGGCCTCAAGTGGGATGGACACCCCGATGCCCTGACTCGAAATAAGGCCGGATATCCCTGCAGTGACTTGAATGCAGGCTCGTCTTGCATCTCTCAAGACGAAAGGATGTCTGAGTCCCCTGTGGAGACCACAGAGAAAGACCTAGTTCCTTGGTCTAGTTCTGTGAAAAATACCGTTGGTAGCTTGATAGGGATTGCATTGAATCTATAGATTGCTTTCGGTAGAATAGCCATTTTGACAATATTGATGCTTCCAATCCATGAACACGGTATGTTTCTCCATCTGTTTGTGTCCTCTTTGATTTCTTTCATCAGTGTTTTATAGTTTTCTATGTATAGGTCTTTTGTTTCTTTAGGTAGATATACTCCTAAGTATTTTATTCTTTTTGTTGCAATGGTGAATGGTATTGTTTCCTTAATTTCTCTTTCAGTTTTTTCATTGTTAGTATATAGGAATGCAAGGGATTTCTGTGTGTTAATTTTATATCCTGCAACTTTACTATATTCATTGATTAGTTCTAGTAATTTTCTGGTAGAGTCTTTAGGGTTTTCTATATAGAGGATCATGTCATCACAGAACTAGACCAAAGAATTTCACAATTTGTATGGAAATACAAAAAACCTCGAATAGCCAAAGTAATCTTGAAAAAGAAGAATGGAACTGGAGGAATCAACCTGCCTGACTTCAGACTCTACTACAAAGCCACAGTCATCAAGACAGTGTGGTACTGGCACAAAGACAGAAATATAGACCAATGGAACAGAATAGAAAGCCCAGAGATAAATCCACGAACCTATGGACACCTTATCTTTGACAAAGGAGGCAAGGATATACAATGGAAAAAAGACAACCTCTTTAACAAGTGGTGCTGGGAAAACTGGTCAACCACTTGCAAAAGAATGAAACTAGAACACTTTCTAACACCATACACAAAAATAAACTCAAAATGGATTAAAGATCTAAATGTAAGACCAGAAACTATAAAACTCCTAGAGGAGAACATAGGCAAAACACTCTCCGACATAAATCACAGCAAGATCCTCTATGACCCACCTCCCAGAATATTGGAAATAAAAGCAAAACTAAACAAATGGGATCTAATGAAACTTAAAAGCTTTTGCACTACAAAAGAAACTATAAGTAAGGTGAAAAGACAGCCGTCAGATTGGGAGAAAATAATAGCAAATGAAGAAACAGACAAAGGATTAATCTCAAAAATATACAAGCAACTCCTGCAGCTCAATTCCAGAAAAATAAATGACCCAATCCAAAAATGGGCCAGAGAACTAAACAGACATTTCTCCAAAGAAGACATACAGATGGCTAACAAACACATGAAAAGGTGCTCAACATCACTCATTATTAGAGAAATGCAAATCAAAACCACAATGAGGTACCATTACACACCAGTCAGGATGGCTGCTATCCAAAAGTCTACAAGCAATAAATGCTGGAGAGGCTGTGGAGAAAAGGGAACCCTCTTACACTGTTGGTGGGAATGCAAACTAGTACAGCCACTATGGAAAACAGTGTGGAGATTCCTTAAAAAACTGGAAATAGAACTGCCATATTACCCAGCAATACCACTTCTGGGCATACACACTGAGGAAACCAGATCTGAAAGAGACACATGCACCCCAATGTTCATCGCAGCACTGTTTATAATAGCCAGGACATGGAAGCAACCTAGATGCCCATCAGCAGATGAATGGATAAGGAAGCTGTGGTACATATACACCATGGAATTTTACTCAGCCGTCAAAAAGAATTCATTTGAACCAGTCCTAATGAGATGGATGAAACTGGAGCCCCTTATACAGAGTGAAGTAAGCCAGAAAGATAAAGAACATTACAGCATACTAACACATATATATGGAATTTAGAAAGATGGTAACGATAACCCTATATGCAAAACAGAAAAAGAGACATAGAAATACAGAACAGACTTTTGAACTCTGTGGGAGAAGGTGAGGGTGGGATGTTTCAAAAGAACAGCATGTATACTATCTATGGTGAAACAGATCACCAGCCCAGGTGGGATGCATGAGACAAGTGCTCCGGCCTGGTGCACTGGGAAGACCCAGAGGAATCGGGTGGAGAGGGAGATGGGAGGGGGGATCGGGATGGGGAATAAGTGTAAATCTATGGCTGATTCATATAAATGTATGACAAGACCCACTGAAATGTTGTGAAGTAATTAGCCTCCAACTAATAAAAAAAATTAAAAACAAAAAAAAAAAAAAAAAAAAGAAAGACCTAGTTCCCCTCCTCATCGCGACCGGAGGCCTCACATCCTTTGAAAACTCCAGAGGTACGCGGAGATCAGTGCCTCCAAAGGAGACGATGCCTGACTCCTCGTGAAACTTGATAGGAGTCCCAGGATTCCTGTGGCACGTGGAAAGGGACCCTTGGTCTCCCGCCTCAGCTGGAGAGGCGTCCCAATTGCCCTGCCAAGCCTCGAGGAGAATCCCGAGTTGTCCCTCGCAACTAGGCAGGAGTGCTGACGTCGCTGAACATACACGTGTGTGGAAGGGCCATCCCCGACGTAACTCGAGAATATACCCCAGGTTCCCGCCGCAACTCGAGAAAAACCATGAGACTTCTCCCAAACCGCGAGATGAGGCCCGATTCCCCTGCACTGCGTGCAGAGCAATTCCGTGTTGCACATCACACATGAAAGGAGCCTTGAATTCCTTGATGGCACTCCAGAGAAACCCCAAGAACACTGTTTCAAGGCTAGAGGGATACTGAGGTCACTGTAGCAACACGAAAGGGCTCCGTGGACCAAGAATCAACTCGAGATGAGAGGTTAGTCCCTGGCTTCGACTCCAGAGGAATACCACCTTACCACAAGCACCTCAAGAGGAGGCTTCTCTCAGCTCTAGGTATGTGAGAGGGACCCTGAGTTTGCGGCCTCAAGTGGAATGGACTCCGCGATGCCCTGACTCGAAATAAGGCCGGATATCCCTGCAGTGACTTGAATGCAGGCTCGTCTTGCATCTCCCAAGACGAAAGAATGTCTGAATCCCCTGTGGAGACCACAGAGAAAGACCTAGTTCCTTGGTCTAGTTCTGTGAAAAATACCGTTGGTAGCTTGATAGGGATTGCATTGAATCTATAGATTGCTTTGGGTAGAATAGCCCTTTTGACAATATTGATTCTTCCAATCCATGAACACGGTATGTTTCTCCATCTGTTTGTGTCCTCTTTGATTTCTTTCATCAGTGTTTTATAGTTTTCTATGTATAGGTCTTTTGTTTCTTTAGGTAGATATACTCCTAAGTATTTTATTCTTTTTGTTGCAATGGTGAATGGTATTGTTTCCTTAATTTCTCTTTCTGTTTTTTCATCGTTAGTATATAGGAATGCAAGGGATTTCTGTGTGTTAATTTTATATCCTGCAACTTTACTATATTCATTGATTAGTTCTAGTAATTTTCTGGTAGAGTCTTTAGGGTTTTCTATATAGAGGATCATGTCATCACAGAACTAGACCAAAGAATTTCACAATTTGTATGGAAATACAAAAAACCTCGAATAGCCAAAGTAATCTTGAAAAAGAAGAATGGAACTGGAGGAATCAACCTGCCTGACTTCAGACTCTACTACAAAGCCACAGTCATCAAGACAGTGTGGTACTGGCACAAAGACAGAAATATAGACCAATGGAACAGAATAGAAAGCCCAGAGATAAATCCACGAACCTATGAACACCTTATCTTTGACAAAGGAGGCAAGGATATACAATGGAAAAAAGACAACCTCTTTAACAAGTGGTGCTGGGAAAACTGGTCAACCACTTGCAAAAGAATGAAACTAGAACACTTTCTAACACCATACACAAAAATAAACTCAAAATGGATTAAAGATCTAAATGTAAGACCAGAAACTATAAAACTCCTAGAGGAGAACATAGGCAAAACACTCTCCGACATAAATCACAGCAAGATCCTCTATGACCCACCTCCCAGAATATTGGAAATAAAAGCAAAACTAAACAAATGGGATCTAATGAAACTTAAAAGCTTTTGCACTACAAAAGAAACTATCAGTAAGGTGAAAAGACAGCCGTCAGATTGGGAGAAAATAATAGCAAATGAAGAAACAGACAAAGGATTAATCTCAAAAATATACAAGCAACTCCTGCAGCTCAATTCCAGAAAAATAAATGACCCAATCCAAAAATGGGCCAGAGAACTAAACAGACATTTCTCCAAAGAAGACATACAGATGGCTAACAAACACATGAAAAGGTGCTCAACATCACTCATTATTAGAGAAATGCAAATCAAAACCACAATGAGGTACCATTACACACCAGTCAGGATGGCTGCTATCCAAAAGTCTACAAGCAATAAATGCTGGAGAGACTGTGGAGAAAAGGGAACCCTCTTACACTGTTGGTGGGAATACAAACTAGTACAGCCACTATGGAAAACAGTGTGGAGATTCCTTAAAAAACTGGAAATAGAACTGCCATATTACCCAGCAATACCACTTCTGGGCATACACACTGAGGAAACCAGATCTGAAAGAGACACATGCACCCCAATGTTCATCGCAGCACTGTTTATAATAGCCAGGACATGGAAGCAACCTAGATGCCCATCAGCAGATGAATGGATAAGGAAGCTGTGGTACATATACACCATGGAATTTTACTCAGCCGTCAAAAAGAATTCATTTGAACCAGTCCTAATGAGATGGATGAAACTGGAGCCCCTTATACAGAGTGAAGTAAGCCAGAAAGATAAAGAACATTACAGCATACTAACACATATATATGGAATTTAGAAAGATGGTAACGATAACCCTATATGCAAAACAGAAAAAGAGACACAGAAATACAGAACAGACTTTTGAACTCTGTGGGAGAAGGTGAGGGTGGGATGTTTCAAAAGAACAGCATGTATACTATCTATGGTGAAACAGATCACCAGCCCAGGTGGGATGCATGAGACAAGTGCTCCGGCCTGGTGCACTGGGAAGACCCAGAGGAATCGGGTGGAGAGGGAGATGGGAGGGGGGATCGGGATGGGGAATAAGTGTAAATCTATGGCTGATTCATATCAATGTATGACAAGACCCACTGAAATGTTGTGAAGTAATTAGCCTCCAACTAATAAAAAAAATTAAAAAAAAAAAAAAAAGAAGAAAAAAAAAAAAAAAGAAAGACCTAGTTCCCCTCCTCATCGCCACCGGAGGCCTCACATCCTTTGAAAACTCCAGAGGTACGCGGAGATCAGTGCCTCCAAAGGAGACGATGCCTGACTCCTCGTGAAACTTGATAGGAGTCCCAGGATTCCTGTGGCACGTGGAAAGGGACCCTTGGTCTCCCGCCTCAGCTGGAGAGGCGTCCCAATTGCCCTGCCAAGCCTCGAGGAGAATCCCGAGTTGTCCCTCGCAACTAGGCAGGAGTGCTGACGTCGCTGAACATACACGTGTGTGGAAGGGCCATCCCCGCCGTAACTCGAGAATATACCCCAGGTTCCCGCCGCAACTCGAGAAAAACCATGAGACTTCTCCCAAGCCGCGAGATGAGGCCCGATTCCCCTGCACTGCGTGCAGAGCAATTCCGTGTTGCACATCACACATGAAAGGATCCTTGATATCCTTCATGGCACTCCAGAGAAACTCCAAGAACACTGTTTCAAGGCTAGAGGGATCATGAGGTCACTGTAGTAACACCAAAGAGCTCCGTGGACCAAAAATCAACTCGAGATGAGAGATTAATCCCTGGCTTCGACTCCAGAGGAATACCACCTTACCAGAAGCACCTCAAAGGAGGCTTCTCTCAGCTCTAGGTATGTGAGAGGGACCCTGAGTTTGAGGCCTCAAGTGGAATGGACACCGAGATTCCCTGACTCGAAATAAGGCCGGATATCCCTGCAGTAACTTGAATGCAGGCTCGTCTTGCATCTCCCAAGACGAAAGGATGTCTGAATCCGCTGTGGAGACCACAGAGAAAGACCTAGTTCCCCACCTCATCGCGACCGGAGGCCTCACATCCTTTGAAAACTCCAGCGGTACGCGGAGATCAGTGTCTCTAAAGGAGACGATGCCTGACTCCTCGTGAAACTTGATAGGAGTCCCAGGATTTCTATGGCACGGGGAAAGGGACCCTTGGTCTCCCGCCTCAGCTGGAGAGGCGTCCCAATTGCCCTGCCAAGCATCAAGGAGAATCCCGAGTTGTCCCTCGCAACTAGGCAGGAGTCCTGACGTTGCTGAAGAAACACGTGTGTGGAATGGCCCTCCCCGTCGTAACTCGAGAATATAGCCCAGGTTCCCACCGCAACTCGAGAAAAATCATGAGACTTCTCCCACGCCGCGAGATGAGGCCCGATTCCCCTCCACTGCGTGCAGAGCAATTCCGTGTTGCACATCACACATGAAAGGATCCTTGATTTCCTTCATGGCACTCCAGAGAAAACCGAAGAACACTGTTTCAAGGCTAGAGGGATCCTGAGGTCACTGTAGCAACACGAAAGAGCTCTGTGGACCAGAAATCAACTCGAGATGAGAGATTAGTCCCTGGCTTCGACTCCAGAGGAATACCACCTTACCACAAGCACCTCAAAGGAGGCTTCTCTCAGCTCTAGGTATGTGAGAGGGACCCTGAGTTTGCGGCCTCAAGTGGAATGGACACCGAGATGCCCTGACTCGAAATAAGGCCGGATATCCCTGCAGTGACTTGAATGCAGGCTCGTCCTGCATCTCCCAAGACGAAAGGATGTCTGAATCCCCTGTGGAGACCACAGAGAAAGACCTAGTTCCTTGGTCTAGTTCTGTGAAAAATACCGTTGGTAGCTTGATAGGGATTGCATTGAATCTATAGATTGCTTTCGGTAGAATAGCCATTTTGACAATATTGATTCTTCCAATCCATGAACACGGTATGTTTCTCCATCTGTTTGTGTCCTCTTTGATTTCTTTCATCAGTGTTTTATAGTTTTCTATGTATAGGTCTTTTGTTTCTTTAGGTAGATATACTCCTAAGTATTTTATTCTTTTTGTTGCAATGGTGAATGGTATTGTTTCCTTCATTTCTCTTTCTGTTTTTTCATCGTTAGTATATAGGAATGCAAGGGATTTCTGTGTGTTAATTTTATATCCTGCAACTTTACTATATTCATTGATTAGTTCTAGTAATTTTCTGGTAGAGTCTTTAGGGTTTTCTATATAGAGGATCATGTCATCACAGAACTAGACCAAAGAATTTCACAATTTGTATGGAAATACAAAAAACCTCGAATAGCCAAAGTAATCTTGAAAAAGAAGAATGGAACTGGAGGAATCAACCTGCCTGACTTCAGACTCTACTACAAAGCCACAGTCATCAAGACAGTGTGGTACTGGCACAAAGACAGAAATATAGACCAATGGAACAGAATAGAAAGCCCAGAGATAAATCCACGAACCTATGGACACCTTATCTTTGACAAAGGAGGCAAGGATATACAATGGAAAAAAGACAACCTCTTTAACAAGTGGTGCTGGGAAAACTGGTCAACCACTTGCAAAAGAATGAAACTAGAACACTTTCTAACACCATACACAAAAATAAACTCAAAATGGATTAAAGATCTAAATGTAAGACCAGAAACTATAAAACTCCTAGAGGAGAACATAGGCAAAACACTCTCCGACATAAATCACAGCAAGATCCTCTGTGACCCACCTCCCAGAATATTGGAAATAAGAGCAAAACTAAACAAATGGGATCTAATGAAACTTAAAAGCTTTTGCACTACAAAAGAAACTATAAGTAAGGTGAAAAGACAGCCGTCAGATTGGGAGAAAATAATAGCAAATGAAGAAACAGACAAAGGATTAATCTCAAAAATATACAAGCAACTCCTGCAGCTCAATTCCAGAAAAATAAATGACCCAATCCAAAAATGGGCCAGAGAACTAAACAGACATTTCTCCAAAGAAGACATACAGATGGCTAACAAACACATGAAAAGGTGCTCAACATCACTCATTATTAGAGAAATGCAAATCAAAACCACAATGAGGTACCATTACACACCAGTCAGGATGGCTGCTATCCAAAAGTCTACAAGCAATAAATGCTGGAGAGGCTGTGGAGAAAAGGGAACCCTCTTACACTGTTGGTGGGAATGCAAACTAGTACAGCCACTATGGAAAACAGTGTGGAAATTCATTAAAAAACTGGAAATAGAACTGCCATATTACCCAGCAATACCACTTCTGGGCATACACACTGAGGAAACCAGATCTGAAAGAGACACATGCACCCCAATGTTCATCGCAGCACTGTTTATAATAGCCAGGACATGGAAGCAACCTAGATGCCCATCAGCAGATGAATGGATAAGGAAGCTGTGGGACATATACACCATGGAATTTTACTCAGCCGTCAAAAAGAATTCATTTGAACCAGTCCTAATGAGATGGATGAAACTGGAGCCCCTTATACAGAGTGAAGTAAGCCAGAAAGATAAAGAACATTACAGCATACTAACACATATATATGGAATTTAGAAAGATGGTAACGAGAACCCTATATGCAAAACAGAAAAAGAGACACAGAAATACAGAACAGACTTTTGAACTCTGTGGGAGAAGGTGAGGGTGGGATGTTTCAAAAGAACAGCATGTATACTATCTATGGTGAAACAGATCACCAGCCCAGGTGGGATGCATGAGACAAGTGCTCCGGCCTGGTGCACTGGGAAGACCCAGAGGAATCGGGTGGAGAGGGAGATGGGAGGGGGGATCGGGATGGGGAATAAGTGTAAATCTATGGCTGATTCATATCAATGTATGACAAGACTCACTGAAATGTTGTGAAGTAATTAGCCTCCAACTAATAAAAAAAATTAAAAAAAAAAAAAAGAAAAAAAAAAAAAAAAAGAAAGACCTAGTTCCCCTCCTCATCGCGACCGGAGGCCTCACATCCTTTGAAAACTCCAGAGGTACGCGGAGATCAGTGCCTCCAAAGGAGACGATGCCTGACTCCTCGTGAAACTTGATAGGAGTCCCAGGATTCCTGTGGCACGTGGAAAGGGACCCTAGGTCTCGCGCCTCAGCTGGACAGGCGTCCCAATTGCCCTGCCAAGCCTCGAGGAGAATCCCGAGTTGTCCTTCGCAAGTAGGCAGGAGTCCTGACGTCGCTGAACAAACACGTGTGTGGAAGGGCCATCCCCGTCATAACTCGAGAATATACCCCAGGTTAACGCCGCAACTCGAGAAAAACCATGAGACTTCTCCCACGCCACGAGATGAGGCCCGATTCCCCTCCACTGCGTGCAGAGCAATTCCGTGTTGCACATCACACATGAAAGGATCCTTGATTTCCTTGATGGCACTCCAGAGAAACCCCAAGAACACTGTTTCAAGGCTAGAGGGATCCTGAGGTCACTGTAGCAACACGAAAGAGCTCCGTGGACCAGAAATCAACTCGAGATGAGAGATTAGTCCCTGGCTTCGACTCCAGAGGAATACCACCTTACCACAAGCACGTCAAAGGAGGCTTCTCTCAGATCTAAGTATGTGAGAGGGACCCTGAGTTTGCGGCCTCAATTGGAATGGACACCGAGATGCCCTGACTCGAAATAAGGCCGGATATCCCTGCAGTGACTTGAATGCAGGCTCGTCTTGCATCTCCCAAGACGAAAGGATGTCTGAATCCCCTGTGGAGACCACAGAGAAAGACTTAGTTCGCCACCTCATCGCGACCGGAGGCCTCACATCCTTTGAAAACTCAAGCGGTACGCGGAGATCAGTGCCTCCAAAGGAGACGATGCCTGACTCCTCTTGAAACTTGATAGGAGTCCCAGGATTCCTGTGGCACGTGGAAAGGGACCCTTGGTCTCCCGCCTCAGCTGGAGAGGGGTCCCAATTGCCCTGCCAAGCCTCAAGGAGAATCCCGAGTTTTCCCTCGCAACTAGGAAGGAGTCCTGACGTTGCTGAACAAACACGTGTGTGGAATGGCCCTCCCAGTGGTCACTCGAGAATATACCACAGGTTCCCGCCGCAACTCGAGAAAAACCATGAGACTTCTCCCACACCGCGAGATGAGGCCAGATTCCCCTGCACTGCGTGCAGAGCAATGCCGTGTTGCACATCACACATGAAAGGATCCTTGATTTCCTTCATGGCACTCCAGAGAAACCCCAGGAACACTGTTTCAAGGCTAGAGGGATCCTGAGGTCACTGTAGCAACACGAAAGAGCTCCATGGACCAGAAATCAACTCGAGATGAGAGATTAGTCCCTGGCTTCGACTCCAGAGGAATACCACCTTACCACAAGCACCTCAAAGGAGGCTTCTCTCAGCTCTAGGTATGTGAGAGGGACCCTGAGTTTGCGGCCTCAAGTGGAATGGACATCGAGATGCCCTGACTCGAAATAAGGCCGGATATCCCTGCAGTGACTTGAATGCAGGCTCGTCTTGCATCTCCCAAGACGAAAGGATGTCTGATTCCCCTCTGGAGACCACAGAGAAAGACCTAGTTCCCCACCAAATCGCGACCGGAGGCCTCACATCCTTTGAAAACTCCAGCGGTACGCGGAGATCAGTGCCTCCAAAGGAGACGATGCCTGGCTCTTCGTGAAACTTGATAGGAGTCCCAGGATTCCTGTGGCACGTAGAAAGGGACCCTTGGTCTCGCGCCTCAGCTGGAGAGGCGTCCCAATTGCCCTGCCAAGCCTCGAGGAGAATCCCGAGTTGTCCCTCGCAAGTAGGCAGGAGTCCTGACGTCGCTGAACAAACACGTGTGTGGAAGGGCCATCCCCGTCGTAACTCGAGAATATACCCCAGGTTCCCGCCGCAACTCGAGAAAAACCATGAGAATTCTCTCACGCCGCGAGATGAGGCCCGATTCCGCTGCACTGCGTGCAGAGCAATTCCGTGTTGCACATCACACAGGAAAGGAGCCCTGATTTCCTTGATGGCACTCCAGAGAAACCCCAAGAACACTGTTTCAAGGCTAGAGGGATCCTGAGGTCACTGTAGCAACACGAAAGAGCTCCATGGACCAAGAATCAACTCGAGATGAGAGGTTAGTCCCTGAGTTCGACTCCAGAGGAATACCACCTTACCACAAGCACCTCAAGAGGAGGCTTCTCTCAGATCTAGGTATGTGAGAGGGACCCTGAGTTTGCAGCCTCAAGTGGAATGGACACCGCGATGCCCTGACTCGACATAAGGCCGGATATCCCTGCAGTGACTTGAATGCAGGCTCGTCTTGCATCTCCCAAGATGAAAGGATGTCTGAATCCCCTGCGGAGAACACAGAGAAAGACCTAGTTCCCCACCTCATCGCGACCGGAGGCCTCACATCCTTTGAAAACTCCAGAGGTACGCGGAGATCAGTGCCTCCAAAGGAGACGATGCCTGACTCCACGTGAAACTTGATAGGAGTCCCAGGATTCCTGTGGCACGTGGAAAGGGACCCTTGGTCTCCCGCCTCAGCTGGAGAGGCGTCCCAATTGCCCTGCCAAGCCTCGAGGAGAATCCCGAGTTGTCCCTCGCAACTAGGCAGGAGTGCTGACGTCGCTGAACATACACGTGTGTGGAAGGGCCTTTCCCGTCGTAACTCAAGAATATACCCCAGGTTCCCGCCGCAACTCGAGAAAAACCATGAGACTTCTCCCACGCCGCGAGATGAGGCCCGATTCCCCTGCACTGCGTGCAGAGCAATTCCGTGTTGCACATCACACATGAAAGGATCCTTGATTTCCTTCATGGCACTCCAGAGAAACCCCAAGAACACTGTTTCAAGGCTAGAGGGATCCTGAGGTCACTGTAGCAACACGAAAGAGCTCTGTGGACCAGAAATCAACTCGAGATGAGAGATTAGTCCCTGGCTTCGACTCCAGAGGAATACCACCTTACCACAAGCACCTCAAAGGAGGCTTCTCTCAGCTCTAGGTATGTGAGAGGGACCCTGAGTTTGCGGCCTCAAGTGGAATGGACACCGAGATGCCCTGACTCGAAATAAGGCCGGATATCCCTGCAGTGACTTGAATGCAGGCTCGTCTTGCATCTCCCAAGACGAAAGGATGTCTGAATCCCCTGTGGAGACCACAGAGAAAGACTTAGTTCGCCACCTCATCGCGACCGGAGGCCTCACATCCTTTGAAAACTCAAGCGGTACGCGGAGATCAGTGCCTCCAAAGGAGACGATGCCTGACTCCTCTTGAAACTTGATAGGAGTCCCAGGATTCCTGTGGCACGTGGAAAGGGACCCTTGGTCTCCCGCCTCAGCTGGAGAGGGGTCCCAATTGCCCTGCCAAGCCTCAAGGAGAATCCCGAGTTTTCCCTCGCAACTAGGAAGGAGTCCTGACGTTGCTGAACAAACACGTGTGTGGAATGGCCCTCCCAGTGGTCACTCGAGAATATACCACAGGTTCCCGCCGCAACTCGAGAAAAACCATGAGACTTCTCCCACACCGCGAGATGAGGCCAGATTCCCCTGCACTGCGTGCAGAGCAATGCCGTGTTGCACATCACACATGAAAGGATCCTTGATTTCCTTCATGGCACTCCAGAGAAACCCCAGGAACACTGTTTCAAGGCTAGAGGGATCCTGAGGTCACTGTAGCAACACGAAAGAGCTCCATGGACCAGAAATCAACTCGAGATGAGAGATTAGTCCCTGGCTTCGACTCCAGAGGAATACCACCTTACCACAAGCACCTCAAAGGAGGCTTCTCTCAGCTCTAGGTATGTGAGAGGGACCCTGAGTTTGCGGCCTCAAGTGGAATGGACATCGAGATGCCCTGACTCGAAATAAGGCCGGATATCCCTGCAGTGACTTGAATGCAGGCTCGTCTTGCATCTCCCAAGACGAAAGGATGTCTGAATCCCCTCTGGAGACCACAGAGAAAGACCTAGTTCCCCACCAAATCGCGACCGGAGGCCTCACATCCTTTGAAAACTCCAGCGGTACGCGGAGATCAGTGCCTCCAAAGGAGACGATGCCTGGCTCTTCGTGAAACTTGATAGGAGTCCCAGGATTCCTGTGGCACATAGAAAGGGACCCTTGGTCTCGCGCCTCAGCTGGAGAGGCGTCCCAATTGCCCTGCCAAGCCTCGAGGAGAATCCCGAGTTGTCCCTCGCAAGTAGGCAGGAGTCCTGACGTCGCTGAACAAACACGTGTGTGGAAGGGCCATCCCCGTCGTAACTCGAGAATATACCCCAGGTTCCCGCCGCAACTCGAGAAAAACCATGAGAATTCTCTCACGCCGCGAGATGAGGCCCGATTCCGCTGCACTGCGTGCAGAGCAATTCCGTGTTGCACATCACACAGGAAAGGAGCCCTGATTTCCTTGATGGCACTCCAGAGAAACCCCAAGAACACTGTTTCAAGGCTAGAGGGATCCTGAGGTCACTGTAGCAACACGAAAGAGCTCCATGGACCAAGAATCAACTCGAGATGAGAGGTTAGTCCCTGAGTTCGACTCCAGAGGAATACCACCTTACCACAAGCACCTCAAGAGGAGGCTTCTCTCAGATCTAGGTATGTGAGAGGGACCCTGAGTTTGCAGCCTCAAGTGGAATGGACACCGCGATGCCCTGACTCGAAATAAGGCCGGATATCCCTGCAGTGACTTGAATGCAGGGTCGTCTTGCATCTCCCAAGATGAAAGGATGTCTGAATCCCCTGCGGAGAACACAGAGAAAGACCTAGTTCCCCACCTCATCGCGACCGGAGGCCTCACATCCTTTGAAAACTCCAGAGGTACGCGGAGATCAGTGCCTCCAAAGGAGACGATGCCTGACTCCACGTGAAACTTGATAGGAGTCCCAGGATTCCTGTGGCGCGTGGAAAGGGACCCTTGGTCTCCCGCCTCAGCTGGAGAGGCGTCCCAATTGCCCTGCCAAGCCTCGAGGAGAATCCCGAGTTGTCCCTCGCAACTAGGCAGGAGTGCTGACGTCGCTGAACATACACGTGTGTGGAAGGGCCTTTCCCGTCGTAACTCAAGAATATACCCCAGGTTCCCGCCGCAACTCGAGAAAAACCATGAGACTTCTCCCACGCCGCGAGATGAGGCCCGATTCCCCTGCACTGCGTGCAGAGCAATTCCGTGTTGCACATCACACATGAAAGGATCCTTGATTTCCTTCATGGCACTCCAGAGAAACCCCAAGAACACTGTTTCAAGGCTAGAGGGATCCTGAGGTCACTGTAGCAACACGAAAGAGCTCTGTGGACCAGAAATCAACTCGAGATGAGAGATTAGTCCCTGGCTTCGACTCCAGAGGAATACCACCTTACCACAAGCACCTCAAAGGAGGCTTCTCTCAGCTCTAGGTATGTGAGAGGGACCCTGAGTTTGCGGCCTCAAGTGGAATGGACACCGAGATGCCCTGACTCGAAATAAGGCCGGATATCCCTGCAGTGACTTGAATGCAGGCTCGTCTTGCATCTCCCAAGACGAAAGGATGTCTGAATCCCCTGTGGAGACCACAGAGAAAGACCTAGTTCCTTGGTCTAGTTCTGTGAAAAATACCGTTGGTAGCTTGATAGGGATTGCATTGAATCTATAGATTGCTTTGGGTAGAATAGCCATTTTGACAATATTGATTCTTCCAATCCATGAACACGGTATGTTTCTCCATCTGTTTGTGTCCTCTTTGATTTCTTTCATCAGTGTTTTATAGTTTTCTATGTATAGGTCTTTTGTTTCTTTAGGTAGATATACTCCTAAGTATTTTATTCTTTTTGTTGCAATGGTGAATGGTATTGTTTCCTTAATTTCTCTTTCTGTTTTTTCATCGTTAGTATATAGGAATTCAAGGGATTTCTGTGTGTTAATTTTATATCCTGCAACTTTACTATATTCATTGATTAGTTCTAGTAATTTTCTGGTAGAGTCTTTAGGGTTTTCTATATAGAGGATCATGTCATCACAGAACTAGAGCAAAGAATTTCACAATTTGTATGGAAATACAAAAAACCTCGAATAGCCAAAGTAATCTTGAAAAAGAAGAATGGAACTGGAGGAATCAACCTGCCTGACTTCAGACTCTACTACAAAGCCACAGTCATCAAGACAGTGTGGTACTGGCACAAAGACAGAAATATAGACCAATGGAACAGAATAGAAAGCCCAGAGATAAATCCACGAACCTATGGACACCTTATCTTTGACAAAGGAGGCAAGGATATACAATGGAAAAAAGACAACCTCTTTAACAAGTGGTGCTGGGAAAACTGGTCAACCACTTGCAAAAGAATGAAACTAGAACACTTTCTAACACCATACACAAAAATAAACTCAAAATGGATTAAAGATCTAAATGTAAGACCAGAAACTATAAAACTCCTAGAGGAGAACATAGGCAAAACACTCTCCGACATAAATCACAGCAAGATCCTCTATGACCCACCTCCCAGAATATTGGAAATAAAAGCAAAACTAAACAAATGGGATCTAATGAAACTTAAAAGCTTTTGCACTACAAAAGAAACTATAAGTAAGGTGAAAAGACAGCCGTCAGATTGGGAGCAAATAATAGCAAATGAAGAAACAGACAAAGGATTAATCTCAAAAATATACAAGCAACTCCTGCAGCTCAATTCCAGAAAAATAAATGACCCAATCCAAAAATGGGCCAGAGAACTAAACAGACATTTCTCCAAAGAAGACATACAGATGGCTAACAAACACATGAAAAGGTGCTCAACATCACTCATTATTAGAGAAATGCAAATCAAAACCACAATGAGGTACCATTACACACCAGTCAGGATGGCTGCTATCCAAAAGTCTACAAGCAATAAATGCTGGAGAGGCTGTGGAGAAAAGGGAACCCTCTTACACTGTTGGTGGGAATGCAAACTAGTACAGCCACTATGGAAAACAGTGTGGAGATTCCTTAAAAAACTGGAAATAGAACTGCCATATGACCCAGCAATACCACTTCTGGGCATACACACTGAGGAAACCAGATCTGAAAGAGACACATGCACCCCAATGTTCATCGCAGCACTGTTTATAATAGCCAGGACATGGAAGCAACCTAGATGCCCATCAGCAGATGAATGGATAAGGAAGCTGTGGGACATATACACCATGGAATTTTACTCAGCCGTCAAAAAGAATTCATTTGAACCAGTCCTAATGAGATGGATGAAACTGGAGCCCCTTATACAGAGTGAAGTAAGCCAGAAAGATAAAGAACATTACAGCATACTAACACATATATATGGAATTTAGAAAGATGGTAACGAGAACCCTATATGCAAAACAGAAAAAGAGACACAGAAATACAGAACAGACTTTTGAACTCTGTGGGAGAAGGTGAGGGTGGGATGTTTCAAAAGAACAGCATGTATACTATCTATGGTGAAACAGATCACCAGCCCAGGTGGGATGCATGAGACAAGTGCTCCGGCCTGGTGCACTGGGAAGACCCAGAGGAATCGGGTGGAGAGGGAGATGGGAGGGGGGATCGGGATGGGGAATAAGTGTAAATCTATGGCTGATTCATATCAATGTATGACAAGACCCACTGAAATGTTGTGAAGTAATTAGCCTCCAACTAATAAAAAAAATTAAAAAAAAAAAAAAAAGAAAAAAAAAAAGAAAAAAAAGAAAGACCTATTTCCCCTCCTCATCGCGACCGGAGGCCTCACATCCTTTGAAAACTCCAGAGGTACGCGGAGATCAGTGCCTCCAAAGGAGACGATGCCTGGCTCTTCGTGAAACTTGATAGGAGTCCCAGGATTCCTGTGGCACGTGGAAAGGGACCCTTGGTCTCGCGCCTCAGCTGGAGAGGCGTCCCAATTGCCCTGCCAAGCCTCGAGGAGAGTCCCGAGTTGTCCCTCGCAACTAGGCAGGAGTCCTGACGTCGCTGAACAAACACGTGTGTGGAAGGGCCATCCCCGTCGTAACTCGAGAATATACCCCAGGTTCTCGCCGCAACCCGAGTAAAATCATGAGACTTCCCCCTCGTCGCGAGAAGAGGCCCGATTCCCCTGCACTGCGTGTAGATCCATTCCGTGTTGCACATCACACAGGAAAGGAGCCTTGATTTTCTTGATGGCACTCCAGAGAAACCCCAAGAACACTGTTTCAAGGCTAGAGGGATACTAAGGTCACTGTAGCAACACGAAAGGGCTCCGTGGACCAAGAATCAACTCGAGATGAGAGGTTAGTCCCTGGCTTCGACTCCAGAGGAATACCACCTTACCACAAGCACCTCAAGAGGAGGCTTCTCTCAGCTCTAGGTATGTGAGAGGGACCCTGAGATTGCGGCCTCAAGTGGAATGGACACCCCGATACCCTGACTCGAAATAAGGCCGGATATCCCTGCAGTGACTTGAATGCAGGCTCGTCTTGCATCTCCCAAGACGAAAGGATGTCTGAATCCCCTGTGGAGACCACAGAGAAAGACCTAGTTCCCCACTTCATCGCGACCGGAGTCCTCACATCCTTTGAAAACTCCAGAGGTACACGGAGATCAGTGTCTCCAAAGGAGACGATGCCTGACTCCTCGTGAAACTTGATTGGAGTCCCAGGATTCCTGTGGCACGTGGAAAGGGACCCTTGGTCTCCCGCCTCAGCTGGAGAGGCGTTCCAATTGCCCTGCCAAGCCTCGAGGAGAATCCCGAGTTGTCCCTCGCAACTAGGCAGGAGTCCTGACGTCGCTGAACAAACACGTGTGTGGAAGGGCCATCCCCGACGTAACTCGAGAATATACCCCAGGTTCCCGCCGCAACTCGAGAAAAACCATGAGCCTTCCCCCTCGCCGCGAGATGAGGCCCGATTCCCCTGCACTGCGTGCAGAGCAATTCCGTGTTGCACATCACACAGGAAAGGAGCCTTGATTTCCTTGATGGCACTCCAGAGAAACCCCAAGAACACTGTTTCAAGGCTAGAGGGATCCTGAGGTCATTGTAGAAACACGAAAGAGCTCCGTGGACCAAGAATCAACTCGAGATGAGAGGTTAGTCCCTGGCTTCGCCTCCAGAAGAATGCCACCTTACCACAAGCACCTCAAAGGAGTCTTCTCTCAGCTCTAGGTATGTGACAGGGACCCTGAGTTTGCGGCCTCAAGTGGAATGGACTCCGCGATGACCTGACTCGAAATAAGGCCGGATATCCCTGCAGTGACTTGAATGCAGGCTCGTCTTGCATCTCCCAAGACGAAAGGATGTCTGAATCCCCTGTGGAGACCACAGAGAAAGACCTAGTTCCTTGGTCTAGTTCTGTGAAAAATACCGTTGGTAGCTTGATAGGGATTGCATTGAATCTATAGATTGCTTTCGGTAGAATAGCTATTTTGACAATATTGATTCTTCCAATCCATGAACACGGTATGATTCCCCATCTGTTTGTGTCCTCTTTGATTTCTTTCATCAGTGTTTTATAGCTTTCTATGTATAGGTCTTTTGTTTCTTTAGGTATATATACTCCTAAGTATTTTATTCTTTTTGTTGCAATGGTGAATGGTATTGTTTCCTTAATTTCTCTTTCTGTTTTTTCATCGTTAGTATATAGGAATGCAAGGGATTTCTGTGTGTTAATTTTATATCCTGCAACTTTACTATATTCATTGATTAGTTCTAGTAATTTTCTGGTAGAGTCTTTAGGGTTTTCTATATAGAGGATCATGTCATCACAGAACTAGACCAAAGAATTTCACAATTTGTATGGAAATACAAAAAACCTCGAATAGCCAAAGTAATCTTGAAAAAGAAGAATGGAACTGGAGGAATCAACCTGCCTGACTTCAGACTCTACTACAAAGCTACAGTCATCAAGACAGTGTGGTACTGGCACAAAGACAGAAATATAGACCAATGGAACAGAATAGAAAGGCCAGAGATAAATCCACGAACCTATGGACACCTTATCTTTGACAAAGGAGGCAAGGATATACAATGGAAAAAAGACAACCTCTTTAACAAGTGGTGCTGGGAAAACTGGTCAACCACTTGCAAAAGAATGAAACTAGAACACTTTCTAACACCATACACAAGAATAAACTCAAAATGGATTAAAGATCTAAATGTAAGACCAGAAACTATAAAACTCCTAGAGGAGAACATAGGCAAAACACTCTCCGACATAAATCACAGCAAGATCCTCTATGACCCACCTCCCAGAATATTGGAAATAAAAGCAAAACTAAACAAATGGGATCTAATGAAACTTAAAAGCTTTTGCACTACAAAAGAAACTATAAGTAAGGTGAAAAGACAGCCGTCAGATTGGGAGAAAATAATAGCAAATGAAGAAACAGACAAAGGATTAATCTCAAAAATATACAAGCAACTCCTGCAGCTCAATTCCAGAAAAATAAATGACCCAATCCAAAAATGGGCCAGAGAACTAAACAGACATTTCTCCAAAGAAGACATACAGATGGCTAACAAACACATGAAAAGGTGCTCAACATCACTCATTATTAGAGAAATGCAAATCAAAACCACAATGAGGTACCATTACACACCAGTCAGGATGGCTGCTATCCAAAAGTCTACAAGCAATAAATGCTGGAGAGGCTGTGGAGAAAAGGGAACCCTCTTACACTGTTGGTGGGAATGCAAACTAGTACAGCCACTATGGAAAACAGTGTGGAGATTCCTTAAAAAACTGGAAATAGAACTGCCATATTACTCAGCAATACCACTTCTGGGCATACACACTGAGGAAACCAGATCTGAAAGAGACACATGCACCCCAATGTTCATCGCAGCACTGTTTATAATAGCCAGGACATGGAAGCAACCTAGATGCCCATCAGCAGATGAATGGATAAGGAAGCTGTGGGACATATACACCATGGAATTTTACTCAGCCGTCAAAAAGAATTCATTTGAACCAGTCCTAATGAGATGGATGAAACTGGAGCCCCTTATACAGAGTGAAGTAAGCCAGAAAGATAAAGAACATTACAGCATACTAACACATATATATGGAATTTAGAAAGATGGTAACGAGAACCCTATATGCAAAACAGAAAAAGAGACACAGAAATACAGAACAGACTTTTGAACTCTGTGGGAGAAGGTGAGGGTGGGATGTTTCAAAAGAACAGCATGTATACTATCTATGGTGAAACAGATCACCAGCCCAGGTGGGATGCATGAGACAAGTGCTCCGGCCTGGTGCACTGGGAAGACCCAGAGGAATCGGGTGGAGAGGGAGATGGGAGGGGGGATCGGGATGGGGAATAAGTGTAAATCTATGGCTGATTCATATCAATGTATGACAAGACCCACTGAAATGTTGTGAAGTAATTAGCCTCCAACAAATAAAAAAAATTAAAAAAAAAAAAAAAGAAAAAAAAAAAAAAAAGAAAGACCTAGTTCCCCTCCTCATCGCGACCGGAGGCCTCACATCCTTTGAAAATTCCAGAGGTACGCGGAGATCAGTGCCTCCAAAGGAGACGATGCCTGACTCCTCGTGAAAATTGATAGGAGTCCCAGGATTCCTGTGGCACGTGGAAAGGGACCCTTGGTCTCGCGCCTCAGCTGGAGAGGCGTCCCAATTGCCCTGCCAAGCCTCGAGGAGAATCCCGAGTTGTCCTTCGCAAGTAGGCAGGAGTCCTGACGTCGCTGAACAAACACGTGTGTGGAAGGGCCATCCCCGCCGTAACTCGAGAATATAACCCAGGTTCCCGCCGCAACTCGAGAAAAACCATGAGACTTCTCCCACGCCGCGAGATGAGGCCTGATTCCCCTCCACTGCGTGCAGAGCAATTCCGTGTTGCACATCACACATGAAAGGAGCCTTGATTTCCTTCATGGCACTCCAGAGAAACCGCAAGAACACTGTTTCAAGGCTAGAGGGATCCTGAGGTCACTGTAGCAACACGAAAGAGCTCCGTGGACCAGAAATCAACTCGAGATGAGAGATTAGTCCCTGGCTTCGACTCCAGAGGAATACCACCAAACCACAAGCACCTCAAAGGAGGCTTCTCTCAGCTCTAGGTATGTGAGAGGGACCCTGAGTTTGCGGCCTCAAGTGGAATGGACACCGAGATGCCCTGACTCGAAATAAGGCCGGATATCCCTGCAGTGACTTGAATGCAGGCTCATCTTGCATCTCCCAAGACGAAAGGATGTCTGAATCCCCTGTGGAGACCACAGAGAAAGACCTAGTTCCCCACCTCATCGCGACCGGAGGCCTCACATCCTTTGAAAACTCCAGCGGTACGCGGAGATCAGTGCCTCCAAAGGAGACGATGCCTGACTCCTCGTGAAACTTGATAGGAGTCCCAGGATTCCTGTGGCACGTGGAAAGGGACCCTTGGTCTCCCGCCTCAGCTGGAGAGGCGTCCCAATTGCCCTGCCTAGCCTCAAGGAGAATCCCGAGTTGTCCCTCACAACTAGGCAGGAGTCCTGACGTTGCTGAACAAACACGTGGGTGGAATGGCCCTCCCAGTGGTAACTCGAGAATATACCCCAGGTTCCCGCCCCAACTCGAGAAAAACCATGAGACTTCTTCCACGCCACGAGATGAGGCCCGATTCCCCTGCACTGCGTGCAGAGCAATTCCGTGTTGCACATCACACATGAAAGGAGCCTTGATTTCCTTCATGGCACTCCAGAGAAACCCCAAGAACACTGTTTAAAGGCTAGAGGGATCCTGAGATCACTGTAGCAACACGAAAGAGCTCCGTGGACCAGAAATCAACTCGAGATGAGAGATTAGTCCCTGGCTTCGACTCCAGAGGAATACCACCTTACCACAAGCACCTCAAAGGAGGCTTCTCTCAGCTCTAGGTATGTGAGAGGGACCCTGAGTTTGCGGCCTCAAGTGGAATGGACACCGCGATGCCCTGGCTCGAAATAAGGCCGGATATCCCGGCAGTGACTTGAATGCAGGCTCGTCTTGCATCTCCCAAGACAAAAGGATGTCTGAATCCCCTGTGGAGACCACAGAGAAAGACCTAGTTCCCCACCTCATCGCGACCGGAGGCCTCACATCCTTTGAAAACTCCAGAGGTATGCGGAGATCAGTGCCTCCAAAGGAGACGATGCCTGCCTCCTCGTGAATCTTGATAAGAGTCCCAGGATTCCTGTGGCACGTGGAAAGGGACCCTTGGTCTCCCGCCTCACCTGGAGAGGCGTCCCAATTGCCCTGCCAAGCCTCGAGGAGAATCCCGAGTTGTCCCTCCCAGCTAGGCAGGAGTCCTGACGTCGCTGAACAAACACGTGTGTGGAAGGGCCCTCCCCGTCGTAACTCGAGAATATACCCCAGGTTCCCGCCGCAACTCGAGAAAAACCATGAGACTTCCCCCTCGCCGCGAGATGAGGCCCGATTCCCCTGCACTGCGTGCAGAGCAATTCCGTGTTGCACATCACACAGGAAAGGAGCCTTGATTTCCTTGATGGCACTCCAGAGAAACCCCAAGAACACTGTTTCAAGGCTAGAGGGATACTGAGGTCACTGTAGCAACACGAAAGGGCTCCGTCGACCAAGAATCAACTCGAGATGAGAGGTTAGTCCCTGGCTTCGACTCCAGAGGAATAGCACCTTACCACAAGCACCTCAAGAGGAGGCTTCTCTCAGCTCTAGGTATGTGAGAGGGACCCTGAGTTTGCGGCCTCAAGTGGAATGGCCACCGCGATGCCCTGACTCGAAATAAGGCTGGATATCCCTGCAGTAACTTGAATGCAGGTTCTTCTTGCATCTCCCAAGACGAAAGGATGTCTGAATCCCCTGTGGAGACCACAGAGAAAGACCTAGTTCCCCACCTCATCGCGACCGGAGGCCTCACATCCTTTGAAAACTCCAGAGGTATGCGGAGATCAGTGCCTCCAAAGGAGACGATGCCTGCCTCCTCGTGAATCTTGATAAGAGTCCCAGGATTCCTGTGGCACGTGGAAAGGGACCCTTGGTCTCCCGCCTCAGCTGGAGAGGCGTCCCAATTGCCCTGCCAAGCCTCGAGGAGAATCCCGAGTTGTCCCTCCCAGCTAGGCAGGAGTCCTGACGTCGCTGAACAAACACGTGTGTGGAAGGGCCCTCCCCGTCGTAACTCGAGAATATACCCCAGGTTCCCGCCGCAACTCGAGAAAAACCATGAGACTTCCCCCTCGCCGCGAGATGAGGCCCGATTCCCCTGCACTGCGTGCAGAGCAATTCCGTGTTGCACATCACACAGGAAAGGAGCCTTGATTTCCTTGATGGCACTCCAGAGAAACCCCAAGAACACTGTTTCAAGGCTAGAGGGATACTGAGGTCACTGTAGCAACACGAAAGGGCTCCGTGGACCAAGAATCAACTCGAGATGAGAGGTTAGTCCCTGGCTTCGACTCCAGAGGAATAGCACCTTACCACAAGCACCTCAAGAGGAGGCTTCTCTCAGCTCTAGGTATGTGAGAGGGACCCTGAGTTTGCGGCCTCAAGTGGAATGGCCACCGCGATGCCCTGACTCGAAATAAGGCTGGATATCCCTGCAGTAACTTGAATGCAGGTTCTTCTTGCATCTCCCAAGACGAAAGGATGTCTGAATCCCCTGTGGAGACCACAGAGAAAGACCTAGTTCCCCACCTCATCGCGACCGGAGGCCTCACATCCTTTGAAAACTCCAGAGGTACGCGGAGATCAGTGCCTCCAAAGGAGACGATGCCTGCCTCCTCGTGAATCTTGATAGGAGTCCCAGGATTCCTGTGGCACGTGGAAAGGGACACTTGGTCTCCCGCCTCAGCTGGAGAGGCGTCCCAATTGCCCTGCCAAGCCTCAAGGAGAATCCCGAGTTCTCCCTCGCAACTAGGCAGGCGTCCTGACGTCGCTGAACAAACACGTGTGTGGAAGGGCCATCCCCGACGTAACTTGAGAATACACCCCAGGTTCCCGCCGCAACTCGAGAAAAACCATGAGCCTTCCCCCTCGCTGCGAGATGAGGCCCGATTCCCCTGCACTGCGTGCAGAGCAATTCCGTGTTGCACATCACACATGAAAGGAGCCTTGATTTCCTTCATGGTACTCCAGAGAAACCCCAAGAACACTGTTTCAAGGCTAGAGGGATCCTGAGGTCACTGTAGCAACATGAAAGAGCTCCGTGGACCAAAAATCAACTCGAGATGAGAGGTTAGTCCCTGGCTTCAACTCCAGGGGAATACCACCTTACCAGAAGCACCTCAAAGGAAGCTTCTCTCAGCTCCAGGTATGTGAGAGGGACCCTGAGTTTGCGGCCTCAAGTGCAATGGACACCACGATGCCCTGACTCAAAATAAGGCCGGATATCCCTGCAGTGACTTGAATGCAGGCTCGTCTTGCATCTCCCAAGACGAAAGGATGTCTGAATCCCCTGCGGAGAACACAGAGAAAGACCTAGTTCCCCACCTCATCGCGACCAGAGGCCTCATATCCTTTGAAAACTCCAGAGGTACGCGGAGATCAGTGCCTCCAAAGGAGACGATGCCTGACTCCTCGTGAAACATGATAGGATTCCCAGGATTCCTGTGGCACGTGGAAAGGGACCCTTGGTTTCCCTCCTCAGCTGGAGAGGCGTCCCAATTGCCCTGCCAAGCCTCGAGGTGAATCCGAAGTTGTCCCTCGCAACTAGGCAGGAGTCCTGACGTCGCTGAACAAACACGTGTGTGGAAGGGCCATCCCCGCCGTAACTCGAGAATTTACCCCAGGTTCCCGCCGCAACTCGAGAAAAACCATGAGACTTCCCCCTCGCCGCGAGATGAGGCCTGATTCCCCTGCACTGCGTGCAGAGCAATGCCGTGTTGCACATCACACAGGAAAGGAGCCTTGATTTCCTTGATGTCACTCCAGAGAAACCCCAAGAACACTGTTTGAAGACTAGAGGGATCCTGAGGTCAGTGTAGCAACACGAAAGAGCTCCATGGACCAAGAATCAACTCGAGATGAGAGGTTAGTTCCTGGCTTCGACTCCAGAGGACTACCACCTTACCACAAGCACCTCAAGAGGAGACTTCTCTCAGCTTTAGGTATGTGAGAGGGACCCTGAGTTTGCAGCCTCAAGTGGAATGGACACCGCGATGCCCTGACTCGACATAAGGCCGGATATCCCTGCAGTGACTTGAATGCAGGCTCGTCTTGCATCTCCCAAGACGAAAGGATGTCTGAATCCCCTGTGGAAACCACAGAGAAAGACCTAGTTCCCCACCTCTTCGCGACCGGAAGCCTCACATCCTTTGAAAACTCCAGAGGTACGCGGAGATCAGTGCCTCCAAAGGAGATGATGCCTGCCTTCTCGTGAAACTTGATAGGAGTCCCAGGATTCCTGTGGCATGTGGAAAGGGACGCTTGGTGTCCCGACTCAGCTGGAGAGGCGTCCCATTGCCCTGCCAAGCCTCGAGGAGAGTCCCGAGTTGTCCCTCGCAACTAGGCAGGAGTCCTGACGTCGCTGAACAAACACTTGTGTGGAAGGGCCATCCCCGCCGTAACTCGAGAATATACCCCAGGTTCCCGCCGCAACTCGAGAAAAATCATGAGACTTCCCCCTCGTCGCGAGAAGAGGCCCGATTCCCCTGTACTGCGTGCAGAGCCATTCCGTGTTGCACATCACACAGGAAAGGAGCCTTGATTTCCTTGATGGCACTCCAGAGAAACTCCAAGAACACTGTTTCAAGGCTAGAGGGATCCTGAGGTCACTGTAGCAACACGAAAGGGCTCCGTGGACCAAGAATCAAATCGAGATGAGAGGTTAGTCCCTGGCTTCAACTCCAGAGGAATAGCACCTTACCACAAGCACCTCAAGAGGAGTCTTCTCTCAGCTCTAGGTATGTGAGAGTGACCCTGAGTTTGCAGCCTCAAGTGGAATGGACACCCCGATGCCATGACTCGAAATAAGGCCGGATATCCCTGCAGTGACTTGAATGCAGGCTCGTCTTGCATCTCCCAAGACGAAAGGATGTCTGAATCCCCTGTGGAGACCACAGAGAAAGACCTAGTTCCCCACCTCATCGCGACCGGAGGCCTCACATCCTTTGAAAACTCCAGACGTACGCAGAGATCAGGGCTTCCAAAGGAGACGATGCCTGACTCCTCGTGAAACTTGATAGGAGTCCCAGGATTCCTGTGGCATGTGGAAAGGGACACTTGGTCTCCCGCCTCAGCTGGAGAGGCGTCCCAATTGCCCTGCCAAGCCTCAAGGAGAATCCCGAGTTGTCCCTCGCAACTAGGCAGGAGTCCTGACGTCGCTGAACAAACATGTGCGTGGAAGTGCCATCCCCGTCGTAACTCGAGAATATACCCCAGGTTCCCGCCGCAACTCGAGAAAAACCATGAGACTTCTCCCACGCCGCGAGATGAGGCCCGATTCCCCTGCACTGCGTTCAGAGCAATTCCGTGTTGCACATCACACATGAAAGGAGCCTTGATTTCCTTCATGGTACTCCAGAGAAACCCCAAGAACACTGTTTCAAGGCTAGAGGGATCCTGAGGTCACTGTAGCAACATGAAAGAGCTCCGTGGACCAAAAATCAACTCGAGATGAGAGGTTAGTCCCTGGCTTCAACTCCAGGGGAATACCACCTTACCAGAAGCACCTCAAAGGAGGCTTCTCTCAGCTCCAGGTATGTGAGAGGGACCCTGAGTTTGCGGCCTCAAGTGCAATGGACACCACGATGCCCTGACTCAAAATAAGGCCGGATATCCCTGCAGTGACTTGAATGCAGGCTCGTCTTGCATCTCCCAAGACGAAAGGATGTCTGAATCCCCTGCGGAGAACACAGAGAAAGACCTAGTTCCCCACCTCATCGCGACCAGAGGCCTGACATCCTTTGAAAACTCCAGAGGTACGCGGAGATCAGTGCCTCCAAAGGAGACGATGCCTGACTCCTCGTGAAAGTTGAGAGGAGTTCCAGGATGCCTGTGGCACGTGGAAAGGGACCCTTGGTCTCCCGCCTCAGCTGGAGAGGCATCCCAATTGCCCTGGCAAGCCTCGAGGAGAATCCCGAGTTTACCTCACAACTAGGCACGAATCCTGACGTCGCTGAACAAACACGTGTGTGGAAGAGCCATCCAAGTCGTAACTCGAGCATATAACCCAGGTTCCCGCCGCAACTCGAGAAAAACCATGAGACTTCCCCCTCGCTGCGAGATGAGGCCCGATTCCCCTGCACTGCGTGCAGAGCAATTCCGTGTTGCACATCACACATGAAAGGAGCCTTGATTTCCTTCATGGTACTCCAGAGAAACCCCAGGAACACTGTTTCAAGGCTAGAGGGATACTGAGGTCACTGTAGCAACACGAAAGGGCTCCGTGGACCAAAAATCAACTCGAGATGAGAGGTTAGTCCCTGGCTTCGACTCCAGAGGAATAGCACCTTACCACAAGCACCTCAAGAGAAGGCTTCTTTCAGCTGTAGGTATGTGAGAGGGATCCTGAGTTTGCGGCCTCAAGTGGAATGGACACCCCGATGCCCTGACTCGAAATAAGGCCAGATATCCCTGCAGTGACTTGAATGCAGGCTCGTCTTGCATCTCCCAAGACGAAAGGATTTCTGAATCCCCTGTGGAGACCACAGAGAAAGACCTAGTTCCTTGGTCTAGTTCTGTGAAAAATACCGTTGGTAGCTTGATAGGGATTGCATTGAATCTATAGATTGCTTTCAGTAGAATAGCCATTTTGACAATATTGATTCTTCCAATCCATGAACACGGTATGTTTCTCCATCTGTTTGTGTCCTCTTTGATTTCTTTCATCAGTGTTTTATAGTTTTCTATGTATAGGTCTTTTGTTTCTTTAGGTAGATATACTCCTAAGTATTTTATTCTTTTTGTTGCAATGGTGAATGGTATTGTTTCCTTAATTTCTCTTTCTGTTTTTTCATCGTTAGTATATAGGAATGCAAGGGATTTCTGTGTGTTAATTTTATATCCTGCAACTTTACTATATTCATTGATTAGTTCTAGTAATTTTCTGGTAGAGTCTTTAGGGTTTTCTATATAGAGGATCATGTCATCACAGAACTAGACCAAAGAATTTCACAATTTGTATGGAAATACAAAAAACCTCGAATAGCCAAAGTAATCTTGAAAAAGAAGAATGGAACTGGAGGCATCAACCTGCCTGACTTCAGATTCTACTACAAAGCCACAGTCATCAAGACAGTGTGGTACTGGCACAAAGACAGAAATATAGACCAATGGAACAGAATAGAAAGCCCAGAGATAAATCCACGAACCTATGGACACCTTATCTTTGACAAAGGAGGCAAGGATATACAATGGAAAAAAGACAACCTCTTTAACAAGTGGTGCTGGGAAAACTGGTCAACCACTTGCAAAAGAATGAAACTAGAACACTTTCTAACACCATACACAAAAATAAACTCAAAATGGATTAAAGATCTAAATGTAAGACCAGAAACTATAAAACTCCTAGAGGAGAACATAGGCAAAACACTCTCCGACATAAATCACAGCAAGATCCTCTATGACCCACCTCCCAGAATATTGGAAATAAAAGCAAAACTAAACAAATGGGATCTAATGAAACCTAAACGCTTTTGCACTACAAACGAAACTATAAGTAAGGTGAAAAGACAGCCATCAGATTGGGAGAAAATAATAGCAAATGAAGAAACAGACAAAGGATTAATCTCAAAAATATACAAGCAACTCCTGCAGCTCAATTCCAGAAAAATAAATGACCCAATCCAAAAATGGGCCAGAGAACTAAACAGACATTTCTCCAAAGAAGACATACAGATGGCTAACAAACACATGAAAAGGTGCTCAACATCACTCATTATTAGAGAAATGCAAATCAAAACCACAATGAGGTACCATTACACACCAGTCAGGATGGCTGCTATCCAAAAGTCTACAAGCAATAAATGCTGGAGAGGCTGTGGAGAAAAGGGAACCCTCTTACACTGTTGGTGGGAATGCAAACTAGTACAGCCACTATGGAAAACAGTGTGGAGATTCCTTAAAAAACTGGAAATAGAACTGCCATATGACCCAGCAATACCACTTCTGGGCATACACACTGAGGAAACCAGATCTGAAAGAGACACATGCACCCCAATGTTCATCGCAGCACTGTTTATAATAGCCAGGACATGGAAGCAACCTAGATGCCCATCAGCAGATGAATGGATAAGGAAGCTGTGGGACATATACACCATGGAATTTTACTCAGCCGTCAAAAAGAATTCATTTGAACCAGTCCTAATGAGATGGATGAAACTGGAGCCCCTTATACAGAGTGAAGTAAGCCAGAAAGATAAAGAACATTACAGCATACTAACACATATATATGGAATTTAGAAAGATGGTAACGAGAACCCTATATGCAAAACAGAAAAAGAGACACAGAAATACAGATCTTTTGAACTCTGTGGGAGAAGGTGAGGGTGGGATGTTTCAAAAGAACAGCATGTATACTATCTATGGTGAAACAGATCACCAGCCCAGGTGGGATGCATGAGACAAGTGCTCCGGCCTGGTGCACTGGGAAGACCCAGAGGAATCGGGTGGAGAGGGAGATGGGAGGGGGGATCGGGATGGGGAATAAGTGTAAATCTATGGCTGATTCATATCAATGTATGACAAGACCCACTGAAATGTTGTGAAGTAATTAGCCTCCAACTAATAAAAAAAATTAAAAAAAAAAAAAAAAAAAAAAGAAAGACCCAGTTCCCCTCCTCATCGCGACCGGAGGCCTCACATCCTTTGAAAACTCCAGAGGTACGCGGAGATCAGTGCCTCCAAAGGAGACGATGCCTGACTCCTCGTGAAACTTGATAGGAGTCCCAGGATTCCTGTGGCACGTGGAAAGGGACCCTTGGTCTCCCGCCTCAGCTGGAGAGGCGTCCCAATTGCCCTGCCAAGCCTCGAGGAGAATCCCGAGTTGTCCCTCGCAACTAGGCAGGAGTGCTGACGTCGCTGAACATACACGTGTGTGGAAGGGCCATCCCCGTCGTAACTCGAGAATATACCCCAGGTTCCCGCCGCAACTCGAGAAAAACCATGAGACTTCTCCCACGCCGCGAGATGAGGCCCGATTCCCCTGCACTGCGTGCAGAGCAATTCCGTGTTGCACATCACACATGAAAGGATCCTTGATTTCCTTCATGGCACTCCAGAGAAACCCCAAGAACACTGTTTCAAGGCTAGAGGGATCCTGAGGTCACTGTAGCAAAACGAAAGAGCTCTGTGGACCAGAAATCAACTCGAGATGAGAGGTTAGTCCCTGGCTTCGACTCCAGAGGAATACCACCTTACCACAAGCACCTCAAAGGAGGCTTCTCTCAGCTCTAGGTATGTGAGAGGGACCCTGAGTTTGCGGCCTCAAGTGGAATGGACACCGCGATGCCCTGACTCGAAATAAGGCCGGATATCCCTGCAGTGACTTGAATGCAGGCTCGTCTTGCATCTCCCAAGACGAAAGGATGTCTGAATCCCCTGTGGAGACCACAGAGAAAGACCTAGTTCCTTGGTCTAGTTCTGTGAAAAATACCGTTGGTAGCTTGATAGGGATTGCATTGAATCTATAGATTGCTTTCGGTAGAATAGCCATTTTGACAATATTGATTCTTCCAATCCATGAACACGGTATGTTTCTCCATCTGTTTGTGTCCTCTTTGATTTCTTTCATCAGTGTTTTATAGTTTTCTATGTATAGGTCTTTTGTTTCTTTAGGTAGATATACTCCTAAGTATTTTATTCTTTTTGTTGCAATGGTGAATGGTATTGTTTCCTTAATTTCTCTTTCTGTTTTTTCATCGTTAGTATATAGGAATGCAAGGGATTTCTGTGTGTTAATTTTATATCCTGCAACTTTACTATATTCATTGATTAGTTCTAGTAATTTTCTGGTAGACTCTTTAGGGTTTTCTATATAGAGGATCATGTCATCACAGAACTAGACCAAAGAATTTCACAATTTGTATGGAAATACAAAAAACCTCGAATAGCCAAAGTAATCTTGAAAAAGAAGAATGGAACTGGAGGAATCAACCTGCCTGACTTCAGACTCTACTACAAAGCCACAGTCATCAAGACAGTGTGGTACTGGCACAAAGACAGAAATATAGACCAATGGAACAGAATAGAAAGCCCAGAGATAAATCCACGAACCTATGGACACCTTATTTTTGACAAAGGAGGCAAGGATATACAATGGAAAAAAGACAACCTCTTTAACAAGTGGTGCTGAGAAAACTGGTCAACCACTTGCAAAAGAATGAAACTAGAACACTTTCTAACACCATACACAAAAATAAACTCAAAATGGATTAAAGATCTAAATGTAAGACCAGAAACTATAAAACTCCTAGAGGAGAACATAGGCAAAACACTCTCCGACATAAATCACAGCAAGATCCTCTATGACCCACCTCCCAGAATATTGGAAATAAAAGCAAAACTAAACAAATGGGATCTAATGAAACTTAAAAGCTTTTGCACTACAAAAGAAACTATAAGTAAGGTGAAAAGACAGCCGTCAGATTGGGAGCAAATAATAGCAAATGAAGAAACAGACAAAGGATTAATCTCAAAAATATACAAGCAACTCCTGCAGCTCAATTCCAGAAAAATAAATGACCCAATCCAAAAATGGGCCAGAGAACTAAACAGACATTTCTCCAAAGAAGACATACAGATGGCTAACAAACACATGAAAAGGTGCTCAACATCACTCATTATTAGAGAAATGCAAATCAAAACCACAATGAGGTACCATTACACACCAGTCAGGATGGCTGCTATCCAAAAGTCTACAAGCAATAAATGCTGGAGAGGCTGTGGAGAAAAGGGAACCCTCTTACACTGTTGGTGGGAATGCAAACTAGTACAGCCACTATGGAAAACAGTGTGGAGATTCCTTAAAAAACTGGAAATAGAACTGCCATATTACCCAGCAATACCACTTCTGGGCATACACACTGAGGAAACCAGATCTGAAAGAGACACATGCACCCCAATGTTCATCGCAGCACTGTTTATAATAGCCAGGACATGGAAGCAACCTAGATGCCCATCAGCAGATGAATGGATAAGGAAGCTGTGGGACATATACACCATGGAATTTTACTCAGCCGTCAAAAAGAATTCATTTGAACCAGTCCTAATGAGATGGATGAAACTGGAGCCCCTTATACAGAGTGAAGTAAGCCAGAAAGATAAAGAACATTACAGCATACTAACACATATATATGGAATTTAGAAAGATGGTAACGAGAACCCTATATGCAAAACAGAAAAAGAGACACAGAAATACAGAACAGACTTTTGAACTCTGTGGGAGAAGGTGAGGGTGGGATGTTTCAAAAGAACAGCATGTATACTATCTATGGTGAAACAGATCACCAGCCCAGGTGGGATGCATGAGACAAGTGCTCCGGCCTGGTGCACTGGGAAGACCCAGAGGAATCGGGTGGAGAGGGAGATGGGAGGGGGGATCGGGATGGGGAATAAGTGTAAATCTATGGCTGATTCATATCAATGTATGACAAGACCCACTGAAATGTTGTGAAGTAATTAGCCTCCAACTAATAAAAAAAATTAAAAAAAAAAAAAAGAAAAAAAAAAAAAAAAAAGAAAGACCTAGTTCCCCTCCTCATCGCGACCGGAGGCCTCACATCCTTTGAAAACTCCAGAGGTACGCGGAGATCAGTGCCTCCAAAGGAGACGATGCCTGACTCCTCGTGAAAATTGATAGGAGTCCCAGGATTCCTGTGGCACGTGGAAAGGGACCCTTGGTCTCGCGCCTCAGCTGGAGAGGCGTCCCAATTGCCCTGCCAAGCCTCGAGGAGAATCCCGAGTTGTCCCTCACAACTAGGCAGGAGTCCTGACGTTGCTGAACAAACACGTGGGTGGAATGGCCCTCCCAGTAGTAACTCGAGAATATACCCCAGGTTCCCGCCGCAACTCGAGAAAAACCATGAGACTTCCCCCTCGCCGCGAGATGAGGCCCGATTCCCCTGCACTGCGTGCAGAGCAATTCCGTGTTGCACATCACACATGAAAGGAGCCTTGATTTCCTTCATGGTACTCCAGAGAAACCCCAGGAACACTGTTTCAAGGCTAGAGGGATACTGAGGTCACTGTAGCAACACGAAAGGGCTCCGTGGACCAAAAATCAACTCGAGATGAGAGGTTAGTCCCTGGCTTCGACTCCAGAGGAATAGCACCTTACCACAAGCACCTCAAGAGAAGGCTTCTCTCAGCTGTAGGTATGTGAGAGGGATCCTGAGTTTGCGGCCTCAAGTGGAATGGACACCGAGATGCCCTGACTCGAAATAAGGCCGGATATCACTGCAGTGACTTGAATGCAGGCTCGTCTTGCATCTCCCAAGACGAAAGGATGTTGAATCCCCTGTGGAGACCACAGAGAAAGACCTAGTTCCTTGGTCTAGTTCTGTGAAAAATACCGTTGGTAGCTTGATTGGGATTGCATTGAATCTATAGATTGCTTTCGGTAGAATAGCCATTTTTACAATATTGATTCTTCCAATCCATGAACACGGTATGTTTCTCCATCTGTTTGTGTCCTCTTTGATTTCTTTCATCAGTGTTTTATAGTTTTCTATGTATAGGTCTTTTGTTTCTTTAGGTAGATATACTCCTAAGTATTTTATTCTTTTTGTTGCAATGGTGAATGGTATTGTTTCCTTAATTTCTCTTTCTGTTTTTTCATCGTTAGTATATAGGAATGCAAGGGATTTCTGTGTGTTAATTTTCTATCCTGCAACTTTACTATATTCATTGATTAGTTCTAGTAATTTTCTGGTAGAGTCTTTAGGGTTTTCTATATAGAGGATCATGTCATCACAGAACTAGACCAAAGAATTTCACAATTTGTATGGAAATACAAAAAACCTCGAATAGCCAAAGTAATCTTGAAAAAGAAGAATGGAACTGGAGGAATCAACCTGCCTGACTTCAGACTCTACTACAAAGCCACAGTCATCAAGACAGTGTGGTACTGGCACAAAGACAGAAATATAGACCAATGGAACAGAATAGAAAGCCCAGAGATAAATCCACGAACCTATGGACACCTTATCTTTGACAAAGGAGGCAAGGATATACAATGGAAAAAAGACAACCTCTTTAACAAGTGGTGCTGGGAAAACTGGTCAACCACTTGCAAAAGAATGAAACTAGAACACTTTCTAACACCATACACAAAAATAAACTCAAAATGGATTAAAGATCTAAATGTAAGACCAGAAACTATAAAACTCCTAGAGGAGAACATAGGCAAAACACTCTCCGACATAAATCACAGCAAGATCCTCTATGACCCACCTCCCAGAATATTGGAAATAAAAGCAAAACTAAACAAATGGGATCTAATGAAACTTAAAAGCTTTTGCACTACAAAAGAAACTATAAGTAAGGTGAAAAGACAGCCGTCAGATTGGGAGAAAATAATAGCAAATGAAGAAACAGACAAAGGATTAATCTCAAAAATATACAAGCAACTCCTGCAGCTCAATTCCAGAAAAATAAATGACCCAATCCAAAAATGGGCCAGAGAACTAAACAGACATTTCTCCAAAGAAGACATACAGATGGCTAACAAACACATGAAAAGGTGCTCAACATCACTCATTATTAGAGAAATGCAAATCAAAACCACAATGAGGTACCATTACACACCAGTCAGGATGGCTGCTATCCAAAAGTCTACAAGCAATAAATGCTGGAGAGGCTGTGGAGAAAAGGGAACCCTCTTACACTGTTGGTGGGAATGCAAACTAGTACAGCCACTATGGAAAACAGTGTGGAGATTCCTTAAAAAACTGGAAATAGAACTGCCATATTACCCAGCAATACCACTTCTGGGCATACACACTGAGGAAACCAGATCTGAAAGAGACACATGCACCCCAATGTTCATCGCAGCACTGTTTATAATAGCCAGGACATGGAAGCAACCTAGATGCCCATCAGCAGATGAATGGATAAGGAAGCTGTGGGACATATACACCATGGAATTTTACTCAGCCGTCAAAAAGAATTCATTTGAACCAGTCCTAATGAGATGGATGAAACTGGAGCCCCTTATACAGAGTGAAGTAAGCCAGAAAGATAAAGAACATTACAGCATACTAACACATATATATGGAATTTAGAAAGATGGTAACGAGAACCCTATATGCAAAACAGAAAAAGGGACACAGAAATACAGAACAGACTTTTGAACTCTGTGGGAGAAGGTGAGGGTGGGATGTTTCAAAAGAACAGCATGTATACTATCTATGGTGAAACAGATCACCAGCCCAGGTGGGATGCATGAGACAAGTGCTCCGGCCTGGTGCACTGGGAAGACCCAGAGGAATCGGGTGGAGAGGGAGATGGGAGGGGGGATCGGGATGGGGAATAAGTGTAAATCTATGGCTGATTCATATCAATGTATGACAAGACCCACTGAAATGTTGTGAAGTAATTAGCCTCCAACTAATAAAAAAAATTAAAAAAAAAAAAAAGAAAAAAAAAAAAAAAGAAAGACCTAGTTCCCCTCCTCATCGCGACCGGAGGCCTCACATCCTTTGAAAACTCCAGAGGTACGCGGAGATCAGTGCCTACAAAGGAGACGATGTCTGCCTCCTCATGAAACTTGATAGGAGTCCCAGGATTCCTGTGGCACGTGGAAAGGGACCCTTGGTCTCGCGCCTCAGCTGGAGAGGCGTCCCAATTGCCCTGCAAGCCTCGAGGAGAGTCCCGAGTTGTCCCTCGCAACTAGGCAGGAGTCCTGACGTCGCTGAACAAACACGTGTGTGGAAGGGCCATCCCCGTCGTAACTCGAGAATATACCCCAGGTTCTCGCCGCAACCCGAGTAAAATCATGAGACTTCCCTCTCGTCGCGAGAAGAGGCCCGATTCCCCTGCACTGCGTGCAGAGCCATTCCGTGTTGCACATCACACATGAAAGGAGCCTTGATTTTCTTGATGGCACTCCAGAGAAACCCCAAGAACACTGTTTCAAGGCTAGAGGGATACTAAGGTCACTGTAGCAACACGAAAGGGCTCCGTGGACCAAGAATCAACTCGAGATGAGAGGTTAGTCCCTGGCTTCGACTCCAGAGGAATACCACCTTACCACAAGCACCTCAAGAGGAGGCTTCTCTCAGCTCTAGGTATGTGAGAGGGACCCTGAGATTGCGGCCTCAAGTGGAATGGACACCCCGATACCCTGACTCGAAATAAGGCCGGATATCCCTGCAGTGACTTGAATGCAGGCTCGTCTTGCATCTCCCAAGACGAAAGGATGTCTGAATCCCCTGTGGAGACCACAGAGAAAGACCTTGTTCCCCACCTCATCGCGACCGGAGGCCTCACATCCTTTGAAAACTCCAGAGGTACGCGGAGATCAGTGCCTCCAAAGGAGACGATGCCTGCCTCCTCGTGAAACTTGATAGGAGTCCCAGGATTTCTGTGGCACGTGGAAAGGGAGCCTTGGTCTCCCGTCTCAGGTGGAGAGGCGTTCCAATTGCCCTGCCAAGCCTCGAGGAGAATCCCGAGTTGTCCCTCGCAACTAGGCAGGAGTCCTGACGTCGCTGAAAAAACACGTGTGTGGAAGGGCCATCCCCGACGTAACTCGAGAATATACCCCAGGTTCCCGCCGCAACTCGAGAAAAACCATGAGCCTTCCCCCTCGCCGCGAGATGAGGCCCGATTCCCCTGCACTGCATGCAGAGCAGTTCCGTGTTGCACATCACACAGGAAAGGAGCCTTGATTTCCTTGAATGCACTCCAGAGAAACCCCAAGAACACTGTTTCAAGGCTAGAGGGATCCTGAGGTCATTGTAGAAACACGAAAGAGCTCCGTGGACCAAGAATCACCTCTAGATGAGAGGTTAGTCCCTGGCTTCGCCTCCAGAAGAATGCCACCTTACCACAAGCACCTCAAGAGGAGTCTTCTCTCAGCTCTAGGTATGTGAGAGGGACCCTGAGTTTGCGGCCTCAAGTGGAATGGACTCCGCGATGACCTGACTCGAAATAAGGCCGGATATCCCTGCAGTGACTTGAATGCAGGCTCGTCTTGCATCTCCCAAGACGAAAGGATGTCTGAATCCCCTGTGGAGACCACAGAGAAAGACCTAGTTCCTTGGTCTAGTTCTGTGAAAAATACCGTTGGTAGCTTGATAGGGATTGCATTGAATCTATAGATTGCTTACGGTAGAATAGCTATTTTGACAATATTGATTCTTCCAATCCATGAACATGGTATGATTCCCCATCTGTTTGTGTCCTCTTTGATTTCTTTCATCAGTGTTTTATAGTTTTCTATGTATAGGTCTTTTGTTTCTTTAGGTAGATATACTCCTAAGTATTTTATTCTTTTTGTTGCAATGGTGAATGGTATTGTTTCCTTAATTTCTCTTTCTGTTTTTTCATCGTTAGTATATAGGAATGCAAGGGATTTCTGTGTGTTAATTTTCTATCCTGCAACTTTACTATATTCATTGATTAGTTCTAGTAATTTTCTGGTAGAGTCTTTAGGGTTTTCTATATAGAGGATCATGTCATCACAGAACTAGACCAAAGAATTTCACAATTTGTATGGAAATACAAAAAACCTCGAATAGCCAAAGTAATCTTGAAAAAGAAGAATGGAACTGGAGGAATCAACCTGCCTGACTTCAGACTCTACTACAAAGCCACAGTCATCAAGACAGTGTGGTACTGGCACAAAGACAGAAATATAGACCAATGGAACAGAATAGAAAGCCCCGAGATAAATCCACGAACCTATGGACACCTTATCTTTGACAAAGGAGGCAAGGATATACAATGGAAAAAAGACAACCTCTTTAACAAGTGGTGCTGGGAAAACTGGTCAACCACTTGCAAAAGAATGAAACTAGAACACTTTCTAACACCATACACAAGAATAAACTCAAAATGGATTAAAGATCTAAATGTAAGACAAGAAACTATAAAACTCCTAGAGGAGAACATAGGCAAAACACTCTCCGACATAAATCACAGCAAGATCCTCTATGACCCACCTCCCAGAATATTGGAAATAAAAGCAAAACTAAACAAATGGGATCTAATGAAACTTAAAAGCTTTTGCACTACAAAAGAAACTATAAGTAAGGTGAAAAGACAGCCATCAGATTGGGAGAAAATAATAGCAAATGAAGAAACAGACAAAGGATTAATCTCAAAAATATACAAGCAACTCCTGCAGCTCAATTCCAGAAAAATAAATGACCCAATCCAAAAATGGGCCAGAGAACTAAACAGACATTTCTCCAAAGAAGACATACAGATGGCTAACAAACACATGAAAAGGTGCTCAACATCACTCATTATTAGAGAAATGCAAATCAAAACCACAATGAGGTACCATTACACACCAGTCAGGATGGCTGCTATCCAAAAGTCTACAAGCAATAAATGCTGGAGAGGCTGTGGAGAAAAGGGAACCCTCTTACACTGTTGGTGGGAATGCAAACTAGTACAGCCACTATGGAAAACAGTGTGGAGATTCCTTAAAAAACTGGAAATAGAACTGCCATATTACCCAGCAATACCACTTCTGGGCATACACACTGAGGAAACCAGATCTGAAAGAGACACATGCACCCCAATGTTCATCGCAGCACTGTTTATAATAGCCAGGACATGGAAGCAACCTAGATGCCCATCAGCAGATGAATGGATAAGGAAGCTGTGGGACATATACACCATGGAATTTTACTCAGCCGTCAAAAAGAATTCATTTGAACCAGTCCTAATGAGATGGATGAAACTGGAGCCCCTTATACAGAGTGAAGTAAGCCAGAAAGATAAAGAACATTACAGCATACTAACACATATATATGGAATTTAGAAAGATGGTAACGAGAACCCTATATGCAAAACAGAAAAAGAGACACAGAAATACAGAACAGACTTTTGAACTCTGTGGGAGAAGGTGAGGGTGGGATGTTTCAAAAGAACAGCATGTATACTATCTATGGTGAAACAGATCACCAGCCCAGGTGGGATGCATGAGACAAGTGCTCCGGCCTGGTGCACTGGGAAGACCCAGAGGAATCGGGTGGAGAGGGAGATGGGAGGGGGGATCGGGATGGGGAATAAGTGTAAATCTATGGCTGATTCATATCAATGTATGACAAGACCCACTGAAATGTTGTGAAGTAATTAGCCTCCAACTAATAAAAAAAATTAAAAAAAAAAAAAAAGAAAAAAAAAAAAAAAAAGAAAGACCTAGTTCCCCTCCTCATCGCGACCGGAGGCCTTACATCCTTTGAAAATTCCAGAGGTACGCGGAGATCAGTGCCTCCAAAGGAGACGATGCCTGACTCCTCGTGAAACTTGATAGGAGTTCCAGGATTCCTGTGGCACGTGGAAAGGGACCCTTGGTCTCGCGCCTCAGCTGGAGAGGCGTCCCAATTGCCCTGCCAAGCCTCGAGGAGAATCCCGAGTTGTCCTTCGCAAGTAGGCAGGAGTCCTGACGTCGCTGAACAAACACGTGTGTGGAAGGGCCATCCCCGTCGTAACTCGAGAATATACCCCAGGTTCCCGCCGCAACTCGAGAAAAACCATGAGACTTCTCCCACGCCGCGAGATGAGGCCTGATTCCCCTCCACTGCGTGCAGAGCAATTCCGTGTTGCACATCACACATGAAAGGAGCCTTGATTTCCTTCATGGCACTCCAGAGAAACCCCAAGAACACTGTTTCAAGGCTAGAGGGATCCTGAGGTCACTGTAGCAACACAAAAGAGCTCCGGGGACCAGAAATCAACTCGAGATGAGAGGTTAGTTCCTGGCTTCGACTCCAGAGTAATACCACCTTACCACAAGCACCTCAAGAGGAGACTTCTCTCAGCTTTAGGTATGTGAGAGGGACCCTGAGTTTGCAGCCTCAAGTGGAATGGACTCCGCGATGCCCTGACTCGACATAAGGCCGGATATCCCTGCAGTGACTTGAATGCAGGCTCGTCTTGCATCTCCCAAGACTAAAGGATGTCTGAATCCCCTGTGGAAACCACAGAGAAAGACCTAGTTCCCCACCTCATCGCGACCGGAAGCCTCACATCCTTTGAAAACTCCAGAGGTACGCGGAGATCAGTGCCTCCAAAGGAGACGATGCCTGCCTTCTCGTGAAACTTGATAGGAGTCCCAGGATTCCTGTGGCATGTGGAAAGGGACCCTTGGTGTCCCGACTCAGCTGGAGAGGCGTCCCATTGCCCTGCCAAGCCTCGAGGAGAGTCCCGAGTTGTCCCTCGCAACTAGGCAGGAGTCCTGACGTCGCTGAACAAACACGTGTGTGGAAGGGCCATCCCCGCCGTAACTCGAGAATATACCCCAGGTTCCCGCCGCAAATCGAGAAAAATCATGAGACTTCCCCCTCGTCGCGAGAAGAGGCCCGATTCCCCTGTACTGCGTGCAGAGCAATTTCGTGTTGCACATCACACAGGAAAGGAGCCTTGATTTCCTTGATGGCACTCCAGAGAAACTCCAAGAACACTGTTTCAAGGCTAGAGGGATCCTGAGGTCACTGTAGCAACACGAAAGGGCTCCGTGGACCAAGAATCAAATCGAGATGAGAGGTTAGTCCCTGGCTTCGACTCCAGAGGAATAGCACCTTACCACAAGCACCTCAAGAGGAGTCTTCTCTCAGCTCTAGGTATGTGAGAGGGACCCTGAGTTTGCAGCCTCAAGTGGAATGGACACCCCGATGCCATGACTCGAAATAAGGCCGGATATCCCTGCAGTGACTTGAATGCAGGCTCGTCTTGCATCCCCCAAGACGAAAGGATGTCTGAATCCCCTGTGGAGACCACAGAGAAAGACCTAGTTCCCCACCTCATCGCGACCGGAGGCCTCACATCCTTTGAAAACTCCAGACGTACGCAGAGATCAGGGCTTCCAAAGGAGACGATACCTGACTCCTCGTGAAACTTGATAGGAGTTCCAGGATTCCTGTGGCACGTGGAAAGGGACCCTTGGTCTCGCGCCTCAGCTGGAGAGGCGTCCCAATTGCCCTGCCAAGCCTCGAGGAGAATCCCGAGTTGTCCTTCGCAAGTAGGCAGGAGTCCTGACGTCGCTGAACAAACACGTGTGTGGAAGGGCCATCCCCGTCGTAACTCGAGAATATACCCCAGGTTCCCGCCGCAACTCGAGAAAAACCATGAGACTTCTCCCACGCCGCGAGATGAGGCCTGATTCCCCTCCACTGCGTGCAGAGCAATTCCGTGTTGCACATCACACATGAAAGGAGCCTTGATTTCCTTCATGGCACTCCAGAGAAACCCCAAGAACACTGTTTCAAGGCTAGAGGGAT
The DNA here is from genome assembly GCF_910594005.1 of Cervus elaphus. Classification (NCBI taxonomy): domain Eukaryota; kingdom Metazoa; phylum Chordata; class Mammalia; order Artiodactyla; family Cervidae; genus Cervus; species Cervus elaphus. The sequence continues at coordinate 1,931,782 of NW_025316786.1, forward strand.
CCTGAGGTCACTGTAGCAACAAAAAAGAGCTCCGGGGACCAGAAATCAACTCCAGATGAGAGGTTAGTTCCTGGCTTCGACTCCAGAGGAATACCACCTTACCACAAGCACCTCAAGAGGAGACTTCTCTCAGCTTTAGGTATGTGAGAGGGACCCTGAGTTTGCAGCCGCAAGTGGAATGGACACCGCGATGCCCTGACTCGACATAAGGCCGGATATCCCTGCAGTGACTTGAATGCAGGCTCGTCTTGCATCTCCCAAGACGAAAGGATGTCTGAATCCCCTGTGGAAACCACAGAGAAAGACCTAGTTCCCCACCTCATCGCGACCGGAAGCCTCACATCCTTTGAAAACTCCAGAGGTACGCGGAGATCAGTGCCTCCAAAGGAGACGATGCCTGCCTTCTCGTGAAACTTGATAGGAGTCCCAGGATTCCTGTGGCATGTGGAAAGGGACCCTTGGTGTCCCGCCTCAGCTGGAGAGGCGTCCCATTGCCCTGCCAAGCCTCGAAGAGAGTCCCGAGTTGTCCCTCGCAACTAGGCAGGAGTCCTGACGTCGCTGAACAAACACGTGTGTGGAAGGGCCATCCCCGCCGTAACTCGAGAATATACCCCAGGTTCCCGCCGCAACTCGAGAAAAATCATGAGACTTCCCCCTCGTCGCGAGAAGAGGCCCGATTCCCCTGCACTGCGTGCAGAGCAATTTCGTGTTGCACATCACACAGGAAAGGAGCCTTGATTTCCTTGATGGCACTCCAGAGAAACTCCAAGAACACTGTTTCAAGGCTAGAGGGATCCTGAGGTCACTGTAGCAACACGAAAGGGCTCCGTGGACCAAGAATCAAATCGAGATGAGAGGTTAGTACCTGGCTTCGACTCCAGAGGAATAGCACCTTACCACAAGCACCTCAAGAGGAGTCTTCTCTCAGCTCTAGGTATGTGAGAGGGACCCTGAGTTTGCAGCCTCAAGTGGAATGGACACCCCGATGCCATGACTCGAAATAAGGCCGGATATCCCTGCAGTGACTTGAATGCAGGCTCGTCTTGCATCTCCCAAGACGAAAGGATGTCTGAATCCCCTGTGGAGACCACAGAGAAAGACCTAGTTCCCCACCTCATCGCGACCGGAGGCCTCACATCCTTTGAAAACTCCAGACGTACGCAGAGATCAGGGCTTCCAAAGGAGACGATGCCTGACTCCTCGTGAAACTTGATAGGTGTCCCAGCATTCCTGTGGCACGTGGAAAGGGACACTTGGTCTCCCGCCTCAGCTGGAGAGGCGTCCCAATTGCCCTGCCAAGCCTCAAGGAGAATCCCGAGTTGTCCCTCGCAACTAGGCAGGAGTCCTGACGTCGCTGAACAAACATGTGCGTGGAAGTGCCATCCCCGTCGTAACTCGAGAATATACCCCAGGTTCCCGCCGCAACTCGAGAAAAACCATGAGACTTCTCCCACGCCGCGAGATGAGGCCCGATTCCCCTGCACTGCGTGCAGAGCAATTCCGTGTTGCACATCACACATGAAAGGAGCCTTGATTTCCTTCATGGTACTCCAGAGAAACCCCAAGAACACTGTTTCAAGGCTAGAGGGATCCTGAGGTCACTGTAGCAACATGAAAGAGCTCCGTGGACCAAAAATCAACTCGAGATGAGAGGTTAGTCCCTGGCTTCAACTCCAGGGGAATACCACCTTACCAGAAGCACCTCAAAGGAGGCTTCTCTCAGCTCCAGGTATGTGAGAGGGACCCTGAGTTTGCGGCCTCAAGTGCAATGGACACCACGATGCCCTGACTCAAAATAAGCCCGGATATCCCTGCAGTGACTTGAATGCAGGCTCGTCTTGCATCTCCCAAGAAGAAAGGATGTCTGAATCCCCTGCGGAGAACACAGAGAAAGACCTAGTTCCCCACCTCATCGCGACCAGAGGCCTCATATCCTTTGAAAACTCCAGAGGTACGCGGAGATCAGTGCCTCCAAAGGAGACGATGCCTGACTCCTCGTGAAACATGATAGGATTCCCAGGCTTTCTGTGGCACGTGGAAAGGGACCCTTGGTTTCCCGCCTCAGCTGAAGAGGCGTCCCAATTGCCCTGCCAAGCCTCGAGGTGAATCCCGAGTTGTCCCTCGCAACTAGGCAGGAGTCCTGACGTCGCAGAACAAACACGTGTGTGGAAGGGCCATCCCCGCCGTAACTCGAGAATTTACCCCAGGTTCCCTCCGCAACTCGAGAAAAACCATGAGACTTCCCCCTCGCCGCGAGATGAGGCCTGATTCCCCTGTACTGCGTGCAGAGCAATGCCGTGTTGCACATCACACAGGAAAGGAGCCTTGATTTCCTTGATGGCACTCCAGAGAAACCCCAAGAACACTGTTTCAAGGCTAGAGGGATCCTGAGGTCACTGTAGCAACATGAAAGAGCTCCGTGGGCCAAAAATCAACTCGAGATGAGAGGTTAGTCCCTGGCTTCAACTCCAGGGGAATACCACCTTACCAGAAGCACCTCAAAGGAGGCTTCTCTCAGCTCTAGGTATGTGAGAGGGACCCTGAGTTTGCGGCCTCAAGTGGAATGGACACCCCGATGCCCTGACTCAAAATAAGGCCGGATATACCTGCAGTGACTTGAATGCAGGCTCGTCTTGCATCTCCCAAGACGAAAGGATGTCTGAATCCCCTGCGGAGAACACAGAGAAAGACCTAGTTCCCCACCTCATCGCGACCGGAAGCCTCACATCCTTTGAAAACTCCAGAGGTACGCGGAGATCAGTGCCTCCAAAGGAGACGATGCCTGACTCCTCGTGAAAGTTGAGAGGAGTTCCAGGATGCCTGTGGCACGTGGAAAGGGACCCTTGGTCTCCCACCTCAGCTGGAGAGGCATCCCAATTGCCCTGGCAAGCCTCGAGGAGAATCCCGAGTTTACCTCACAACTAGGCACGAATCCTGACGTCGCTGAACAAACACGTGTGTGGAAGAGCCATCCAAGTCGTAACTCGAGCATATACCCCAGGTTCCCGCCGCAACTCGAGAAAAACCATGAGACTTCCCCCTCGCCGCGAGATGAGGCCCGATTCCCCTGCACTGCGTGCAGAGCAATCCCGTGTTGCACATCACACAGTAAAGGAGCCTTGATTTCCTTCATGGTACTCCAGAGAAACCCCAGGAACACTGTTTCAAGGCTAGAGGGATACTGAGGTCACTGTAGCAACACGAAAGGGCTCCGTGGACCAAAAATCAACTCGAGATGAGAGGTTAGTCCCTGGCTTCGACTCCAGAGGAATACCACCTTACCACAAGCACCTCAAGAGTAGGCTTCTCTCAGCTGTAGGTATGTGAGAGGGATCCTGAGTTTGCGGCCTCAAGTGGAATCGACACCCCGATGCCCTGACTCGAAATAAGGCCAGATATCCCTGCAGTGACTTGAATGCAGGCTCGTCTTGCATCTCCCAAGACGAAAGGATGTCTGAATCCCCTGTGGAGACCACAGAGAAAGACCTAGTTCCTTGGTCTAGTTCTGTGAAAAATACCGTTGGTAGCTTGATAGGGATTGCATTGAATCTATAGATTGCTTTGGGTAGAATAGCCATTTTGACAATATTGATTCTTCCAATCCATGAACACGGTATGTTTCTCCATCTGTTTGTGTCCTCTTTGATTTCTTTCATCAGTGTTTTATAGTTTTCTATGTATAGGTCTTTTGTTTCTTTAGGTAGATATACTCCTAAGTATTTTATTCTTTTTGTTGCAATGGTGAATGGTATTGTTTCCTTAATTTCTCTTTCTGTTTTTTCATCGTTAGTATATAGGAATGCAAGGGATTTCTGTGTGTTAATTTTATATCCTGCAACTTTACTATATTCATTGATTAGTTCTAGTAATTTTCTGGTAGAGTCTTTAGGGTTTTCTATATAGAGGATCATGTCATCACAGAACTAGACCAAAGAATTTCACAATTTGTATGGAAATACAAAAAACCTCGAATAGCCAAAGTAATCTTGAAAAAGAAGAATGGAACTGGAGGAATCAACCTGCCTGACTTCAGACTCTACTACAAAGCCACAGTCATCAAGACAGTGTGGTACTGGCACAAAGACAGAAATATAGACCAATGGAACAGAATAGAAAGCCCAGAGATAAATCCACGAACCTATGGACACCTTATCTTTGACAAAGGAGGCAAGGATATACAATGGAAAAAAGACAACCTCTTTAACAAGTGGTGCTGGGAAAACTGGTCAACCACTTGCAAAAGAATGAAACTAGAACACTTTCTAACACCATACACAAAAATAAACTCAAAATGGATTAAAGATCTAAATGTAAGACCAGAAACTATAAAACTCCTAGAGGAGAACATAGGCAAAACACTCTCCGACATAAATCACAGCAAGATCCTCTATGACCCACCTCCCAGAATATTGGAAATAAAAGCAAAACTAAACAAATGGGATCTAATGAAACTTAAAAGCTTTTGCACTACAAAAGAAACTATAAGTAAGGTGAAAAGACAGCCGTCAGATTGGGAGAAAATAATAGCAAATGAAGAAACAGACAAAGGATTAATCTCAAAAATATACAAGCAACTCCTGCAGCTCAATTCCAGAAAAATAAATGACCCAATCCAAAAATGGGCCAGAGAACTAAACAGACATTTCTCCAAAGAAGACATACAGATGGCTAACAAACACATGAAAAGGTGCTCAACATCACTCATTATTAGAGAAATGCAAATCAAAACCACAATGAGGTACCATTACACACCAGTCAGGATGGCTGCTATCCAAAAGTCTACAAGCAATAAATGCTGGAGAGGCTGTGGAGAAAAGGGAACCCTCTTACACTGTTGGTGGGAATGCAAACTAGTACAGCCACTATGGAAAACAGTGTGGAGATTCCTTAAAAAACTGGAAATAGAACTGCCATATTACCCAGCAATACCACTTCTGGGCATACACACTGAGGAAACCAGATCTGAAAGAGACACATGCACCCCAATGTTCATCGCAGCACTGTTTATAATAGCCAGGACATGGAAGCAACCTAGATGCCCATCAGCAGATGAATGGATAAGGAAGCTGTGGGACATATACACCATGGAATTTTACTCAGCCGTCAAAAAGAATTCATTTGAACCAGTCCTAATGAGATGGATGAAACTGGAGCCCCTTATACAGAGTGAAGTAAGCCAGAAAGATAAAGAACATTACAGCATACTAACACATATATATGGAATTTAGAAAGATGGTAACGAGAACCCTATATGCAAAACAGAAAAAGAGACACAGAAATACAGAACAGACTTTTGAACTCTGTGGGAGAAGGTGAGGGTGGGATGTTTCAAAAGAACAGCATGTATACTATCTATGGTGAAACAGATCACCAGCCCAGGTGGGATGCATGAGACAAGTGCTCCGGCCTGGTGCACTGGGAAGACCCAGAGGAATCGGGTGGAGAGGGAGATGGGAGGGGGGATCGGGATGGGGAATAAGTGTAAATCTATGGCTGATTCATATCAATGTATGACAAGACCCACTGAAATGTTGTGAAGTAATTAGCGTCCAACTAATAAAAAAAATTAAAAAAAAAAAAAAAGAAAAAAAAAAAAAAAAGAAAGACCTAGTTCCCCTCCTCATCGCGACCGGAGGCCTCACATCCTTTGAAAACTCCAGCGGTACGCGGAGATCAGTGCCTCCAAAGGAGACGATGCCTGACTCCTCTTGAAACTTGATAGGAGTCCCAGGATTCCTGTGGCACGTGGAAACGCACCCTTGGTCTCCCGCCTCAGCTGGAGAGGCGTCCCAATTGCCCTGCCAAGCCTCAAGGAGAATCCCGAATTGTCCCTCTTAAGTAGGCAGGAGTCCTGTCATCGCTGAAGAAACATGTGTGTGGAATGGCCCTCCCCATGGTAACTCGAGAATATACCCCAGGTTCCCGCCGCAACTCGAGAAAAATCAAGGGACTTCCCCCTCGCCGCGAGATGAGGCCCGATTCCCCTGCACGGCGTTGAGAGCAATTCCGTGTTGCACATTACACATGAAACGAGCCTTGATTTCCTTGATGGCACTCCAGAGAAACCCCAAGAACACTGTTTCAAGGCTAGAGGGATCCTGAGGTCACTGTAGCAACATGAAAGAGCTCCGTGGACCAAAACTCAACTCGAGATGAGGGGTTAGTCCCTGGCTTCAACTCCAGGGGAATAACACCTTACCAGAAGCACCTCAAAGGAGGCTTCTCTCAGCTCTAGGTATGTGAGAGGGACCCTGAGTTTGCGGCCTCAAGTGGAATGGACACCACGATGCCCTGACTCGAAATAAGGCCGGATATCCCTGCAGTGACTTGAATGCAGGCTCGTCTTGCATCTCCCAAGACGAAAGGATGTCTGAATCCCCTGCGGAGAACACAGAGAAAGACCTAGTTCCCCACCTCATCGCGACCGGAAGCCTCACATCCTTTGAAAACTCCAGAGGTACGCGGAGATCAGTGCCTCCAAAGGAGACGATGCCTGACTCCTCGTGAAAGTTGAGAGGAGTTCCAGGATGCCTGTGGCACGTGGAAAGGGACCCTTGGTCTCCCACCTCAGCTGGAGAGGCATCCCAATTGCCCTGGCAAGCCTCGAGGAGAATCCCGAGTTTACCTCACAACTAGGCACGAATCCTGACGTCGCTGAACAAACACGTGTGTGGAAGAGCCATCCAAGTCGTAACTCGAGCATATACCCCAGGTTCCCGCCGCAACTCGAGAAAAACCATGAGACTTCCCCCTCGCCGCGAGATGAGGCCCGATTCCCCTGCACTGCGTGCAGAGCAATCCCGTGTTGCACATCACACAGTAAAGGAGCCTTGATTTCCTTCATGGTACTCCAGAGAAACCCCAGGAACACTGTTTCAAGGCTAGAGGGATACTGAGGTCACTGTAGCAACACGAAAGGGCTCCGTGGACCAAAAATCAACTCGAGATGAGAGGTTAGTCCCTGGCTTCGACTCCAGAGGAATACCACCTTACCACAAGCACCTCAAGAGTAGGCTTCTCTCAGCTGTAGGTATGTGAGAGGGATCCTGAGTTTGCGGCCTCAAGTGGAATCGACACCCCGATGCCCTGACTCGAAATAAGGCCAGATATCCCTGCAGTGACTTGAATGCAGGCTCGTCTTGCATCTCCCAAGACGAAAGGATGTCTGAATCCCCTGTGGAGACCACAGAGAAAGACCTAGTTCCTTGGTCTAGTTCTGTGAAAAATACCGTTGGTAGCTTGATAGGGATTGCATTGAATCTATAGATTGCTTTGGGTAGAATAGCCATTTTGACAATATTGATTCTTCCAATCCATGAACACGGTATGTTTCTCCATCTGTTTGTGTCCTCTTTGATTTCTTTCATCAGTGTTTTATAGTTTTCTATGTATAGGTCTTTTGTTTCTTTAGGTAGATATACTCCTAAGTATTTTATTCTTTTTGTTGCAATGGTGAATGGTATTGTTTCCTTAATTTCTCTTTCTGTTTTTTCATCGTTAGTATATAGGAATGCAAGGGATTTCTGTGTGTTAATTTTATATCCTGCAACTTTACTATATTCATTGATTAGTTCTAGTAATTTTCTGGTAGAGTCTTTAGGGTTTTCTATATAGAGGATCATGTCATCACAGAACTAGACCAAAGAATTTCACAATTTGTATGGAAATACAAAAAACCTCGAATAGCCAAAGTAATCTTGAAAAAGAAGAATGGAACTGGAGGAATCAACCTGCCTGACTTCAGACTCTACTACAAAGCCACAGTCATCAAGACAGTGTGGTACTGGCACAAAGACAGAAATATAGACCAATGGAACAGAATAGAAAGCCCAGAGATAAATCCACGAACCTATGGACACCTTATCTTTGACAAAGGAGGCAAGGATATACAATGGAAAAAAGACAACCTCTTTAACAAGTGGTGCTGGGAAAACTGGTCAACCACTTGCAAAAGAATGAAACTAGAACACTTTCTAACACCATACACAAAAATAAACTCAAAATGGATTAAAGATCTAAATGTAAGACCAGAAACTATAAAACTCCTAGAGGAGAACATAGGCAAAACACTCTCCGACATAAATCACAGCAAGATCCTCTATGACCCACCTCCCAGAATATTGGAAATAAAAGCAAAACTAAACAAATGGGATCTAATGAAACTTAAAAGCTTTTGCACTACAAAAGAAACTATAAGTAAGGTGAAAAGACAGCCGTCAGATTGGGAGAAAATAATAGCAAATGAAGAAACAGACAAAGGATTAATCTCAAAAATATACAAGCAACTCCTGCAGCTCAATTCCAGAAAAATAAATGACCCAATCCAAAAATGGGCCAGAGAACTAAACAGACATTTCTCCAAAGAAGACATACAGATGGCTAACAAACACATGAAAAGGTGCTCAACATCACTCATTATTAGAGAAATGCAAATCAAAACCACAATGAGGTACCATTACACACCAGTCAGGATGGCTGCTATCCAAAAGTCTACAAGCAATAAATGCTGGAGAGGCTGTGGAGAAAAGGGAACCCTCTTACACTGTTGGTGGGAATGCAAACTAGTACAGCCACTATGGAAAACAGTGTGGAGATTCCTTAAAAAACTGGAAATAGAACTGCCATATTACCCAGCAATACCACTTCTGGGCATACACACTGAGGAAACCAGATCTGAAAGAGACACATGCACCCCAATGTTCATCGCAGCACTGTTTATAATAGCTAGGACATGGAAGCAACCTAGATGCCCATCAGCAGATGAATGGATAAGGAAGCTGTGGGACATATACACCATGGAATTTTACTCAGCCGTCAAAAAGAATTCATTTGAACCAGTCCTAATGAGATGGATGAAACTGGAGCCCCTTATACAGAGTGAAGTAAGCCAGAAAGATAAAGAACATTACAGCATACTAACACATATATATGGAATTTAGAAAGATGGTAACGAGAACCCTATATGCAAAACAGAAAAAGAGACACAGAAATACAGAACAGACTTTTGAACTCTGTGGGAGAAGGTGAGGGTGGGATGTTTCAAAAGAACAGCATGTATACTATCTATGGTGAAACAGATCACCAGCCCAGGTGGGATGCATGAGACAAGTGCTCCGGCCTGGTGCACTGGGAAGACCCAGAGGAATCGGGTGGAGAGGGAGATGGGAGGGGGGATCGGGATGGGGAATAAGTGTAAATCTATGGCTGATTCATATCAATGTATGACAAGACCCACTGAAATGTTGTGAAGTAATTAGCGTCCAACTAATAAAAAAAATTAAAAAAAAAAAAAAAGAAAAAAAAAAAAAAAAGAAAGACCTAGTTCCCCTCCTCATCGCGACCGGAGGCCTCACATCCTTTGAAAACTCCAGCGGTACGCGGAGATCAGTGCCTCCAAAGGAGACGATGCCTGACTCCTCTTGAAACTTGATAGGAGTCCCAGGATTCCTGTGGCACGTGGAAACGCACCCTTGGTCTCCCGCCTCAGCTGGAGAGGCGTCCCAATTGCCCTGCCAAGCCTCAAGGAGAATCCCGAATTGTCCCTCTTAAGTAGGCAGGAGTCCTGTCATCGCTGAAGAAACATGTGTGTGGAATGGCCCTCCCCATGGTAACTCGAGAATATACCCCAGGTTCCCGCCGCAACTCGAGAAAAATCAAGGGACTTCCCCCTCGCCGCGAGATGAGGCCCGATTCCCCTGCACGGCGTTGAGAGCAATTCCGTGTTGCACATTACACATGAAACGAGCCTTGATTTCCTTGATGGCACTCCAGAGAAACCCCAAGAACACTGTTTCAAGGCTAGAGGGATCCTGAGGTCACTGTAGCAACATGAAAGAGCTCCGTGGACCAAAACTCAACTCGAGATGAGGGGTTAGTCCCTGGCTTCAACTCCAGGGGAATAACACCTTACCAGAAGCACCTCAAAGGAGGCATCTCTCAGCTCTAGGTATGTGAGAGGGACCCTGAGTTTGCGGCCTCAAGTGGAATGGACACCACGATGCCCTGACTCGAAATAAGGCCGGATATCCCTGCAGTGACTTGAATGCAGGCTCGTCTTGCATCTCCCAAGACGAAAGGATGTCTGAATCCCCTGCGGAGAACACAGAGAAAGACCAAGTTCCCCACCTCATCGCGACCAGAGGCCTCACATCCTTTGAAAACTCCAGAGGTACGCGGAGATCAGTGCCTCCAAAGGAGACGATGCCTGACTCCTCGTGAAACTTGATAGGAGTCCCAGGATTCCTGTGGCACGTGGAAAGGGACCCTTGGTCTCACGCCTCAGCTGGAGAGGCGTGCCAATTGCCCTGCCAAGCCTCGAGGTGAATCTCGATTTGTCCCTCGCAACTAGGCAGGAGTCCTGACTTGGCTGAACAAACACGTGTGTGGAAGGGCCATCCCCGCCGTAACTCGAGAATTTACCCCAGGTTCCCGCCGCAACTCGAGAAAAACCATGAGACTTCCACCTCGCCGTGAGATGAGGCCCGATTCCCCTGCACTGGGTGCAGAGCAATTTCGTGTTGCAAATCACACAGGAAAGGAGCCTTGATTTCCTTCATGGTACTCCAGAGAAACCCCAAGAACACTGTTTCAAGGCTAGAGGGATCCTGAGGTCACTGTAGCAACACGAAAGTGCTCCATGGACAAAGAATCAACTCGAGATGAGAGGTTAGTTCCTGGCTTCGACTCCAGAGGAATACCACCTTACCACAAGCACCTCAAGAGGAGGCTTCTCTCAGCTCTAGGTATGTGAGAGGGACCCTGAGTTTGCCGCCTCAAGTGGAATGGACACCGCGATGCCCTGACTCGAAATAAGGCCGGATATCCCTGCAGTGACTTGAATGCAGGCTCGTCTTGCATCTCTCAAGACGAAAGGATGTCTGAATCCCCTGTGGAAACCACAGAGAAAGACCTAGTTAACCACCTCATCGCGACCAGAGGCCTCACATCCTTTGAAAACTCCAGAGGTACGCAGAGATCAGTGCCTCCAAAGGAGACGATGCCTGCCTCCTCGTGAAACTTGATAGGAGTCCCAGGATTCCTGTGGCATGTGGAAAGGGACCCTTGGTGTCCCGACTCAGCTGGAGAGGCGTCCCATTGCCCTGCCAAGCCTCGAGGAGAGTCCCGAGTTGTCCCTCGCAACTAGGCAGGAGTCCTGACGTCGCTGAACAAACACGTGTGTGGAAGGGCCATCCCCGCCGTAACTCGAGAATATACCACCTTACCAGAAGCACCTCAAAGGAGGCTTCTCTCAGCTCTAGGTATGTGAGAAGGACCCTGAGTTTGCGGCCTCAAGTGGAATGGACACCACGATGCCCTGACTCGAAATAAGGCCGGATATCCCTGCAGTGACTTGAATGCAGGCTCGTCTTGCATCTCCCAAGACGAAAGGATGTCTGAATCCCCTGCGGAGAACACAGAGAAAGACCAAGTTCCCCACCTCATCGCGACCAGAGGCCTCACATCCTTTGAAAACTCCAGAGGTACGCGGAGATCAGTGCCTCCAAAGGAGACGATGCCTGACTCCTCGTGAAACTTGATAGGAGTCCCAGGATTCCTGTGGCACGTGGAAAGGGACCCTTGGTCTCCCGCCTCAGCTGGAGAGGCGTCCCAATTGCCCTGCCAAGCCTCGAGGTGAATCCCGAGTTGTCCCTCGCAACTAGGCAGGAGTCCTGACGTCGCTGAACAAACACGTGTGTGGAAGGGCCATCCCCGCCGTAACTCCTGAATTTACCCCAGGTTCCCGCCGCAACTCGAGAAAAACCATGAGACTTCCCCCTCGTCGCGAGAAGAGGCCCGATTCCCCTGCACTGCGTGCAGAGTAATTCCGTGTTGCACATCACACAGGAAAGGAGCCTTGATTTCCTTGATGTCACTCCAGAGAAACCCGAAGAACACTGTTTCAAGGCTAGAGGGATACTAAGGTCACTGTAGCAACACGAAAGGGCTCCGTGGACCAAGAATCAACTCGAGATGAGAGGTTAGTCCCTGGCTTCGACTCCAGAGGAATACCACCTTACCACAAGCACCTCAAAGGAGGCTTCTCTCAGCTCTAGGTATGTGAGAGGGACCCTGAGATTGCGGCCTCAAGTGGAATGGACACCCCGATACCCTGACTCGAAATAAGGCCGGATATCCCTGCAGTGACTTGAATGCAGGCTCGTCTTGCATCTCCCAAGACGAAAGGATGTCTGAATCCCCTGTGGAGACCACAGAGAAAGACCTAGTTCGCCACCTCATCGCGACCGGAGGCCTGACATCCTTTGAAAACTCCAGAGGTACGCGGAGATCAGTGCCTCCAAAGGAGACGATGCCTGACTCCTCGTGAAACTTGATTGGAGTCCCAGGATTTCTGTGGCACGTGGAAAGGGAGCCTTGGTCTCCCGTCTCAGCTGGAGAGGCGTTCCAATTGCCCTGCCAAGCCTCGAGGAGAATCCCGAGTTGTCCCTCGCAACTAGGCAGGAGTCCTTACGTCGCTGAACAAACACGTGTGTGGAAGGGCCATCCCCGACGTAACTCGAGAATATACCCCAGGTTCCCGCCGCAACTCGAGAAAAACCATGAGCCTTCCCCCTCGCCGCGAGATGAGGCCCGATTCCCCTGCACTGCGTGCAGAGCAATTCCGTGTTGCACATCACACAGGAAAGGAGCCTTGATTTCCTTGATGGCACTCCAGAGAAACCCCAAGAACACTGTTTCAAGGCTAGAGGGATCCTGAGGTCATTGTAGAAACACGAAAGAGCTCCGTGGACCAAGAATCAACTCGAGATGAGAGGTTAGTCCCTGGCTTCGCCTCCAGAAGAATGCCACCTTACCACAAGCACCTCAAGAGGAGTCTTCTCTCAGCTCTAGGTATGTGAGAGGGACCCTGAGTTTGCGGCCTCAAGTGGAATGGACTCCGCGATGACCTGACTCGAAATAAGGCCGGATATCCCTGCAGTGACTTGAATGCAGGCTCATCTTGCATCTCCCAAGACGACAGGATGTCTGAATCCCCTGTGGAGACCACAGAGAAAGACCTAGTTCCCCACCTCATCGCGACCGGAGACCTCACATCCTTTGAAAACTCCAGAGGTACGCGGAGATCAGTGCCTCCAAAGGAGACGATGCCTGCCTCCTCGTGAAACTTGATAGGAGTCCCAGGATTCCTGTGGCATGTGGAAAGGGACCCTTGGTGTCCCGACTCAGCTGGAGAGGCTTCCCATTGCCCTGCCAAGCCTCGAGGAGTGTCCCGAGTTGTCCCTCGCAACTAGGCAGGAGTCCTGACGTCGCTGAACAAACACGTGTGTGGAAGTGCCATCCCCGCCGTAACTCGAGAATATACCCCAGGTTCCCGCCGAAACTCGAGAAAAATCATGAGACTTCCCCCTCGTCGCAAGAAGAGGCCCGATTCCCCTGCACTGAGTGCAGAGCAATTCCGTGTTGCACATCACACATGAAAGGAGCCTTGATTTCCTTCATGGTACTCCAGAGAAACCCCAAGAACACTGTTTCAAGGCTAGAGGGATCCTGAGGTCACTGTAGCAACACGAGAGGGCTCCGTGGATCAAGAATCAACTCGAGATGAGAGGTTAGTTCCTGGCTTCGACTCCAGAGGAATACCACCTTACCACAAGCACCTCAAGAGGAGTCTTCTCTCAGCTCTAGGTATGTGAGAGGGACCCTGAGTTTGCAGCCTCAAGTGGAATGGACACCGCGATGCCCTGACTCGAAATAAGGCCGGATATCCCTGCAGTGACTTGAATGCAGGCTCGTCTTGCATCTCCCAAGACGAAAGGATGTCTGAATCCCCTGTGGAAACCACAGAGAAAGACCTAGTTAACCACCTCATCGCGACCAGAGGCCTCACATCCTTTGAAAACTCCAGAGGTACGCAGAAATCAGTGCCTCCAAAGGAGACGATGCCTGCCTCCTCGTGAAACTTGATAGGAGTCCCAGGATTCCTGTGGCATGTGGAAAGGGACCCTTGGTGTCCCGACTCAGCTGGAGAGGCTTCCCATTGCCCTGCCAAGCCTCGAGGAGAGTCCCGAGTTGTCCCTCGCAACTAGGCAGGAGTCCTGACGTCGCTGAACAAACACGTGTGTGGAAGTGCCATCCCCGCCGTAACTCGAGAATATACCCCAGGTTCCCGCCGAAACTCGAGAAAAATCATGAGACTTCCCCCTCGTCGCGAGAAGAGGCCCGATTCCCCTGCACTGAGTGCAGAGCAATTCCTTGTTGCACATCACACAGGAAAGGAGCCTTGATTTCCTTGATGGCACTCCAGAGAAACCCCAGGAACACTGTTTCAAGGCTAGAGGGATCCTGAGGTCACTGTAGCAACACGAAAGGGCTCCGTGGACCAAGAATCAACTCGAGATGAGAGGTTAGTCCCTGGCTTCGACTCCAGAGGAATAGCACCTTACCACAAGCACCTCAAGAGGAGGCTTCTCTCAGCTCTAGGTATGTGAGAGGGACCCTGAGTTTGCGGCCTCAAGTGGGATGGACACCCCGATGCCCTGACTCGAAATAAGGCCGGATATCCCTGCAGTGACTTGAATGCAGGCTCGTCTTGCATCTCCCAAGACGAAAGAATGTCTGAATCCCCTGTGGAGACCACAGAGAAAGACCTAGTTCCTTGGTCTAGTTCTGTGAAAAATACCGTTGGTAGCTTGATAGGGATTGCATTGAATCTATAGATTGCTTTCGGTAGAATAGCCATTTTGACAATATTGATTCTTCCAATCCATGAACACGGTATGTTTCTCCATCTGTTTGTGTCCTCTTTGATTTCTTTCATCAGTGTTTTATAGTTTTCTATGTATAGGTCTTTTGTTTTTTAGGTAGATATACTCCTAAGTATTTTATTGTTTTTGTTGCAATGGTGAATGGTATTGTTTCCTTCATTTCTCTTTCTGTTTTTTCATTGTTAGTATATAGGAATGCAAGGGATTTCTGTGTGTTAATTTTACATCCTGCAACTTTACTATATTCATTGATTAGTTCTAGTAATTTTCTGGTAGAGTCTTTAGGGTTTTCTATATAGAGGATCATGTCATCACAGAACTAGACCAAAGAATTTCACAATTTGTATGGAAATACAAAAAACCTCGAATAGCCAAAGTAATCTTGAAAAAGAAGAATGGAACTGGAGGAATCAACCTGCCTGACTTCAGACTCTACTACAAAGCCACAGTCATCAAGACAGTGTGGTACTGGCACAAAGACAGAAATATAGACCAATGGAACAGAATAGAAAGCCCAGAGATAAATCCACGAACCTATGGACACCTTATCTTTGACAAAGGAGGTAAGGATATACAATGGAAAAAAGACAACCTCTTTAACAAGTGGTGCTGGGAAAACTGGTCAACCACTTGCAAAAGAATGAAACTAGAACACTTTCTAACACCATACACAAAAATAAACTCAAAATGGATTAAAGATCTAAATGTAAGACCAGAAACTATAAAACTCCTAGAGGAGAACATAGGCAAAACACTCTCCGACATAAATCACAGCAAGATCCTCTATGACCCACCTCCCAGAATATTGGAAATAAAAGCAAAACTAAACAAATGGGATCTAATGAAACTTAAAAGCTTTTGCACTACAAAAGAAACTATAAGTAAGGTGAAAAGACAGCCGTCAGATTGGGAGAAAATAATAGCAAATGAAGAAACAGACAAAGGATTAATCTCAAAAATATACAAGCAACTCCTGCAGCTCAATTCCAGAAAAATAAATGACCCAATCCAAAAATGGGCCAGAGAACTAAACAGACATTTCTCCAAAGAAGACATACAGATGGCTAACAAACACATGAAAAGGTGCTCAACATCACTCATTATTAGAGAAATGCAAATCAAAACCACAATGAGGTACCATTACACACCAGTCAGGATGGCTGCTATCCAAAAGTCTACAAGCAATAAATGCTGGAGAGGCTGTGGAGAAAAGGGAACCCTCTTACACTGTTGGTGGGAATGCAAACTAGTACAGCCACTATGGAAAACAGTGTGGAGATTCCTTAAAAAACTGGAAATAGAACTGCCATATGACCCAGCAATACCACTTCTGGGCATACACACTGAGGAAACCAGATCTGAAAGAGACACATGCACCCCAATGTTCATCGCAGCACTGTTTATAATAGCCAGGACATGGAAGCAACCTAGATGCCCATCAGCAGATGAATGGATAAGGAAGCTGTGGGACATATACACCATGGAATTTTACTCAGCCGTCAAAAAGAATTCATTTGAACCAGTCCTAATGAGATGGATGAAACTGGAGCCCCTTATACAGAGTGAAGTAAGCCAGAAAGATAAAGAACATTACAGCATACTAACACATATATATGGAATTTAGAAAGATGGTAACGAGAACCCTATATGCAAAACAGAAAAAGAGACACAGAAATACAGAACAGACTTTTGAACTCTGTGGGAGAAGGTGAGGGTGGGATGTTTCAAAAGAACAGCATGTATACTATCTATGGTGAAACAGATCACCAGCCCAGGTGGGATGCATGAGACAAGTGCTCCGGCCTGGTGCACTGGGAAGACCCAGAGGAATCGGGTGGAGAGGGAGATGGGAGGGGGGATCGGGATGGGGAATAAGTGTAAATCTATGGCTGATTCATATCAATGTATGACAAGACCCACTGAAATGTTGTGAAGTAATTAGCCTCCAACTAATAAATAAAATTAAAAAAAAAAAAAAAAGAAAAAAAAGAAAAAAAAAAGAAAGACCTAGTTCCCCTCCTCATCGCCACCGGAGGCCTCACATCCTTTGAAAACTCCAGAGGTACGCGGAGATCAGTGCCTCCAAAGGAGACGATGCCTGGCTCTTCGTGAAACTTGATAGGAGTCCCAGGATTCCTGTGGCACGTGGAAAGGGACCCTTGGTCTCGCGCCTCAGCTGGGGAGGCGTCCCAATTGCCCTGCCAAGCCTCGAGGAGAATCCTGAGTTGTCCCTCGCAAGTAGGCAGGAGTCCTGACGTCGCTGAACAAACATGTGGGTGGAAGGGCCATCCCCGTCGTAACTCGAGAATATACCCCAGGTTCCCAACGCAACTCGAGAAAAACCATGAGACTTCTCCCAGGCCGCGAGATGAGGCCCGATTCCCCTGCACTGCGTGCAGAGCAATTCCGTGTTGCACATCACACATGAAAGGAGCCTTGATTTCCTTGATGGCACTCCAGAGAAACCCCAAGAACACTGTTTCAGGGCTAGAGGGATCCTGAGGTCACTGTAGCAACACGAAAGAGCTGCATGGACCAAGAATCAACTCGAGATGAGAGGTTAGTCCCTGGCTTCGACTCCAGAGGAATAGCACCTTACCACAAGCACCTCAAAGGAGGCTTCTCTCAGCTCTAGGTATGTGAGAGGGACCCTGAGTTTGCGGCCTCAAGTGGAATGGACACCGAGATGCCCTGACTCGAAATAAGGCCAGATATCCCTGCAGTGACTTGAATGCAGGCTCATCTTGTATCTCCCAAGACGAAAGGATGTCTGAATCCCCTGTGGAGACCACAGAGAAAGACCTAGTTCCCCACCTCATCGCGACCGGAGGCCTCACATCCTTTGACAACTCCAGAGGTACGCGGAGATCAGTGCCTCCAAAGGAGACGATGCCTGACTCCTCTTGAAACTTGATAGGAGTCCCAGGATTCCTGTGGCACGTGGAAAGGGACCCTTGGTCTCCCGCCTCAGCTGGAGAGGCGTCCCAATTGCCCTGCCAAGCCTCGAGGAGAATCCCGAGTTGTCCCTCGCAACTAGGCAGGATTCCTGACGTCGCTGAACAAACACGTGGGTGGAAGTGCCATCCCCGTCGTAACTCGAGAATGTACCCCAGGTTCCCGCCGCAACTCGAGAAAAACCATGAGACTTCTCCCAAGCCGCGAGATGAGGCCCGATTCCCCTGCACTGCGTGCAGAGCAATGCCGTGTTGCACATCACACAGGAAAGGAGCCTTGATTTCCTTCATGGTACTCCAGAGAAACCCCAAGAACACTGTTTCAAGGCTAGAGGGATCCTGAGGTCACTGTAGTAACATGAAAGAGCTCCGTGGACCAAAACTCAACTCGAGATGAGAGGTTAGTCCCTGGCTTCAACTCCAGGGGAATAACACCTTACCAGAAGCACCTCAAAGGAGGCTTCTCTCAGCTCTAAGTATGTGAGAAGGACCCTGAGTTTGCGGCCTCAAGTGGAATGGACACCACGATGCCCTGACTCGAAATAAGGCCGGATATCCCTGCAGTGACTTGAATGCAGGCTCGTCTTGCATCTCCCAAGACGAAAGGATGTCTGAATCCCCTGCGGAGAGCACAGAGAAAGACCAAGTTCCCCACCTCATCGCGACCAGAGGCCTCACATCCTTTGAAAACTCCAGAGGTACGCGGAGATCAGTGCCTCCAAAGGAGACGATGCCTGACTCCTCGTGAAACTTGATAGGAGTCCCAGGATTCCTGTGGCACGTGGAAAGGGACCCTTGGTCTCCCGCCTCAGCTGGAGAGGGGTCCCAATTGCCCTGCCAAGCCTCGAGGTGAATCTCGATTTGTCCCTCGCAACTAGGCAGGAGTCCTGACTTGGCTGAACAAACACGTGTGTGGAAGGGCCATCCCCGCCGTAACTCCAGAATTTACCCCAGGTTCCCGCCGCAACTCGAGAAAAACCATGAGACTTCCCCCTCGCCGCAAGATGAGGCCCGATTCCCCTGCACTGCGTGCAGAGCAATTTCGTGTTGCACATCACACAGGAAAGGAGCCTTGATTTCCTTCATGGTACTCCAGAGAAACCCCAAGAACACTGTTTCAGGCTAGAGGGATCCTGAGGTCACTGTAGCAACACAAAAGAGCTCCGTGGAAAAAGAATCAACTCGAGATGAGAGGTTAGTTCCTGGCTTCGACTCCAGAGGAATACCACCTTACCACAAGCACCTCAAGAGGAGGCTTCTCTCAGCTCTAGGTATGTGAGAGGGACCCTGAGTTTGCAGCCTCAAGTGGAATGGACACCGCGATGCCCTGACTCGAAATAAGGCCGGATATCCCTGCAGTGACTTGAATGCAGGCTCGTCTTGCATCTCTCAAGACGAAAGGATGTCTGAATCCCCTGTGGAAACCACAGAGAAAGACCTAGTTAACCACCTCATCGCGACCAGAGGCCTTACATCCTTTGAAAACTCCAGAGGTACGCAGAGATCAGTGCCTCCAAAGGAGACGATGCCTGACTCCTCGTGAAACTTGATAGGAGTCCCAGGATTCCTGTGGCATGTGGAAAGGGACCCTTGGTGTCCCGACTCAGCTGGAGAGGCGTCCCAATTGCCCTGCCAAGCCTCGAGGAGAGTCCCGAGTTGTGCCTCGCAACTAGGCAGGAGTCCTGACGTCGCTGAACAAACACGTGGGTGAAAGGGCCATCCCCGTCGTAATTCGAGAATATACCCCAGGTTCCCGCCGCAACTCGAGAAAAACCATGAGACTTCTCCCACGCCGCGAGATGAGGCCCGATTCCCCTGCACTGCGTGCAGAGCAATTCCGTGTTGCACATCACACATGAAAGGAGCCTTGATTTCCTTCATGGTACTCCAGAGAAACCCCAAGAACACTGTTTCAAGGCTAGAGGGATACTGAGGTCACTGTAGCAACATGAAAGAGCTCCGTGGACCAAAAATCAACTCGAGATGAGAGGTTAGTCCCTGGCTTCAACTCCAGGGGAATACCACCTTACCAGAAGCACCTCAAAGGAGGCTTCTCTCAGCTCTAGGTATGTGAGAGGGACCCTGAGTTTGCGGCCTCAAGTGGAATGGACACCACGATGCCCTGACTCAAAATAAGGCCGGATATCCCTGCAGTGACTTGAATGCAGGCTCGTCTTGCATCTCCCAAGACGAAAGGATGTCTGAATCCCCTGCGGAGAACACAGAGAAAGACCAAGTTCCCCACCTCATCGCGACCAGAGGCCTGAAATCCTTTGAAAACTCCAGAGGTACACGGAGATCAGTGCCTCCAAAGGAGACGATGCCTGCCTCCTCCTGAAACTTGATAGGAGTCCCAGGATTTCTGTGGCACGTGGAAAGGGACCCTTGGTCTCGCGCCTCAGCTGGAGAGGCGTCCCAATTGCCCTGCCAAGCCTCGAGGTGAATCCCGAGTTGTCCCTCGCAACTAGGCAGGAGTCCTGACGTCGCTGAACAAACACGTGTGTGGATGGGCCATCCCCGCCGTAACTCGAGAATTTACCCCAGGTTCCCGCCGCAACTCGAGAAAAACCATGAGCCTTCCCCCTCGTCGCGAGAAGAGGCCCGATTCCCCTGCACTGCGTGCAGTGCAATTCCGTGTTGCACATCACACAGGAAAGGAGCCTTTATTTCCTTGATGGCACTCCAGAGAAACCCCAAGAACACTGTTTCAAGGCTAGAGGGATACTGAGGTCATTGTAGCAACACGAAAGGGCTCCGTGGACCAAGAATCAACTCGAGATGAGAGGTTAGTCCCTGGCTTCGACTCCAGAGGAATACCACCTTACCACAAGCACCTCAAGAGGAGGCTTCTCTCAGCTCTAGGTATGTGAGAGGGACCCTGAGTTTGCAGCCTCAAGTGGAATGGACACCGCGATGCCCTGAATCGAAATAAGGCCGGATATCCCTGCAGTGACTTGAATGCAGGCTCGTCTTGCATCTCTCAAGTCGAAAGGATGTCTGAATCCCCTGTGGAAACCACAGAGAAAGACCTAGTTAACCACCTCATCGCGACCAGAGGCCTCACATCCTTTGAAAACTCCAGAGGTACGCAGAGATCAGTGCCTCCAAAGGAGACAATGCCTGACTCCTCGTGAAACTTGATAGGAGTCCCAGGATTTCTGTGGCACGTGGAAAGGGACCCTTGGTCTCCCGCCTCAGCTGGAGAGGCCTTCCAATTGCCCTGCCAAGCCTCGAGGAGAATCCCGAGTTGTCCCTCACAACTAGGCAGGAGTCCTGACGTCGCTGAACAAACACGTGTGTGGAATGGCCATCCCAGTGGTAACTCGAGAACATACCCCAGGTTCTCGCCGCAACTCGAGAAAAACCATGAGCCTTCCCCCTCGCCGCGAGATGAGGCCCGATTCCCCTGCACTGCGTGCAGAGCAATTCCGTGTTGCACATCACACATGAAAGGAGCCTTGATTTCCTTGATGGCACTCCAGAGAAACCCCAAGAACACTGTTTCAAGGCTAGAGGGATCCTGAGGTCATTGTAGCAACACGAAAGAGCTCCGAGGACCAAGAATCACCTCGAGATGAGAGGTTAGTCCCTGGCTTCGCCTCCAGAAGAATACCACCTTACCACAAGCACCTCAAGAGGAGGCTTCTCTCAGCTCTAGGTATGTGAGAGGGACCCTGAGTTTGCGGCCTCAAGTGGAATGGACTCCGCGATGCCCTGACTCGAAATAAGGCCGGATATCCCTGCAGTGACTTGAATGCAGGCTCGTCTTGCATCTCCCAAGACGAAAGAATGTCTGAATCCCCTGTGGAGACCACAGAGAAAGACCTAGTTCCTTGGTCTAGTTCTGTGAAAAATACCGTTGGTAGCTTGATAGGGATTGCATTGAATCTATAGATTACTTTCGGTAGAATAGCCATTTTGACAATATTGATTCTTCCAATCCATGAACACGGTATGTTTCTCCATCTGTTTGTGTCCTCTTTGATTTCTTTCATCAGTGTTTTATAGTTTTCTATGTATAGGTCTTTTGTTTCTTTAGGTAGATATACTCCTAAGTATTTTATTCTTTTTGTTGCAATGGTGAATGGTATTGTTTCCTTCATTTCTCTTTCTGTTTTTTCATTGTTAGTATATAGGAATGCAAGGGATTTCTGTGTGTTAATTTTATATCCTGCAACTTTACTATATTCATTGATTAGTTCTAGTAATTTTCTGGTAGAGTCTTTAGGGTTTTCTATATAGAGGATCATGTCATCACAGAACTAGACCAAAGAATTTCACAATTTGTATGGAAATACAAAAAACCTCGAATAGCCAAAGTAATCTTGAAAAAGAAGAATGGAACTGGAGGAATCAACCTGCCTGACTTCAGACTCTACTACAAAGCCACAGTCATCAAGACAGTGTGGTACTGGCACAAAGACAGAAATATAGACCAATGGAACAGAATAGAAAGGCCAGAGATAAATCCACGAACCTATGGACACCTTATCTTTGACAAAGGAGGCAAGGATATACAATGGAAAAAAGACAACCTCTTTAACAAGTGGTGCTGGGAAAACTGGTCAACCACTTGCAAAAGAATGAAACTAGAACACTTTCTAACACCATACACAAAAATAAACTCAAAATGGATTAAAGATCTAAATGTAAGACCAGAAACTATAAAACTCCTAGAGGAGAACATAGGCAAAACACTCTCCGACATAAATCACAGCAAGATCCTCTATGACCCACCTCCCAGAATATTGGAAATAAAAGCAAAACTAAACAAATGGGATCTAATGAAACTTAAAAGCTTTTGCACTACAAAAGAAACTATAAGTAAGGTGAAAAGACAGCCGTCAGATTGGGAGAAAATAATAGCAAATGAAGAAACAGACAAAGGATTAATCTCAAAAATATACAAGCAACTCCTGCAGCTCAATTCCAGAAAAATAAATGACCCAATCCAAAAATGGGCCAGAGAACTAAACAGACATTTCTCCAAAGAAGACATACAGATGGCTAACAAACACATGAAAAGGTGCTCAACATCACTCATTATTAGAGAAATGCAAATCAAAACCACAATGAGGTACCATTACACACCAGTCAGGATGGCTGCTATCCAAAAGTCTACAAGCAATAAATGCTGGAGAGGCTGTGGAGAAAAGGGAACCCTCTTACACTGTTGGTGGGAATGCAAACTAGTACAGCCACTATGGAAAACAGTGTGGAGATTCCTTAAAAAACTGGAAATAGAACTGCCATATTACCCAGCAATACCACTTCTGGGCATACACACTGAGGAAACCAGATCTGAAAGAGACACATGCACCCCAATGTTCATCGCAGCACTGTTTATAATAGCCAGGACATGGAAGCAACCTAGATGCCCATCAGCAGATGAATGGATAAGGAAGCTGTGGGACATATACACCATGGAATTTTACTCAGCCGTCAAAAAGAATTCATTTGAACCAGTCCTAATGAGATGGATGAAACTGGAGCCCCTTATACAGAGTGAAGTAAGCCAGAAAGATAAAGAACATTACAGCATACTAACACATATATATGGAAATTAGAAAGATGGTAACGAGAACCCTATATGCAAAACAGAAAAAGAGACACAGAAATACAGAACAGACTTTTGAACTCTGTGGGAGAAGGTGAGGGTGGGATGTTTCAAAAGAACAGCATGTATACTATCTATGGTGAAACAGATCACCAGCCCAGGTGGGATGCATGAGACAAGTGCTCCGGCCTGGTGCACTGGGAAGACCCAGAGGAATCGGGTGGAGAGGGAGATGGGAGGGGGGATCGGGATGGGGAATAAGTGTAAATCTATGGCTGATTCATATCAATGTATGACAAGACCCACTGAAATGTTGTGAAGTAATTAGCCTCCAACTAATAAAAAAAATTAAAAAAAAAAAAAAAGAAAAAAAAAAAAAAAAAAAAGAAAGACCTAGTTCCCCTCCTCATCGCCACCGGAGGCCTCACATCCTTTGAAAACTCCAGAGGTACGCGGAGATCATTGCCTCCAAAGGAGACGATGCCTGACTCCTCGTGAAACTTGATAGGAGTCCCAGGATTCCTGTGGCACGTGGAAAGGGACCCTTGGTCTCCCGCCTCAGCTGGAGAGGCGTCCCAATTGCCCTGCCAAGCCTCAAGGATAATCCCGAATTGTCCCTCGGAAGTAGGCAGGAGTCCTGACATCGCTGAAGAAACACGTGTGTGGAATGGCCCTTCCCGTGGTAACTCGAGAATATACCCCAGGTTCCCGCCGCAACTCGAGAAAAACCATGAGACTTCCCCCTCGCCGCGAGATGAGGCCCGATTCCCCTGCACTGCGTGCAGAGCAATTTCGTGTTGCACATCACACAGGAAAGGAGCCTTGATTTCCTTGATGTCACTCCAGGGAAACCCCAAGAACACTGTTTCAAGGCTAGAGGGATCCTGAGGTCACTGTAGCAACACGAAAGGGCTCCGTGGACCAAGAATCAACTCGAGATGAGACGTTAGTTCCTGGCTTCGACTCCAAAGGAATACCACCTTACCACAAGAACCTCAAGAGGAGGCTTCTCTCAGCTCTAGGTATGTGAGAGGGATCCTGAGTTTGCAGCCTCAAGTGGAATGGACACCCCGATGCCCTGACTCGAAATAAGGCCGGATATCCCTGCAGTGACTTGAATGCAGGCTCGTCTTGCATCTCCCAAGAGGAAAGGATGTCTGAATCCCCTGCGGAGAACACAGAGAAAGACCTAGTTCCCCACCTCTTCGCGACCAGAGGCCTCACATCCTTTGAAAACTCCAGAGGTACGCGGAGATCAGTGCCTCCAAAGGAGACGATGCCTGACTCCTCGTGAAACTTGATAGGAGTCCCAGGATTTCTGTGGCACGTGGAAAGTTACCCTTGGTCTCCCGCCTCAGCTGGAGAGGCGTCCCAATTGCCCTGCCAAGCCTCAAGGATAATCACTAGTTGTCCCTCGCAAGTAGGCAGGAGTCCTGACATCGCTGAACAAACACGTGGGTGGAAGTGCCATCCCCGTCGTAACTCGAGAATATACCCCAGGTTCCCGCCGCAACTCGAGAAAAACCATGAGACTTCTCCCACGCCGCGAGATGAGGCCCGATTCCCCTGCACTGCGTGCAGAGCAATTCCGTGTTGCACATCACACATGAAAGGAGCCTTGATTTCCTTCATGGCACTCCAGAGAAACACCAAGAACACTGTTTCAAGGCTAGAGGGATCCTGAGGTCACTGTATCAACATGAAAGAGCTTCGTGGACCAAAAATCAAATCGAGATGAGAGGTTAGTCCCTGGCTTCAACTCCAGGGGAATACCACCTTACCAGAAGCACCTCAAAGGAGGCTTCTCTTAGCTCTAGGTATGTGAGAGGGACCCTGAGTTTGCGGCCTTAAGTGGAATGGACACCACGATTCCCTGACTCAAAATAAGGCCGGATATCCCTGCAGTGACTTGAATGCAGGCTCGTCTTGCATCTCCCAAGACGAAAGGATGTCTGAATCCCCTGCGGAGAACACAGAGAAAGACCTAGTTCCCCACCTCATCGCGACCAGAGGCCTGACATCCTTTGAAAACTCCAGAGGTACGCGGAGATCAGTGCCTCCAAAGGAGACGATGCCTGACTCCTCGTGAAACTTGATGGGAGTACCAGGATTTCTGTGGCACGTGGAAAGGGACCCTTGGTCTCCCGCCTCAGCTGGAGAGGCGTCCCAATTGCCCTGCCAAGCCTCGAGGTGAATCCCGAGTTGTCCCTCGCAACTAGGCAGGAGTTTTGACGTCGCTGAACAAAAACGTGTGTGGAAGAGCCATACCAGCCGTAACTCGAGAATTTACCCCAGGTTCCCGCCGCAAATCAAGAAAAACCATGAGACTTCCCCCTCGCCGCGAGAAGAGGCCCGATTCCCCTGCACTGCGTGCAGAGCAATTCCGTGTTGCACATCACACAGGAAAGGAGCCTTGATTTCCTTGATGGCACTCCAGAGAAACCCCAAGAACACTGTTTCAAGGCTAGAGGGATCCTGAGGTCACTGTAGCAACACGAAAGGGCTCCGTGGACCAAGAATCAACTCGAGATGAGAGGTTAGTCCCTGGCTTCGCCTCCAGAGGAATACCACCTTACCACAAGCACCTCAAGAGGAGGCTTCTCTCAGCTCTAGGTATGTGAGAGGGACCCTGAGTTTGCGGCCTCAAGTGGAATGGACTCCGCGATGCCCTGACTCGAAATAAGGCCGGATATCCCTGCAGTGACTTGAATGCAGGCTCGTCTTGCATCTCCCAAGACGAAAGAATGTCTGAATCCCCTGTGGAGACCACAGAGAAAGACCTAGTTCCTTGGTCTAGTTCTGTGAAAAATACCGTTGATAGCTTGATAGGGATTGCATTGAATCTATAGATTGCTTTCGGTAGAATAGCCATTTTGACAATATTGATTCTTCCAATACATGAACACGGTATGTTTCTCCATCTGTTTGTGTCCTCTTTGATTTCTTTCATCAGTGTTTTATAGTTTTCTATGTATAGGTCTTTTGTTTCTTTAGGTAGATATACTCCTAAGTATTTTATTCTTTTTGTTGCAATGGTGAATGGTATTGTTTCCTTCATTTCTCTTTCTGTTTTTTCATTGTTAGTATATAGGAATGCAAGGGATTTCTGTGTGTTAATTTTATATCCTGCAACTTTACTATATTCATTGATTAGTTCTAGTAATTTTCTGGTAGAGTCTTTAGGGTTTTCTATATAGAGGATCATGTCATCACAGAACTAGACCAAAGAATTTCACAATTTGTATGGAAATACAAAAAACCTCGAATAGCCAAAGTAATCTTGAAAAAGAAGAATGGAACTGGAGGAATCAACCTGCCTGACTTCAGACTCTACTACAAAGCCACAGTCATCAAGACAGTGTGGTACTGGCACAAAGACAGAAATATAGACCAATGGAACAGAATAGAAAGGCCAGAGATAAATCCACGAACCTATGGACACCTTATCTTTGACAAAGGAGGCAAGGATATACAATGGAAAAAAGACAACCTCTTTAACAAGTGGTGCTGGGAAAACTGGTCAACCACTTGCAAAAGAATGAAACTAGAACACTTTCTAACACCATACACAAAAATAAACTCAAAATGGATTAAAGATCTAAATGTAAGACCAGAAACTATAAAACTCCTAGAGGAGAACATAGGCAAAACACTCTCCGACATAAATCACAGCAAGATCCTCTATGACCCACCTCCCAGAATATTGGAAATAAAAGCAAAACTAAACAAATGGGATCTAATGAAACTTAAAAGCTTTTGCACTACAAAAGAAACTATAAGTAAGGTGAAAAGACAGCCGTCAGATTGGGAGAAAATAATAGCAAATGAAGAAACAGACAAAGGATTAATCTCAAAAATATACAAGCAACTCCTGCAGCTCAATTCCAGAAAAATAAATGACCCAATCCAAAAATGGGCCAGAGAACTAAACAGACATTTCTCCAAAGAAGACATACAGATGGCTAACAAACACATGAAAAGGTGCTCAACATCACTCATTATTAGAGAAATGCAAATCAAAACCACAATGAGGTACCATTACACACCAGTCAGGATGGCTGCTATCCAAAAGTCTACAAGCAATAAATGCTGGAGAGGCTGTGGAGAAAAGGGAACCCTCTTACACTGTTGGTGGGAATGCAAACTAGTACAGCCACTATGGAAAACAGTGTGGAGATTCCTTAAAAAACTGGAAATAGAACTGCCATATTACCCAGCAATACCACTTCTGGGCATACACACTGAGGAAACCAGATCTGAAAGAGACACATGCACCCCAATGTTCATCGCAGCACTGTTTATAATAGCCAGGACATGGAAGCAACCTAGATGCCCATCAGCAGATGAATGGATAAGGAAGCTGTGGGACATATACACCATGGAATTTTACTCAGCCATCAAAAAGAATTCATTTGAACCAGTCCTAATGAGATGGATGAAACTGGAGCCCCTTATACAGAGTGAAGTAAGCCAGAAAGATAAAGAACATTACAGCATACTAACACATATATATGGAATTTAGAAAGATGGTAACGAGAACCCTATATGCAAAACAGAAAAAGAGACACAGAAATACAGAACAGACTTTTGAACTCTGTGGGAGAAGGTGAGGGTGGGATGTTTCAAAAGAACAGCATGTATACTATCTATGGTGAAACAGATCACCAGCCCAGGTGGGATGCATGAGACAAGTGCTCCGGCCTGGTGCACTGGGAAGACCCAGAGGAATCGGGTGGAGAGGGAGATGGGAGGGGGGATCGGGATGGGGAATAAGTGTAAATCTATGGCTGATTCATATCAATGTATGACAAGACCCACTGAAATGTTGTGAAGTAATTAGCGTCCAACTAATAAAAAAAATTAAAAAAAAAAAAAAAGAAAGACCTAGTTCCCCTCCTCATCGCGACCGGAGGCCTCACATCCTTTGAAAACTCCAGAGGTACGCGGAGATCAGTGCCTCCAAAGGAGACGATGCCTGACTCCTCGTGAAACTTGATAGGAGTCCCAGGATTCCTGTGGCACGTGGAAAGGGACCCTTGGTCTCCCGCCTCAGCTGGAGAGGCGTCCCAATTGCCCTGCCAAGCCTCGAGGAGAATCCCGAGTTGTCCCTCGCAACTAGGCAGGAGTGCTGACGTCGCTGAACATACACGTGTGTGGAAGGGCCATCCCCGTCGTAACTCGAGAATATACCCCAGGTTCCCGCCGCAACTCGAGAAAAACCATAAGACTTCTCCCACGCCGCGAGATGAGGCCCGATTCCCCTGCACTGCGTGCAGAGCAATTCCGTGTTGCACATCACACATGAAAGGATCCTTGATTTCCTTCATGGCACTCCAGAGAAACCCCAAGAACACTGTTTCAAGGCTAGAGGGATCCTGAGGTCACTGTAGCAACACGAAAGAGCTCTGTGGACCAGAAATCAACTCGAGATGAGAGATTAGTCCCTGGCTTCGACTCCAGAGGAATAGCACCTTACCACAAGCACCTCAAAGGAGGCTTCTCTCAGCTCTAGGTATGTGAGAGGGACCCTGAGTTTGCGGCCTCAAGTGGAATGGACTCCGCGATGCCCTGACTCGAAATAAGGCCGGATATCCCTGCAGTGACTTGAATGCAGGCTCGTCTTGCATCTCCCAAGACGAAAGAATGTCTGAATCCTCTATGGAGACCACAGAGAAAGACCTAGTTCCTTGGTCTACTTCTGTGAAAAATACCTTTGGTAGCTTGATAGGGATTGCATTGAATCTATAGATTGCTTTGGGTAGAATAGCCATTTTGACAATATTGATTCTTCCAATCCATGAACACGGTATGTTTCTCCATCTGTTTGTGTCCTCTTTGATTTCTTTCATCAGTGTTTTATAGTTTTCTATGTATAAGTCTTTTGTTTCTTTAGGTAGATATACTCCTAAGTATTTTATTCTTTTTGTTGCAATGGTGAATGGTATTGTTTCCTTAATTTCTCTTTCTGTTTTTTCATCGTTAGTATATAGGAATGCAAGGGATTTCTGTGTGTTAATTTTATATCCTGCAACTTTACTATATTCATTGATTAGTTCTAGTAATTTTCTGGTAGAGTCTTTAGGGTTTTCTATATAGAGGATCATGTCATCACAGAACTAGACCAAAGAATTTCACAATTTGTATGGAAATACAAAAAACCTCGAATAGCCAAAGTAATCTTGAAAAAGAAGAATGGAACTGGAGGAATCAACCTGCCTGACTTCAGACTCTACTACAAAGCCACAGTCATCAAGACAGTGTGGTACTGGCACAAAGACAGAAATATAGACCAATGGAACAGAATAGAAAGCCCAGAGATAAATCCACGAACCTATGGACACCTTATCTTTGACAAAGGAGGCAAGGATATACAATGGAAAAAAGACAACCTCTTTAACAAGTGGTGCTGGGAAAACTGGTCAACCACTTGCAAAAGAATGAAACTAGAACACTTTCTAACACCATACACAAAAATAAACTCAAAATGGATTAAAGATCTAAATGTAAGACCAGAAACTATAAAACTCCTAGAGGAGAACATAGGCAAAACACTCTCCGACATAAATCACAGCAAGATCCTCTATGACCCACCTCCCAGAATATTGGAAATAAAAGCAAAACTAAACAAATGGGATCTAATGAAACTTAAAAGCTTTTGCACTACAAAAGAAACTATAAGTAAGGTGAAAAGACAGCCGTCAGATTGGGAGCAAATAATAGCAAATGAAGAAACAGACAAAGGATTAATCTCAAAAATATACAAGCAACTCCTGCAGCTCAATTCCAGAAAAATAAATGACCCAATCCAAAAATGGGCCAGAGAACTAAACAGACATTTCTCCAAAGAAGACATACAGATGGCTAACAAACACATGAAAAGGTGCTCAACATCACTCATTATTAGAGAAATGCAAATCAAAACCACAATGAGGTACCATTACACACCAGTCAGGATGGCTGCTATCCAAAAGTCTACAAGCAATAAATGCTGGAGAGGCTGTGGAGAAAAGGGAACCCTCTTACACTGTTGGTGGGAATGCAAACTAGTACAGCCACTATGGAAAACAGTGTGGAGATTCCTTAAAAAACTGGAAATAGAACTGCCATATTACCCAGCAATACCACTTCTGGGCATACACACTGAGGAAACCAGATCTGAAAGAGACACATGCACCCCAATGTTCATCGCAGCACTGTTTATAATAGCCAGGACATGGAAGCAACCTAGATGCCCATCAGCAGATGAATGGATAAGGAAGCTGTGGGACATATACACCATGGAATTTTACTCAGCCATCAAAAAGAATTCATTTGAACCAGTCCTAATGAGATGGATGAAACTGGAGCCCCTTATACAGAGTGAAGTAAGCCAGAAAGATAAAGAACATTACAGCATACTAACACATATATATGGAATTTAGAAAGATGGTAACGATAACCCTATATGCAAAACAGAAAAAGAGACACAGAAATACAGAACAGACTTTTGAACTCTGTGGGAGAAGGTGAGGGTGGGATGTTTCAAAAGAACAGCATGTATACTATCTATGGTGAAAAAGATCACCAGCCCAGGTGGGATGCATGAGACAAGTGCTCCGGCCTGGTGCACTGGGAAGACCCAGAGGAATCGGGTGGAGAGGGAGATGGGAGGGGGGATCGGGATGGGGAATAAGTGTAAATCTATGGCTGATTCATATCAATGTATGACAAGACCCACTGAAATGTTGTGAAGTAATTAGCCTCCAACTAATAAAAAAAATTAAAAAAAAAAAAAAAAGAAAAAAAAAAAAAAAAAAGAAAGACCTAGTTCCCCTCCTCATCGCGACCGGAGGCCTCACATCCTTTGAAAACTCCAGAGGTACGCGGAGATCAGTGCCTCCAAAGGAGACGATGCCTGACTCCTCGTGAAACTTGATAGGAGTCCCAGGATTCCTGTGGCACGTGGAAAGGGACCCTTGGTCTCCCGCCTCAGCTGGAGAGGCGTCCCAATTGCCCTGCCAAGCCTCAAGGAAAATCCCGAATTGTCCCTCGGAAGTAGACAGGAGTCCTGACATCGCTGAAGAAACACGTGTGTGGAATGGCCCTCCCCGTGGTAACTCGAGAATATACCCCAGGTTCCCGCCGCAACTCGAGAAAAACCATGAGACTTCCCCCTCGCCGCGAGATGAGGCCCGATTCCCCTGCACTGCGTGCAGAGCAATTTCGTGTTGCACATCACACAGGAAAGGAGCCTTGATTTCCTTGATGTCACTCCAGGGAAACCCCAAGAACACTGTTTCAAGGCTAGAGGGATCCTGAGGTCACTGTAGCAACACGAAAGGGCTCCGTGGACCAAGAATCAACTCGAGATGAGACGTTAGTTCCTGGCTTCGACTCCAAAGGAATACCACCTTACCACAAGAACCTCAAGAGGAGGCTTCTCTCAGCTCTAGGTATGTGAGAGGGATCCTGAGTTTGCAGCCTCAAGTGGAATGGACACCCCGATGCCCTGACTCGAAATAAGGCCGGATATCCCTGCAGTGACTTGAATGCAGGCTCGTCTTGCATCTCCCAAGAGGAAAGGATGTCTGAATCCCCTGCGGAGAACACAGAGAAAGACCTAGTTCCCCACCTCATCGCGACCAGAGGCCTCACATCCTTTGAAAACTCCAGAGGTACGCGGAGATCAGTGCCTCCAAAGGAGACGATGCCTGACTCCTCGTGAAACTTGATGGGAGTACCAGGATTTCTGTGGCACGTGGAAAGGGACCCTTGGTCTCCCGCCTCAGCTGGAGAGGCGTCCCAATTGCCCTGCCAAGCCTCGAGGTGAATCCCGAGTTGTCCCTCGCAACTAGGCAGGAGTTTTGACGTCGCTGAACAAAAACGTGTGTGGAAGAGCCATACCAGCCGTAACTCGAGAATTTACCCCAGGTTCCCGCCGCAAATCGAGAAAAACCATGAGACTTCCCCCTCGCCGCGAGAAGAGGCCCGATTCCCCTGCACTGCGTGCAGAGCAATTCCGTGTTGCACATCACACAGGAAAGGAGCCTTGATTTCCTTGATGGCACTCCAGAGAAACCCCAAGAACACTGTTTCAAGGCTAGAGGGATCCTGAGGTCACTGTAGCAACACGAAAGGGCTCCGTGGACCAAGAATCAACTCGAGATGAGAGGTTAGTCCCTAGCTTCGCCTCCAGAGGAATACCACCTTACCACAAGCACCTCAAGAGGAGGCTTCTCTCAGCTCTAGGTATGTGAGAGGGACCCTGAGTTTGCGGCCTCAAGTGGAATGGACTCCGCGATGCCCTGACTCGAAATAAGGCCGGATATCCCTGCAGTGACTTGAATGCAGGCTCGTCTTGCATCTCCCAAGACGAAAGAATGTCTGAATCCCCTGTGGAGACCACAGAGAAAGACCTAGTTCCTTGGTCTAGTTCTGTGAAAAATACCGTTGGTAGCTTGATAGGGATTGCATTGAATCTATAGATTGCTTTCGGTAGAATAGCCATTTTGACAATATTGATTCTTCCAATCCATGAACACGGTATGTTTCTCCATCTGTTTGTGTCCTCTTTGATTTCTTTCATCAGTGTTTTATAGTTTTCTATGTATAGGTCTTTTGTTTCTTTAGGTAGATATACTCCTAAGTATTTTATTCTTTTTGTTGCAATGGTGAATGGTATTGTTTCCTTCATTTCTCTTTCTGTTTTTTCATTGTTAGTATATAGGAATGCAAGGGATTTCTGTGTGTTAATTTTATATCCTGCAACTTTACTATATTCATTGATTAGTTCTAGTAATTTTCTGGTAGAGTCTTTAGGGTTTTCTATATAGAGGATCATGTCATCACAGAACTAGACCAAAGAATTTCACAATTTGTATGGAAATACAAAAAACCTCGAATAGCCAAAGTAATCTTGAAAAAGAAGAATGGAACTGGAGGAATCAACCTGCCTGACTTCAGACTCTACTACAAAGCCACAGTCATCAAGACAGTGTGGTACTGGCACAAAGACAGAAATATAGACCAATGGAACAGAATAGAAAGCCCAGAGATAAATCCACGAACCTATGGACACCTTATCTTTGACAAAGGAGGCAAGGATATACAATGGAAAAAAGACAACCTCTTTAACAAGTGGTGCTGGGAAAACTGGTCAACCACTTGCAAAAGAATGAAACTAGAACACTTTCTAACACCATACACAAAAATAAACTCAAAATGGATTAAAGATCTAAATGTAAGACCAGAAACTATAAAACTCCTAGAGGAGAACATAGGCAAAACACTCTCCGACATAAATCACAGCAAGATCCTCTATGACCCACCTCCCAGAATATTGGAAATAAAAGCAAAACTAAACAAATGGGATCTAATGAAACTTAAAAGCTTTTGCACTACAAAAGAAACTATAAGTAAGGTGAAAAGACAGCCGTCAGATTGGGAGAAAATAATAGCAAATGAAGAAACAGACAAAGGATTAATCTCAAAAATATACAAGCAACTCCTGCAGCTCAATTCCAGAAAAATAAATGACCCAATCCAAAAATGGGCCAGAGAACTAAACAGACATTTCTCCAAAGAAGACATACAGATGGCTAACAAACACATGAAAAGGTGCTCAACATCACTCATTATTAGAGAAATGCAAATCAAAACCACAATGAGGTACCATTACACACCAGTCAGGATGGCTGCTATCCAAAAGTCTACAAGCAATAAATGCTGGAGAGGCTGTGGAGAAAAGGGAACCCTCTTACACTGTTGGTGGGAATGC
The DNA here is from genome assembly GCF_910594005.1 of Cervus elaphus. Classification (NCBI taxonomy): domain Eukaryota; kingdom Metazoa; phylum Chordata; class Mammalia; order Artiodactyla; family Cervidae; genus Cervus; species Cervus elaphus. The sequence continues at coordinate 1,965,772 of NW_025316786.1, forward strand.
AAACTAGTACAGCCACTATGGAAAACAGTGTGGAGATTCCTTAAAAAACTGGAAATAGAACTGCCATATTACCCAGCAATACCACTTCTGGGCATACACACTGAGGAAACCAGATCTGAAAGAGACACATGCACCCCAATGTTCATCGCAGCACTGTTTATAATAGCCAGGACATGGAAGCAACCTAGATGCCCATCAGCAGATGAATGGATAAGGAAGCTGTGGGACATATACACCATGGAATTTTACTCAGCCATCAAAAAGAATTCATTTGAACCAGTCCTAATGAGATGGATGAAACTGGAGCCCCTTATACAGAGTGAAGTAAGCCAGAAAGATAAAGAACATTACAGCATACTAACACATATATATGGAATTTAGAAAGATGGTAACGAGAACCCTATATGCAAAACAGAAAAAGAGACACAGAAATACAGAACAGACTTTTGAACTCTGTGGGAGAAGGTGAGGGTGGGATGTTTCAAAAGAACAGCATGTATACTATCTATGGTGAAACAGATCACCAGCCCAGGTGGGATGCATGAGACAAGTGCTCCGGCCTGGTGCACTGGGAAGACCCAGAGGAATCGGGTGGAGAGGGAGATGGGAGGGGGGATCGGGATGGGGAATAAGTGTAAATCTATGGCTGATTCATACCAATGTATGACAAGACCCACTGAAATGTTGTGAAGTAATTAGCGTCCAACTAATAAAAAAAATTAAAAAAAAAAAAAGAAAGACCTAGTTCCCCTCCTCATCGCGACCGGAGGCCTCACATCCTTTGAAAACTCCAGAGGTACGCGGAGATCAGTGCCTCCAAAGGAGACGATGCCTGACTCCTCGTGAAACTTGATAGGAGTCCCAGGATTCCTGTGGCACGTGGAAAGGGACCCTTGGTCTCCCGCCTCAGCTGGAGAGGCGTCCCAATTGCCCTGCCAAGCCTCGAGGAGAATCCCGAGTTGTCCCTCGCAACTAGGCAGGAGTGCTGACGTCGCTGAACATACACGTGTGTGGAAGGGCCATCCCCGTCGTAACTCGAGAATATACCCCAGGTTCCCGCCGCAACTCGAGAAAAACCATAAGACTTCTCCCACGCCGCGAGATGAGGCCCGATTCCCCTGCACTGCGTGCAGAGCAATTCCGTGTTGCACATCACACATGAAAGGATCCTTGATTTCCTTCATGGCACTCCAGAGAAACCCCAAGAACACTGTTTCAAGGCTAGAGGGATCCTGAGGTCACTGTAGCAACACGAAAGAGCTCTGTGGACCAGAAATCAACTCGAGATGAGAGATTAGTCCCTGGCTTCGACTCCAGAGGAATAGCACCTTACCACAAGCACCTCAAAGGAGGCTTCTCTCAGCTCTAGGTATGTGAGAGGGCCCCTGAGTTTGCGGCCTCAAGTGGAATGGACTCCGCGATGCCCTGACTCGAAATAAGGCCGGATATCCCTGCAGTGACTTGAATGCAGGCTCGTCTTGCATCTCCCAAGACGAAAGAATGTCTGAATCCCCTGTGGAGACCACAGAGAAAGACCTAGTTCCTTGGTCTACTTCTGTGAAAAATACCGTTGGTAGCTTGATAGGGATTGCATTGAATCTATAGATTGCTTTGGGTAGAATAGCCATTTTGACAATATTGATTCTTCCAATCCATGAACATGGTATGTTTCTCCATCTGTTTGTGTCCTCTTTGATTTCTTTCATCAGTGTTTTATAGTTTTCTATGTATAAGTCTTTTGTTTCTTTAGGTAGATATACTCCTAAGTATTTTATTCTTTTTGTTGCAATGGTGAATGGTATTGTTTCCTTAATTTCTCTTTCTGTTTTTTCATCGTTAGTATATAGGAATGCAAGGGATTTCTGTGTGTTAATTTTATATCCTGCAACTTTACTATATTCATTGATTAGTTCTAGTAATTTTCTGGTAGAGTCTTTAGGGTTTTCTATATAGAGGATCATGTCATCACAGAACTAGACCAAAGAATTTCACAATTTGTATGGAAATACAAAAAACCTCGAATAGCCAAAGTAATCTTGAAAAAGAAGAATGGAACTGGAGGAATCAACCTGCCTGACTTCAGACTCTACTACAAAGCCACAGTCATCAAGACAGTGTGGTACTGGCACAAAGACAGAAATATAGACCAATGGAACAGAATAGAAAGCCCAGAGATAAATCCACGAACCTATGGACACCTTATCTTTGACAAAGGAGGCAAGGATATACAATGGAAAAAAGACAACCTCTTTAACAAGTGGTGCTGGGAAAACTGGTCAACCACTTGCAAAAGAATGAAACTAGAACACTTTCTAACACCATACACAAAAATAAACTCAAAATGGATTAAAGATCTAAATGTAAGACCAGAAACTATAAAACTCCTAGAGGAGAACATAGGCAAAACACTCTCCGACATAAATCACAGCAAGATCCTCTATGACCCACCTCCCAGAATATTGGAAATAAAAGCAAAACTAAACAAATGGGATCTAATGAAACTTAAAAGCTTTTGCACTACAAAAGAAACTATAAGTAAGGTGAAAAGACAGCCGTCAGATTGGGAGAAAATAATAGCAAATGAAGAAACAGACAAAGGATTAATCTCAAAAATATACAAGCAACTCCTGCAGCTCAATTCCAGAAAAATAAATGACCCAATCCAAAAATGGGCCAGAGAACTAAACAGACATTTCTCCAAAGAAGACATACAGATGGCTAACAAACACATGAAAAGGTGCTCAACATCACTCATTATTAGAGAAATGCAAATCAAAACCACAATGAGGTACCATTACACACCAGTCAGGATGGCTGCTATCCAAAAGTCTACAAGCAATAAATGCTGCAGAGGCTGTGGAGAAAAGGGAACCCTCTTACACTGTTGGTGGGAATGCAAACTAGTACAGCCACTATGGAAAACAGTGTGGAGATTCCTTAAAAAACTGGAAATAGAACTGCCATACTACCCAGCAATACCACTTCTGGGCATACACACTGAGGAAACCAGATCTGAAAGAGACACATGCACCCCAATGTTCATCGCAGCACTGTTTATAATAGCCAGGACATGGAAGCAACCTAGATGCCCATCAGCAGATGAATGGATAAGGAAGCTGTGGGACATATACACCATGGAATTTTACTCAGCCATCAAAAAGAATTCATTTGAACCAGTCCTAATGAGATGGATGAAACTGGAGCCCCTTATACAGAGTGAAGTAAGCCAGAAAGATAAAGAACATTACAGCATACTAACACATATATATGGAATTTAGAAAGATGGTAACGAGAACCCTATATGCAAAACAGAAAAAGAGACACAGAAATACAGAACAGACTTTTGAACTCTGTGGGAGAAGGTGAGGGTGGGATGTTTCAAAAGAACAGCATGTATACTATCTATGGTGAAACAGATCACCAGCCCAGGTGGGATGCATGAGACAAGTGCTCCGGCCTGGTGCACTGGGAAGACCCAGAGGAATCGGGTGGAGAGGGAGATGGGAGGGGGGATCGGGATGGGGAATAAGTGTAAATCTATGGCTGATTCATATCAATGTATGACAAGACCCACTGAAATGTTGTGAAGTAATTAGCCTCCAACTAATAAAAAAAAATTTAAAAAAAAAAAAAAAGAAAAAAAAAAAAAGAAAGACCTAGTTCCCCTCCTCATCGCGACCGGAGGCCTCACATCCTTTGAAAACTCCAGAGGTACGCGGAGATCAGTGCCTCCAAAGGAGACGATGCCTGACTCCTCGTGAAACTTGATAGGAATCCCAGGATTCCTGTGGCACGTGGAAAGGGACCCTTGGTCTCCCGCCTCAGCTGGAGAGGCGTCCCAATTGCCCTGCCAAGCCTCGAGGAGAATCCCGAGTTGTCCTTCGCAAGTAGGCAGGAGTCCTGACGTCGCTGAACATACACGTGTGTGGAAGGGCCATCCCCGTCGTAACTCGAGAATATACCCCAGGTTCCCGCCGCAACTCGAGAAAAACCATGAGACTTCCCCCTCGTCGCGAGAAGAGGCCCGATTCCCCTGCACTGCGTGCAGGGCAATTCCGTGTTGCACATCACACATGAAAGGAGCCTTAATTTCCTTCATGGTACTCCAGAGAAACCCCAAGAACACTGTTTCAAGGCTAGAGGGATCCTGAGGTCACTGTAGCAACACGAAAGAGCTCTGTGGACCAGAAATCAACTCGAGATGAGAGATTAGTCCCTGGCTTCGACTCCAGAGGAATACCACCTTACCACAAGCACCTCAAAGGAGGCTTCTCTCAGCTCTAGGTATGTGAGAGGGACCCTGAGTTTGCGGCCTCAAGTGGAATGGACACCGCGATGCCCTGACTCGAAATAAGGCCGGATATCCCTGCAGTGACTTGAATGCAGGCTCGTCTTGCATCTCCCAAGACGAAAGGATGTCTGAATCCCCTGCGGAGAATACAGAGAAAGACCAAGTTCCCCACCTCATCGCCACCAGAGGCCTCACATCCTTTGAAAACTCCAGAGGTACGCGGAGATCAGTGCCTGCAAAGGAGACGATGCCTGACTCCTTGTGAAACTTGATAGGATTCCCAGGATTTCTGTGGCACGTGGAAAGGGACCCTTGGTCTCCCGCCTCAGCTGGAGAGGCGTCCCAATTGCCCTGCCAAGCCTCGAGGTGAATCCCGAGTTGTCCCTCGCAACTAGGCAGGAGTCCTGACTTGGCTGAACAAACACGTGTGTGGAAGGGCCATCCCCGCCGTAACTCGAGAATTTACCCCAGGTTCCCGCCGAAACTTGAGAAACACCATGAGACATCCCCCTCGTCGCGAGAAGAGGCCCGATTCCCCTGCACTGCGTGCAGAGCAATTCCGTGTTGCACATCACACAGGAAAGGAGCATTGATTTCCATGATGTCACTCCAGAGAAACCCCAAGAACACTGTTTCAAGGCTAGAGGGATCCTGAGGTCACTGTAGCAACACGAAAGAGCTCCATGGACCAAGAATCAACTCGAGATGAGAGGTTAGTTCCTGGCTTTGACTCCAGAGGAATACCACCTTACCACAAGCACCTCAAGAGGAGGCTTCTCTCAGCTTTAGGTATGTGAGAGGGACCCTGAGTTTGCAGCCTCAAGTGGAATGGACACCGCCATGCCCTGACTCGAAATAAGGCCGGATATCCCTGCAGTGACTTGACTGCAGGCTCGTCTTGCATCTCCCAAGACGAAAGGATGTCTGAATCCCCTGTGGAGACCACAGAGAAAGACCTAGTTCCCCACCTCATCGCAACCGGAGGCCTCACATCCTTTGAAAACTCCAGAGGTACGCCGAAATCAGTGCCTCCAAAGGAGACGATGCCTGTCTCCTCGTGAATCTTGATAGGAGTCCCAGGATTCCTGTGGCACGTGGAAAGGGACACTTGGTCGCCCGCCTCAGATGGAGAGGCGTCCCAATTGCCCTGCCAAGCCTCAAGGATAATCCCGAGTTGTCCCTCGCAACTAGGCAGGAGTCCTGACATCGCTGAACAAACACGTGGGTGGAAGTGCCATCCCCGTCGTAACTCGAGAATATACCCCAGGTTCCCGCCGCAACTCGAGAAAAACCATGAGACTTCTCCCACGCCGCGAGATGAGGCCCGATTCCCCTGCACTGCGTGCAGAGCAATTCCGTGTTGCACATCACACAGGAAAGGAGCCTTGATTTTCTTGATGGCACTCCAGAGAAACCCCAAGAACACTGTTTCAAGGCTAGAGGGATCCTGAGGTCACTGTATCAACATGAAAGAGCTTCGTGGACCAAAAATCAAATCGAGATGAGAGGTTAGTCCCTGGCTTCGACTCCAGAGGAATACCACCTTACCAGAAGCACCTCAAAGGAGGCTTCTCTCAGCTCTAGGTATGTGAGAGGGACCCTGAGTTTGCGGCCTCAAGTGGAATGGACACCACGATGCCCTGACTCAAAATAAGGCCGGATATCCCTGCAGTGACTTGAATGCAGGCTCGTCTTGCATCTCCCAAGACGAAAGGATGTCTGAATCCCCTGCGGAGAACACAGAGAAAGACCTAGTTCCCCACCTCATCGCGACCAGAGGCCTGACATCCTTTGAAAACTCCAGAGGTACGCGGAGATCAGTGCCTCCAAAGGAGACGATGCCTGACTCCTCGTGAAACTTGATAGGAGTCCCAGGATTTCTGTGGCACATGGAAAGGGACCCTTGGTCTCCCGCCTCAGCTGGAGAGGCGTCCCAATTGCCCTGCCAAGCCTCGAGGTGAATCCCGAGTTGTCCCTCGCAACTAGGCAGGAGTTTTGACGTCGCTGAACAAAAATGTGTGTGGAAGAGCCATACCAGCCGTAACTCGAGAATTTACCCCAGGTTCCCGCCGCAACTCGAGAAAAACCATGAGACTTCCCCCTCGCCGCGAGAAGAGGCCCGATTCCCCTGCACTGCGTGCAGAGCAATTCCGTGTTGCACATCACACAGGAAAGGAGCCTTGATTTCCTTGATGGCACTCCAGAGAAACCCCAAGAACACTGTTTCAAGGCTAGAGGGATACTGAGGTCACTGTAGCAACACGAAAGGGCTCCGTGGACCAAGAATCAACTCGAGATGAGAGGTTAGTCCCTGGCTTCGCCTCCAGAGGAATACCACCTTACCACAAGCACCTCAAGAGGAGGCTTCTCTCAGCTCTAGGTATGTGAGAGGGACCCTGAGTTTGCGGCCTCAAGTGGAATGGACTCCGCGATGCCCTGACTCGAAATAAGGCCGGATATCCCTGCAGTGACTTGAATGCAGGCTCGTCTTGCATCTCCCAAGACGAAAGAATGTCTGAATCCCCTGTGGAGACCACAGAGAAAGACCTAGTTCCTTGGTCTAGTTCTGTGAAAAATACCGTTGGTAGCTTGATAGGGATTGCATTGAATCTATAGATTGCTTTGGGTAGAATAGCCATTTTGACAATATTGATTCTTCCAATCCATGAACACGGTATGTTTCTCCATCTGTTTGTGTCCTCTTTGATTTCTTTCATCAGTGTTTTATAGTTTTCTATGTATAGGTCTTTTGTTTCTTTAGGTAGATATACTCCTAAGTATTTTATTCTTTTTGTTGCAATGGTGAATGGTATTGTTTCCTTCATTTCTCTTTCTGTTTTTTCATTGTTAGTATATAGGAATGCAAGGGATTTCTGTGTGTTAATTTTATATCCTGCAACTTTACTATATTCATTGATTAGTTCTAGTAATTTTCTGGTAGAGTCTTTAGGGTTTTCTATATAGAGCATCATGTCATCACAGAACTAGACCAAAGAATTTCACAATTTGTATGGAAATACAAAAAACCTCAAATAGCCAAAGTAATCTTGAAAAAGAAGAATGGAACTGGAGGAATCAACCTGCCTGACTTCAGACTCTACTACAAAGCCACAGTCATCAAGACAGTGTGGTACTGGCACAAAGACAGAAATATAGACCAATGGAACAGAATAGAAAGCCCAGAGATAAATCCACGAACCTATGGACACCTTATCTTTGACAAAGGAGGCAAGGATATACAATGGAAAAAAGACAACCTCTTTAACAAGTGGTGCTGGGAAAACTGGTCAACCACTTGCAAAAGAATGAAACTAGAACACTTTCTAACACCATACACAAAAATAAACTCAAAATGGATTAAAGATCTAAATGTAAGACCAGAAACTATAAAACTCCTAGAGGAGAACATAGGCAAAACACTCTCCGACATAAATCACAGCAAGATCCTCTATGACCCACCTCCCAGAATATTGGAAATAAAAGCAAAACTAAACAAATGGGATCTAATGAAACTTAAAAGCTTTTGCACTACAAAAGAAACTATAAGTAAGGTGAAAAGACAGCCGTCAGATTGGGAGAAAATAATAGCAAATGAAGAAACAGACAAAGGATTAATCTCAAAAATATACAAGCAACTCCTGCAGCTCAATTCCAGAAAAATAAATGACCCAATCCAAAAATGGGCCAGAGAACTAAACAGACATTTCTCCAAAGAAGACATACAGATGGCTAACAAACACATGAAAAGGTGCTCAACATCACTCATTATTAGAGAAATGCAAATCAAAACCACAATGAGGTACCATTACACACCAGTCAGGATGGCTGCTATCCAAAAGTCTACAAGCAATAAATGCTGGAGAGGCTGTGGAGAAAAGGGAACCCTCTTACACTGTTGGTGGGAATGCAAACTAGTACAGCCACTATGGAAAACAGTGTGGAGATTCCTTAAAAAACTGGAAATAGAACTGCCATATTACCCAGCAATACCACTTCTGGGCATACACACTGAGGAAACCAGATCTGAAAGAGACACATGCACCCCAATGTTCATCGCAGCACTGTTTATAATAGCCAGGACATGGAAGCAACCTAGATGCCCATCAGCAGATGAATGGATAAGGAAGCTGTGGGACATATACACCATGGAATTTTACTCAGCCGTCAAAAAGAATTCATTTGAACCAGTCCTAATGAGATGGATGAAACTGGAGCCCCTTATACAGAGTGAAGTAAGCCAGAAAGATAAAGAACATTACAGCATACTAACACATATATATGGAATTTAGAAAGATGGTAACGAGAACCCTATATGCAAAACAGAAAAAGAGACACAGAAATACAGAACAGACTTTTGAACTCTGTGGGAGAAGGTGAGGGTGGGATGTTTCAAAAGAACAGCATGTATACTATCTATGGTGAAACAGATCACCAGCCCAGGTGGGATGCATGAGACAAGTGCTCCGGCCTGGTGCACTGGGAAGACCCAGAGGAATCGGGTGGAGAGGGAGATGGGAGGGGGGATCGGGATGGGGAATAAGTGTAAATCTATGGCTGATTCATACCAATGTATGACAAGACCCACTGAAATGTTGTGAAGTAATTAGCCTCCAACTAATAAAAAAAAATTAAAAAAAAAAAAAAAAGAAAAAAAAAAAAAAAAAAAGAAAAAAAAAAAAAAAAAAGAAAGACCTAGTTCCCCTCCTCATCGCGACCGGAGGCCTCACATCCTTTGAAAACTCCAGAGGTACGCGGAGATCAGTGCCTCCAAAGGAGACGATGCCTGACTCCTCGTGAAACTTGATAGGAGTCCCAGGATTCCTGTGGCACGTGGAAAGGGACCCTTGGTCTCCCGCCTCAGCTGGAGAGGCGTCCCAATTGCCCTGCCAAGCCTCGAGGAGAATTCCGAGTTGTCCCTCGCAACTAGGCAGGAGTCCTGACGTCGGTGAACATACACGTGTGTGGAAGGGCCATTCCCGTCGTAACTCGAGAATATACCCCAGGTTCCCGCCGCAACTCGAGAAAAACCATAAGACTTCTCCCACGCCGCGAGATGAGGCCCGATTCCCCTGCACTGCGTGCAGAGCAATTCCGTGTTGCACATCACACATGAAAGGATCCTTGATTTCCTTCATGGCACTCCAGAGAAACCCCAAGAACACTGTTTCAAGGCTAGAGGGATCCTGAGGTCACTGTAGCAACACGAAAGAGCTCTGTGGACCAGAAATCAACTCGAGATGAGAGATTAGTCCCTGGCTTCGACTCCAGAGGAATACCACCTTACCACAAGCACCTCAAAGGAGGCTTCTCTCAGCTCTAGGTATGTGAGAGGGACCCTGAGTTTGCGGCCTCAAGTGGAATGGACACCGCGATGCCCTGACTCGAAATAAGGCCGGATATCCCTGCAGTGACTTGAATGCAGGCTCGTCTTGCATCTCCCAAGACGAAAGGATGTCTGAATCCCCTGTGGAGACCACAGAGAAAGACCTAGTTCCTTGGTCTGGTTCTGTGAAAAATACCGTTGGTAGCTTGATAGGGATTGCATTGAATCTATAGATTGCTTTGGGTAGAATAGCCATTTTGACAATATTGATTCTTCCAATCCATGAACACGGTATGTTTCTCCATCTGTTTGTGTCCTCTTTGATTTCTTTCATCAGTGTTTTATAGTTTTCTATGTATAAGTCTTTTGTTTCTTTACGTAGATATACTCCTAAGTATTTTATTCTCTTTGTTGCAATGGTGAATGGTATTGTTTCCTTAATTTCTCTTTCTGTTTTTTCATCGTTAGTATATAGGAATGCAAGGGATTTCTGTGTGTTAATTTTATATCCTGCAACTTTACTATATTCATTGATTAGTTCTAGTAATTTTCTGGTAGAGTCTTTAGGGTTTTCTATATAGAGGATCATGTCATCACAGAACTAGACCAAAGAATTTCACAATTTGTATGGAAATACAAAAAACCTCGAATAGCCAAAGTAATCTTGAAAAAGAAGAATGGAACTGGAGGAATCAACCTGCCTGACTTCAGACTCTACTACAAAGCCACAGTCATCAAGACAGTGTGGTACTGGCACAAAGACAGAAATATAGACCAATGGAACAGAATAGAAAGGCCAGAGATAAATCCACGAACCTATGGACACCTTATCTTTGACAAAGGAGGCAAGGATATACAATGGAAAAAAGACAACCTCTTTAACAAGTGGTGCTGGGAAAACTGGTCAACCACTTGCAAAAGAATGAAACTAGAACACTTTCTAACACCATACACAAAAATAAACTCAAAATGGATTAAAGATCTAAATGTAAGACCAGAAACTATAAAACTCCTAGAGGAGAACATAGGCAAAACACTCTCCGACATAAATCACAGCAAGATCCTCTATGACCCACCTCCCAGAATATTGGAAATAAAAGCAAAACTAAACAAATGGGATCTAATGAAACTTAAAAGCTTTTGCACTACAAAAGAAACTATAAGTAAGGTGAAAAGACAGCCGTCAGATTGGGAGAAAATAATAGCAAATGAAGAAACAGACAAAGGATTAATCTCAAAAATATACAAGCAACTCCTGCAGCTCAATTCCAGAAAAATAAATGACCCAATCCAAAAATGGGCCAGAGAACTAAACAGACATTTCTCCAAAGAAGACATACAGATGGCTAACAAACACATGAAAAGGTGCTCAACATCACTCATTATTAGAGAAATGCAAATCAAAACCACAATGAGGTACCATTACACACCAGTCAGGATGGCTGCTATCCAAAAGTCTACAAGCAATAAATGCTGCAGAGGCTGTGGAGAAAAGGGAACCCTCTTACACTGTTGGTGGGAATGCAAACTAGTACAGCCACTATGGAAAACAGTGTGGAGATTCCTTAAAAAACTGGAAATAGAACTGCCATACTACCCAGCAATACCACTTCTGGGCATACACACTGAGGAAACCAGATCTGAAAGAGACACATGCACCCCAATGTTCATCGCAGCACTGTTTATAATAGCCAGGACATGGAAGCAACCTAGATGCCCATCAGCAGATGAATGGATAAGGAAGCTGTGGGACATATACACCATGGAATTTTACTCAGCCGTCAAAAAGAATTCATTTGAACCAGTCCTAATGAGATGGATGAAACTGGAGCCCCTTATACAGAGTGAAGTAAGCCAGAAAGATAAAGAACATTACAGCATACTAACACATATATATGGAAATTAGAAAGATGGTAACGAGAACCCTATATGCAAAACAGAAAAAGAGACACAGAAATACAGAACAGACTTTTGAACTCTGTGGGAGAAGGTGAGGGTGGGATGTTTCAAAAGAACAGCATGTATACTATCTATGGTGAAACAGATCACCAGCCCAGGTGGGATGCATGAGACAAGTGCTCCGGCCTGGTGCACTGGGAAGACCCAGAGGAATCGGGTGGAGAGGGAGATGGGAGGGGGGATCGGGATGGGGAATAAGTGTAAATCTATGGCTGATTCATACCAATGTATGACAAGACCCACTGAAATGTTGTGAAGTAATTAGCCTCCAACTAATAAAAAAAAATTAAAAAAAAAAAAAAAGAAAAAAAAAAAAAAAAAGAAAGACCTAGTTCCCCTCCTCATCGCGACCGGAGGCCTCACATCCTTTGAAAACTCCAGAGGTACGCGGAGATCAGTGCCTCCAAAGGAGACGATGCCTGACTCCTCGTGAAACTTGATAGGAGTCCCAGGATTCCTGTGGCACGTGGAAAGGGACCCTTGGTCTCCCGCCTCAGCTGGAGAGGCGTCCCAATTGCCCTGCCAAGCCTCGAGGAGAATCCCGAGTTGTCCCTCGCAACTAGGCAGGAGTCCTGACGTCGGTGAACATACACGTGTGTGGAAGGGCCATTCCCGTCGTAACTCGAGAATATACCCCAGGTTCCCGCCCCAACTCGAGAAAAACCATAAGACTTCTCCCACGCCGCGAGATGAGGCCCGATTCCCCTGCACTGCGTGCAGAGCAATTCCGTGTTGCACATCACACATGAAAGGATCCTTGATTTCCTTCATGGCACTCCAGAGAAACCCCAAGAACACTGTTTCAAGGCTAGAGGGATCCTGAGGTCACTGTAGCAACACGAAAGAGCTCCGTGGACCAGAAATCAACTCGAGATGAGAGATTAGTCCCTGGCTTCGACTCCAGAGGAATACCACCTTACCACAAGCACCTCAAAGGAGGCTACTCTCAGCTCTAAGTATGTGAGAGGGACCCTGAGTTTGCGGCCTCAAGTGGAATGGACACCGAGATGCCCTGACTCGAAATAAGGCCGGATATCCCTGCAGTGACTTGAATGCAGGCTCATCTTGCATCTCCCAAGATGAAAGGATGTCTGAATCCCCTGTGGAGACCACTGAGAAAGACCTAGTTCCCCACCTCATCGCGACCGGAGGCCTCACATCCTTTGAAACCTCCAGCGGTACGCGGAGATCAGTGCCTCCAAAGGAGACGATGCCTGACTCCTCTTGAAACTTGATAGGAGTCTCAGGATTCCTGTGGCACGTGGAAAGGGACCCTTGGTCTCCCGCCTCAGCTGGAGAGGCGTCCCAATTGCCCTGCCAAGCCTCAAGGAGAATCCCGAGTTGTCCCTCGCAACTAGGCAGGAGTCCTGACGTTGCTGAACAAACACGTGTGTGGAATGGCCCTCCCAGTGGTAACTCGAGAATATACCACAGGTTCCCGCCGCAACTCGAGAAAAACCATGAGACTTCTCCCACGCCACGAGATGAGGCCCAATTCCCCTGCACTGCGTGCAGAGCAATTCCGTGTTGCACATCACACATGAAAGGAGCCTTGATTTCCTTCATGGTACTCCAGAGAAACTCCAAGAACACTATTTCAAGGCTAGAGGGATCCTGAGGTCACTGTAGCAACATGAAAGAGCTTCGTGGAGCAAAAATCAACTCGAGATAAGAGATTAGTCCCTGGCTTCAACTACAGGGGAATACCACCTTACCAGAAGCACCGCAAAGGAGGCTTCTCTCAGCTCTAGGTATGTGAGAGGGACCCTGAGTTTGCGGCCTCAAGTGGAATGGACACCACGATGCCCTGACTCAACATAAGGCCGGATATCCCTGCAGTGACTTGAATGCAGGCTCGTCTTGCATCTCCCAAGATGAAAGGATGTCTGAATCCCCTGCGGAGAACACAGAGAAAGACCTAGTTCCCTACCTCATTGCGACCAGAGGCCTGACATCCTTTGAAAACTCCAGAGGTACGCGGAGATCAGTGCCTCCAAAGGAGACGATGCCTGACTCCTCGTGAATCTTGATAGGAGTCCCAGGATTTCTGTGGCACGTGGAAAGGGACCCTTGGTCTCCCGCCTCAGCTGGAGAGGCGTCCCAATTGCCCTGCCAAGCCTCGAGGTGAATCCCGAGTTGTCCCTCGCAACTAGGCAGGAGTCCTGACGTCGCTGAACAAAAACGTGTGTATAAGAGCCATCCCAGCCGTAACTCGAGAATTTACCCCAGGTTCCTGCTGCAACTCGAGAAAAACCATGAGACTTCCCCCTCGTGGCGAGAAGAGGCCTGATTCCCCTGCACGGCATTGAGAGCAATTCCGTGTTGCACATTACACAGGAAAGGTGCCTTTATTTCCTTAATGGCACTCCAGAGAAACCCCAAGAACACTGTTTCAAGGCTAGAGGGATACTGAGGTCACTGTAGCAACAGGAAAGAGCTCCGTGGAACAGAAATCAACTCAAGATGAGAGGTTAGTCCCTGGCTTCGACTCCAGAGGAATACCACCTTACCACAAGCACCTCAAAGGAGGCTTCTCTCAGCTCTAGGTATGTGAGAAGGACCCTGAGTTTGCGGCCTCAAGTGGAATGGACACTGCGATGCCCTGACTCGAAATAAGGCTGAATTTCCCTGCAGTGACTTGAATGCAGGCTCGTCTTGCATCTCCCAAGACGAAAGGATGTCTGAATCCCCTGTGGAGACGACAGAGAAAGAGCTAGTTCCCCACCTCATCGCGACCGGAGGGCTCACATCCTTTGAAAACTCCAGAGTTACGCGGAGATCAGTGCCTCCAAAGGAGACGATGCCTGCCTCCTCGTGAAACTTGATAGGAGTCCCAGGATTCCTGTGGCACGTGGAAAGGGATCCTTGGTCTCCCGCCTCAGCTGGAGAGGCGTCCCAATTGCCCTGCCAAGCCTCAAGGAGAATCCCGAGTTGTCCCTCGCAACTAGGCAGGAGTCCTAACGTCACTGAACAAAAACGTGTGTGGAAGTGCCATCCCCGTCGTAACTCAAGAATATACCCCAGGTTCCCGCCGGAACTCGAGAAAAACCACGAGACTTCCCCCTCGCCTCGAAATGAGGCCCGATTCCCCTGCACTAAGTGCAGCGCAATTCCGTGTTGCACATCACACAGGAAAGGAGACTTGATTTCCTTGATGGCACTCCAGAGAAACCACAAGAACACTGTTTCAAGGCTAGAGGAATCCTGAGGTCACTGTAGCAACAGGAAAGAGCTCCGTGGACCACAAATCAACTCGAGATGAGAGGTTAGTTCCTGGCTTCGACTCCAGAGGAATACCACCTTACCACAAGCACCTCAAGAGGAGGCTTCTCTCAGTTCTAGGTAAGTGAGAGGGACCCTGATTTTGCGGCCTCAAGTGGAATGGACACCGCGATTCCCTGACTCGAAATAAGGCCGGATATCCCTGCAGTGACTTGAATGCAGGCTCGTCTTGCATCTCCCAAGACGAAAGGATGTCTGAATCCCCTGCGGAGAACACAGAGAAAGACCTAGTTCCCCACCTCATCGCGACCAGAGGCCTCACATCCTTTGAAAACTCCAGAGGTACGCGGAGATCAGTGCCTCCAAAGGAGACGATGCCTGACTCCTCGTGGAAATTGATAGGAGTCCCAGGATTCCTGTGGCACGTGGAAAGGGACCCTTGGTCTCCCGCCTCAGCTGGAGAGGCGTCCCAATTGCCCTGCCAAGCCTCGAGGAGAATCCCGAGTTGTCCTTCGCAAGTAGGCAGGAGTCCTGACGTCGCTGAACAAACACGTGTGTGGAAGGGCCATCCCCGTCGTAACTCGAGAATATACCCCAGGTTCCCGCCGCAACTCGAGAAAAACCATGAGACTTCTCCCACGCCGCGAGATGAGGCCCGATTCCCCTGCACTGCGTGCAGAGCAATTCCGTGTTGCACATCACACATGAAAGGATCCTTGATTTCCTTCATGGCACTCCAGAGAAACCCCAAGAACACTGTTTCAAGGCTAGAGGGATCCTGAGGTCAGTGTAGCAACATGAAAGAGCTCCGTGGACCAGAAATCAACTCGAGATGAGAGATTAGTCCCTGGCTTCGACTCCAGAGGAATACCACTTTACCACAAGCACCTCAAAGGAGGCTTCTCTCAGCTCTAGGTATGTGAGAGGGACCCTGAGTTTGCAGCATCAAGTGGAATGTACACCGCGATGCCCTGACTGGAAATAAGGCCGGATATCCCTGCAGTGACTTGAATGCAGGCTCGTCTTGCATCTCCCAAGACGAAAGGATGTCTGAATCCCCTGTGGAGACCACAGAGAAAGAGCTAGTTCCCCACCTCATCGCGACCGGAGGCCTCACATCCTTTGAAAACTCCAGAGGTACGCGGAGATCAGTGCCTCCAAAGGAGACGATGCCTGCCTCCTCGTGAAACTTGATAGGAGGCCCAGGATTCCTGTGGCACGTGGAAAGGGACCCTTGGTCTCCCGCCTCAGCTGGAGAGGCGTCCCAATTGCCCTGCCAAGCCTCAAGGAGAATCCCGAGTTGTCCCTCGCAACAAGGCTGGAGTCCTGACGTCGCTGAACAAACACGTGGGTGGAAGTGCCATCCCCGTCGTAACTCGAGAATATACGCCAGGTTCCCGCCGCAACTCGAGAAAATCCATGAGACTTCTCCCACGCCGCGAGATGAGGCCCGATTCCCCTGCACTGCGTGCAGAGCAATTCCGTGTTGCACATCACACATGAAAGGAGCCTTGATTTCCTTCATGGTACTCCAGAGAAACCCCAAGAACACTGTTTCAAGGCTAGAGGGATCCTGAGGTCACTGTAGCAACATGAAAGAGCTCCGTGGACCAAAAATCAACTCGAGATGAGAGGTTAGTCCCTGGCTTCAACTCCAGGGGAATAACAACTTACCAGAATCACCTCAAAGGAGGCTTCTCTCAGCTCTATGTATGTGAGAAGGACCCTGAGTTTGCGGCCTCAAGTGGAATGGACACCCCGATGCCCTGACTCGAAATAAGGCCGGATATCCCTGCAGTGACTTGAATGCAGGCTCGTCTTGCATCTCCCAAGACGAAAGGATGTCTGAATCCCCTGTGGAGACGACAGAGAAAGAGCTAGTTCCCCACCTCATCGCGACCGGAGGGCTCACATCCTTTGAAAACTCCAGAGGTACGCGGAGATCAGTGCCTCCAAAGGAGACGATGCCTGCCTCCTCGTGAAACTTGATAGGAGTCCCAGGATTCCTGTGGCACGTGGAAAGGGACCCTTGGTCTCCCGCCTCAGCTGGAGAGGCGTCCCAATTGCCCTGCCAAGCCTCAAGGAGAATCCCGAGTTGTCCCTCGCAACAAGGCTGGAGTCCTGACGTCGCTGAACAAACACGTGGGTGGAAGTGCCATCCCCGTCGTAACTCGAGAATATACGCCAGGTTCCCGCCGCAACTCGAGAAAATCCATGAGACTTCTCCCACGCCGCGAGATGAGGCCCGATTCCCCTGCACTGCGTGCAGAGCAATTCCGTGTTGCACATCACACATGAAAGGAGCCTTGATTTCCTTCATGGTACTCCAGAGAAACCCCAAGAACACTGTTTCAAGGCTAGAGGGATCCTGAGGTCACTGTAGCAACATGAAAGAGCTCCGTGGACCAAAAATCAACTCGAGATGAGAGGTTAGTCCCTGGCTTCAACTCCAGGGGAATAACAACTTACCAGAATCACCTCAAAGGAGGCTTCTCTCAGCTCTATGTATGTGAGAAGGACCCTGAGTTTGCGGCCTCAAGTGGAATGGACACCCCGATGCCCTGACTCGAAATAAGGCCGGATATCCCTGCAGTGACTTGAATGCAGGCTCGTCTTGCATCTCCCAAGACGAAAGGATGTCTGAATCCCCTGTGGAGACGACAGAGAAAGAGCTAGTTCCCCACCTCATCGCGACCGGAGGGCTCACATCCTTTGAAAACTCCAGAGTTACGCGGAGATCAGTGCCTCCAAAGGAGACGATGCCTGCCTCCTCGTGAAACTTGATAGGAGTCCCAGGATTCCTGTGGCACGTGGAAAGGGATCCTTGGTCTCCCGCCTCAGCTGGAGAGGCGTCCCAATTGCCCTGCCAAGCCTCAAGGAGAATCCCGAGTTGTCCCTCGCAACTAGGCAGGAGTCCTAACGTCACTGAACAAAAACGTGTGTGGAAGTGCCATCCCCTTCGTAACTCAAGAATATACCCCAGGTTCCCGCCGGAACTCGAGAAAAACCACGAGACTTCCCCCTCGCCTCGAAATGAGGCCCGATTCCCCTGCACTAAGTGCAGCGCAATTCCGTGTTGCACATCACACAGGAAAGGAGACTTGATTTCCTTGATGGCACTCCAGAGAAACCACAAGAACACTGTTTCAAGGCTAGAGGAATCCTGAGGTCACTGTAGCAACAGGAAAGAGCTCCGTGGACCACAAATCAACTCGAGATGAGAGGTTAGTTCCTGGCTTCGACTCCAGAGGAATACCACCTTACCACAAGCACCTCAAGAGGAGGCTTCTCTCAGTTCTAGGTAAGTGAGAGGGACCCTGATTTTGCGGCCTCAAGTGGAATGGACACCGCGATTCCCTGACTCGAAATAAGGCCGGATATCCCTGCAGTGACTTGAATGCAGGCTCGTCTTGCATCTCCCAAGACGAAAGGATGTCTGAATCCCCTGCGGAGAACACAGAGAAAGACCTAGTTCCCCACCTCATCGCGACCAGAGGCCTCACATCCTTTGAAAACTCCAGAGGTACGCGGAGATCAGTGCCTCCAAAGGAGACGATGCCTGACTCCTCGTGGAAATTGATAGGAGTCCCAGGATTCCTGTGGCACGTGGAAAGGGACCCTTGGTCTCGCGCCTCAGCTGGAGAGGCGTCCCAATTGCCCTGCCAAGCCTCGAGGAGAATCCCGAGTTGTCCTTCGCAAGTAGGCAGGAGTCCTGACGTCGCTGAACAAACACGTGTGTGGAAGGGCCATCCCCGTCGTAACTCGAGAATATACCCCAGGTTCCCGCCGCAACTCGAGAAAAACCATGAGACTTCTCCCACGCCGCGAGATGAGGCCCGATTCCCCTGCACTGCGTGCAGAGCAATTCCGTGTTGCACATCACACATGAAAGGATCCTTGATTTCCTTCATGGCACTCCAGAGAAACCCCAAGAACACTGTTTCAAGGCTAGAGGGATCCTGAGGTCAGTGTAGCAACATGAAAGAGCTCCGTGGACCAGAAATCAACTCGAGATGAGAGATTAGTCCCTGGCTTCGACTCCAGAGGAATACCACTTTACCACAAGCACCTCAAAGGAGGCTTCTCTCAGCTCTAGGTATGTGAGAGGGACCCTGAGTTTGCAGCATCAAGTGGAATGTACACCGCGATGCCCTGACTGGAAATAAGGCCGGATATCCCTGCAGTGACTTGAATGCAGGCTCGTCTTGCATCTCCCAAGACGAAAGGATGTCTGAATCCCCTGTGGAGACCACAGAGAAAGAGCTAGTTCCCCACCTCATCGCGACCGGAGGCCTCACATCCTTTGAAAACTCCAGAGGTACGCGGAGATCAGTGCCTCCAAAGGAGACGATGCCTGCCTCCTCGTGAAACTTGATAGGAGTCCCAGGATTCCTGTGGCACGTGGAAAGGGACCCTTGGTCTCCCGCCTCAGCTGGAGAGGCGTCCCAATTGCCCTGCCAAGCCTCAAGGAGAATCCCGAGTTGTCCCTCGCAACAAGGCTGGAGTCCTGACGTCGCTGAACAAACACGTGGGTGGAAGTGCCATCCCCGTCGTAACTCGAGAATATACGCCAGGTTCCCGCCGCAACTCGAGAAAATCCATGAGACTTCTCCCACGCCGCGAGATGAGGCCCGATTCCCCTGCACTGCGTGCAGAGCAATTCCGTGTTGCACATCACACATGAAAGGAGCCTTGATTTCCTTCATGGTACTCCAGAGAAACCCCAAGAACACTGTTTCAAGGCTAGAGGGATCCTGAGGTCACTGTAGCAACATGAAAGAGCTCCGTGGACCAAAAATCAACTCGAGATGAGAGGTTAGTCCCTGGCTTCAACTCCAGGGGAATAACAACTTACCAGAATCACCTCAAAGGAGGCTTCTCTCAGCTCTATGTATGTGAGAAGGACCCTGAGTTTGCGGCCTCAAGTGGAATGGACACCCCGATGCCCTGACTCGAAATAAGGCCGGATATCCCTGCAGTGACTTGAATGCAGGCTCGTCTTGCATCTCCCAAGACGAAAGGATGTCTGAATCCCCTGCGGAGAACACAGAGAAAGACCAAGTTCCCCACCTCATCGCGACCAGAGGCCTCACATCCTTTGAAAATTCCAGAGGTACGCGGAGATCAGTGCCTCCAAAGGAGACGATGCCTGACTCCTCGTGAAACTTGATAGGAGTCCCAGGATTTCTGTGGCACGTGGAAAGGGACCCTTGGTCTCCCGCCTCAACTGGAGAGGCATCCCAATTGCCCTGCCAAGCCTCGAGGTGAATCTCGATTTGTCCCTCGCATCTAGGCAGGAGTCCTGACTTCGCTGAACAAACACGTGTGTGGAAGGGCCATCCCCGTCGTAACTCGAGAATTTACCCCAGGTTTCCGCCGCAACTCGAGAAAAACCATGAGACTTCCCCCTCGTCGCGAGATGAGGCCCGATTCCCCTGCACTGCGTGCAGAGCAATTCCGTGTTGCACATCACACAGGAAAGGAGCGTTGATTTCCTTCATGGTACTCCAGAGGAACCCCAAGAACACTGTTTCAAGGCTAGAGGGATCCTGAGGTCACTGTAGCAACACGAAAGAGCTCCATGGACCAAGAATCAACTCGAGATGAGAGGTTAGTTCCTGGCTTCGACTCCAGAGGAATAGCACCTTACCACAAGCACCTCAAGAGGAGGCTTCTCTCAGCTCTAGGTATGTGAGAGGGACCCTGAGTTTGCAGCCTCAAGTGGAATGGACACCACGATGCCCTGACTCGAAATAAGGCCGGATATCCCTGCAGTGACTTGAATGCAGGCTCGTCTTGCATCTCCCAAGACGAAAGGATGTCTGAATCCCCTGTGGAAACCACAGAGAAAGACCTAGTTAACCACCTCATCGCGACCAGAGGCCTCACATCCTTTGAAAACTCCAGAGGTACGCAGAGATCAGTGCCTCCAAAGGAGACGATGCCTGCCTCCTCGTGAAACTTGATAGGAGTCCCAGGATTCCTGTGGCATGTGGAAAGGGACCCTTGGTGTCCCGACTCAGCTGGAGAGGCGTCCCATTGCCCTGCCAAGCCTCGAGGAGAGTCCCGAGTTGTCCCTCGCAACTAGGCAGGAGTCCTGACGTCGCTGAACAAACACGTGTGTGGAAGGGCCATCCCCGCCGTAACTCGAGAATATACCCCAGGTTCCCGCCGCAACTCGAGAAAAATCATGAGACTTCCCCCTCGTCGCGAGAAGAGGCCCGATTCCCCTGCACTGAGTGCAGAGCAATTCCGTGTTGCACATCACACAGGAAAGGAGCCTTGATTTCCTTGCTGGCACTCCAGAGAAACCCCAGGAACACTGTTTCAAGGCTAGAGGGATCCTGAGGTCACTGTAGCAACACGGAAGGGCTCCGTGGACCAAGAATCAACTCGAGATGAGTGGTTAGTCCCTGGCTTCGACTCCAGAGGAATAGCACCTTACCACAAGCACCTCAAAGGTGGCTTCTCTCAGCTCTAGGTATGTGAGAGGGACCCTGAGTTTGCGGCCTCAAGTGGGATGGACACCCCGATGCCCTGACTCGAAATAAGGCCGGATATCCCTGCAGTGACTTGAATGCAGGCTCGTCTTGCATCTCCCAAGACGAAAGGATGTCTGAATCCCCTGTGGAGACCACAGAGAAAGACCTAGTTCCCCACCTCATCGCGACCGGAGGCCTCACATCCTTTGAAAACTCCAGCGGTACGCGGAGATCAGTGCCTCCAAAGGAGACGATGCCTGACTCCTCTTGAAACTTGATAGGAGTCCCAGGATTCCTGTGGCACGTGGAAAGGGACCCTTGGTCTCCCGCCTCAGCTGGAGAGGCGTCCCAATTGCCCTGCCAAGCCTCGAGGAGAATCCCGAGTTGTCCCTCGCAACTAGGCAGGAGTCCTGACGTCGCTGAACAAACACGTGTGTGGAAGGGCCATCCAAGTCGTAACTCGAGAATATACCCCAGGTTCCCGCCGCAACTCGAGAAAAACCATGAGCCTTCCCCCTCGCCGCGAGATGAGGCCCGATTCCCCTGCACTGCGTGCAGAGTAATTCCGTGTTGCACATCACACATGAAAGGAGCCTTGATTTCCTTGATGGCTCTCTAAAGAAATCCCAAGAACACTGTTTCAAGGCTAGAGGGATCCTGAGGTCATTGTAGCAACACGAAAGAGCTCCGTGGACCAAGAATCAACTCGAGATGAGAGGTTAGTCCCTGGCTTCCCCTCCAGAGGAATACCACCTTACCACAAGCACCTCAAGAGGAGTCTTCTCTCAGCTCTAGGTATGTGAGAGGGACCCTGAGTTTGCGGCCTCAAGTGGAATGGACACCGAGATGCCCTGACTCGAAATAAGGCCGGATATCCCTGCAGTGACTTGAATGCAGGCTCGTCTTGCATCTCCCAAGACGAAAGGATGTCTGAATCCCCTGTGGAGACCACAGAGAAAGACCTAGTTCCCCACCTCATCACGACCGGAGGCCTCACATCCTTTGAAAACTCCAGAGGTAGGCAGAGATCAGTGCCTCCAAAGGAGACGATGCCTGACTCCTCGTGAAACTTGATAGGAGTCCCAGGATTCCTGTGGCACGTGGAAAGGGACCCTTGGTCTCCCGCCTCAGCTGGAGAGGCGTCCCAATTGCCCTGCCAAGCCTCGAGGAGAATCCCGAGTTGTCCCTCGCAACTAGGCAGGAGTCCTGACGCCGCTGAACAAACACGTGTGTGGAAGGGCCATCCCCGACGTAACTCGAGAATATACCCCAGGTTCCCGCCGCAACTCGAGAAAAACCATGAGCCTTCCCCCTCGCCGCGAGATGAGGCCCGATTCCCCTGCACTGCGTGCAGAGCAATTCCGTGTTGCACATCACACAGGAAAGGAGCCTTGATTTCCTTGATGGCACTCCAGAGAAACCCCAAGAACACTGTTTCAAGGCTAGAGGGATCCTGAGGTCATTGTAGCAACACGAAAGGGCTCCGTGGACCAAGAATCAACTCGAGATGAGAGGTTAGTCCCTGGCTTCGCCTCCAGAGGAATACCACCTTACCGCAAGCACCTCAAGAGGAGGCTTCTCTCAGCTCTAGGTATGTGAGAGGGACCCTGAGTTTGCGGCCTCAAGTGGAATGGACTCCGCGATGCCCTGACTCGAAATAAGGCCGGATATCCCTGCAGTGACTTGAATGCAGGCTCGTCTTGCATCTCCCAAGACGAAAGAATGTCTGAATCCCCTGTGGAGACCACAGAGAAAGACCTAGTTCCTTGGTCTAGTTCTGTGAAAAATACCGTTGGTAGCTTGATAGGGATTGCATTGAATCTATAGATTGCTTTCGGTAGAATAGCCATTTTGACAATATTGATTCTTCCAATCCATGAACACGGTATGTTTCTCCATCTGTTTGTGTCCTCTTTGATTTCTTTCATCAGTGTTTTATAGTTTTCTATGTATAGGTCTTTTGTTTCTTTAGGTAGATATACTCCTAAGTATTTTATTCTTTTTGTTGCAATGGTGAATGGTATTGTTTCCTTAATTTCTCTTTCTGTTTTTTCATCGTTAGTATATAGGAATGCAAGGGATTTCTGTGTGTTAATTTTATATCCTGCAACTTTACTATATTCATTGATTAGTTCTAGTAATTTTCTGGTAGAGTCTTTAGGGTTTTCTATATAGAGGATCATGTCATCACAGAACTAGACCAAAGAATTTCACAATTTGTATGGAAATACAAAAAACCTCGAATAGCCAAAGTAATCTTGAAAAAGAAGAATGGAACTGGAGGAATCAACCTGCCTGACTTCAGACTCTACTACAAAGCCACAGTCATCAAGACAGTGTGGTACTGGCACAAAGACAGAAATATAGACCAATGGAACAGAATAGAAAGCCCAGAGATAAATCCACGAACCTATGGACACCTTATCTTTGACAAAGGAGGCAAGGATATACAATGGAAAAAAGACAACCTCTTTAACAAGTGGTGCTGGGAAAACTGGTCAACCACTTGCAAAAGAATGAAACTAGAACACTTTCTAACACCATACACAAAAATAAACTCAAAATGGATTAAAGATCTAAATGTAAGACCAGAAACTATAAAACTCCTAGAGGAGAACATAGGCAAAACACTCTCCGACATAAATCACAGCAAGATCCTCTATGACCCACCTCCCAGAATATTGGAAATAAAAGCAAAACTAAACAAATGGGATCTAATGAAACTTAAAAGCTTTTGCACTACAAAAGAAACTATAAGTAAGGTGAAAAGACAGCCGTCAGATTGGGAGAAAATAATAGCAAATGAAGAAACAGACAAAGGATTAATCTCAAAAATATACAAGCAACTCCTGCAGCTCAATTCCAGAAAAATAAATGACGCAATCCAAAAATGGGCCAGAGAACTAAACAGACATTTCTCCAAAGAAGACATACAGATGGCTAACAAACACATGAAAAGGTGCTCAACATCACTCATTATTAGAGAAATGCAAATCAAAACCACAATGAGGTACCATTACACACCAGTCAGGATGGCTGCTATCCAAAAGTCTACAAGCAATAAATGCTGCAGAGGCTGTGGAGAAAAGGGAACCCTCTTACACTGTTGGTGGGAATGCAAACTAGTACAGCCACTATGGAAAACAGTGTGGAGATTCCTTAAAAAACTGGAAATAGAACTGCCATATTACCCAGCAATACCACTTCTGGGCATACACACTGAGGAAACCAGATCTGAAAGAGACACATGCACCCCAATGTTCATCGCAGCACTGTTTATAATAGCCAGGACATGGAAGCAACCTAGATGCCCATCAGCAGATGAATGGATAAGGAAGCTGTGGGACATATACACCATGGAATTTTACTCAGCCGTCAAAAAGAATTCATTTGAACCAGTCCTAATGAGATGGATGAAACTGGAGCCCCTTATACAGAGTGAAGTAAGCCAGAAAGATAAAGAACATTACAGCATACTAACACATATATATGGAATTTAGAAAGATGGTAACGATAACCCTATATGCAAAACAGAAAAAGAGACACAGAAATACAGAACTTTTGAACTCTGTGGGAGAAGGTGAGGGTGGGATGTTTCAAAAGAACAGCATGTATACTATCTATGGTGAAACAGATCACCAGCCCAGGTGGGATGCATGAGACAAGTGCTCCGGCCTGGTGCACTGGGAAGACCCAGAGGAATCGGGTGGAGAGGGAGATGGGAGGGGGGATCGGGATGGGGAATAAGTGTAAATCTATGGCTGATTCATATCAATGTATGACAAGACCCACTGAAATGTTGTGAAGTAATTAGCCTCCAACTAATAAAAAAAATTAAAAAAAAAAAAAAAAGAAAAAAAAAAAAAAGAAAGACCTAGTTCCCCTCCTCATCGCGACCGGAGGCCTCACATCCTTTGAAAACTCCAGAGGTACGCGGAGATCAGTGCCTCCAAAGGAGACGATGCCTGACTCCTCGTGAAACTTGATAGGAGTCCCAGGATTCCTGTGGCACGTGGAAAGGGACCCTTGGTCTCCCGCCTCAGCTGGAGAGGCGTCCCAATTGCCCTGCCAAGCCTCGAGGAGAATCCCGAGTTGTCCCTCGCAAGTAGGCAGCAGTCCTGACGTCGCTGAACATACACGTGTGTGGAAGGGCCATCGCCGTCGTAACTCGAGAATATACCCCAGGTTCCCGCCGCAACTCGAGAAAAACCATGAGACTTCTCCTACGCCGCGAGATGAGGCCCGATTCCCCTGCACTGCGTGCAGAGCAATTCCGTGTTGCACATCACACATGAAAGGATCCTTGATTTCCTTCATGGCACTCCAGAGAAACCCCAAGAACACTGTTTCAAGGCTAGAGGGATCCTGAGGTCACTGTAGCAACACGAAAGAGCTCTGTGGACCAGAAATCAACTCGAGATGAGAGATTAGTCCCTGGCTTCGACTCCAGAGGAATACCACCTTACCACAAGCACCTCAAAGGAGGCTTCTCTCAGCTCTAGGTATGTGAGAGGGACCCTGAGTGTGCGGCCTCAAGTGGAATGGACACCGAGATGCCCTGACTCGAAATAAGGCCGGATATCCCTGCAGTGACTTGAATGCAGGCTCGTCTTGCATCTCCCAAGACGAAAGGATGTCTGAATCCCCTGTGGAGACCACAGAGAAAGACCTAGTTCCTTGGTCTAGTTCTGTGAAAAATACCGTTGGTAGCTTGATAGGGATTGCATTGAATCTATAGATTGCTTTGGGTAGAATAGCCATTTTGACAATATTGATTCTTCCAATCCATGAACACGGTATGTTTCTCCATCTGTTTGTGTCCTCTTTGATTTCTTTCATCAGTGTTTTATAGTTTTCTATGTATAGGTCTTTTGTTTCTTTAGGTAGATATACTCCTAAGTATTTTATTCTTTTTGTTGCAATGGTGAATGGTATTGTTTCCTTCATTTCTCTTTCTGTTTTTTCATCGTTAGTATATAGGAATGCAAGGGATTTCTGTGTGTTAATTTTATATCCTGCAACTTTACTATATTCATTGATTAGTTCTAGTAATTTTCTGGTAGAGTCTTTAGGGTTTTCTATATAGAGGATCATGTCATCACAGAACTAGACCAAAGAATTTCACAATTTGTATGGAAATACAAAAAACCTCGAATAGCCAAAGTAATCTTGAAAAAGAAGAATGGAACTGGAGGAATCAACCTGCCTGACTTCAGACTCTACTACAAAGCCACAGTCATCAAGACAGTGTGGTACTGGCACAAAGACAGAAATATAGACCAATGGAACAGAATAGAAAGCCCAGAGATAAATCCACGAACCTATGGACACCTTATCTTTGACAAAGGAGGCAAGGATATACAATGGAAAAAAAGACAACCTCTTTAACAAGTGGTGCTGGGAAAACTGGTCAACCACTTGCAAAAGAATGAAACTAGAACACTTTCTAACACCATACACAAAAATAAACTCAAAATGGATTAAAGATCTAAATGTAAGACCAGAAACTATAAAACTCCTAGAGGAGAACATAGGCAAAACACTCTCCGACATAAATCACAGCAAGATCCTCTATGACCCACCTCCCAGAATATTGGAAATAAAAGCAAAACTAAACAAATGGGATCTAATGAAACTTAAAAGCTTTTGCACTACAAAAGAAACTATAAGTAAGGTGAAAAGACAGCCGTCAGATTGGGAGAAAATAATAGCAAATGAAGAAACAGACAAAGGATTAATCTCAAAAATATACAAGCAACTCCTGCAGCTCAATTCCAGAAAAATAAATGACCCAATCCAAAAATGGGCCAGAGAACTAAACAGACATTTCTCCAAAGAAGACATACAGATGGCTAACAAACACATGAAAAGGTGCTCAACATCACTCATTATTAGAGAAATGCAAATCAAAACCACAATGAGGTACCATTACACACCAGTCAGGATGGCTGCTATCCAAAAGTCTACAAGCAATAAATGCTGCAGAGGCTGTGGAGAAAAGGGAACCCTCTTACACTGTTGGTGGGAATGCAAACTAGTACAGCCACTATGGAAAACAGTGTGGAGATTCCTTAAAAAACTGGAAATAGAACTGCCATATTACCCAGCAATACCACTTCTGGGCATACACACTGAGGAAACCAGATCTGAAAGAGACACATGCACCCCAATGTTCATCGCAGCACTGTTTATAATAGCCAGGACATGGAAGCAACCTAGATGCCCATCAGCAGATGAATGGATAAGGAAGCTGTGGGACATATACACCATGGAATTTTACTCAGCCGTCAAAAAGAATTCATTTGAACCAGTCCTAATGAGATGGATGAAACTGGAGCCCCTTATACAGAGTGAAGTAAGCCAGAAAGATAAAGAACATTACAGCATACTAACACATATATATGGAATTTAGAAAGATGGTAACGATAACCCTATATGCAAAACAGAAAAAGAGACACAGAAATACAGAACTTTTGAACTCTGTGGGAGAAGGTGAGGGTGGGATGTTTCAAAAGAACAGCATGTATACTATCTATGGTGAAACAGATCACCAGCCCAGGTGGGATGCATGAGACAAGTGCTCCGGCCTGGTGCACTGGGAAGACCCAGAGGAATCGGGTGGAGAGGGAGATGGGAGGGGGGATCGGGATGGGGAATAAGTGTAAATCTATGGCTGATTCATATCAATGTATGACAAGACCCACTGAAATGTTGTGAAGTAATTAGCCTCCAACTAATAAAAAAAATTAAAAAAAAAAAAAAAGAAAAAAAAAAAAAAGAAAGACCTAGTTCCCCTCCTCATCGCGACCGGAGGCCTCACATCCTTTGAAAACTCCAGAGGTACGCGGAGATCAGTGCCTCCAAAGGAGACGATGCCTGACTCCTCGTGAAACTTGATAGGAGTCCCAGGATTCCTGTGGCACGTGGAAAGGGACCCTTGGTCTCCCGCCTCAGCTGGAGAGGCGTCCCAATTGCCCTGCCAAGCCTCGAGGAGAATCCCGAGTTGTCCCTCGCAAGTAGGCAGCAGTCCTGACGTCGCTGAACATACACGTGTGTGGAAGGCCCATCGCCGTCGTAACTCGAGAATATACCCCAGGTTCCCGCCGCAACTCGAGAAAAACCATGAGACTTCTCCCACGCCGCGAGATGAGGCCCGATTCCCCTGCACTGCGTGCAGAGCAATTCCGTGTTGCACATCACACATGAAAGGATCCTTGATTTCCTTCATGGCACTCCAGAGAAACCCCAAGAACACTGTTTCAAGGCTAGAGGGATCCTGAGGTCACTGTAGCAACACGAAAGAGCTCTGTGGACCAGAAATCAACTCGAGATGAGAGATTAGTCCCTGGCTTCGACTCCAGAGGAATACCACCTTACCACAAGCACCTCAAAGGAGGCTTCTCTCAGCTCTAGGTATGTGAGAGGGACCCTGAGTGTGCGGCCTCAAGTGGAATGGACACCGAGATGCCCTGACTCGAAATAAGGCCGGATATCCCTGCAGTGACTTGAATGCAGGCTCGTCTTGCATCTCCCAAGACGAAAGGATGTCTGAATCCCCTGTGGAGACCACAGAGAAAGACCTAGTTCCTTGGTCTAGTTCTGTGAAAAATACCGTTGGTAGCTTGATAGGGATTGCATTGAATCTATAGATTGCTTTGGGTAGAATAGCCATTTTGACAATATTGATTCTTCCAATCCATGAACACGGTATGTTTCTCCATCTGTTTGTGTCCTCTTTGATTTCTTTCATCAGTGTTTTATAGTTTTCTATGTATAGGTCTTTTGTTTCTTTAGGTAGATATACTCCTAAGTATTTTATTCTTTTTGTTGCAATGGTGAATGGTATTGTTTCCTTAATTTCTCTTTCTGTTTTTTCATCGTTAGTATATAGGAATGCAAGGGATTTCTGTGTGTTAATTTTATATCCTGCAACTTTACTATATTCATTGATTAGTTCTAGTAATTTTCTGGTAGAGTCTTTAGGGTTTTCTATATAGAGGATCATGTCATCACAGAACTAGACCAAAGAATTTCACAATTTGTATGGAAATACAAAAAACCTCGAATAGCCAAAGTAATCTTGAAAAAGAAGAATGGAACTGGAGGAATCAACCTGCCTGACTTCAGACTCTACTACAAAGCCACAGTCATCAAGACAGTGTGGTACTGGCACAAAGACAGAAATATAGACCAATGGAACAGAATAGAAAGCCCAGAGATAAATCCACGAACCTATGGACACCTTATCTTTGACAAAGGAGGCAAGGATATACAATGGAAAAAAAGACAACCTCTTTAACAAGTGGTGCTGGGAAAACTGGTCAACCACTTGCAAAAGAATGAAACTAGAACACTTTCTAACACCATACACAAAAATAAACTCAAAATGGATTAAAGATCTAAATGTAAGACCAGAAACTATAAAACTCCTAGAGGAGAACATAGGCAAAACACTCTCCGACATAAATCACAGCAAGATCCTCTATGACCCACCTCCCAGAATATTGGAAATAAAAGCAAAACTAAACAAATGGGATCTAATGAAACTTAAAAGCTTTTGCACTACAAAAGAAACTATAAGTAAGGTGAAAAGACAGCCGTCAGATTGGGAGAAAATAATAGCAAATGAAGAAACAGACAAAGGATTAATCTCAAAAATATACAAGCAACTCCTGCAGCTCAATTCCAGAAAAATAAATGACCCAATCCAAAAATGGGCCAGAGAACTAAACAGACATTTCTCCAAAGAAGACATACAGATGGCTAACAAACACATGAAAAGGTGCTCAACATCACTCATTATTAGAGAAATGCAAATCAAAACCACAATGAGGTACCATTACACACCAGTCAGGATGGCTGCTATCCAAAAGTCTACAAGCAATAAATGCTGGAGAGGCTGTGGAGAAAAGGGAACTCTCTTACACTGTTGGTGGGAATGCAAACTAGTACAGCCACTATGGAAAACAGTGTGGAGATTCCTTAAAAAACTGGAAATAGAACTGCCATATTACCCAGCAATACCACTTCTGGGCATACACACTGAGGAAACCAGATCTGAAAGAGACACATGCACCCCAATGTTCATCGCAGCACTGTTTATAATAGCCAGGACATGGAAGCAACCTAGATGCCCATCAGCAGATGAATGGATAAGGAAGCTGTGGGACATATACACCATGGAATTTTACTCAGCCGTCAAAAAGAATTCATTTGAACCAGTCCTAATGAGATGGATGAAACTGGAGCCCCTTATACAGAGTGAAGTAAGCCAGAAAGATAAAGAACATTACAGCATACTAACACATATATATGGAATTTAGAAAGATGGTAACGATAACCCTATATGCAAAACAGAAAAAGAGACACAGAAATACAGAACTTTTGAACTCTGTGGGAGAAGGTGAGGGTGGGATGTTTCAAAAGAACAGCATGTATACTATCTATGGTGAAACAGATCACCAGCCCAGGTGGGATGCATGAGACAAGTGCTCCGGCCTGGTGCACTGGGAAGACCCAGAGGAATCGGGTGGAGAGGGAGATGGGAGGGGGGATCGGGATGGGGAATAAGTGTAAATCTATGGCTGATTCATATCAATGTATGACAAGACCCACTGAAATGTTGTGAAGTAATTAGCCTCCAACTAATAAAAAAAATTAAAAAAAAAAAAAAAAGAAAAAAAAAAAAAAGAAAGACCTAGTTCCCCTCCTCATCGCGACCGGAGGCCTCACATCCTTTGAAAACTCCAGAGGTACGCGGAGATCAGTGCCTCCAAAGGAGACGATGCCTGACTCCTCGTGAAACTTGATAGGAGTCCCAGGATTCCTGTGGCACGTGGAAAGGGACCCTTGGTCTCCCGCCTCAGCTGGAGAGGCGTCCCAATTGCCCTGCCAAGCCTCGAGGAGAATCCCGAGTTGTCCCTCGCAAGTAGGCAGCAGTCCTGACGTCGCTGAACATACACGTGTGTGGAAGGGCCATCGCCGTCGTAACTCGAGAATATACCCCAGGTTCCCGCCGCAACTCGAGAAAAACCATGAGACTTCTCCTACGCCGCGAGATGAGGCCCGATTCCCCTGCACTGCGTGCAGAGCAATTCCGTGTTGCACATCACACATGAAAGGATCCTTGATTTCCTTCATGGCACTCCAGAGAAACCCCAAGAACACTGTTTCAAGGCTAGAGGGATCCTGAGGTCACTGTAGCAACACGAAAGAGCTCTGTGGACCAGAAATCAACTCGAGATGAGAGATTAGTCCCTGGCTTCGACTCCAGAGGAATACCACCTTACCACAAGCACCTCAAAGGAGGCTTCTCTCAGCTCTAGGTATGTGAGAGGGACCCTGAGTGTGCGGCCTCAAGTGGAATGGACACCGAGATGCCCTGACTCGAAATAAGGCCGGATATCCCTGCAGTGACTTGAATGCAGGCTCGTCTTGCATCTCCCAAGACGAAAGGATGTCTGAATCCCCTGTGGAGACCACAGAGAAAGACCTAGTTCCTTGGTCTAGTTCTGTGAAAAATACCGTTGGTAGCTTGATAGGGATTGCATTGAATCTATAGATTGCTTTGGGTAGAATAGCCATTTTGACAATATTGATTCTTCCAATCCATGAACACGGTATGTTTCTCCATCTGTTTGTGTCCTCTTTGATTTCTTTCATCAGTGTTTTATAGTTTTCTATGTATAGGTCTTTTGTTTCTTTAGGTAGATATACTCCTAAGTATTTTATTCTTTTTGTTGCAATGGTGAATGGTATTGTTTCCTTAATTTCTCTTTCTGTTTTTTCATCGTTAGTATATAGGAATGCAAGGGATTTCTGTGTGTTAATTTTATATCCTGCAACTTTACTATATTCATTGATTAGTTCTAGTAATTTTCTGGTAGAGTCTTTAGGGTTTTCTATATAGAGGATCATGTCATCACAGAACTAGACCAAAGAATTTCACAATTTGTATGGAAATACAAAAAACCTCGAATAGCCAAAGTAATCTTGAAAAAGAAGAATGGAACTGGAGGAATCAACCTGCCTGACTTCAGACTCTACTACAAAGCCACAGTCATCAAGACAGTGTGGTACTGGCACAAAGACAGAAATATAGACCAATGGAACAGAATAGAAAGCCCAGAGATAAATCCACGAACCTATGGACACCTTATCTTTGACAAAGGAGGCAAGGATATACAATGGAAAAAAAGACAACCTCTTTAACAAGTGGTGCTGGGAAAACTGGTCAACCACTTGCAAAAGAATGAAACTAGAACACTTTCTAACACCATACACAAAAATAAACTCAAAATGGATTAAAGATCTAAATGTAAGACCAGAAACTATAAAACTCCTAGAGGAGAACATAGGCAAAACACTCTCCGACATAAATCACAGCAAGATCCTCTATGACCCACCTCCCAGAATATTGGAAATAAAAGCAAAACTAAACAAATGGGATCTAATGAAACTTAAAAGCTTTTGCACTACAAAAGAAACTATAAGTAAGGTGAAAAGACAGCCGTCAGATTGGGAGAAAATAATAGCAAATGAAGAAACAGACAAAGGATTAATCTCAAAAATATACAAGCAACTCCTGCAGCTCAATTCCAGAAAAATAAATGACCCAATCCAAAAATGGGCCAGAGAACTAAACAGACATTTCTCCAAAGAAGACATACAGATGGCTAACAAACACATGAAAAGGTGCTCAACATCACTCATTATTAGAGAAATGCAAATCAAAACCACAATGAGGTACCATTACACACCAGTCAGGATGGCTGCTATCCAAAAGTCTACAAGCAATAAATGCTGCAGAGGCTGTGGAGAAAAGGGAACCCTCTTACACTGTTGGTGGGAATGCAAACTAGTACAGCCACTATGGAAAACAGTGTGGAGATTCCTTAAAAAACTGGAAATAGAACTGCCATATTACCCAGCAATACCACTTCTGGGCATACACACTGAGGAAACCAGATCTGAAAGAGACACATGCACCCCAATGTTCATCGCAGCACTGTTTATAATAGCCAGGACATGGAAGCAACCTAGATGCCATCAGCAGATGAATGGATAAGGAAGCTGTGGGACATATACACCATGGAATTTTACTCAGCCGTCAAAAAGAATTCATTTGAACCAGTCCTAATGAGATGGATGAAACTGGAGCCCCTTATACAGAGTGAAGTAAGCCAGAAAGATAAAGAACATTACAGCATACTAACACATATATATGGAATTTAGAAAGATGGTAACGATAACCCTATATGCAAAACAGAAAAAGAGACACAGAAATACAGAACTTTTGAACTCTGTGGGAGAAGGTGAGGGTGGGATGTTTCAAAAGAACAGCATGTATACTATCTATGGTGAAACAGATCACCAGCCCAGGTGGGATGCATGAGACAAGTGCTCCGGCCTGGTGCACTGGGAAGACCCAGAGGAATCGGGTGGAGAGGGAGATGGGAGGGGGGATCGGGATGGGGAATAAGTGTAAATCTATGGCTGATTCATATCAATGTATGACAAGACCCACTGAAATGTTGTGAAGTAATTAGCCTCCAACTAATAAAAAAAATTAAAAAAAAAAAAAAAGAAAAAAAAAAAAAAAGAAAGACCTAGTTCCCCTCCTCATCGCGACCGGAGGCCTCACATCCTTTGAAAACTCCAGAGGTACGCGGAGATCAGTGCCTCCAAAGGAGACGATGCCTGACTCCTCGTGAAACTTGATAGGAGTCCCAGGATTCCTGTGGCACGTGGAAAGGGACCCTTGGTCTCCCGCCTCAGCTGGAGAGGCGTCCCAATTGCCCTGCCAAGCCTCGAGGAGAATCCCGAGTTGTCCCTCGCAAGTAGGCAGCAGTCCTGACGTCGCTGAACATACACGTGTGTGGAAGGCCCATCGCCGTCGTAACTCGAGAATATACCCCAGGTTCCCGCCGCAACTCGAGAAAAACCATGAGACTTCTCCCACGCCGCGAGATGAGGCCCGATTCCCCTGCACTGCGTGCAGAGCAATTCCGTGTTGCACATCACACATGAAAGGATCCTTGATTTCCTTCATGGCACTCCAGAGAAACCCCAAGAACACTGTTTCAAGGCTAGAGGGATCCTGAGGTCACTGTAGCAACACGAAAGAGCTCTGTGGACCAGAAATCAACTCGAGATGAGAGATTAGTCCCTGGCTTCGACTCCAGAGGAATACCACCTTACCACAAGCACCTCAAAGGAGGCTTCTCTCAGCTCTAGGTATGTGAGAGGGACCCTGAGTGTGCGGCCTCAAGTGGAATGGACACCGAGATGCCCTGACTCGAAATAAGGCCGGATATCCCTGCAGTGACTTGAATGCAGGCTCGTCTTGCATCTCCCAAGACGAAAGGATGTCTGAATCCCCTGTGGAGACCACAGAGAAAGACCTAGTTCCTTGGTCTAGTTCTGTGAAAAATACCGTTGGTAGCTTGATAGGGATTGCATTGAATCTATAGATTGCTTTGGGTAGAATAGCCATTTTGACAATATTGATTCTTCCAATCCATGAACACGGTATGTTTCTCCATCTGTTTGTGTCCTCTTTGATTTCTTTCATCAGTGTTTTATAGTTTTCTATGTATAGGTCTTTTGTTTCTTTAGGTAGATATACTCCTAAGTATTTTATTCTTTTTGTTGCAATGGTGAATGGTATTGTTTCCTTAATTTCTCTTTCTGTTTTTTCATCGTTAGTATATAGGAATGCAAGGGATTTCTGTGTGTTAATTTTATATCCTGCAACTTTACTATATTCATTGATTAGTTCTAGTAATTTTCTGGTAGAGTCTTTAGGGTTTTCTATATAGAGGATCATGTCATCACAGAACTAGACCAAAGAATTTCACAATTTGTATGGAAATACAAAAAACCTCGAATAGCCAAAGTAATCTTGAAAAAGAAGAATGGAACTGGAGGAATCAACCTGCCTGACTTCAGACTCTACTACAAAGCCACAGTCATCAAGACAGTGTGGTACTGGCACAAAGACAGAAATATAGACCAATGGAACAGAATAGAAAGCCCAGAGATAAATCCACGAACCTATGGACACCTTATCTTTGACAAAGGAGGCAAGGATATACAATGGAAAAAAAGACAACCTCTTTAACAAGTGGTGCTGGGAAAACTGGTCAACCACTTGCAAAAGAATGAAACTAGAACACTTTCTAACACCATACACAAAAATAAAC
This sequence comes from Cervus elaphus, assembly GCF_910594005.1. Lineage (NCBI taxonomy): Eukaryota > Metazoa > Chordata > Mammalia > Artiodactyla > Cervidae > Cervus > Cervus elaphus. The sequence goes on from NW_025316786.1 coordinate 2,001,253, forward strand.
TCAAAATGGATTAAAGATCTAAATGTAAGACCAGAAACTATAAAACTCCTAGAGGAGAACATAGGCAAAACACTCTCCGACATAAATCACAGCAAGATCCTCTATGACCCACCTCCCAGAATATTGGAAATAAAAGCAAAACTAAACAAATGGGATCTAATGAAACTTAAAAGCTTTTGCACTACAAAAGAAACTATAAGTAAGGTGAAAAGACAGCCGTCAGATTGGGAGAAAATAATAGCAAATGAAGAAACAGACAAAGGATTAATCTCAAAAATATACAAGCAACTCCTGCAGCTCAATTCCAGAAAAATAAATGACCCAATCCAAAAATGGGCCAGAGAACTAAACAGACATTTCTCCAAAGAAGACATACAGATGGCTAACAAACACATGAAAAGGTGCTCAACATCACTCATTATTAGAGAAATGCAAATCAAAACCACAATGAGGTACCATTACACACCAGTCAGGATGGCTGCTATCCAAAAGTCTACAAGCAATAAATGCTGGAGAGGCTGTGGAGAAAAGGGAACTCTCTTACACTGTTGGTGGGAATGCAAACTAGTACAGCCACTATGGAAAACAGTGTGGAGATTCCTTAAAAAACTGGAAATAGAACTGCCATATTACCCAGCAATACCACTTCTGGGCATACACACTGAGGAAACCAGATCTGAAAGAGACACATGCACCCCAATGTTCATCGCAGCACTGTTTATAATAGCCAGGACATGGAAGCAACCTAGATGCCCATCAGCAGATGAATGGATAAGGAAGCTGTGGGACATATACACCATGGAATTTTACTCAGCCGTCAAAAAGAATTCATTTGAACCAGTCCTAATGAGATGGATGAAACTGGAGCCCCTTATACAGAGTGAAGTAAGCCAGAAAGATAAAGAACATTACAGCATACTAACACATATATATGGAATTTAGAAAGATGGTAACGATAACCCTATATGCAAAACAGAAAAAGAGACACAGAAATACAGAACTTTTGAACTCTGTGGGAGAAGGTGAGGGTGGGATGTTTCAAAAGAACAGCATGTATACTATCTATGGTGAAACAGATCACCAGCCCAGGTGGGATGCATGAGACAAGTGCTCCGGCCTTGTGCACTGGGAAGACCCAGAGGAATCGGGTGGAGAGGGAGATGGGAGGGGGGATCGGGATGGGGAATAAGTGTAAATCTATGGCTGATTCATATCAATGTATGACAAGACCCACTGAAATGTTGTGAAGTAATTAGCCTCCAACTAATAAAAAAAATTAAAAAAAAAAAAAAAAAAAGAAAGACCTAGTTCCCCTCCTCATCGCGACCGGAGGCCTCACATCCTTTGAAAACTCCAGAGGTACGCGGAGATCAGTGCCTCCAAAGGAGACGATGCCTGACTCCTCGTGAAACTTGATAGGAGTCCCAGGATTCCTGTGGCACGTGGAAAGGGACCCTTGGTCTCCCGCCTCAGCTGGAGAGGCGTCCCAATTGCCCTGCCAAGCCTCGAGGAGAATCCCGAGTTGTCCCTCGCAACTAGGCAGGAGTGCTGACGTCGCTGAACATACACGTGTGTGGAAGGGCCATCCCCGTCGTAACTCGAGAATTTACCCCAGGTTCCCGCCGCAACTCGAGAAAAACCATGAGACTTCTCCCACGCCGCGAGATGAGGCCCGATTCCCCTGCACTGCGTGCAGAGCAATTCCGTGTTGCACATCACACATGAAAGGATCCTTGATTTCCTTCATGGCACTCCAGAGAAACCCCAAGAACACTGTTTCAAGGCTAGAGGGATCCTGAGGTCACTGTAGCAACACGAAAGAGCTCTGTGGACCAGAAATCAACTCGAGATGAGAGATTAGTCCCTGGCTTCGACTCCAGAGGAATACCACCTTACCACAAGCACCTCAAAGGAGGCTTCTCTCAGCTCTAGGTATGTGAGAGGGACCCTGAGTTTGCGGCCTCAAGTGGAATGGACACCGAGATGCCCTGACTCGAAATAAGGCCGGATATCCCTGCAGTGACTTGAATGCAGGCTCGTCTTGCATCTCCCAAGACGAAAGGATGTCTGAATCCCCTGTGGAGACCACAGAGAAAGACCTAGTTCCTTGGTCTAGTTCTGTGAAAAATACCGTTGGTAGCTTGATAGGGATTGCATTGAATCTATAGATTGCTTTGGGTAGAATAGCCATTTTGACAATATTGATTCTTCCAATCCATGAACACGGTATGTTTCTCCATCTGTTTGTGTCCTCTTTGATTTCTTTCATCAGTGTTTTATAGTTTTCTATGTATAAGTCTTTTGTTTCTTTAGGTAGATATACTCCTAAGTATTTTATTCTTTTTGTTGCAATGGTGAATGGTATTGTTTCCTTCATTTCTCTTTCTGTTTTTTCATCGTTAGTATATAGGAATGCAAGGGATTTCTGTGTGTTAATTTTATATCCTGCAACTTTACTATATTCATTGATTAGTTCTAGTAATTTTCTGGTAGAGTCTTTAGGGTTTTCTATATAGAGGATCATGTCATCACAGAACTAGACCAAAGAATTTCACAATTTGTATGGAAATACAAAAAACCTCGAATAGCCAAAGTAATCTTGAAAAAGAAGAATGGAACTGGAGGAATCAACCTGCCTGACTTCAGACTCTACTACAAAGCCACAGTCATCAAGACAGTGTGGTACTGGCACAAAGACAGAAATATAGACCAATGGAACAGAATAGAAAGCCCAGAGATAAATCCACGAACCTATGGACACCTTATCTTTGACAAAGGAGGCAAGGATATACAATGGAAAAAAGACAACCTCTTTAACAAGTGGTGCTGGGAAAACTGGTCAACCACTTGCAAAAGAATGAAACTAGAACACTTTCTAACACCATACACAAAAATAAACTCAAAATGGATTAAAGATCTCAATGTAAGACCAGAAACTATAAAACTCCTAGAGGAGAACATAGGCAAAACACTCTCCGACATAAATCACAGCAAGATCCTCTATGACCCACCTCCCAGAATATTGGAAATAAAAGCAAAACTAAACAAATGGGATCTAATGAAACTTAAAAGCTTTTGCACTACAAAAGAAACTATAAGTAAGGTGAAAAGACAGCCGTCAGATTGGGAGAAAATAATAGCAAATGAAGAAACAGACAAAGGATTAATCTCAAAAATATACAAGCAACTCCTGCAGCTCAATTCCAGAAAAATAAATGACCCAATCCAAAAATGGGCCAGAGAACTAAACAGACATTTCTCCAAAGAAGACATACAGATGGCTAACAAACACATGAAAAGGTGCTCAACATCACTCATTATTAGAGAAATGCAAATCAAAACCACAATGAGGTACCATTACACACCAGTCAGGATGGCTGCTATCCAAAAGTCTACAAGCAATAAATGCTGGAGAGGCTGTGGAGAAAAGGGAACCCTCTTACACTGTTGGTGGGAATGCAAACTAGTACAGCCACTATGGAAAACAGTGTGGAGATTCCTTAAAAAACTGGAAATAGAACTGCCATATTACCCAGCAATACCACTTCTGGGCATACACACTGAGGAAACCAGATCTGAAAGAGACACATGCACCCCAATGTTCATCGCAGCACTGTTTATAATAGCCAGGACATGGAAGCAACCTAGATGCCCATCAGCAGATGAATGGATAAGGAAGCTGTGGGACATATACACCATGGAATTTTACTCAGCCGTCAAAAAGAATTCATTTGAACCAGTCCTAATGAGATGGATGAAACTGGAGCCCCTTATACAGAGTGAAGTAAGCCAGAAAGATAAAGAACATTACAGCATACTAACACATATATATGGAATTTAGAAAGATGGTAACGATAACCCTATATGCAAAGCAGAAAAAGAGACGCAGAAATACAGAACTTTTGAACTCTGTGGGAGAAGGTGAGGGTGGGATGTTTCAAAAGAACAGCATGTATACTATCTATGGTGAAACAGATCACCAGCCCAGGTGGGATGCATGAGACAAGTGCTCCGGCCTGGTGCACTGGGAAGACCCAGAGGAATCGGGTGGAGAGGGAGATGGGAGGGGGGATCGGGATGGGGAATAAGTGTAAATCTATGGCTGATTCATATCAATGTATGACAAGACCCACTGAAATGTTGTGAAGTAATTAGCCTCCAACTAATAAAAAAAATTAAAAAAAAAAAAAAAGAAAAAAAAAAAAAACAAAAAAAAAAAAAAAGAAAAAAAAAAAAAAAGAAAGACCTAGTTCCCCTCCTCATCGCGACCGGAGGCCTCACATCCTTTGAAAACTCCAGAGGTACGCGGAGATCAGTGCCTCCAAAGGAGACGATGCCTGACTCCTCGTGAAACTTGATAGGAGTCCCAGGATTCCTGTGGCACGTGGAAAGGGACCCTTGGTCTCCCGCCTCAGCTGGAGAGGCGTCCCAATTGCCCTGCCAAGCCTCGAGGAGAATCCCGAGTTGTCCCTCGCAAGTAGGCAGCAGTCCTGACGTCGCTGAACATACACGTGTGTGGAAGGGCCATCGCCGTCGTAACTCGAGAATATACCCCAGGTTCCCGCCGCAACTCGAGAAAAACCATGAGACTTCTCCCACGCCGCGAGATGAGGCCCGATTCCCCTGCACTGCGTGCAGAGCAATTCCGTGTTGCACATCACACATGAAAGGATCCTTGATTTCCTTCATGGCACTCCAGAGAAACCCCAAGAACACTGTTTCAAGGCTAGAGGGATCCTGAGGTCACTGTAGCAACACGAAAGAGCTCTGTGGACCAGAAATCAACTCGAGATGAGAGATTAGTCCCTGGCTTCGACTCCAGAGGAATACCACCTTACCACAAGCACCTCAAAGGAGGCTTCTCTCAGCTCTAGGTATGTGAGAGGGACCCTGAGTTTGCGGCCTCAAGTGGAATGGACACCGAGATGCCCTGACTCGAAATAAGGCCGGATATCCCTGCAGTGACTTGAATGCAGGCTCGTCTTGCATCTCCCAAGAAGAAAGGATGTCTGAATCCCCTGTGGAGACCACAGAGAAAGACCTAGTTCCTTGGTCTAGTTCTGTGAAAAATACAGTTGGTAGCTTGATAGGGATTGCATTGAATCTATAGATTGCTTTCGGTAGAATAGCCATTTTGACAATATTGATTCTTCCAATCCATGAACACGGTATGTTTCTCCATCTGTTTGTGTCCTCTTTGATTTCTTTCATCAGTGTTTTATAGTTTTCTATGTATAGGTCTTTTGTTTCTTTAGGTAGATATACTCCTAAGTATTTTATTGTTTTTGTTGCAATGGTGAATGGTATTGTTTCCTTAATTTCTCTTTCTGTTTTTTCATCGTTAGTATATAGGAATGCAAGGGATTTCTGTGTGTTAATTTTCTATCCTGCAACTTTACTATATTCATTGATTAGTTCTAGTAATTTTCTGGTAGAGTCTTTAGGGTTTTCTATATAGAGGATCATGTCATCACAGAACTAGACCAAAGAATTTCACAATTTGTATGGAAATACAAAAAACCTCGAATAGCCAAAGTAATCTTGAAAAAGAAGAATGGAACTGGAGGAATCAACCTGCCTGACTTCAGACTCTACTACAAAGCCACAGTCATCAAGACAGTGTGGTACTGGCACAAAGACAGAAATATAGACCAATGGAACAGAATAGAAAGCCCAGAGATAAATCCACGAACCTATGGACACCTTATCTTTGACAAAGGAGGCAAGGATATACAATGGAAAAAAAGACAACCTCTTTAACAAGTGGTGCTGGGAAAACTGGTCAACCACTTGCAAAAGAATGAAACTAGAACACTTTCTAACACCATACACAAAAATAAACTCAAAATGGATTAAAGATCTAAATGTAAGACCAGAAACTATAAAACTCCTAGAGGAGAACATAGGCAAAACACTCTCCGACATAAATCACAGCAAGATCCTCTATGACCCACCTCCCAGAATATTGGAAATAAAAGCAAAACTAAACAAATGGGATCTAATGAAACTTAAAAGCTTCTGCACTACAAAAGAAACTATAAGTAAGGTGAAAAGACAGCCGTCAGATTGGGAGAAAATAATAGCAAATGAAGAAACAGACAAAGGATTAATCTCAAAAATATACAAGCAACTCCTGCAGCTCAATTCCAGAAAAATAAATGACCCAATCCAAAAATGGGCCAGAGAACTAAACAGACATTTCTCCATAGAAGACATACAGATGGCTAACAAACACATGAAAAGGTGCTCAACATCACTCATTATTAGAGAAATGCAAATCAAAACCACAATGAGGTACCATTACACACCAGTCAGGATGGCTGCTATCCAAAAGTCTACAAGCAATAAATGCTGGAGAGGCTGTGGAGAAAAGGGAACCCTCTTACACTGTTGGTGGGAATGCAAACTAGTACAGCCACTATGGAAAACAGTGTGGAGATTCCTTAAAAAACTGGAAATAGAACTGCCATATTACCCAGCAATACCACTTCTGGGCATACACACTGAGGAAACCAGATCTGAAAGAGACACATGCACCCCAATGTTCATCGCAGCACTGTTTATAATAGCCAGGACATGGAAGCAACCTAGATGCCCATCAGCAGATGAATGGATAAGGAAGCTGTGGTACATATACACCATGGAATTTTACTCAGCCGTCAAAAAGAATTCATTTGAACCAGTCCTAATGAGATGGATGAAACTGGAGCCCCTTATACAGAGTGAAGTAAGCCAGAAAGATAAAGAACATTACAGCATACTAACACATATATATGGAATTTAGAAAGATGGTAACGAGAACCCTATATGCAAAACAGAAAAAGAGACACAGAAATACAGAACAGACTTTTGAACTCTGTGGGAGAAGGTGAGGGTGGGATGTTTCAAAAGAACAGCATGTATACTATCTATGGTGAAACAGATCACCAGCCCAGGTGGGATGCATGAGACAAGTGCTCCGGCCTGGTGCACTGGGAAGACCCAGAGGAATCGGGTGGAGAGGGAGATGGGAGGGGGGATCGGGATGGGGAATAAGTGTAAATCTATGGCTGATTCATATCAATGTATGACAAGACCCACTGAAATGTTGTGAAGTAATTAGCCTCCAACTAATAAAAAAAATTAAAAAAAAAAAAAAAGAAAAAAAAAAAAAAAGAAAGACCTAGTTCCCCTCCTCATCGCGACCGGAGGCCTCACATCCTTTGAAAACTCCAGAGGTACGCGGAGATCAGTGCCTCCAAAGGAGACGATGCCTGACTCCTCGTGAAACTTGATAGGAGTCCCAGAATTCCTGTGGCACGTGGAAAGGGACCCTTGGTCTCCCGCCTCAGCTGGAGAGGCGTCCCAATTGCCCTGCCAAGCCTCGAGGAGAATCCCGAGTTGTCCCACGCAACTAGGCAGGAGTGCTGACGTCGCTGAACATACACGTGTGTGGAAGGGCCATTCCCGTCGTAACTCGAGAATATACCCCAGGTTCCCGCCGCAACTCGAGAAAAACCATGAGACTTCTCCCACGCCGCGAGATGAGGCCCGATTCCCCTGCACTGCGTGCAGAGCAATTCCGTGTTGCACATCACACATGAAAGGATCCTTGATTTCCTTCATGGCACTCCAGAGAAACCCCAAGAACACTGTTTCAAGGCTAGAGGGATCCTGAGGTCACTGTAGCAACACGAAAGAGCTCTGTGGACCAGAAATCAACTCGAGATGAGAGATTAGTCCCTGGCTTCGACTCCAGAGGAATACCACCTTACCACAAGCACCTCAAAGGAGGCTTCTCTCAGCTCTAGGTATGTGAGAGGGACCCTGAGTTTGCGGCCTCAAGTGGAATGGACACCGAGATGCCCTGACTCGAAATAAGGCCGGATATCCCTGCAGTGACTTGAATGCAGGCTCGTCTTGCATCTCCCAAGACGAAAGGATGTCTGAATCCCCTGTGGAGACCACAGAGAAAGACCTAGTTCCTTGGTCTAGTTCTGTGAAAAATACCGTTGGTAGCCTGATAGGGATTGCATTGAATCTATAGATTGCTTTCGGTAGAATAGCCATTTTGACAATATTGATTCTTCCAATCCATGAACACGGCATGTTTCTCCATCTGTTTGTGTCCTCTTTGATTTCTTTCATCAGTGTTTTATAGTTTTCTATGTATAGGTCTTTTGTTTCTTTAGGTAGATATACTCCTAAGTATTTTATTCTTTTTGTTGCAATGGTGAATGGTATTGTTTCCTTCATTTCTCTTTCTGTTTTTTCATCGTTAGTATATAGGAATGCAAGGGATTTCTGTGTGTTAATTTTATATCCTGCAACTTTACTATATTCATTGATTAGTTCTAGTAATTTTCTGGTAGAGTCTTTAGGGTTTTCTATATAGAGGATCATGTCATCACAGAACTAGACCAAAGAATTTCACAATTTGTATGGAAATACAAAAAACCTCGAATAGCCAAAGTAATCTTGAAAAAGAAGAATGGAACTGGAGGAATCAACCTGCCTGACTTCAGACTCTACTACAAAGCCACAGTCATCAAGACAGTGTGGTACTGGCACAAAGACAGAAATATAGACCAATGGAACAGAATAGAAAGCCCAGAGATAAATCCACGAACCTATGGACACCTTATCTTTGACAAAGGAGGCAAGGATATACAATGGAAAAAAGACAACCTCTTTAACAAGTGGTGCTGGGAAAACTGGTCAACCACTTGCAAAAGAATGAAACTAGAACACTTTCTAACACCATACACAAAAATAAACTCAAAATGGATTAAAGATCTCAATGTAAGACCAGAAACTATAAAACTCCTAGAGGAGAACATAGGCAAAACACTCTCCGACATAAATCACAGCAAGATCCTCTATGACCCACCTCCCAGAATATTGGAAATAAAAGCAAAACTAAACAAATGGGATCTAATGAAACTTAAAAGCTTTTGCACTACAAAAGAAACTATAAGTAAGGTGAAAAGACAGCCGTCAGATTGGGAGAAAATAATAGCAAATGAAGAAACAGACAAAGGATTAATCTCAAAAATATACAAGCAACTCCTGCAGCTCAATTCCAGAAAAATAAATGACCCAATCCAAAAATGGGCCAGAGAACTAAACAGACATTTCTCCAAAGAAGACATACAGATGGCTAACAAACACATGAAAAGGTGCTCAACATCACTCATTATTAGAGAAATGCAAATCAAAACCACAATGAGGTACCATTACACACCAGTCAGGATGGCTGCTATCCAAAAGTCTACAAGCAATAAATGCTGCAGAGGCTGTGGAGAAAAGGGAACCCTCTTACACTGTTGGTGGGAATGCAAACTAGTACAGCCACTATGGAAAACAGTGTGGAGATTCCTTAAAAAACTGGAAATAGAACTGCCATATTACCCAGCAATACCAATTCTGGGCATACACACTGAGGAAACCAGATCTGAAAGAGACACATGCACCCCAATGTTCATCGCAGCACTGTTTATAATAGCCAGGACATGGAAGCAACCTAGATGCCCATCAGCAGATGAATGGATAAGGAAGCTGTGGGACATATACACCATGGAATTTTACTCAGCCGTCAAAAAGAATTCATTTGAACCAGTCCTAATGAGATGGATGAAACTGGAGCCCCTTATACAGAGTGAAGTAAGCCAGAAAGATAAAGAACATTACAGCATACTAACACATATATATGGAATTTAGAAAGATGGTAACGAGAACCCTATATGCAAAACAGAAAAAGAGACACAGAAATACAGAACAGACTTTTGAACTCTGTGGGAGAAGGTGAGGGTGGGATGTTTCAAAAGAACAGCATGTATACTATCTATGGTGAAACAGATCACCAGCCCAGGTGGGATGCATGAGACAAGTGCTCCGGCCTGGTGCACTGGGAAGACCCAGAGGAATCGGGTGGAGAGGGAGATGGGAGGGGGGATCGGGATGGGGAATAAGTGTAAATCTATGGCTGATTCATATCAATGTATGACAAGACCCACTGAAATGTTGTGAAGTAATTAGCCTCCAACTAATAAAAAAAATTAAAAAAAAAAAAAAAGAAAAAAAAAAAAAAAGAAAGACCTAGTTCCCCTCCTCATCGCGACCGGAGGCCTCACATCCTTTGAAAACTCCAGAGGTACGCGGAGATCAGTGCCTCCAAACGAGACGATGCCTGACTCCTCGTGAAACTTGATAGGAGTCCCAGGATTCCTGTGGCACGTGGAAAGGGACCCTTGGTCTCGCGCCTCAGCTGGAGAGGCGTCCCAATTGCCCTGCCAAGCCTCGAGGAGAATCCCGAGTTGTCCCTCGCAACTAGGCAGGAGTGCTGACGTCGCTGAACATACACGTGTGTGGAAGGGCCATCACCGTCGTAACTCGAGAATTTAGCCCAGGTTCCCGCCGCAACTCGAGAAAAACCATGAGACTTCCCCCTCGCCGCGAGAAGAGGCCCGATTCCCCTGCACTGCGTGCAGAGCAATTCCGTGTTGCACATCACACAGGAAAGGAGCCTTGATTTCCTTGATGGCACTCCAGAGAAACCCCAAGAACACTGTTTCAAGGCTAGAGGGATACTGAGGTCACTGTAGCAACACGAAAGGGCTCCGTGGACCAAGAATCAACTCGAGATGAGAGGTTAGTCCCTGGCTTCGACTCCAGAGGAATACCACCTTACCACAAGCACCTCAAGAGGAGGCTTCTCTCAGCTCTAGGTATGTGAGAGGGACCCTGAGTTTGCGGCCTCAAGTGGAATGGACTCCGCGATGCCCTGACTCGAAATAAGGCCGGATATCCCTGCAGTGACTTGAATGCAGGCTCGTCTTGCATCTCCCAAGACGAAAGAATGTCTGAATCCCCTGTGGAGACCACAGAGAAAGACCTAGTTCCTTGGTCTAGTTCTGTGAAAAATACCGTTGGTAGCTTGATAGGGATTGCATTGAATCTATAGATTGCTTTCGGTAGAATAGCCATTTTGACAATATTGATTCTTCCAATCCATGAACACGGCATGTTTCTCCATCTGTTTGTGTCCTCTTTGATTTCTTTCATCAGTGTTTTATAGTTTTCTATGTATAGGTCTTTTGTTTCTTTAGGTAGATATACTCCTAAGTATTTTATTCTTTTTGTTGCAATGGTGAATGGTATTGTTTCCTTCATTTCTCTTTCTGTTTTTTCATTGTTAGTATATAGGAATGCAAGGGATTTCTGTGTGTTAATTTTATATCCTGCAACTTTACTATATTCATTGATTAGTTCTAGTAATTTTCTGGTAGAGTCTTTAGGGTTTTCTATATAGAGCATCATGTCATCACAGAACTAGACCAAAGAATTTCACAATTTGTATGGAAATACAAAAAACCTCAAATAGCCAAAGTAATCTTGAAAAAGAAGAATGGAACTGGAGGAATCAACCTGCCTGACTTCAGACTCTACTACAAAGCCACAGTCATCAAGACAGTGTGGTACTGGCACAAAGACAGAAATATAGACCAATGGAACAGAATAGAAAGCCCAGAGATAAATCCACGAACCTATGGACACCTTATCTTTGACAAAGGAGGCAAGGATATACAATGGAAAAAAGACAACCTCTTTAACAAGTGGTGCTGGGAAAACTGGTCAACCACTTGCAAAAGAATGAAACTAGAACACTTTCTAACACCATACACAAAAATAAACTCAAAATGGATTAAAGATCTAAATGTAAGACCAGAAACTATAAAACTCCTAGAGGAGAACATAGGCAAAACACTCTCCGACATAAATCACAGCAAGATCCTCTATGACCCACCTCCCAGAATATTGGAAATAAAAGCAAAACTAAACAAATGGGATCTAATGAAACTTAAAAGCTTTTGCACTACAAAAGAAACTATAAGTAAGGTGAAAAGACAGCCGTCAGATTGGGAGAAAATAATAGCAAATGAAGAAACAGACAAAGGATTAATCTCAAAAATATACAAGCAACTCCTGCAGCTCAATTCCAGAAAAATAAATGACCCAATCCAAAAATGGGCCAGAGAACTAAACAGACATTTCTCCAAAGAAGACATACAGATGGCTAACAAACACATGAAAAGGTGCTCAACATCACTCATTATTAGAGAAATGCAAATCAAAACCACAATGAGGTACCATTACACACCAGTCAGGATGGCTGCTATCCAAAAGTCTACAAGCAATAAATGCTGGAGAGGCTGTGGAGAAAAGGGAACCCTCTTACACTGTTGGTGGGAATGCAAACTAGTACAGCCACTATGGAAAACAGTGTGGAGATTCCTTAAAAAACTGGAAATAGAACTGCCATATTACCCAGCAATACCAATTCTGGGCATACACACTGAGGAAACCAGATCTGAAAGAGACACATGCACCCCAATGTTCATCGCAGCACTGTTTATAATAGCCAGGACATGGAAGCAACCTAGATGCCCATCAGCAGATGAATGGATAAGGAAGCTGTGGGACATATACACCATGGAATTTTACTCAGCCGTCAAAAAGAATTCATTTGAACCAGTCCTAATGAGATGGATGAAACTGGAGCCCCTTATACAGAGTGAAGTAAGCCAGAAAGATAAAGAACATTACAGCATACTAACACATATATATGGAATTTAGAAAGATGGTAACGATAACCCTATATGCAAAACAGAAAAAGAGACACAGAAATACAGAACAGACTTTTGAACTCTGTGGGAGAAGGTGAGGGTGGGATGTTTCAAAAGAACAGCATGTATACTATCTATGGTGAAACAGATCACCAGCCCAGGTGGGATGCATGAGACAAGTGCTCCGGCCTGGTGCACTTGGAAGACCCAGAGGAATCGGGTGGAGAGGGAGATGGGAGGGGGGATCGGGATGGGGAATAAGTGTAAATCTATGGCTGATTCATATCAATGTATGACAAGACCCACTGAAATGTTGTGAAGTAATTAGCCTCCAACTAATAAAAAAAATTAAAAAAAAAAAAGAAAGACCTAGTTCCCCTCCTCATCGCGACCGGAGACCTCACATCCTTTGAAAACTTCAGAGGTACGCGGAGATCAGTGCCTCCAAAGGAGACGATGCCTGACTCCTCGTGAAACTTGATAGGAGTCCCAGGATTCCTGTGGCACGTGGAAAGGGACCCTTGGTCTCCCGCCTCAGCTGGAGAGGCGTCCCAATTGCCCTGCCAAGCCTCGAGGAGAATCCCGAGTTGTCCCTCGCAACTAGGCAGGAGTGCTGACGTCGCTGAACATACACGTGTGTGGAAGGGCCATCCCCGTCGTAACTCGAGAATTTACCCCAGGTTCCCGCCGCAACTCGAGAAAAACCATGAGACTTCTCCCACGCCGCGAGATGAGGCCCGATTCCCCTGCACTGCGTGCAGAGCAATTCCGTGTTGCACATCACACATGAAAGGATCCTTGATTTCCTTCATGGCACTCCAGAGAAACCCCAAGAACACTGTTTCAAGGCTAGAGGGATCCTGAGGTCACTGTAGCAACACGAAAGAGCTCTGTGGACCAGAAATCAACTCGAGATGAGAGATTAGTCCCTGGCTTCGACTCCAGAGGAATACCACCTTACCACAAGCACCTCAAAGGAGGCTTCTCTCAGCTCTAGGTATGTGAGAGGGACCCTGAGTTTGCGGCCTCAAGTGGAATGGACACCGAGATGCCCTGACTCTAAATAAGGCCGGATATCCTTGCAGTGACTTGAATGCAGGCTCGTCTTGCATCTCCCAAGACGAAAGGATGTCTGAATCCCCTGTGGAGACCACAGAGAAAGACCTAGTTCCTTGGTCTAGTTCTGTGAAAAATACCGTTGGTAGCTTGATAGGGATTGCATTGAATCTATAGATTGCTTTGGGTAGAATAGCCATTTTGACAATATTGATTCTTCCAATCCATGAACACGGTATGTTTCTCCATCTGTTTGTGTCCTCTTTGATTTCTTTCATCAGTGATTTATAGCTTTCTATGTATAGGTCTTTTGTTTCTTTAGGTAGATATACTCCTAAGTATTTTATTCTTTTTGTTGCAATGGTGAATGGTATTGTTTCCTTAATTTCTCTTTCTGTTTTTTCATCGTTAGTATATAGGAATGCAAGGGATTTCTGTGTGTTAATTTTATATCCTGCAACTTTACTATATTCATTGATTAGTTCTAGTAATTTTCTGGTAGAGTCTTTAGGGTTTTCTATATAGAGGATCATGTCATCACAGAACTAGACCAAAGAATTTCACAATTTGTATGGAAATACAAAAAACCTCGAATAGCCAAAGTAATCTTGAAAAAGAAGAATGGAACTGGAGGAATCAACCTGCCTGACTTCAGACTCTACTACAAAGCCACAGTCATCAAGACAGTGTGATACTGGCACAAAGACAGAAATATAGACCAATGGAACAGAATAGAAAGCCCAGAGATAAATCCACGAACCTATGGACACCTTATCTTTGACAAAGGAGGCAAGGATATACAATGGAAAAAAGACAACCTCTTTAACAAGTGGTGCTGGGAAAACTGGTCAACCACTTGCAAAAGAATGAAACTAGAACACTTTCTAACACCATACACAAAAATAAACTCAAAATGGATTAAAGATCTAAATGTAAGACCAGAAACTATAAAACTCCTAGAGGAGAACATAGGCAAAACACTCTCCGACATAAATCACAGCAAGATCCTCTATGACCCACCTCCCAGAATATTGGAAATAAAAGCAAAACTAAACAAATGGGATCTAATGAAACTTAAAAGCTTTTGCACTACAAAAGAAACTATAAGTAAGGTGAAAAGACAGCCGTCAGATTGGGAGAAAATAATAGCAAATGAAGAAACAGACAAAGGATTAATCTCAAAAATATACAAGCAACTCCTGCAGCTCAATTCCAGAAAAATAAATGACCCAATCCAAAAATGGGCCAGAGAACTAAACAGACATTTCTCCAAAGAAGACATACAGATGGCTAACAAACACATGAAAAGGTGCTCAACATCACTCATTATTAGAGAAATGCAAATCAAAACCACAATGAGGTACCATTACACACCAGTCAGGATGGCTGCTATCCAAAAGTCTACAAGCAATAAATGCTGCAGAGGCTGTGGAGAAAAGGGAACCCTCTTACACTGTTGGTGGGAATGCAAACTAGTACAGCCACTATGGAAAACAGTGTGGAGATTCCTTAAAAAACTGGAAATAGAACTGCCATATTACCCAGCAATACCACTTCTGGGCATACACACTGAGGAAACCAGATCTGAAAGAGACACATGCACCCCAATGTTCATCGCAGCACTGTTTATAATAGCCAGGACATGGAAGCAACCTAGATGCCCATCAGCAGATGAATGGATAAGGAAGCTGTGGGACATATACACCATGGAATTTTACTCAGCCGTCAAAAAGAATTCATTTGCACCAGTCCTAATGAGATGGATGAAACTGGAGCCCCTTATACAGAGTGAAGTAAGCCAGAAAGATAAAGAACATTACAGCATACTAACACATATATATGGAATTTAGAAAGATGGTAACGATAACCCTATATGCAAAACAGAAAAAGAGACACAGAAATACAGAACTTTTGAACTCTGTGGGAGAAGGTGAGGGTGGGATGTTTCAAAAGAACAGCATGTATACTATCTATGGTGAAACAGATCACCAGCCCAGGTGGGATGCATGAGACAAGTGCTCCGGCCTGGTGCACTGGGAAGACCCAGAGGAATCGGGTGGAGAGGGAGATGGGAGGGGGGATCGGGATGGGGAATAAGTGTAAATCTATGGCTGATTCATATCAATGTATGACAAGACCCACTGAAATGTTGTGAAGTAATTAGCCTCCAACTAATAAAAAAAATTAAAAAAAAAAAAAAGAAAGAAAGACCTAGTTCCCCTCCTCATCGCCACCGGAGGCCTCACATCCTTTGAAAACTCCAGAGGTACGCGGAGATCAGTGCCTCCAAAGGAGACGATGCCTGGCTCTTCGTGAAACTTGATAGGAGTCCCAGGATTCCTGTGGCACGTGGAAAGGGACCCTTGGTCTCGCGCCTCAGCTGGAGAGGCGTCCCAATTGCCCTGCCAAGCCTCGAGGAGAATCCCGAGTTGTCCCTCGCAAGTAGGCAGGAGTCCTGACGTCACTGAACAAACACGTGTGTGGAAGGGCCCTCCCCGTCGTAACTCGAGAATTTACACCAGGTTCCCGCCGCAACTCGAGAAAAACCATGAGACTTCCACCTCGCCGCGAGATGAGGCCCGATTCCCCTGCACTGCGTGCAGAGCAATTCCGTGTTGCACATCACACAGAAAAGGAGCCTTGATTTCCTTGATGGCACTCCAGAGAAACCCCAAGAACACTGTTTCAAGGCTAGAGGGATCCTGAGGTCACTGTAGCAACACGAAAGAGCTTCATGGACCAAGAATCAACTCGAGATGAGAGGTTAGTCCCTGAGTTCGACTCCAGAGGAATACCACCTTACCACAAGCACCTCAAGAGGAGGCTTCTCTCAGCTTTAGGTATGTGAGAGGGACCCTGAGTTTGCGGCCTCAAGTGGAATGGACACCGCGATGCCCTGACTCGACATAAGGCCGGATATCCCTGCAGTGACTTGAATGCAGGCTCGTCTTGCATCTCCCAAGACGAAAGGATGTCTGAATCCCCTGTGGAGACCACAGAGAAAGACCTAGTTCCCCACCTCATCGCGACCGGAGGCCTCACATCCTTTGAAAACTCCAGAGGTACGCGGAGATCAGTGCTTCCAAAGGAGACGATGCCTTCCTTCTCGTGAATCTTGATAGGAGTCCCAGGATTCCTGTGGCACGTGGAAAGGGACCCTTGGTCTCCCGCCTCAGCTGGAGAGGCGTCCCAATTGCCCTGCCAAGCCTCGAGGAGAATCCCGAGTTGTCCCTCCCAGCTAGGCAGGAGTCCTGACGTCGCTGAACAAACACGTGGGTGGAAGTGCCATCCCCGCCGTAACTCGAGAATATACCCCAGGTTCCCGCCGCAACTCGAGAAAAACCATGAGACTTCTCCCAAGCCGCGAGATGAGGCCCGATTCCCCTGCACTGCGTGCAGAGCAATTCCGTGTTGCACATCACACATGAAAGGAGCCTTGATTTCCTTCATGGTACTCCAGAGAAACCCCAAGAACACTGTTTCAAGGCTAGAGGGATCCTGAGGTCACTGTAGCTACACGAAAGACCTCCGTGGACCAAAAATCAACTCGAGATGAGAGGTTAGTCCCTGGCTTCAACTCCAGGGGAATACCACCTTACCAGAAGCACCTCAAAGGAGGCTTCTCTCAGCTCCAGGTATGTGAGAGGGACCCTGAGTTTGCGGCCTCAAGTGCAATGGACACCACGATGCCCTGACTCAAAATAAGGCCGGATATCCCTGCAGTGACTTGAATGCAGGCTCGTCTTGCATCTCCCAAGAAGAAAGGATGTCTGAATTCCCTGCGGAGAACACAGAGAAAGACCTAGTTCCCCACCTCATCGCGACCAGAGGCCTGACATCCTTTGAAAACTCCAGAGGTATGCGGAGATCAGTGCCTCCAAAGGAGACGATGCCTGACTCCTCGTGAAACATGATAAGATTCCCAGGATTTCTGTGGCACGTGGAAAGGGACCCTTGGTCTCCCGCC
This sequence comes from Cervus elaphus, assembly GCF_910594005.1. NCBI lineage: Eukaryota > Metazoa > Chordata > Mammalia > Artiodactyla > Cervidae > Cervus > Cervus elaphus. Next base: position 2,018,881 of record NW_025316786.1, read on the forward strand.
TCAGCTGGAGAGGCGTCCCAATTGCCCTGCCAAGCCTCGAGGTGAATACCGAGTTGTCCCTCCCAATAGGCAGGAGTCCTGACGTCGCTGAACAAACACGTGTGTGGAAGGGCCATCCCCGCCGTAACTCGAGAATTTACCCCAGGTTCCCGCCGCAACTCGAGAAAAACCATGAGACTTCCCCCTCGCCGCGAGATGAGGCCTGATTCCCCAGCACTGCGTGCAGAGCAATGCCGTGTTGCACATCACACAGGAAAGGAGCCTTGATTTCCTTCATGTCACTCCAGAGAAACCCCAAGAACACTGTTTCAAGGCTAGAGGGATCCTGAGGTCAGTGTAGCAACACGAAAGAGCTCCATGGACCAAGAATCAACTCGAGATGAGAGGTTAGTTCCTGGCTTCGACTCCAGAGGAATACCACCTTACCACAAGCACCTCAAGAGGAGACTTCTCTCAGCTTTAAGTATGTGAGAGGGACCCTGAGTTTGCAGCCTCAAGTGGAATGGACACCGCGATGCCCTGACTCGAAATAAGGCCGGATATCCCTGCAGTGACTTGAATGCAGGCTCGTCTTGCATCTCCCAAGACGAAAGGATGTTTGAATCCCCTGTGGAAACCACAGAGAAAGACCTAGTTCCCCACCTCATCGCGACCGGAAGCCTCACATCCTTTGAAAACTCCAGAGGTACGCGGAGATCAGTGCCTCCAAAGGAGACGATGCCTGCCTTCTCGTGAAACTTGATAGGAGTCCCAGGATTCCTGTGGCATGTGGAAAGGGACCCTTGGTGTCCCGACTCAGCTGGAGAGGCGTCCCATTGCCCTGCCAAGCCTCGAGGACAGTCCCGAGTTGTCCCTCGCAACTAGGCAGGAGTCCTGACGTCGCTGAACAAACACGTGTGTGGAAGGTCCATCCCCGCCGTAACTCGAGAATATACCCCAGGTTCCCGCCGCAACTCGAGAAAAATCATGAGACTTCCCCCTCGTCGCGAGAAGAGGCCCGATTCCCCTGCACTGCGTGCAGAGCAATTCCGTGTTGCACATCACACAGGAAAGGAGCCTTGATTTCCTTGATGGCACTCCAGAGAAACTCTAACAACACTGTTTCAAGGCTAGAGGGATCCTGAGGTCACTGTAGCAACACGAAAGGGCTCCGTGGACCAAGAATCAAATCGAGATGAGAGGTTAGTCCCTGGCTTCGACTCCAGAGGAATAGCACCTTACCACAAGCACCTCAAAAGGAGTCTTCTCTCAGCTCTAGGTATGTGAGAGGGACCCTGAGTTTGCAGCCTCAAGTGGAATGGACACCGCGATGCCCTGACTCGACATAAGGCCGGATATCCCTGCAGTGACTTTAATGCAGGCTCGTCTTGCATTTCCCAAGACGAAAGGATGTCTGAATCCCCTGTGGAGACCACAGAGAAAGACCTAGTTCCCCACCTCATCGCGACCGGAGGCCTCACATTCTTTGAAAACTCCAGCGGTACGCGGAGATCAGTGCCTCCAAAGGAGACGATGCCTGACTCCTCGTGAAACTTGATAGGAGTCCCAGGATTCCTGTGGCACGTGGAAAGGGACCCTTGGTCTCCCGCCTCAGCTGGAGAGGCGTCCCAATTGCCCTGCCAAGCCTCGAGGTGAATCCCGAGTTGTCCCTCGCAACTAGGCAGGAGTCCTTACGTCGCTGAACAAAAACGTGTGTGGAAGAGCCATCCCCGTCGTAACTCGAGAATTTACCCCAGGTTCCCGCCGCAACTCGAGAAAAACCATGAGACTTCCCCCTCGTCGCGAGAAGAGGCCTGATTCCCCTGCACTGCGTGCAGAGCAATTCCGTGTTGCACATCACACAGGAAAGGAGCCTTGATTTCCTTGATGGCACTCCAGAGAAACCCCAAGAACACTGTTTCAAGGCTAGAGGGATCCTGAGGTCACTTTAGCAACACGAAAGGGCTCCGTGGACCAAGAATCAACTCGAGATGAGAGGTTAGTCCCTGGCTTCGACTCCAGAGGAATACCACCTTACCACAAGCACCTCAAGAGGAGGCTTCTCTCAGCTCTAGGTATGTGAGAGGGACCCTGAGTTTGCGGCCTCAAGTGGAATGGACTCCGAGATGCCCTGACTCGAAATAAGGCCGGATATCCCTGCAGTGACTTGAATGCAGGCTCGTCTTGCATCTCCCAAGACGAAAGAATGTCTGAATCCCCTGTGGAGACCACAGAAAAAGACCTAGTTCCTTGGTCTAGTTCTGTGAAAAATACCGTTGATAGCTTGATAGGGATTGCATTGAATCTATAGATTGCTTTGGGTAGAATAGCCATTTTGACAATATTGATTCTTCCAATCCATGAACACGGTATGTTTCTCCATCTGTTTGTGTCCTCTTTGATTTCTTTCATCAGTGATTTATAGCTTTCTATGTATAGGTCTTTTGTTTCTTTAGGTAGATATACTCCTAAGTATTTTATTCTTTTTGTTGCAATGGTGAATGGTATTGTTTCCTTAATTTCTCTTTCTGTTTTTTCATCATTAGTATATAGGAATGCAAGGGATTTCTGTGTGTTAATTTTATATCCTGCAACTTTACTATATTCATTGATTAGTTCTAGTAATTTTCTGGTAGAGTCTTTAGGGTTTTCTATATAGAGGATCATGTCATCACAAAACTAGACCAAAGAATTTCACAATTTGTATGGAAATACAAAAAACCTCGAATAGCCAAAGTAATCTTGAAAAAGAAGAATGGAACTGGAGGAATCAACCTGCCTGACTTCAGACTCTACTACAAAGCCACAGTCATCAAGACAGTGTGATACTGGCACAAAGACAGAAATATAGACCAATGGAACAGAATAGAAAGCCCAGAGATAAATCCACGAACCTATGGACACCTTATCTTTGACAAAGGAGGCAAGGATATACAATGGAAAAAAGACAACCTCTTTAACAAGTGGTGCTGGGAAAACTGGTCAACCACTTGCAAAAGAATGAAACTAGAACACTTTCTAACACCATACACAAAAATAAACTCAAAATGGATTAAAGATCTAAATGTAAGACCAGAAACTATAAAACTCCTAGAGGAGAACATAGGCAAAACACTCTCCGACATAAATCACAGCAAGATCCTCTATGACCCACCTCCCAGAATATTGGAAATAAAAGCAAAACTAAACAAATGGGATCTAATGAAACTTAAAAGCTTTTGCACTACAAAAGAAACTATAAGTAAGGTGAAAAGACAGCCGTCAGATTGGGAGAAAATAATAGCAAATGAAGAAACAGACAAAGGATTAATCTCAAAAATATACAAGCAACTCCTGCAGCTCAATTCCAGAAAAATAAATGACACAATCCAAAAATGGGCCAGAGAACTAAACAGACATTTCTCCAAAGAAGACATACAGATGGCTAACAAACACATGAAAAGGTGCTCAACATCACTCATTATTAGAGAAATGCAAATCAAAACCACAATGAGGTACCATTACACACCAGTCAGGATGGCTGCTACCCAAAAGTCTACAAGCAATAAATGCTGCAGAGGCTGTGGAGAAAAGGGAACCCTCTTACACTGTTGGTGGGAATGCAAACTAGTACAGCCACTATGGAAAACAGTGTGGAGATTCCTTAAAAAACTGGAAATAGAACTGCCATATTACCCAGCAATACCACTTCTGGGCATACACACTGAGGAAACCAGATCTGAAAGAGACACATGCACCCCAATGTTCATCGCAGCACTGTTTATAATAGCCAGGACATGGAAGCAACCTAGATGCCCATCAGCAGATGAATGGATAAGGAAGCTGTGGGACATATACACCATGGAATTTTACTCAGCCGTCAAAAAGAATTCATTTGAACCAGTCCTAATGAGATGGATGAAACTGGAGCCCCTTATACAGAGTGAAGTAAGCCAGAAAGATAAAGAACATTACAGCATACTAACACATATATATGGAATTTAGAAAGATGGTAACGAGAACCCTATATGCAAAACAGAAAAAGAGACACAGAAATACAGAACTTTTGAACTCTGTGGGAGAAGGTGAGGGTGGGATGTTTCAAAAGAACAGCATGTATACTATCTATGGTGAAACAGATCACCAGCCCAGGTGGGATGCATGAGACAAGTGCTCCGGCCTGGTGCACTGGGAAGACCCAGAGGAATCGGGTGGAGAGGGAGATGGGAGGGGGGATCGGGATGGGGAATAAGTGTAAATCTATGGCTGATTCATATCAATGTATGACAAGACCCACTGAAATGTTGTGAAGTAATTAGCCTCCAACTAATAAAAAAAATTAAAAAAAAAAAAAAGAAAAAAAAAAAAAAAGAAAGACCTAGTTCCCCTCCTCATCGCGACCGGAGGCCTCACATCCTTTGAAAACTCCAGCGGTACGCGGAGATCAGTGCCTCCAAAGGAGACGATGCCTGACTCCTCGTGAAACTTGATAGGAGTCCCAGGATTCCTGTGGCACGTGGAAAGGGACCCTTGGTCTCCCGCCTCAGCTGGAGAGGCGTCCCAATTGCCCTGCCAAGCCTCGAGGAGAATCCCGAGTTGTCCTTAGCAAGTAGGCAGGAGTCCTGACGTCGCTGAACAAACACGTGTGTGGAAGGGCCATCCCCGTCGTAACTCGAGAATATACCCCAGGTTCCCGCCGCAACTCGAGAAAAACCATGAGACTTCTCCCACGCCGCGAGATGAGGCCCGAATCCCCTGCACTGCGTGCAGAGCAATTCCGTGTTGCACATCACACATGAAAGGAGCCTTGATTTCCTTCATGGCACTCCAGAGAAACCCCAAGAACACTGTTTCAAGGCTAGAGGGATCCTGAGGTCACTGTAGCAACACCAAAGAGATCCGTGGACCAAAAATCAACTCGAGATGAGAGATTAGTCCCTGGCTTCGACTCCAGAGGAATACCACCTTACCACAAGCACCTCAAAGGAGGCTTCTCTCAGCTCTAGGTATGTGAGAGGGACCCTGAGTTTGCGGCCTCAAGTGGAATGGACACCGCGATGCCCTGACTCGAAATAAGGCCGGATATCCCTGCAGTAACTTGAATGCAGGCTCATCTTGCATCTCCCAAGACGAAAGGATGTCTGAATCCGCTGTGAAGACCACAGAGAAAGACCTAGTTCCCCACTTCATCGCGACCGGAGGCCTCACATCCTTTGAAAACTCCAGCGGTACGCGGAGATCAGTGCCTCCAAAGGAGACGATGCCTGACTCCTCGTGAAACTTGATAGGAGTCCCAGGATTCCTGTGGCACGTGGAAAGGGACCCTTGGTCTCGCGCCTCAGCTGGAGAGGCGTCCCAATTGCCCTGCCAAGCCTCGAGGAGAATCCCGAGTTGTCCCTCGCAACTAGGCAGGAGTGCTGACATCGCTGAACAAACACGTGTGTGGAAGGGCCATCCCCGTCGTAACTCGAGAATATACCCCAGGTTCCCGCCGGAACTCGAGAAAAACCATGAGACTTCTCCCACGCCGCGAGATGAGGCCCGATTCCCCTGCACTGCGTGCAGAGCAATTCCGTGTTACACATCACACATGAAAGGAGCCTTGATTTCCTTCATGGTACTCCAGAGAAACCCCAAGAACACTATTTCAAGGCTAGAGGGATCCTGAGGTCACTGTAGCACCATGAAAGAGCTCCGTGGACCAAAAATCAACTCGAGATGAGAGGTTAGTCCCTGGCTTCAACTCCAGGGGAATACCACCTTACCAGAAGCACCTCAAAGGAGGCTTCTCTCAGCTCTAGGTATGTGAGAGGGACCCTGAGTTTGCGGTCTCAAGTGGAATGGACACCACGATGCCCTGACTCAAAATAAGGCCGGATATCCCTGCAGTGACTTGAATGCAGGCTCGTCTTGCATCTCCCAAGACGAAAGGATGTCTGCATCCCCTGAGGAGAACACAGAGAAAGACCAAGTTCCCCACCTCATCGCGACCAGAGGCCTCACATCCTTTGAAAACTCCAGAGGTACGCGGAGATCAGTGCCTCCAAAGGAGATTATGCCTGCCTCCTCGTGAAACTTGATAGTAGTCCCAGGATTTCTGTGGCACGTGGAAAGGGACACTTGGTCTCCCGCCTCAGCTGGAGAGGCGTCCCAATTGCCCTGCCAAGCCTCGAGGAGAATCCCGAGTTGTCCCTCGCAACTAGGCAGGAGTCCTGACGTCGCTGAACAAACACGTGTGTGGAAGGGCCATCCCCGCCGTAACTCGAGAATTTACCCCAGGTTCCTGCCGCAACTCGAGAAAAACCATGAAACTTCCCCCTCGTGGCGAGAAGAGGCCCGATTCCCCTGCACTGCGTGCAGAGCAATTCCGTGTTTCACAACACACATGAAAGGAGCCTTTATTTCCTTGATGGCACTCCAGAGAAACCCCAAGAACACTGTTTCAAGGCTAGAGGGATCCTGAGGTCACTGTAGCAACACGAAAGAGCTCCATGGACCAAGAATCAACTCGAGATGAGAGGTTAGTCCCTGAGTTCGACTCCAGAGGAATACCACCTTACCACAAGCACCTCAAGAGGAGGCTTCTCTCAGCTTTAGGTATGTGAGAGGGACCCTGAGTTTGCAGCCTCAAGTGGAATGGACACCGCGATGCCCTGACTCGACATAAGGCCGGATATCCCTGCAGTGACTTGAATGCAGGCTCGTCTTGCATCTCCCAAGACGAAAGGATGTCTGAATCCCCTGTGGAGACCACAGAGAAAGACCTAGTTCCCCACCTCATCGCGACCGGAGGCCTCACATCCTTTGAAAACTCCAGAGGTACGCGGAGATCAGTGCTTCCAAAGGAGACGATGCCTTCCTTCTCGTGAATCTTGATAGGAGTCCCAGGATTCCTGTGGCACGTGGAAAGGGACCCTTGGTCTCCCGCCTCAGCTGGAGAGGCGTCCCAATTGCCCTGCCAAGCCTCGAGGAGAATCCCGAGTTGTCCCTCCCAGCTAGGCAGGAGTCCTGACGTCGCTGAACAAACACGTGGGTGGAAGTGCCATCCCCGCCGTAACTCGAGAATATACCCCAGGTTCCCGCCGCAACTCGAGAAAAACCATGAGACTTCTCCCAAGCCGCGAGATGAGGCCCGATTCCCCTGCACTGCGTGCAGAGCAATTCCGTGTTGCACATCACACATGAAAGGAGCCTTGATTTCCTTCATGGTACTCCAGAGAAACCCCAAGAACACTGTTTCAAGGCTAGAGGGATCCTGAGGTCAGTGCAGCAACACGAAAGAGCTCCATGGACCAAGAATCAACTCGAGATGAGAGGTTAGTTCCTGGCTTCGACTCCAGAGGAATACCACCTTACCACAAGCACCTCAAGAGGAGACTTCTCTCAGCTTTAAGTATGTGAGAGGGACCCTGAGTTTGCAGCCTCAAGTGGAATGGACACCGCGATGCCCTGACTCGAAATAAGGCCGGATATCCCTGCAGTGACTTGAATGCAGGCTCGTCTTGCATCTCCCAAGACGAAAGGATGTCTGAATCCCCTGTGGAAACCACAGAGAAAGACCTAGTTCCCCACCTCATCGCGACCGGAAGCCTCACATCCTTTGAAAACTCCAGAGGTACGCGGAGATCAGTGCCTCCAAAGGAGACGATGCCTGCCTTCTCGTGAAACTTGATAGGAGTCCCAGGATTCCTGTGGCATGTGGAAAGGGACCCTTGGTGTCCCGACTCAGCTGGAGAGGCGTCCCATTGCCCTGCCAAGCCTCGAGGACAGTCCCGAGTTGTCCCTCGCAACTAGGCAGGAGTCCTGACGTCGCTGAACAAACACGTGTGTGGAAGGGCCATCCCCGCCGTAACTCGAGAATATACCCCAGGTTCCCGCCGCAACTCGAGAAAAATCATGAGACTTCCCCCTCGTCGCGAGAAGAGGCCCGATTCCCCTGCACTGCGTGCAGAGCAATTCCGTGTTGCACATCACACAGGAAAGGAGCCTTGATTTCCTTGATGGCACTACAGAGAAACTCCAACAACACTGTTTCAAGGCTTGAGGGATCCTGAGGTCACTGTAGAAACACGAAAGGGCTCCGTGGACCAAGAATCAAATCGAGATGAGAGGTTAGTCCCTGGCTTCGACTCCAGAGGAATAGCACCTTACCAAAAGCACCTCAAAAGGAGTCTTCTCTCAGCTCTAGGTATGTGAGAGGGACCCTGAGTTTGCAGCCTCAAGTGGAATGGACACCCCGATGCCCTGACTCGAAATAAGGCCGGATATCCCTGCAGTGACTTGAATGCAGGCTCGTCTTGCATTTCCCAAGACGAAAGGATGTCTGAATCCCCTGTGGAGACCACAGAGAAAGACCTAGTTCCCCACCTCATCGCGACCGGAGGCCTCACATTCTTTGAAAACTCCAGCGGTACGCGGAGATCAGTGCCTCCAAAGGAGACGATGCCTGCCTCCTCGTGAATCTTGATAGGAGTCCCAGGATTCCTGTGGCACGTGGAAAGGGACACTTGGTCTCCCGCCTCAGGTGGAGAGGCGTCCCAATTGCCCTGCCAAGCCTCAAGGAGAATCCCGAGTTGTCCCTCGCAACTAGGCAGGAGTCCTGACGTCGCTGAACAAACATGTGCGTGGAAGTGCCATCCCCGTCGTAACTCGAGAATATACCCCAGGTTCCCGCCGAAACTCGAGAAAAACCATGAGACTTCTCCCACGCCGTGAGATGAGGCCCGATTCCCCTGCACTGCGTGCAGAGCAATTCCGTGTTGCACATCAGACATGAAAGGAGCCTTGATTTCCTTGATGTCACTCCAGAGAAACCCCAAGAACACTGTTTCAAGGCTAGAGGGATACTGAGGTCACTGTAGAAACACGAAAGGGCTCCGTGGACCAAGAATCAACTCAAGATGAGAGGTTAGTCCCTGGCTTCGACTCCAGAGGAATAGCACCTTACCACAAGCACCTCAAGAGGAGGCTTCTCTCAGCTCTAGGTATGTGAGAGGGACCCTGATTTTGCAGGCTCAAGTGGAATGGACACCGCGATGCCCTGACTCGAAATAAGGCCGGATATCCCTGCAGTGACTTGAATGCAGGCTCGTCTTGCATCTCCCAAGACGAAAGGATGTCTGAATCCCCTGCGGAGAACACAGAGAAAGACCTAGTTCCCCACCTCATCGCGACCAGAGGCCTGACATCCTTTGAAAACTCCAGAGGTACGCGGAGATCAGTGCCTCCAAAGGAGACGATGCCTGACTCCTCGTGAAACTTGATAGGAGTCCCAGGATTTCTGTGGCACGTGGAAAGGGACCCTTGGTCTCCCGCCTCAGCTGGAGAGGCGTCCCAATTGCCCTGCCAAGCCTCGAGGTGAATCCCGAGTTGTCCCTCGCAACTAGGCAGGAGTCCTTATGTCGCTGAACAAAAACGTGTGTGGAAGAGCCATCCCAGCCGTAACTCGAGAATTTACCCCAGGTTCCCGCCGCAACTCGAGAAAAACCATGAGACTTCCCCCTCGTCGCGAGAAGAGACCTGATTCCCCTGCACTGCGTGCAGAGCAATTCCGTGTTGCACATCACACATGAAAGGAGCCTTGATTTCCTTGATGGCACTCCAGAGAAACCCCAAGAACACTGTTTCAAGGCTAGAGGGATACTGAGGTCACTGTAGCAACACGAAAGGGCTCCGTGGACCAAGAATCAACTCGAGATGAGAGGTTAGTCCCTGGCTTCGACTCCAGAGGAATACCACCTTACCACAAGCACCTCAAGAGGAGGCTTCTCTCAGCTCTAGGTATGTGAGAGGGACCCTGAGTTTGCGGCCTCAAGTGGAATGGACTCCACGATGCCCTGACTCGAAATAAGGCCGGATATCCCTGCAGTGACTTGAATGCAGGCTCGTCTTGCATCTCCCAAGACGAAAGAATGTCTGAATCCCCTGTGGAGACCACAGAGAAAGACCTAGTTCCTTGGTCTAGTTCTGTGAAAAATACCGTTGGTAGCTTGATAGGGATTGCATTGAATCTATAGATTGCTTTGGGTAGAATAGCCATTTTGACAATATTGATTCTTCCAATCCATGAACACGGTATGTTTCTCCATCTGTTTGTGTCCTCTTTCATTTCTTTCATCAGTGTTTTATAGTTTTCTATGTATAGGTCTTTTGTTTCTTTAGGTAGATATACTCCTAAGTATTTTATTCTTTTTGTTGCAATGGTGAATGGTATTGTTTCCTTAATTTCTCTTTCTGTTTTTTCATTGTTAGTATATAGGAATGCAAGGGATTTCTGTGTGTTAATTTTATATCCTGCAACTTTACTATATTCATTGATTAGTTCTAGTAATTTTCTGGTAGAGTCTTTAGGGTTTTCTATATAGAGGATCATGTCATCACAGAACTAGACCAAAGAATTTCACAATTTGTATGGAAATACAAAAAACCTCGAATAGCCAAAGTAATCTTGAAAAAGAAGAATGGAACTGGAGGAATCAACCTGCCTGACTTCAGACTCTACTACAAAGCCACAGTCATCAAGACAGTGTGGTACTGGCACAAAGACAGAAATATAGACCAATGGAACAGAATAGAAAGCCCAGAGATAAATCCACGAACCTATGGACACCTTATCTTTGACAAAGGAGGCAAGGATATACAATGGAAAAAAGACAACCTCTTTAACAAGTGGTGCTGGGAAAACTGGTCAACCACTTGCAAAAGAATGAAACTAGAACACTTTCTAACACCATACACAAAAATAAACTCAAAATGGATTAAAGATCTAAATGTAAGACCAGAAACTATAAAACTCCTAGAGGAGAACATAGGCAAAACACTCTCCGACATAAATCACAGCAAGATCCTCTATGACCCACCTCCCAGAATATTGGAAATAAAAGCAAAACTAAACAAATGGGATCTAATGAAACTTAAAAGCTTTTGCACTACAAAAGAAACTATAAGTAAGGTGAAAAGACAGCCGTCAGATTGGGAGAAAATAATAGCAAATGAAGAAACAGACAAAGGATTAATCTCAAAAATATACAAGCAACTCCTGCAGCTCAATTCCAGAAAAATAAATGACCCAATCCAAAAATGGGCCAGAGAACTAAACAGACATTTCTCCAAAGAAGACCTACAGATGGCTAACAAACACATGAAAAGGTGCTCAACATCACTCATTATTAGAGAAATGCAAATCAAAACCACAATGAGGTACCATTACACACCAGTCAGGATGGCTGCTATCCAAAAGTCTACAAGCAATAAATGCTGCAGAGGCTGTGGAGAAAAGGGAACCCTCTTACACTGTTGGTGGGAATGCAAACTAGTACAGCCACTATGGAAAACAGTGTGGAGATTCCTTAAAAAACTGGAAATAGAACTGCCATATTACCCAGCAATACCACTTCTGGGCATACACACTGAGGAAACCAGATCTGAAAGAGACACATGCACCCCAATGTTCATCGCAGCACTGTTTATAATAGCCAGGACATGGAAGCAACCTAGATGCCCATCAGCAGATGAATGGATAAGGAAGCTGTGGTACATATACACCATGGAATTTTACTCAGCCATCAAAAAGAATTCATTTGAACCAGTCCTAATGAGATGGATGAAACTGGAGCCCCTTATACAGAGTGAAGTAAGCCAGAAAGATAAAGAACATTACAGCATACTAACACATATATATGGAATTTAGAAAGATGGTAACGAGAAACCTATATGCAAAACAGAAAAAGAGACACAGAAATACAGAACAGACTTTTGAACTCTGTGGGAGAAGGTGAGGGTGGGATGTTTCAAAAGAACAGCATGTATACTATCTATGGTGAAACAGATCACCAGCCCAGGTGGGATGCATGAGACAAGTGCTCCGGCCTGGTGCACTGGGAAGACCCAGAGGAATCGGGTGGAGAGGGAGATGGGAGGGGGGATCGGGATGGGGAATAAGTGTAAATCTATGGCTGATTCATATCAATGTATGACAAGACCCACTGAAATGTTGTGAAGTAATTAGCCTCCAACTAATAAAAAAAATTAAAAAAAAAAAAAAAAGAAAAAAAAAAAAAAGAAAGAAAGACCTAGTTCCCCTCCTCATCGCGACCGGAGGCCTCACATCCTTTGAAAACTCCAGAGGTACGCGGAGATCAGTGCCTCCAAAGGAGACGATGCCTGACTCCTGGTGAAACTTGATAGGAGTCCCAGGATTCCTGTGGCACGTGGAAAGGGACCCTTGGTCTCGCGCCTCAGCTGGAGAGGCGTCCCAATTGCCCTGCCAAGCCTCGAGGAGAATCCCGAGTTGTCCCTCGCAACTAGGCAGGAGTCCTGACGTGGCTGAACAAACACGTGGGTGGAATGGCCCTCCCAGTGGTAACTCGAGAATAAACCCCAGGTTCCCGCCGCAACTCGAGAAAAACCATGAGACTTCTCCCACGCCGCGAGATGAGGCCCGATTCCCCTGCACTGCGTGCAGAGCAATTCCGTGTTGCACATCACACATGAAAGGATCCTTGATTTCCTTCATGGCACTCCAGAGAAACCCCAAGAACACTGTTTCAAGGCTAGAGGGATCCTGAGATCACTGTAGCAACACAAAAGAGCTCCGTGGACCAGAAATCAACTCGAGATGAGAGATTAGTCCCTGGCTTCGACTCCAGAGGAATACCACCTTACCACAAGCACCTCAATGAGGCTTCTCTCAGCTCTAGGTATGTGAGAGGGACCCTGAGTTTGCGGCCTCAAGTGGAATGGACACCGCGATGCCCTGGCTCGAAATAAGGCCGGATATCCCGGCAGTGACTTGAATGCAGGCTCGTCTTGCATCTCCCAAGACAAAAGGATGTCTGAATCCCCTGTGGAGACCACAGAGAAAGACCTAGTTCCCCAACTCATCGCGACCGGAGGCCTCACATCCTTTGAAAACTCCAGCGGTACGCGGAGATCAGTGCCTCCAAAGGAGACGATGCCTGCCTCCTCGAGAATCTTGATAGGAGTCCCAGGATTCCTGTGGCACGTGGAAAGGGAACCTTGGTCTCCCGCCTCAGCTGGAGAGGCGTCCCAATTGCCCTGCCAAGCCTCAAGGAGAATCCCGAGTTGTCCCTCGCAACTAGGCAGGAGTCCTGACGTCGCTGAACAAACACGTGTGTGGAAGGGCCATCCCCGCCGTAACTCGAGAATATACCCCAGGTTCCCGCCGCAACTCGAGGAAAACCAAGAGCCTTCCCCCTCGCCGCGAGATGAGGCCCGATTCCCCTGCACTGCGTGCAGATCAATTCCGTGTTGCACATCACACAGGAAAGGAGCCTTGATTTCCTTGATGGCACTCCAGAGAAACCCCAAGAACACTGTTTAAAGGCTAGAGGGTTCCTGAGGTCATTATAGCAGCACGAAAGAGCTCCGTGGACCAAGAATCAACTCGAGATGAGAGGTTAGTCCCTGGCTTCGACTCCAGAGGAATAGCACCTTACCACAAGCACCTCAAGAGGAGGCTTCTCTCAGCTCTAGGTATGTGAGAGGGATCCTGAGTTTGCGGCCTCAAGTGGAATGGACACCCCGATGCCCTGTCTCGAAATAAGGCCAGATATCCCTGCAGTGACTTGAATGCAGGCTCGTCTTGCATCTCCCAAGACGAAAGGATGTCTGAATCCCCTGTGGAGACCACAGAGAAAGACCTAGTTCCTTGGTCTAGTTCTGTGAAAAATACCGTTGGTAGCTTGATAGGGATTGCATTGAATCTATAGATTGCTTTCGGTAGAATAGCTATTTTGACAATATTGATTCTTCCAATCCATGAACACGGTATGATTCCCCATCTGTTTGTGTCCTCTTTGATTTCTTTCATCAGTGTTTTATAGTTTTCTATGTATAGGTCTTTTGTTTCTTTAGGTAGATATACTCCTAAGTATTTTATTCTTTTTGTTGCAATGGTGAATGGTATTGTTTCCTTAATTTCTCTTTCTGTTTTTTCATTGATAGTATATAGGAATGCAAGGGATTTCTGTGTGTTAATTTTATATCCTGCAACTTTACTATATTCATTGATTAGTTCTAGTAATTTTCTGGTAGAGTCTTTAGGGTTTTCTATATAGAGGATCATGTCATCACAGAACTAGACCAAAGAATTTCACAATTTGTATGGAAATACAAAAAACCTCGAATAGCCAAAGTAATCTTGAAAAAGAAGAATGGAACTGGAGGAATCAACCTGCCTGACTTCAGACTCTACTACAAAGCCACAGTCATCAAGACAGTGTGGTACTGGCACAAAGACAGAAATATAGACCAATGGAACAGAATAGAAAGCCCAGAGATAAATCCACGAACCTATGGACACCTTATCTTTGACAAAGGAGGCAAGGATATACAATGGAAAAAAGACAACCTCTTTAACAAGTGGTGCTGGGAAAACTGGTCAACCACTTGCAAAAGAATGAAACTAGAACACTTTCTAACACCATACACAAAAATAAACTCAAAATGGATTAAAGATCTAAATGTAAGACCAGAAACTATAAAACTCCTAGAGGAGAACATAGGCAAAACACTCTCCGACATAAATCACAGCAAGATCCTCTATGACCCACCTCCCAGAATATTGGAAATAAAAGCAAAACTAAACAAATGGGATCTAATGAAACTTAAAAGCTTTTGCACTACAAAAGAAACTATAAGTAAGGTGAAAAGACAGCCGTCAGATTGGGAGAAAATAATAGCAAATGAAGAAACAGACAAAGGATTAATCTCAAAAATATACAAGCAACTCCTGCAGCTCAATTCCAGAAAAATAAATGACCCAATCCAAAAATGGGCCAGAGAACTAAACAGACATTTCTCCAAAGAAGACATACAGATGGCTAACAAACACATGAAAAGGTGCTCAACATCACTCATTATTAGAGAAATGCAAATCAAAACCACAATGAGGTACCATTACACACCAGTCAGGATGGCTGCTATCCAAAAGTCTACAAGCAATAAATGCTGCAGAGGCTGTGGAGAAAAGGGAACCCTCTTACACTGTTGGTGGGAATGCAAACTAGTACAGCCACTATGGAAAACAGTGTGGAGATTCCTTAAAAAACTGGAAATAGAACTGCCATATTACCCAGCAATACCACTTCTGGGCATACACACTGAGGAAACCAGATCTGAAAGAGACACATGCACCCCAATGTTCATCGCAGCACTGTTTATAATAGCCAGGACATGGAAGCAACCTAGATGCCCATCAGCAGATGAATGGATAAGGAAGCTGTGGTACATATACACCATGGAATTTTACTCAGCCGTCAAAAAGAATTCATTTGAACCAGTCCTAATGAGATGGATGAAACTGGAGCCCCTTATACAGAGTGAAGTAAGCCAGAAAGATAAAGAACATTACAGCATACTAACACATATATATGGAATTTAGAAAGATGGTAACGAGAACCCTATATGCAAAACAGAAAAAGAGACACAGAAATACAGAACAGACTTTTGAACTCTGTGGGAGAAGGTGAGGGTGGGATGTTTCAAAAGAACAGCATGTATACTATCTATGGTGAAACAGATCACCAGCCCAGGTGGGATGCATGAGACAAGTGCTCCGGCCTGGTGCACTGGGAAGACCCAGAGGAATCGGGTGGAGAGGGAGATGGGAGGGGGGATCGGGATGGGGAATAAGTGTAAATCTATGGCTGATTCATATCAATGTATGACAAGACCCACTGAAATGTTGTGAAGTAATTAGCCTCCAACTAATAAAAAAAATTAAAAAAAAAAAAAAAAAAAAAGAAAGACCTAGTTCCCCTCCTCATCGCGACCGGAGGCCTCACATCCTTTGAAAATTCCAGAGGTACGCGGAGATCAGTGCCTCCAAAGGAGACGATGCCTGACTCCTCGTGAAAATTGATAGGAGTCCCAGGATTCCTGTGGCACGTGTAAAGGGACACTTGGTCTCGCGCCTCAGCTGGAGAGGCGTCCCAATTGCCCTGCCAAGCCTCGAGGAGAATCCCGAGTTGTCCCTCTCAACTAGGCAGGAGTGCTGACGTCGCTGAACATACACGTGTGTGGAAGGGCCATCCCCGTCATAACGCGAGAATATACCCCAGGTTCCCGCTGCAACTCGAGAAAAACCATGAGACTTCTCCCACGCCGCGAGATGAGGCCTGATTCCCCTCCACTGCGTGCAGAGCAATTCCGTGTTGCACATCACACAGGAAAGGATCCTTGATATCCTTCATGGCACTCCAGAGAAACCCCAAGAACACTGTTTCAAGGCTAGAGGGATCCTGAGGTCACTGTATCAACACGAAAGAGCTCCGTGGACCAGAAATCAACTCGAGATGAGAGATTAGTCCCTGGCTTCGACTCCAGAGGAATACCACCTAACCACAAGCACCTCAAAGGAGGCTTCTTTCAGCTCTAGGTATGTGAGAGGGACCCTGAGTTTGCGGCCTCAAGTGAAATGGACACCGAGATGCCCTGACTCGAAATAAGGCCGGATATCCCTGCAGTGACTTGAATGCAGGCTCATCTTGCATCTCCCAAGACGAAAGGATGTCTGAATCCCCTGTGGAGACCACAGAGAAAGACCTAGTTCCCCACCTCATCGCGACCGGAGGCCTCACATCCTTTGAAAACTCCAGAGGTACGCGGAGATCAGTGCCTCCAAAGGAGACGATGCCTGACTCCTCTTGAAACTTGATAGGAGTCCCAGGATTCCTGTGGCACGTAGAAAGGGACCCTTGGTCTCCCGCCTCAGCTGGAGAGGCGTCCCAATTGCCCTGCCAAGCCTCAAGGAGAATCCCGAGTTGTCCCTCACAACTAGGCAGGAGTCCTGACGTGGCTGAACAAACACGTGTGTGGAAGGGCCATCCCCGCCGTAACTCGAGAATAAACCCCAGGTTCCCGCCGCAACTCGAGAAAAACCATGAGACTTCTCCCACGCCGCGAGATGAGGCCCGATTCCCCTGCACTGCGTGCAGAGCAATTCCGTGTTGCACATCACACATGAAAGGATCCTTGATTTCCTTCATGGCACTCCAGAGAAACCCCAAGAACACTGTTTCAAGGCTAGAGGGATCCTGAGATCACTGTAGCGACACGAAAGAGCTCCGTGGACCAGAAATCAACTCGAGATGAGAGATTAGTCCCTGGCTTCGACTCCAGAGGAATACCACCTTACCACAAGCACCTCAAGTGAGGCTTCTCTCAGCTCTAGGTATGTGAGAGGGACCCTGAGTTTGCGGCCTCAAGTGGAATGGACACCGCGATGCCCTGGCTCGAAATAAGGCCGGATATCCCTGCAGTGACTTGAATGCAGGCTCGTCTTGCATCTCCCAAGACAAAAGGATGTCTGAATCCCCTGTGGAGACCACAGAGAAAGACCTAGTTCCCCACCTCATCGCGACCGGAGGCCTCACATCCTTTGAAAACTCCAGCGGTACGCGGAGATCAGTGCCTCCAAAGGAGAAGATGCCTGCCTCCTCGTGAATCTTGATAGGAGTCCCAGGATTCCTGTGGCACGTGGAAAGGGAACCTTGGTCTCCCGCCTCAGCTGGAGAGGCGTCCCAATTGCCCTGCCAAGCCTCAAGGAGAATCCCGAGTTGTCCCTCGCAACTAGGCAGGACTCCTGACGTCGCTGAACAAACACGTGTGTGGAAGGGCTATCCCCGCCGTAACTCGAGAATATACCCCAGGTTCCCGCCGCAACTCGAGAAAAACCAAGAGCCTTCCCCCTCGCCGCGAGATGAGGCCCGATTCCCCTGAACTGCGTGCAGATCAATTCCGTGTTGCACATCACACAGGAAAGGAGCCTTGATTTCCTTGATGGCACTCCAGAGAAACCCCAAGAACACTGTTTCAAGGCTAGAGGGTTCCTGAGGTCATTATAGCAACACGAAAGAGCTCCGTGGACCAAGAATCAACTCGAGATGAGAGGTTAGTCCCTGGCTTCGACTCCAGAGGAATAGCACCTTACCACAAGCACCTCAAGAGTAGGCTTCTCTCAGCTCTAGGTATGTGAGAGGGATCCTGAGTTTGCGGCCTCAAGTGGAATGGACACCCCGATGCCCTGACTCGAAATAAGGCCAGATATCCCTGCAGTGACTTGAATGCAGGCTCGTCTTGCATCTCCCAAGACGAAAGGATGTCTGAATCCCCTGTGGAGACCACAGAGAAAGACCTAGTTCCTTGGTCTAGTTCTGTGAAAAATACCGTTGGTAGCTTGATAGGGATTGCATTGAATCTATAGATTGCTTTCGGTAGAATAGCCATTTTGACAATATTGATTCTTCCAATCCATGAACACGGTATGATTCCCCATCTGTTTGTGTCCTCTTTGATTTCTTTCATCAGTGTTTTATAGTTTTCTATGTATAGGTCTTTTGTTTCTTTAGGTAGATATACTCCTAAGTATTTTATTCTTTTTGTTGCAATGGTGAATGGTATTGTTTCCTTCATTTCTCTTTCTGTTTTTTCATCGTTAGTATATAGGAATGCAAGGGATTTCTGTGTGTTAATTTTATATCCTGCAACTTTACTATATTCATTGATTAGTTCTAGTAATTTTCTGGTAGAGTCTTTAGGGTTTTCTATATAGAGGATCATGTCATCACAGAACTAGACCAAAGAATTTCACAATTTGTATGGAAATACAAAAAACCTCGAATAGCCAAAGTAATCTTGAAAAAGAAGAATGGAACTGGAGGAATCAACCTGCCTGACTTCAGACTCTACTACAAAGCCACAGTCATCAAGACAGTGTGGTACTGGCACAAAGACAGAAATATAGACCAATGGAACAGAATAGAAAGCCCAGAGATAAATCCACGAACCTATGGACACCTTATCTTTGACAAAGGAGGCAAGGATATACAATGGAAAAAAGACAACCTCTTTAACAAGTGGTGCTGGGAAAACTGGTCAACCACTTGCAAAAGAATGAAACTAGAACACTTTCTAACACCATACACAAAAATAAACTCAAAATGGATTAAAGATCTAAATGTAAGACCAGAAACTATAAAACTCCTAGAGGAGAACATAGGCAAAACACTCTCCGACATAAATCACAGCAAGATCCTCTATGACCCACCTCCCAGAATATTGGAAATAAAAGCAAAACTAAACAAATGGGATCTAATGAAACTTAAAAGCTTTTGCACTACAAAAGAAACTATAAGTAAGGTGAAAAGACAGCCGTCAGATTGGGAGAAAATAATAGCAAATGAAGAAACAGACAAAGGATTAATCTCAAAAATATACAAGCAACTCCTGCAGCTCAATTCCAGAAAAATAAATGACCCAATCCAAAAATGGGCCAGAGAACTAAACAGACATTTCTCCAAAGAAGACATACAGATGGCTAACAAACACATGAAAAGGTGCTCAACATCACTCATTATTAGAGAAATGCAAATCAAAACCACAATGAGGTACCATTACACACCAGTCAGGATGGCTGCTATCCAAAAGTCTACAAGCAATAAATGCTGGAGAGGCTGTGGAGAAAAGGGAACCCTCTTACACTGTTGGTGGGAATGCAAACTAGTACAGCCACTATGGAAAACAGTGTGGAGATTCCTTAAAAAACTGGAAATAGAACTGCCATATTACCCAGCAATACCACTTCTGGGCATACACACTGAGGAAACCAGATCTGAAAGAGACACATGCACCCCAATGTTCATCGCAGCACTGTTTATAATAGCCAGGACATGGAAGCAACCTAGATGCCCATCAGCAGATGAATGGATAAGGAAGCTGTGGTACATATACACCATGGAATTTTACTCAGCCGTCAAAAAGAATTCATTTGAACCAGTCCTAATGAGATGGATGAAACTGGAGCCCCTTATACAGAGTGAAGTAAGCCAGAAAGATAAAGAACATTACAGCATACTAACACATATATATGGAATTTAGAAAGATGGTAACGATAACCCTATATGCAAAACAGAAAAAGAGACACAGAAATACAGAACAGACTTTTGAACTCTGTGGGAGAAGGTGAGGGTGGGATGTTTCAAAAGAACAGCATGTATACTATCTATGGGGAAACAGATCACCAGCCCAGGTGGGA
Source organism: Cervus elaphus (assembly GCF_910594005.1). NCBI lineage: Eukaryota > Metazoa > Chordata > Mammalia > Artiodactyla > Cervidae > Cervus > Cervus elaphus. The sequence goes on from NW_025316786.1 coordinate 2,038,895, forward strand.
TGCATGAGACAAGTGCTCCGGCCTGGTGCACTGGGAAGACCCAGAGGAATCGGGTGGAGAGGGAGATGGGAGGGGGGATCGGGATGGGGAATAAGTGTAAATCTATGGCTGATTCATATCAATGTATGACAAGACCCACTGAAATGTTGTGAAGTAATTAGCCTCCAACTAATAAAAAAAAAAAAAAAAAAAAAAAAAAAAAAAAAAAAAAAAAAGAAAGACCTAGTTCCCCTCCTCATCGCCACCGGAGGCCTCACATCCTTTGAAAACTCCAGAGGTACGCGGAGATCAGTGCCTCCATAGGAGACGATGCCTGACTCCTCGTGAAACTTGATAGGAGTCCCAGGATTCCTGTGGCACGTGGAAAGGGACCCTTGGTCTCGCGCCTCAGCTGGAGAGGCGTCCCAATTGCCCTGCCAAGCCTCAAGGAGAATCCCGAGTTGTCCCTCGCAACTAGGCAGGAGTCCTGACGTCGCTGAACAAACACGTGTGTGGAAGTGCCATCCCCGTCGTAACTCGAGAATATACCCCAGGTTCCCGCCGCAACTCGAGAAAAACCATGAGACTTCTCCCACACCGCGAGATGAGGCCCGATTCCCCTGCACTGCGTGCAGAGCAATTCCGTGTTGCACATCACACATGAAAGGATCCTTGATTTCCTTCATGGCACTCCAGAGAAACCCCAAGAACACTGTTTCAAGGCTAGAGGGATCCTCAGGTCACTGTAGCAACACGAAAGAGCTCCGTGGACCAGAAATCAACTCGAGATGAGAGATTAGTCCCTGGCTTCGACTCCAGAGGAATACCACCTTACCACAAGCACCTCAAAGGAGGCTTCTCTCAGCTCTAAGTATGTGAGAGGGACCCTGAGTTTGCGGCCTCAAGTGGAATGGACACCGAGATGCCCTGACTCGAAATAAGGCCGGATATCCCTGCAGTGACTTGAATGCAGGGTCATCTTGCATCTCCCAAGACGAAAGGATGTCTGAATCTCCTGTGGAGACCACAGAGAAAGACCTAGTTCCCCACCTCATCGCGACCGGAGGCCTCACATCCTTTGAAAACTCCAGCGGTACGCGGAGATCAGTGCCTCCAATGGAGACGATGCTGACTCCTCTTGAAACTTGATAGGAGTCCCAGGATTCCTGTGGCACGTGGAAAGGGACCCTTGGTCTCCCGCCTCAGCTGGAGAGGCGTCCCAATTGCCCTGCCAAGCCTCAAGGAGAATCCCGAGTTGTCCCTCGCAACTAGGCAGGAGTCCTGATGTCGCTGAACAAACACGTGTGTGGAATGCCTTCCCAGTGGTAATTCGAGAATATACCACAGGTTCCCGCCGCAACTCCAGAAAAACCATGAGACTTCTCCCACACCGTGAGATGAGGCCCGATTCCCCTGCACTGCGTGCACAGCAATTCCGTGTTGCACATCACACATGAAAGGATCCTTGATTTCCTTCATGGCACTCCAGAGAAACCCCAGGAACACTGTTTCAAGGCTAGAGGGATCCTGAGGTCACTGTAGCAACACGAAAGAGCTCCGTGGACCAGAAATCAACTCGAGATGAGAGGTTAGTCCCTGGCTTCGACTCCAGAGGAATACCACCTTACCACAAGCACCTCAAGAGGAGGCTTCTCTCAGCTCTAGGTATGTGAGAGGGACCCTGAGTTTGCGGCCTCAAGTGGAATGGACACGGAGATGCCCTGACTCGAAATAAGGCCGGATATCCCTGCAGTGACTTGCATGCAGGCTCGTCTTGCATCTCCCAAGTCGAAAGGATGTCTGAATCCCCTGTGGAGACCACAGAGAAAGACCTAGTTCCCCACCTCATCGCGCCCGGAGGCCTCACATCCTTTGAAAACTCCAGAGGTACGCGGAGATCAGTGCCTCCAAAGGAGACGATGCCTGACTCCTCTTGAAACTTGATAGGAGTCCCAGGATTCCTGTGGCACGTGGAAAGGGACCCTTGGTCTCCCGCCTCAGCTGGAGAGGCGTCCCAATTGCCCTGCCAAGCCTCAAGGAGAATCCCGAGTTGTCCCTCGCAAGTAGGCAGGAGTCCTGTCATCGCTGAAGAAACATGTGTGTGGAATGGCCCTCCCCGTGGTAACTCGAGAATATACCCCAGGTTCCCGCCGCAACTCGAGAAAAACCATGAGACTTCCCCCTCGCCGCGAGATGAGGCCCGATTCCCCTGCACTGCGTGCAGAGCAATTCCGTGTTGCACATCACACATGAAAGGAGCCTTGATTTCCTTCATGGTACTCCAGAGAAACCCCAAGAACACTGTTTCAAGGCTAGAGGGATCCTGAGGTCACTGTAGCAACATGAAAGAGCTTCGTGGACCCAAAATCAACTCGAGATGAGAGGTTAGTCCCTGGCTTCAACTCCAGGGGAATACCACCTTACCAGAAGCACCTCAAAGGAGGCTTCTCTCAGCTCTAGGTATGTGAGAGGGACCCTGAGTTTGCGGCCTCAAGTGGAATGGACACCACGATGCCCTGACTCAACCTAACCGGATATCCCTGCAGTGACTTGAATGCAGGCTCGTCTTGCATCTCCCAAGACGAAAGGATGTCTGAATCCCCTGTGGAGACCACAGAGAAAGACCTAGTTCCCCACCTCATCGCGACCGGAGGCCTCACATCCTTTGAAAACTCCAGAGGTACGCGGAGATCAGTGCCTCCAAAGGAGACGATGCCTGCCTCCTCGTGAATCTTGATAGGAGTCCCAGGATTCCTGTGGCACGTGGAAAGGGACCCTTGGTCTCCCGCCTCAGCTGGAGAGGCGTCCCAATTGCCCTGCCAAGCCTCAAGGAGAATCCCGAGTTGTCCCTCGCAACTAGGCAGGAGTCCTGACGTCGCTGAACAAACACGTGTGTGGAAGTGCCATCCCCGTCGTAACTCGAGAATATACCCCAGGTTCCCGCCGCAACTCGAGTAAAACCATGAGACTTCTCCCACGCCGCGAGATGAGGCCCGATTCCCCTCCACTGCATGCAGAGCAATTCCGTGTTGCACATCACACATGAAAGGATCCTTGATTTCCTTCATGGCACTCCAGAGAAACCCCAAGAACACTGTTTCAAGGCTAGAGGGATACTGAGGTCACTTTAGCAACACGAAAGAGCTCCGTGGACCAGAAATCAACTCGAGATGAGAGATTAGTCCCTGGCTTCGACTCCAGAGGAATACCACCTTACCACAAGCACCTCAAGAGGAGGCTTCTCTCAGTTCTAGGTATGTGAGAGGGACCCTGAGTTTGCAGCCTCAAGTGGAATGCACACCGCGATGCCCTGACTCAACCTAAGGCCGGATATCCCTGCAGTGACTTGAATGCAGGCTCGTCTTTCATCTCTCAAGACGAAAGGATGTCTGAATCCCCTGTGGAAACCACAGAGAAAGACCTAGTTAACCACCTCATCGCGACAAGAGGCCTGACATCCTTTGAAAACTCCAGAGGTACGCAGAGATCAGTGCCTCCAAAGGAGACGATGCCTGCCTCCTGGTGAAACTTGATAGGAGTCCCAGGATTCCTGTGGCATGTGGAAAGGGACCCTTGGTGTCCCGACTCAGCTGGAGAGGCGTCCCATTGCCCTGCCAAGCCTCGAGGAGAGTCCCGAGTTGTCCCTCGCAACTAGGCAGGAGTCCTGACGTCGCTGAACAAACACGTGTGTGGAAGGGCCATCCCCGCCGTAACTCGAGAATATACCCCAGGTTCCCGTCGCAACTCGAGAAAAATCATGAGACTTCCCCCTCGTCGCGAGAAGAGGCCCGATTCCCCTGCACTGAGTGCAGAGCAATTCCGTGTTGCACATCACACATGAAAGGAGCCTTGATTTCCTTGATGGCACTCCAGAGAAACCCCAAGAACACTGTTTCAAGGCTAGAGGGATCCTGAGGTCACTGTAGCAACACGAAAGGGCTCCGTGGACCAAGAATCAACTCGAGATGAGAGGATAGTCCCTGGCTTCGACTCCAGAGGAATAGCCCCTTACCACAAGAACCTCAAGAGGAGGCTTCTCTCAGCTCTAGGTATGTGAGAGGGATCCTGAGTTTGCGGCCTCAAGTGGAATGGACTCCGGGATGTCCTGACTCGAAATAAGGCCGGATATCCCTGCAGTGACTTGAATGCAGGCTCGTCTTGCATCTCCCAAGACGAAAGAATGTCTGAATCCCCTGTGGAGACCACAGAGAAAGACCTAGTTCCTTGGTCTAGTTCTGTGAAAAATACCGTTGGTAGCTTGATAGGGATTGCATTGAATCTATAGATTGCTTTCGGTAGAATAGCCATTTTGACAATATTGATTCTTCCAATCCATGAACACGGTATGTTTCTCCATCTGTTTGTGTCCTCTTTGATTTCTTTCATCAGTGTTTTATAGTTTTCTATGTATAGGTCTTTTGTTTCTTTAGGTAGATATACTCCTAAGTATTTTATTCTTTTTGTTGCAATGGTGAATGGTATTGTTTCCTTAATTTCTCTTTCTGTTTTTTCATCGTTAGTATATAGGAATTCAAGGGATTTCTGTGTGTTAATTTTATATCCTGCAACTTTACTATATTCATTGATTAGTTCTAGTAATTTTCTGGTAGAGTCTTTAGGGTTTTCTATATAGAGGATCATGTCATCACAGAACTAGACCAAAGAATTTCACAATTTGTATGGAAATACAAAAAACCTCGAATAGCCAAAGTAATCTTGAAAAAGAAGAATGGAACTGGAGGAATCAACCTGCCTGACTTCAGACTCTACTACAAAGCCACAGTCATCAAGACAGTGTGGTACTGGCACAAAGACAGAAATATAGACCAATGGAACAGAATAGAAAGCCCAGAGATAAATCCACGAACCTATGGACACCTTATCTTTGACAAAGGAGGCAAGGATATACAATGGAAAAAAGACAACCTCTTTAACAAGTGGTGCTGGGAAAACTGGTCAACCACTTGCAAAAGAATGAAACTAGAACACTTTCTAACACCATACACAAAAATAAACTCAAAATGGATTAAAGATCTAAATGTAAGACCAGAAACTATAAAACTCCTAGAGGAGAACATAGGCAAAACACTCTCCGACATAAATCACAGCAAGATCCTCTATGACCCACCTCCCAGAATATTGGAAATAAGAGCAAAACTAAACAAATGGGATCTAATGAAACTTAAAAGCTTTTGCACTACAAAAGAAACTATAAGTAAGGTGAAAAGACAGCCGTCAGATTGGGAGAAAATAATAGCAAATGAAGAAACAGACAAAGGATTAATCTCAAAAATATACAAGCAACTCCTGCAGCTCAATTCCAGAAAAATAAATGACCCAATCCAAAAATGGGCCAGAGAACTAAACAGACATTTCTCCAAAGAAGACATACAGATGGCTAACAAACACATGAAAAGGTGCTCAACATCACTCATTATTAGAGAAATGCAAATCAAAACCACAATGAGGTACCATTACACACCAGTCAGGATGGCTGCTATCCAAAAGTCTACAAGCAATAAATGCTGGAGAGGCTGTGGAGAAAAGGGAACCCTCTTACACTGTTGGTGGGAATGCAAACTAGTACAGCCACTATGGAAAACAGTGTGGAGATTCCTTAAAAAACTGGAAATAGAACTGCCATATTACCCAGCAATACCACTTCTGGGCATACACACTGAGGAAACCAGATCTGAAAGAGACACATGCACCCCAATGTTCATCGCAGCACTGTTTATAATAGCCAGGACATGGAAGCAACCTAGATGCCCATCAGCAGATGAATGGATAAGGAAGCTGTGGGACATATACACCATGGAATTTTACTCAGCCGTCAAAAAGAATTCATTTGAACCAGTCCTAATGAGATGGATGAAACTGGAGCCCCTTATACAGAGTGAAGTAAGCCAGAAAGATAAAGAACATTACAGCATACTAACACATATATATGGAATTTAGAAAGATGGTAACGAGAACCCTATATGCAAAACAGAAAAAGAGACACAGAAATACAGAACAGACTTTTGAACTCTGTGGGAGAAGGTGAGGGTGGGATGTTTCAAAAGAACAGCATGTATACTATCTATGGTGAAACAGATCACCAGCCCAGGTGGGATGCATGAGACAAGTGCTCCGGCCTGGTGCACTGGGAAGACCCAGAGGAATCGGGTGGAGAGGGAGATGGGAGGGGGGATCGGGATGGGGAATAAGTGTAAATCTATGGCTGATTCATATCAATGTATGACAAGACCCACTGAAATGTTGTGAAGTAATTAGCCTCCAACTAATAAAAAAAAATGAAAAAAAAAAAGAAAAAAAAGAAAGAAAGACCTAGTTCCCCTCCTCATCGCGAGCGGAGGCCTCACATCCTTTGAAAACTCCAGAGGTACGCGAAGATCAGTGCCTCCAAAGGAGACGATGCCTGACTCCTCGTGAAACTTGATAGGAGTCCCAGGATTCCTGTGGCACGTGGAAAGGGACCCTTGGTCTCGCGCCTCAGCTGGAGAGGCGTCCCAATTGCCCTGCCAAGCCTCGAGGAGAATCCCGAGTTGTCCTTCGCAAGTAGGCAGGAGTCCTTACGTCGCTGAACATACACGTGTGTGGAAGGGCCATCCCCGCCGTAACTCGAGAATATACCCCAGGTTCCCGCCGCAACTCGAGAAAAACCATGAGACTTCTCCCATGTCGCGAGATGAGGCCCGATTCGCCTGCACTGCGTGCAGAGCAATTCCGTGTTGCACATCACACATGAAAGGAGCCTTGATTTCCTTCATGGCACTCCAGAGAAACCCCAAGAACACTGTTTCAAGGCTAGAGGGATCCTGAGGTCACTGTAGCAACACGAAAGAGCTCCGTGGACCAGAAATCAACTCGAGATGAGAGGTTACTCCCTGGCTTCGACTCCAGAGGAATACCACCATACCACAAGCACCTCAAAGGAGGCTTCTCTCAACTCTAGCTATGTGAGAAGGACCCTGAGTTTGCGGCCTCAAGTGGAATGGACACTGCGATGCCCTGACTCGAAATAAGGCTGAATTTCCCTGCAGTGACTTGAATGCAGGCTCGTCTTGCATCTCCGAAGACGAAAAGATGTCTGAATCCCCTGTGGAGACCACAGAGAAAGAGCTAGTTCCCCACCTCATCGCGACCGGAGTCCTCACATCCTTTAAAAACTCCAGAGGTACGCGGAGATCAGTGCCTCCAAAGGAGACGATGCCTGCCTCCTCGTGAAACTTGATAGGAGTCCCAGGATTCCTGTGGCATGTGGAAAGGGACCCTTGGTCTCCCGGCTCAGCTGGAGAGGCGTCCCAATTGCCCTGCCAAGCCTCAAGGATAATCCTGAGTTGTCCCTCGCAAGTAGGCAGGAGTCCTGTCATCGCTGAAGAAACATGTGTGTGGAATGGCCCTTCCCGTGGTAACTCGAGAATATACCCCAGGTTCCCGCCGCAACTCGAGAAAAACCATGAGACTTCCCCCTCGCCGCGAGATGAGGCCCGATTCCCCTGCACGGCGTTGAGAGCAATTCCGTGTTGCCATTACACATGAAACGAGCCTTGATTTCCTTGATGGCACTCCAGAGAAACCCCAAGAACACTGTTTCAAGGCTAGAGGGATCCTGAGGTCACTGTAGCAACACGAAAGAGCTCCGTGGACCAGAAATCAACTCGAGATGAGAGGTTAGTCCCTGGCTTCGACTCCAGAGGAATACGACCATACCACAAGCACCTCAAAGGAGGCTTCTCTCAGCTCTAGCTATGTGAGAAGGACCCTGAGTTTGCGGCCTCAAGTGGAATGGACACTGCGATGCCCTGACTCGAAATAAGGCTGAATTTCCCTGCAGTGACTTGAATGCAGGCTCGTCTTGCATCTCCGAAGACGAAAAGATGTCTGAATCCCCTGTGGAGACCACAGAGAAAGAGCTAGTTCCCCACCTCATCGCGACCGGAGGCCTCACATCCTTTGAAAACTCCAGTGGTACGCGGAGATCAGTGCCTCCAAAGGAGACGATGCCTGCCTCCTCGTGAAACTTGATAGGAGTCCCAGGATTCCTGTGGCACGTGGAAAGGGACCCTTGGTCTCCCGCCTCAGCTGGAGAGGCGTCCCAATTGCCCTGCCAAGCCTCGAGGAGAATCCCGAGTTGTCCCTCGCAACTAGGCAGGAGTCCAAACGTCGCTGAACAAAAACGTGTGTGGAAGGGCCATCCCCGTCGTAACTCGAGAATATACCCCAGGTTCCCGCCGCAACTCGAGAAAAACCATGAGACTTCCCCCTCGCCGCGAGATGAGGCCCGATTCCCCTGCACTAAGTGCAGAGCAATTCCATGTTGCAAATCACACAGGAAAGGAGACTTGATTTCCTTGATGGCACTCCAGAGAAACCACAAGAACACTGTTTCAAGGCTAGAGTGATCCTGAGGTCACTGTAGCAACACGAAAGAGCTCCGTGGACCAAAAACCAAATCGAGATGAGAGGTTAGTCCCTGGCTTCGACTCCAGAGGAATACCACCTTACCACAAGCACCTCAAGAGGAGTCTTCTCTCAGCTCTAGGTATGTGAGAGGGCCCTGAGTTTGCGGCCTCAAGTGGAATGGACACCGCGATTCCCTGACTCGAAATAAGGCCGGATATCCCTGCAGTGACTTGAATGCAGGCTCGTCTTGCATCTCCCAAGACGAAAGGATGTCTGAATCCCTTGTGGAGACCACAGAGAAAGACCTAGTTCCCCACCTCATCGCGACCGGAGGCCTGACATCCTTTGAAAACTCCAGAGGTACGCGGAGATCAGTGCCTCCAAAGGAGACGATGCCTGACTCCTCGTGAATCTTGATAGGAGTCCCAGGATTCCTGTGGCACGTGGAAAGGGACACTTGGTTTCCCGCCTCAACTGGAGAAGCGTCCCAATTGCCCTGCCAAGCCTCAAGGAGAATCCCGAGTTGTCCCTCGCAACTAGGCAGGAGTCGTGACGTCGCTGAACAAACACGTGTGTGGAAGGGCCATCCCCGGCGTAACTCGAGAATATACCCCAAGTTCCCGCCGCAACTCGAGAAAAATCATGAGACTTCCCCCTCGTCGCGAGAAGAGGCCCGATTCCCCTGCACTGCGTGCAGAGCAATTCCGTGTTGCACATCACACAGGAAAGGAGCCTTGATTTCCTTGATGGCCCTCCAGAGAAACCCCAAGAACACTGTTTCAAGGCTAGAGGGATCCTGAGGTCTCTGTAGCAACACGAAAGAGCTCCGTGGACCAAGAATCAACTCGAGATGAGAGGTTAGTCCCTGGCTTCGACTCCAGAGGAATACCACCTTACCACAAGCACCTCAAGAGGAGGCTTCTCTCAGCTCTAGGTATGTGAGAGTGACCCTGAGTTTGCGGCCTCAAGTGGAATGGACACCGCGATCCCCTGACTCGAAATAAGGCCGGATATCCCTGCAGTGACTTGAATGCAGGCTCGTCGTGCATCTCCCAAGACAAAAGGATGTCTGAATCCCCTGTGGAGACCACAGAGAAAGACCTAGTTCCCCACCTCATCGCGACTGGAGGCCTCACATCCTTTGAAAACTCCAGAGGTACGCGGAGATCAGTGCCTCCAAAGGAGACGATGCCTGACTCCTCGTGAAACTTGATAGGAGTCCCAGGATTCCTGTGGCAGGTGGAAAGGGACTCTTGGTTTTCCGCATCAGCAGGAGAGGCGTCCCAATTGCCCTGCCAAGCCTCGAGGAGAATCCCTAGTTGTCCCTCGCAACTAGGCAGGAGTCCTGACGTCGCTGAACAAACACGTGGGTGGAAGTGCCATCCCCGTCGTAACTCGAGAATATACCCCAGGTTCCCGCCGCAACTCGAGGAAAACCATGAGACTTCTCCCACGCCGCGAGATGAGGCCCGATTCCCCTGCACTGCGTGCAGAGCAATTCCGTGTTGCACATCACACATGAAAGGATCCTTGATTTCCTTCATGGCACTCCAGAGAAACCCCAAGAACACTGTTTCAAGGCTAGAGGGATCCTGAGGTCACTGTAGCAACACGAAAGAGCTCCGTGGACCAGAAATCAACTCGAGATGAGAGATTAGTCCCTGGCTTCGACTCCAGAGGAATACCACCTTACCACAAGCACCTCAAAGGAGGCTTCTCTCAGCTCTAGGTATGTGAGAGGGACCCTGAGTTTGCGGCCTCAAGTGGAATGGACACCGAGATGCCCTGACTCGAAATAAGGCCGGATATCCCTGCAGTGACTTGAATGCAGGCTCGTCTTGCATCTCCCAAGAGGAAAGGATGTCTGAATCCCCTGTGGAGACCACAGAGAAAGACCTAGTTCCCCACCTCATCGCGACCGGAGGCCTCACATCCTTTGAAAACTCCAGAGGTACGCGGAGATCAGTGCCTCCAAAGGAGACGATGCCTGACTCCTCTTGAAACTTGATAGGAGTCCCAGGATTCCAGTGGCACGTGGAAAGGGACCCTTGGTCTCCCGCCTCAGCTGGAGAGGCGTCCCAATTGCCCTGCCAAGCCTCAAGGATAATCCCGAGTTGTCCCTCGCAACTAGGCAGGACTCCTGACGTTGCTGAACAAACACGTGTGTGGAATGGCCCTCCCAGTGGTAACTCGAGAATATACCACAGGTTCCCGCCGCAACTCGAGAAAAACCAAGAGACTTCTCCCACACCGCGAGATGAGGGCCGATTCCCCTCCACTGCGTGCAGAGCAATTCCGTGTTGCACATCACATATGAAAGGATCCTTGATTTCCTTCATGCCACTACAGAGAAACCCCAGGAACACTGTTTCAAGGCTAGAGGGATCCTGAGGTCACTGTAGCAACACGAAAGAGCTCCGTGGACCAGAAATCAACTCGAGATGAGAGGTTAATCCCTGGCTTCGCCTCCAGAGGAATACCACCTTACCACAAGCACCTCAAGAGGAGGCTTCTCTCAGCTCTAGGTATGTGAGAGGGACCCTGAGTTTGCGGCCTCAAGTGGAATGGACTCCGAGATGCCCTGACTCGAAATAAGGCCGGATATCCCTGCAGTGACTTGAATGCAGGCTCGTCTTGCATCTCCCAAGACGAAAGAATGTCTGAATCCCCTGTGGAGACCACAGAGAAAGACCTAGTTCCTTGGTCTAGTTCTGTGAAAAATACCGTTGGTAGCTTGATAGGGATTGCATTGAATCTATAGATTGCTTTCGGTAGAATAGCCATTTTGACAATATTGATTCTTCCAATCCATGAACACGGTATGTTTCTCCATCTGTTTGTGTCCTCTTTGATTTCTTTCATCAGTGTTTTATAGTTTTCTATGTATAGGTCTTTTGTTTCTTTAGGTAGATATACTCCTAAGTATTTTATTCTTTTTGTTGCAATGGTGAATGGTATTGTTTCCTTCAATTCTCTTTCTGTTTTTTCATTGTTAGTATATAGGAATGCAAGGGATTTCTGTGTGTTAATTTTATATCCTGCAACTTTACTATATTCATTGATTAGTTCTAGTAATTTTCTGGTAGAGTCTTTAGGGTTTTCTATATAGAGGATCATGTCATCACAGAACTAGACCAAAGAATTTCACAATTTGTATGGAAATACAAAAAACCTCGAATAGCCAAAGTAATCTTGAAAAAGAAGAATGGAACTGGAGGAATCAACCTGCCTGACTTCAGACTCTACTACAAAGCCACAGTCATCAAGACAGTGTGGTACTGGCACAAAGACAGAAATATAGACCAATGGAACAGAATAGAAAGCACAGAGATAAATCCACGAACCTATGGACACCTTATCTTTGACAAAGGAGGCAAGGATATACAATGGAAAAAAGACAACCTCTTTAACAAGTGGTGCTGGGAAAACTGGTCAACCACTTGCAAAAGAATGAAACTAGAACACTTTCTAACACCATACACAAGAATAAACTCAAAATGGATTAAAGATCTCAATGTAAGACCAGAAACTATAAAACTCCTAGAGGAGAACATAGGCAAAACACTCTCCGACATAAATCACAGCAAGATCCTCTATGACCCACCTCCCAGAATATTGGAAATAAGAGCAAAACTAAACAAATGGGATCTAATGAAACTTAAAAGCTTTTGCACTACAAAAGAAACTATAAGTAAGGTGAAAAGACAGCCGTCAGATTGGGAGAAAATAATAGCAAATGAAGAAACAGACAAAGGATTAATCTCAAAAATATACAAGCAACTCCTGCAGCTCAATTCCAGAAAAATAAATGACCCAATCCAAAAATGGGCCAGAGAACTAAACAGACATTTCTCCAAAGAAGACATACAGATGGCTAACAAACACATGAAAAGGTGCTCAACATCACTCATTATTAGAGAAATGCAAATCAAAACCACAATGAGGTACCATTACACACCAGTCAGGATGGCTGCTATCCAAAAGTCTACAAGCAATAAATGCTGCAGAGGCTGTGGAGAAAAGGGAACCCTCTTACACTGTTGGTGGGAATGCAAACTAGTACAGCCACTATGGAAAACAGTGTGGAGATTCCTTAAAAAACTGGAAATAGAACTGCCATATTACCCAGCAATACCACTTCTGGGCATACACACTGAGGAAACCAGATCTGAAAGAGACACATGCACCCCAATGTTCATCGCAGCACTGTTTATAATAGCCAGGACATGGAAGCAACCTAGATGCCCATCAGCAGATGAATGGATAAGGAAGCTGTGGTACATATACACCATGGAATTTTACTCAGCCGTCAAAAAGAATTCATTTGAACCAGTCCTAATGAGATGGATGAAACTGGAGCCCCTTATACAGAGTGAAGTAAGCCAGAAAGATAAAGAACATTACAGCATACTAACACATATATATGGAATTTAGAAAGATGGTAACGAGAACCCTATATGCAAAACAGAAAAAGAGACACAGAAATACAGAACAGACTTTTGAACTCTGTGGGAGAAGGTGAGGGTGGGATGTTTCAAAAGAACAGCATGTATACTATCTATGGTGAAACAGATCACCAGCCCAGGTGGGATGCATGAGACAAGTGCTCCGGCCTGGTGCATTGGGAAGACCCAGAGGAATCGGGTGGAGAGGGAGATGGGAGGGGGGATCGGGATGGGGAATAAGTGTAAATCTATGGCTGATTCATATCAATGTATGACAAGACCCACTGAAATGTTGTGAAGTAATTAGCCTCCAACTAATAAAAAAAAAATGAAAAAAAAAAAGAAAAAAAAAAAAAAGAAAGACCTAGTTCCCCTCCTCATCGCGAGCGGAGGCCTCACATCCTTTGAAAACTCCAGAGGTACGCGGAGATCAGTGCCTCCAAAGGAGACGATGCCTGACTCCTCGTGAAACTTGATAGGAGTCCCAGGATTCCTGTGGCACGTGGAAAGGGACCCTTGGTCTCGCGCCTCAGCTGGAGAGGCGTCCCAATTGCCCTGCCAAGCCTCGAGGAGAATCCCGAGTTGTCCTTCGCAAGTAGGCAGGAGTCCTGACGTCGCTGAACATACACGTGTGTGGAAGGGCCATCCCCGCCGTAACTCGAGAATATACCCCAGGTTCCCGCCGCAACTCGAGAAAAACCAGGAGACTTCTCCCATGGCGCGAGATGAGGCCCGATTCCCCTGCACTAAGTGCAGAGCAATTCCGTGTTGCACATCACACATGAAAGGAGCCTTGATTTCCTTCATGGCACTCCAGAGAAACCCCAAGAACACTGTTTCAAGGCTAGAGGGATCCTGAGGTCACTGTAGCAACACGAAAGAGCTCCGTGGACCAGAAATCAACTCGAGATGAGAGGTTAGTCCCTGGCTTCGACTCCAGAGGAATACCACCATACCACAAGCACCTCAAAGGAGGCTTCTCTCAACTCTAGCTGTGTGAGAAGGACCCTGAGTTTGCGGCCTCAAGTGGAATGGACACTGCGATGCCCTGACTCGAAATAAGGCTGAATTTCCCTGCAGTGACTTGAATGCAGGCTCGTCTTGCATCTCCGAAGACGAAAAGATGTCTGAATCCCCTGTGGAGACCACAGAGAAAGAGCTAGTTCCCCACCTCATCGCGACCGGAGGCCTCACATCCTTTAAAAACTCCAGAGGTACGCGGAGATCAGTGCCTCCAAAGGAGACAATGCCTGCCTCCTCGTGAAACTTGATAGGAGTCCCAGGATTCCTGTGGCACGTGGAAAGGGACCCTTGGTCTCCCGGCTCAGCTGGAGAGGCGTCCCAATTGCCCTGCCAAGCCTCAAGGAGAATCCCGAGTTGTCCCTCGCAAGTAGGCAGGAGTCCTGTCATCGGTGAGGAAACATGTGTGTGGAATGGCCCTTCCCGTGATAACTCGAGAATATACCCCAGGTTCCCGCCGCAACTCGAGAAAAACCATGAGACTTCCCCCTCGCCGCGAGATGAGGCCCGATTCCCCTGCACGGCGTTGAGAGCAATTCCGTGTTGCACATTACACATGAAACGAGCCTTGATTTCCTTGATGGCACTCCAGAGAAACCCCAAGAACACTGTTTCAAGGCTAGAGGGATCCTGAGGTCACTGTAGCAACACGAAAGAGCTCCGTGGACCAGAAATCAACTCGAGATGAGAGGTTAGTCCCTGGCTTCGACTCCAGAGGAATACCACCATACCACAAGCACCTCAAAGGAGGCTTCTCTCAGCTCTAGCTATGTGAGAAGGACCCTGAGTTTGCGGCCTCAAGTGGAATGGACACTGCGATGCCCTGACTCGAAATAAGGCTGAATTTCCCTGCAGTGACTTGAATGCAGGCTCGTCTTGCATCTCCCAAGACGAAAGGATGTCTGAATCCCCTGCGGAGAACACAGAGAAAGACCAAGTTCCCCACCTCGTCGCGACCAGAGGCCTCACATCCTTTGAAAACTCCAGAGGTACGCGGAGATCAGTGCCTCCAAAGGAGACGATGCCTGCCTCCTCGTGAAACTTGATAGGAGTCCCAGGATTCCTGTGGCACGTGGAAAGGGACCCTTGGTCTCCCGCCTCAGCTGGAGAGGCGTCCCAATTGCCCTGCCAAGCCTCGAGGAGAATCCCGAGTTGTCCCTCGCAACTAGGCAGGAGTCCAAACGTCGCTGAACAAAAACGTGTGTGGAAGGGCCATCCCCGTCGTAACTCGAGAATATACCCCAGGTTCCCGCCGCAACTCGAGAAAAACCATGAGACTTCCCCCTCGCCGCGAGATGAGGCCCGATTCCCCTGCACTAAGTGCAGAGCAATTCCATGTTGCACATCACACAGGAAAGGAGACTTGATTTCCTTGATGGCACTCCAGAGAAACCACAAGAACACTGTTTCAAGGCTAGAGTGATCCTGAGGTCACTGTAGCAACACGAAAGAGCTCCGTGGACCAAAAACCAAATCGAGATGAGAGGTTAGTCCCTGGCTTCGACTCCAGAGGAATACCACCTTACCACAAGCACCTCAAGAGGAGTCTTCTCTCAGCTCTAGGTATGTGAGAGGGACCCTGAGTTTGCGGCCTAAAGTGGAATGGACACCGCGATTCCCTGACTCGAAATAAGGCCGGATATCCCTGCAGTGACTTGAATGCAGGCTCGTCTTGCATCTCCCAAGACGAAAGGATGTCTGAATCCCTTGTGGAGACCACAGAGAAAGACCTAGTTCCCCACCTCATCGCGACCGGAGGCCTGACATCCTTTGAAAACTCCAGAGGTACGTGGAGATCAGTGCCTCCAAAGGAGACGATGCCTGACTCCTCGTGAATCTTGATAAGAGTCCCAGGATTCCTGTGGCACGTGGAAAGGGACACTTGGTTTCCCGCCTCAACTGGAGAAGCGTCCCAATTGCCCTGCCAAGCCTCAAGGAGAATCCCGAGTTGTCCCTCGCAACTAGGCAGGAGTCCTGACGTCGCTGAACAAACACGTGTGTGGAAGGGCCATCCCCGGCGTAACTCGAGAATATACCCCAGGTTCCCGCCACAACTCGAGAAAAATCATGAGACTTCCCCCTCGTCGCGATATGAGGCCCGATTCCCCTGCACTGCGTGCAGAGCAATTCCGTGTTGCACATCACACAGGAAAGGAGCCTTTATTTCCTTGATGGCCCTCCAGAGAAACCCCAAGAACACTGTTTCAAGGCTAGAGGGATCCTGAGGTCACTGTAGCAACACGAAAGAGTTCCGTGGACCAAGAATCAACTCGAGATGAGAGGTTAGTCCCTGGCTTCGACTCCAGAGGAATACCACCTTACCACAAGCACCTCAAGAGGAGGCTTCTCTCAGCTCTAGGTATGTGAGAGTGACCCTGAGTTTGCGGCCTCAAGTGGAATGGACACCGCGATCCCCTGACTCGAAATAAGGCCGGATATCCATGCAGTGACTTGAATGCAGGCTCGTCTTGCATCTCCCAAGACAAAAGGATGTCTGAATCCCCTGTGGAGACCACAGAGAAAGACCTAGTTCCCCACCTCATCGCGACTGGAGGCCTCACATCCTTTGAAAACTCCAGAGGTACGCGGAGATCAGTGCCTCCAAAGGAGACGATGCCTGACTCCTCGTGAAACTTGATAGGAGTCCCAGGATTCCTGTGGGAGGTGGAAAGGGACTCTTGGTTTTCCGCATCAGCAGGAGAGGCGTCCCAATTGCCCTGCCAAGCCTCGAGGAGAATCCCGAGTTGTCCCTCGCAACTAGGCAGGAGTCCTGACGTCGCTGAACAAACACGTGGGTGGAAGTGCCATCCCCGTCGTAACTCGAGAATATACCCCAGGTTCCCGCCGCAACTCGAGGAAAACCATGAGACTTCTCCCACGCCGCGAGAAGAGGCCCGATTCCCCTGCACTGCATGCAGAGCAATTCCGTGTTGCACATCACACATGAAAGGATCCTTGATTTCCTTCATGGCACTCCAGAGAAACCCCAAGAACACTGTTTCAAGGCTAGAGGGATCCTGAGGTCACTGTAGCAACACGAAAGAGCTCCGTGGACCAGAAATCAACTCGAGATGAGAGATTAGTCCCTGGCTTCGACTCCAGAGGAATACCACCTTACCACAAGCACCTCAAAGGAGGCTTCTCTCAGCTCTAGGTATGTGAGAGGGACCCTGAGTTTGCGGCCTCAAGTGGAATGGACACCGAGATGCCCTGACTCGAAATAAGGCCGGATATCCCTGCAGTGACTTGAATGCAGGCTCGTCTTGCATCTCCCAAGACGAAAGGATGTCTGAATCCCCTGTGGAGACCACAGAGAAAGACCTAGTTCCCCACCTCATCGCGACCGGAGGCCTCACATCCTTTGAAAACTCCAGAGGTACGCGGAGATCAGTGCCTCCAAAGGAGACGATGCCTGACTCCTCTTGAAACTTGATAGGAGTCCCAGGATTCCTGTGGCACGTGGAAAGGGACCCTTGGTCTCCCGCCTCAGCTGGAGAGGCGTCCCAATTGCCCTGCCAAGCCTCAAGGAGAATCCCGAGTTGTCCCTCGCAACTAGGCAGGACTCCTGACGTTGCTGAACAAACACGTGTGTGGAATGGCCCTCCCAGTGGTAACTCGAGAATATACCACAGCTTCCCGCCGCAACTCGAGAAAAAACAAGAGACTTCTCCCACACCGCGAGATGAGGGCCGATTCCCCTCCACTGCGTGCAGAGCAATTCCGTGTTGCACATCACATATGAAAGGATCCTTGATTTCCTTCATGGCACTACAGAGAAACCCCAGGAACACTGTTTCAAGGCTAGAGGGATCCTGAGGTCACTGTAGCAACACGAAAGAGCTCCGTGGACCAGAAATCAACTCGAGATGAGAGGTTAATCCCTGGCTTCACCTCCAGAGGAATACCACCTTACCACAAGCACCTCAAGAGGAGGCTTCTCTCAGCTCTAGGTATGTGAGAGGTACCCTGAGTTTGCGGCCTCAAGTGGAATGGACTCCGAGATGCCCTGACTCGAAATAAGGCCGGATATCCCTGCAGTGACTTGAATGCAGGCTCGTCTTGCATCTCCCAAGACGAAAGAATGTCTGAATCCCCTGTGGAGACCACAGAGAAAGACCTAGTTCCTTGGTCTAGTTCTGTGAAAAATACCGTTGGTAGCTTGATAGGGATTGCATTGAATCTATAGATTGCTTTGGGTAGAATAGCCATTTTGACAATATTGATTCTTCCAATCCATGAACACGGTATGTTTCTCCATCTGTTTGTGTCCTCTCTGATTTCTTTCATCAGTGTTTTATAGTTTTCTATGTATAGGTCTTTTGTTTCTTTAGGTAGATATACTCCTAAGTATTTTATTCTTTTTGTTGCAATGGTGAATGGTATTGTTTCCTTCATTTCTCTTTCTGTTTTTTCATTGTTAGTATATAGGAATGCAAGGGATTTCTGTGTGTTAATTTTATATCCTGCAACTTTACTATATTCATTGATTAGTTCTAGTAATTTTCTGGTAGAGTCTTTGGGGTTTTCTATATAGAGGATCATGTCATCACAGAACTAGACCAAAGAATTTCACAATTTGTATGGAAATACAAAAAACCTCGAATAGCCAAAGTAATCTTGAAAAAGAAGAATGGAACTGGAGGAATCAACCTGCCTGACTTCAGACTCTACTACAAAGCCACAGTCATCAAGACAGTGTGGTACTGGCACAAAGACAGAAATATAGACCAATGGAACAGAATAGAAAGCCCAGAGATAAATCCACGAACCTATGGACACCTTATCTTTGACAAAGGAGGCAAGGATATACAATGGAAAAAAGACAACCTCTTTAACAAGTGGTGCTGGGAAAACTGGTCAACCACTTGCAAAAGAATGAAACTAGAACACTTTCTAACACCATACACAAAAATAAACTCAAAATGGATTAAAGATCTAAATGTAAGACCAGAAACTATAAAACTCCTAGAGGAGAACATAGGCAAAACACTCTCCGACATAAATCACAGCAAGATCCTCTATGACCCACCTCCCAGAATATTGGAAATAAAAGCAAAACTAAACAAATGGGATCTAATGAAACTTAAAAGCTTTTGCACTACAAAAGAAACTATAAGTAAGGTGAAAAGACAGCCGTCAGATTGGGAGAAAATAATAGCAAATGAAGAAACAGACAAAGGATTAATCTCAAAAATATACAAGCAACTCCTGCAGCTCAATTCCAGAAAAATAAATGACCCAATCCAAAAATGGGCCAGAGAACTAAACAGACATTTCTCCAAAGAAGACATACAGATGGCTAACAAACACATGAAAAGGTGCTCAACATCACTCATTATTAGAGAAATGCAAATCAAAACCACAATGAGGTACCATTACACACCAGTCAGGATGGCTGCTATCCAAAAGTCTACAAGCAATAAATGCTGGAGAGGCTGTGGAGAAAAGGGAACCCTCTTACACTGTTGGTGGGAATGCAAACTAGTACAGCCACTATGGAAAACAGTGTGGAGATTCCTTAAAAAACTGGAAATAGAACTGCCATTTTACCCAGCAATACCACTTCTGGGCATACACACTGAGGAAACCAGATCTGAAAGAGACACATGCACCCCAATGTTCATCGCAGCACTGTTTATAATAGCCAGGACATGGAAGCAACCTAGATGCCCATCAGCAGATGAATGGATAAGGAAGCTGTGGGACATATACACCATGGAATTTTACTCAGCCGTCAAAAAGAATTCATTTGAACCAGTCCTAATGAGATGGATGAAACTGGAGCCCCTTATACAGAGTGAAGTAAGCCAGAAAGATAAAGAACATTACAGCATACTAACACATATATATGGAATTTAGAAAGATGGTAACGAGAACCCTATATGCAAAACAGAAAAAGAGACACAGAAATACAGAACAGACTTTTGAACTCTGTGGGAGAAGGTGAGGGTGGGATGTTTCAAAAGAACAGCATGTATACTATCTATGGTGAAACAGATCACCAGCCCAGGTGGGATGCATGAGACAAGTGCTCCGGCCTGGTGCACTGGGAAGACCCAGAGGAATCGGGTGGAGAGGGAGATGGGAGGGGGGATCGGGATGGGGAATAAGTGTAAATCTATGGCTGATTCATATCAATGTATGACAAGACCCACTGAAATGTTGTGAAGTAATTAGCCTCCAACTAATAAAAAAAATTAAAAAAAAAAAAGAAAAAAAAAAAAAAAGAAAGAAAGACCTAGTTCCCCTCCTCATCGCGACCGGAGGCCTCACATCCTTTGAAAATTCCAAAGGTACGCGGAGATCAGTGCCTCCAAAGGAGACGATGCCTGGCTCTTCGTGAAACTTGATAGGAGTCCCAGGATTCCTGTGGCACGTGGAAAGGCACCCTTGGTCTCCCAAATCAGCTGGAGAGGCGTCCCAATTGCCCTGCCAAGCCTCGAGGAGAATCCCGAGTTGTCCCTCGCAAGTAGGCAGGAGTCCTGACGTCGCTGAACAAACACGTGTGTGGAAGGGCCATCCCCGTGGTAACTCGAGAATATACCCCAGGTTCCCGCCGCAACTCGAGAGAAACCATGAGACTTCCCCCTCGCCGCGAGATGAGGCCCGATTCCCCTGCACTGCGTGCAGAGCAATTCCGTGTTGCACATCACACATGAAAGGAGCCTTGATTTCCTTGATGGCACTCCAGAGAAACCCCAAGAACACTGTTTCAAGGCTAGAGGGATCCTGAGGTCACTGTAGCAACACGAAAGAGCTCCGTGGACCAAGAATCAACTCGAGATGAGAGGTTAGTCAATGGCTTCGACTCCAGAGGAATACCACCTTACCACAAGCACCTCAAGAGGAGGCTTCTCTCAGCTCTAGGTATGTGAGAGGGACCCTGAGTTTGCAGCCTCAAGTGGAATGGACACCGCGATGCCCTGACTCGACATAAGGCCGGATATCCCTGCAGTGACTTGAATGCAGGCTCGTCTTGCATCTCCCAAGACGAAAGGATGTCTGAATCCCCTGTGGAGACCACAGAGAAAGACCTAGTTCCCCACCTCATCGCGACCGGAGGCCTCACATCCTTTGAAAACTCGAGAGGTACGCGGAGGTCAGTGCCTCCAAAGGAGACGATGCCTGCCTCCTCGTGAATATTGATAGGAGTCCCAGGATTCCTGTGGCACGTGGAAAGGGACACTTGGTCTCCCGCCTCAGCTACAGAGGCGTCCCAATTGCCCTGCCAAGCCTCGAGGAGAATCCCGAGTTGTCCCTCCCAGCTAGGAAGGAGTCCTGACGTCGCTGAACAAACTCTTGTTTGGAAGGGCCCTCTCCGTCGTAACTCGAGAATATACCCCAGGTTCCAGCCGCAACTCGAGAAAAACCATGAGACGTCTCCCACGCCGCGAGATGAGGCCCGATTCCCCTGCACTGCGTGCAGAGCAATTCCGTGTTGCACATCACACATGAAAGGAGCCTTGATTTCCTTCATGGTACTCCAGAGAAACCCCAAGAACACTGTTTCAAGGCTAGAGGGATCCTGAGGTTACTGTAGCAACATGAAAGAGATCCGTGGACCAAAAATCAACTCGAGATGAGAGGTTAGTCCCTGGCTTCAACTCCAGGGGAATACCACCTTACCAGAAGCACCTCAAAGGAGGCTTCAATCAGCTCTAGGTATGTGAGAGGACCCTGAGTTTGCGGCCTCAAGTAGAATGGACACCACGATGCCCTGACACAAAATAAGGCTGGATATCCCTGCAGTGACTTGAATGCAGGCTCGTCTTGCATCTCCCAAGACGAAAGGATGTCTGAATCCCCTGCGGAGACCACAAAGAAAGACCTAGTTCCCCACCTCATCGCAACCAGAGGCCTGACATCCTTTGAAAACTCCAGAGGTACGCGGAGATCAGTGCCTCCAAAGGACACGATGCCTGACTCCTCGTGAAACTTGATAGGAGTCCCAGGATTCCTGTGGCACGTGGAAAGGGACACTTGGTTTCCCGCCTCAGCTGGAGAGGCCTCCCAATTGCCCTGCCAAGCCTCGAGGAGAATCCCGAGTTGTCCCTCGCAACTAGGCAGGAGTTCTGACATCGCTGAACAAACACGTGTGTGGAAGGGCCATCCCCGCCGTAACTCGAGAATTTACCCAAGGTTCCCGCCGCAACTTGAGAAAAACCATGAGACTTCTCCCTCGTCGCGAGAAGAGGCCCGATTCCCCTGCACTGCGTGCAGAGCAATTCCGTGTTGCACATCACACAGGAAAGGAGCCTTGATTTCCTTGATGGCACTCCAGAGAAACCCCAAGAACACTGTTTCAAGGCTAGAGGGATACTGAGGTCACTGTAGCAACACGAAAGGGCTCCGTGGACCAAGAATCAACTCAAGATGAGAGGTTAGTCCCTGGCTTCGACTCCAGAGGAATACCACCTTACCACAAGCACCTCAAGAGGAGGCTTCTCTCAGCTCTAGGTATGTGAGAGGGACCCTGATTTTGCAGCCTCAAGTGGAATGGACACCGCGATGCCCTGACTCGAAATAACGCCGGATATCCCTGCAGTGACTTGAATGCAGGCTCGTCTTGCATCTCCCAAGACGAAAGGATGTCTGAATCCCGTGTGGAAACCACAGAGAAAGACCTAGTTAACCACCTCATCGCGACCGGAGGCCTCACATCCTTTGAAAACTCCAGAGGTATGCAGAGATCAGTGCCTCCAAAGGAGACGATGCCTGCCTCCTCGTGAAACTTGATAGGAGTCCCAGGATTCCTGTGGCATGTGGAAAGGGACCCTTGGTGTCCCGACTCAGCTGGAGAGGCGTCCCATTGCCCTGCCAAGCCTCGAGGAGAGTCCCGAGTTGTCCCTCGCAACTAGGCAGGAGTCCTAACGTCGCTGAACAAACACGTGTGTGGAAGGGCCATCCCCGCCGTAACTCGAGAATATACCCCAGGTTCCCGCCGCAACTCGAGAAAAATCATGAGACTTCCCCCTCGTCGCGAGAAGAGGCCCGATTCCCCTGCACTGCGTGCAAAGCAATTCCGTGTTGCACATCACACAGGAAAGGAGCCTTGATTTCCTTGATGGCACTCCAGAGAAACTCCAAGAACACTGTTTCAAGGCTAGAGGGATCCTGAGGTCACTGTAGCAACACGAAAGGGCTGCGTGGACCAAGAATCAACTCGAGATGAGAGGTTAGTACCTGGCTTCGACTCCAGAGGAATACCACCTTACCACAAGCACCTCAAGAGGAGGCTTCTCTCAGCTCTAGGTATGTGAGAGGGATCCTGAGTTTGCGGCCTCAAGTGGAATGGACTCCGCGATGCCCTGACTCGAAATAAGGCCGGATATCCCTGCAGTGACTTGAATGCAGGCTCGTCTTGCATCTCCCAATACAAAAGAATGTCTGAATCCCCTGTGGAGACCACAGAGAAAGACCTAGTTCCTTGGTCTAGTTCTGTGAAAAATACCGTTGGTAGCTTGATAGGGATTGCATTGAATCTATAGATTGCTTTGGGTAGAATAGCCATTTTGACAATATTGATTCTTCCAATCCATGAACACGGTATGTTTCTCCATCTGTTTGTGTCCTCTTTGATTTCTTTCATCAGTGTTTTATAGTTTTCTATGTATAGGTCTTTTGTTTCTTTAGGTAGATATACTCCTAAGTATTTTATTCTTTTTGTTGCAATGGTGAATGGTATTGTTTCCTTAATTTCTCTTTCTGTTTTTTCATCGTTAGTATATAGGAATGCAAGGGATTTCTGTGTGTTAATTTTATATCCTGCAACTTTACTATATTCATTGATTAGTTCTAGTAATTTTCTGGTAGAGTCTTTAGGGTTTTCTATATAGAGGATCATGTCATCACAGAACTAGACCAAAGAATTTCACAATTTGTATGGAAATACAAAAAACCTCGAATAGCCAAAGTAATCTTGAAAAAGAAGAATGGAACTGGAGGAATCAACCTGCCTGACTTCAGACTCTACTACAAAGCCACAGTCATCAAGACAGTGTGGTACTGGCACAAAGACAGAAATATAGACCAATGGAACAGAATAGAAAGCCCAGAGATAAATCCACGAACCTATGGACACCTTATCTTTGACAAAGGAGGCAAGGATATACAATGGAAAAAAGACAACCTCTTTAACAAGTGGTGCTGGGAAAACTGGTCAACCACTTGCAAAAGAATGAAACTAGAACACTTTCTAACACCATACACAAAAATAAACTCAAAATGGATTAAAGATCTAAATGTAAGACCAGAAACTATAAAACTCCTAGAGGAGAACATAGGCAAAACACTCTCCGACATAAATCACAGCAAGATCCTCTATGACCCACCTCCCAGAATATTGGAAATAAAAGCAAAACTAAACAAATGGGATCTAATGAAACTTAAAAGCTTTTGCACTACAAAAGAAACTATAAGTAAGGTGAAAAGACAGCCGTCAGATTGGGAGAAAATAATAGCAAATGAAGAAACAGACAAAGGATTAATCTCAAAAATATACAAGCAACTCCTGCAGCTCAATTCCAGAAAAATAAATGACCCAATCCAAAAATGGGCCAGAGAACTAAACAGACATTTCTCCAAAGAAGACATACAGATGGCTAACAAACACATGAAAAGGTGCTCAACATCACTCATTATTAGAGAAATGCAAATCAAAACCACAATGAGGTACCATTACACACCAGTCAGGATGGCTGCTATCCAAAAGTCTACAAGCAATAAATGCTGCAGAGGCTGTGGAGAAAAGGGAACCCTCTTACACTGTTGGTGGGAATGCAAACTAGTACAGCCACTATGGAAAACAGTGTGGAGATTCCTTAAAAAACTGGAAATAGAACTGCCATATTACCCAGCAATACCACTTCTGGGCATACACACTGAGGAAACCAGATCTGAAAGAGACACATGCACCCCAATGTTCATCGCAGCACTGTTTATAATAGCCAGGACATGGAAGCAACCTAGATGCCCATCAGCAGATGAATGGATAAGGAAGCTGTGGGACATATACACCATGGAATTTTACTCAGCCGTCAAAAAGAATTCATTTGAACCAGTCCTAATGAGATGGATGAAACTGGAGCCCCTTATACAGAGTGAAGTAAGCCAGAAAGATAAAGAACATTACAGCATACTAACACATATATATGGAATTTAGAAAGATGGTAACGAGAACCCTATATGCAAAACAGAAAAAGAGACACAGAAATACAGAACTTTTGAACTCTGTGGGAGAAGGTGAGGGTGGGATGTTTCAAAAGAACAGCATGTATACTATCTATGGTGAAACAGATCACCAGCCCAGGTGGGATGCATGAGACAAGTGCTCCGGCCTGGTGCACTTGGAAGACCCAGAGGAATCGGGTGGAGAGGGAGATGGGAGGGGGGATCGGGATGGGGAATAAGTGTAAATCTATGGCTGATTCATATCAATGTATGACAAGACCCACTGAAATGTTGTGAAGTAATTAGCCTCCAACTAATAGAAAAAATTA
This sequence comes from Cervus elaphus, assembly GCF_910594005.1. NCBI lineage: Eukaryota > Metazoa > Chordata > Mammalia > Artiodactyla > Cervidae > Cervus > Cervus elaphus. Next base: position 2,064,246 of record NW_025316786.1, read on the forward strand.
AAAAAAAAAGAAAAAGAAAAAAAAAAAAAAAAAAGGAAGACCTAGTTCCCCTCCTCATCGCGACTGGAGGCCTCACATCCTTTGAAAACTCCAGAGGTACGCGGAGATCAGTGCCTCCAAAGGAGACGATGCCTGACTCCTCGTGAAACTTGATAGGAGTCCCAGGATTCCTGTGGCACGTGGAAAGGGACCCTTGGTCTCGCGCCTCAGCTGGAGAGGCGTCCTAATTGCCCTGCCAAGCCTCGAGGAGAATCCCGAGTTGTCCCTCGCAAGAAGGCAGGAGTCCTGACGTCGCTGAACAAACACGTGTGTGGAAGGGCCATCCCCGTCGTAACTCGAGAATATACCCCAGGTTCCCGCCGCAACTCGAGAAAAACCATGAGACTTCTCCCAGGCCGGGAGATGAGGCGCGATTCCCCTGCACTGCGTGCAGAGCAATTCCGTGTTGCACATCACACAGGAAAGGAGCCTTGATTTCCTTGATGGCACTCCAGAGAAACCCCAAGAACACTGTTTCAAGGCTAGAGGGATCTTGAGGTCACTGTAGCAACACGAAAGAGCTCCATGGACCAAGAATCAACTCGAGATGAGAGGTTAGTCCCTGGCTTCGACTCCAGAGGATTACCACCTTACCACAAGCACCTCAAAGGAGGCTTCTCTCAGCTCTAGGTATGTGAGAGGGACCCTGAGTTTGCGGCCTCAAGTGGAATGGACACTGAGATGCCCTGACTCGAAATAAGGCCGGATATCCTTGCAGTGACTTGAATGCAGGCTCATCTTGCATCTCCCAAGACGAAAGGATGTCTGAATCCCCTGCGGAGAACACAGAGAAAGACCAAGTTCCCCACCTCATCGCGACCAGAGGCCTCACATCCTTTGAAAACTCCAGAGGTACGTGGAGATCAGTGCCTCCAAAGGAGACGATGCCTGACTCCTCGTGAAACTTGATAGGAGTCCCAGGATTCCTGTGGCACGTGGAAAGGGACCCTTGGTCTCGCGCCTCAGCTGGAGAGGCGTCCCAATTGCCCTGCCAAGCCTCGAGGAGAATCCCGAGTTGTCCTTCGCAAGTAGGCAGGAGTCCTGACGTCGCTGAACAAACACGTGTGTGGAAGGGCCATCCCCGTCGTAACTCGAGAATATACCCCAGGTTACTGCCGCAACTCAAGAAAAACCATGAGACTTCTCCCACGCCGCGAGATGAGGCCCGATTCCCCTGCACTTCGTGCAGAGCAATTCCGTGTTGCACATCACACAGGAAAGGATCCTTGATTTTCTTCATGGCACTCCAGAGAAACCCCAAAAACACTGTTTCAAGGCTAGGGGGATCCTGAGGTCACTGTAGCAACACGAAAGAGCTCTCTGGACCAGAAATCACTCGAGATGAGAGGTTAGTCCCTGGCTTCGACTCCAGAGGAATACCACCTTACCACAAGCACCTCATAGGAGGCTTCTCTCAGCTCTAAGTATGTGAGAGGGACTCTGAGTTTGCGGCCTCAAGTGGAATGGACACCGAGATGTCCTGACTCGAAATAAAGCCGGATATCCCTGCAGTGACTTGAATGCAGGCTCATCTTGCATCTCCCAAGACGAAAGGATGTCTGAATCCCCTGTGGAGACCACAGAGAAAGACCTAGTTCCCCACCTCATCGCGACAGGAGGCCTCACATCCTTTGAAAACTCCAGCGGTACGCGGAGATCAGTGCCTCCAAAGGAGACGATGCCTGACTCCTCTTGAAACTTGATAGGAGTCCCAGGATTTCTGTGGCACGTAGAAAGGGACCCTTGGTCTCCCGCCTCAGCTGGAGAGGCGTCCCAATTGCCCTGCCAAGCCTCAAGGAGAATCCCGAGTTGTCCCTCGCAACTAGGCAGGAGTCCTGACGTTGCTGAACAAACACGTGTGTGGAATGGCCCTCCCAGTGGTAACTCGAGAATATACCACAGGTTCCCGCCGCAACTCGAGAAAAACCATGAGACTTCTCCCACACCGCGAGATGAGGCCCGATTCCCCTGCACTGCGTGCAGAGCAATTCCGTGTTGCACATCACACATGAAAGGATCCTTGATTTCCTTCATGGCACTCCAGAGAAACCCCAGGAACACAGTTTCAAGGCTAGAGGGATCCTGACGTCACTGTAGCAACACGAAAGAGCTCCGTGGACCAGAAATCACCTCGAGATGAGAGATTAGTCCCTGGCTTCGACTCCAGAGGAATACCACCTTACCACAAGCACCTCAAAGGAGGCTTCTCTCAGCTCTAGGTATGTGAGAGGGACCCTGAGTTTGTGGCCTCAAGTGGAATGGACACTGAGATGCCCTGACTCAACATAAGGTCGGATATCCCTGCAGTGACTTGAATGCAGGCTCGTCTTGCATCTCCCAAGATGAAAGGATGTCTGAATCCCCTGCGGAGAACACAGAGAAAGACCTAGTTCCCCACCTCATCGCGACCAGAGGCCTGACATCCTTTGAAAACTCCAGAAGTACGCGGAGATCAGTGCCTCCAAAGGAGACGATGCCTGACTCCTCGTGAAACTTGATAGGAGTCCCAGGATTTCTGTGGCACGTGGAAAGGGACCCTTGGTCTCCCGCCTCAGCTGGAGAGGCGTCCCAATTGCCCTGCCAAGCCTCGTGGTGAATCCCGAGTTGTCCCTCGCAACTAGGCAGGAGTCATGACGTCGCTGAACAAAAACGTGTGTGGAAGAGCGATCCCAGCCGTAACTCGAGAATTTACCCCAGGTTCCTGCTGCAACTCGAGAAAAACCATGAGACTTCCCCCTCGTCGCGAGAAGAGGCCTGATTCCCCTGCACTGCCTGCAGAGCAATTCCGTGTTGCACATCACACAGGAAAGGCGCCTTGATTTCCTTCATGGCACTCCAGAGAAACCCCAAGAACACTGTTTCAAGGCTAGAGGGATACTGAGGTCACTGTAGCAACACGAAAGAGCTCCGTGGACCAAGAATCACCTCGAGATGAGAGGTTAGTCCCTGGCTTCGCCTCCAGAGGAATACCACCTTACCACAAGCACCTCAAGAGGAGGCTTCTCTCAGCTCTAGGTATGTGAGAGGGACCCTGAGTTTGCGGCCTCAAGTGGAATGGACTCCGCGATGCCCTGACTCGAAATCAGGCCGGATATCCCTGCAGTGACTTGAATGCAGGCTCGTCTTGCATCTCCCAAGACGAAAGAATGTCTGAATCCCCTGTGGAGACCACAGAGAAAGACCTAGTTCCTCGGTCTAGTTCTGTGAAAAATACCGTTGGTAGCTTGATAGGGATTGCATTGAATCTATAGATTGCTTTGGGTAGAATAGCCATTTTGACAATATTGATTCTTCCAATCCATGAACACGGTATGTTTCTCCATCTGTTTGTGTCCTCTTTGATTTCTTTCATCAGTGTTTTATAGTTTTCTATGTATAGGTCTTTTGTTTCTTTAGGTAGATATACTCCTAAGTATTTTATTCTTTTTGTTGCAATGGTGAATGGTATTGTTTCCTTCATTTCTCTTTCTGTTTTTTCATCGTTAGTATATAGGAATGCAAGGGATTTCTGTGTGTTAATTTTATATCCTGCAACTTTACTATATTCATTGATTAGTTCTAGTAATTTTCTGGTAGAGTCTTTAGGGTTTTCTATATAGAGGATCATGTCATCACAGAACTAGACCAAAGAATTTCACAATTTGTATGGAAATACAAAAAACCTCGAATAGCCAAAGTAATCTTGAAAAAGAAGAATGGAACTGGAGGAATCAACCTGCCTGACTTCAGACTCTACTACAAAGCCACAGTCATCAAGACAGTGTGGTACTGGCACAAAGACAGAAATATAGACCAATGGAACAGAATAGAAAGCCCAGAGATAAATCCACGAACCTATGGACACCTTATCTTTGACAAAGGAGGCAAGGATATACAATGGAAAAAAGACAACCTCTTTAACAAGTGGTGCTGGGAAAACTGGTCAACCACTTGCAAAAGAATGAAACTAGAACACTTTCTAACACCATACACAAAAATAAACTCAAAATGGATTAAAGATCTAAATGTAAGACCAGAAACTATAAAACTCCTAGAGGAGAACATAGGCAAAACACTCTCCGACATAAATCACAGCAAGATCCTCTATGACCCACCTCCCAGAATATTGGAAATAAAAGCAAAACTAAACAAATGGGATCTAATGAAACTTAAAAGCTTTTGCACTACAAAAGAAACTATAAGTAAGGTGAAAAGACAGCCGTCAGATTGGGAGAAAATAATAGCAAATGAAGAAACAGACAAAGGATTAATCTCAAAAATATACAAGCAACTCCTGCAGCTCAATTCCAGAAAAATAAATGACCCAATCCAAAAATGGGCCAGAGAACTAAACAGACATTTCTCCAAAGAAGACATACAGATGGCTAACAAACACATGAAAAGGTGCTCAACATCACTCATTATTAGAGAAATGCAAATCAAAACCACAATGAGGTACCATTACACACCAGTCAGGATGGCTGCTATCCAAAAGTCTACAAGCAATAAATGCTGGAGAGGCTGTGGAGAAAAGGGAACCCTCTTACACTGTTGGTGGGAATGCAAACTAGTACAGCCACTATGGAAAACAGTGTGGAGATTCCTTAAAAAACTGGAAATAGAACTGCCATATTACCCAGCAATACCACTTCTGGGCATACACACTGAGGAAACCAGATCTGAAAGAGACACATGCACCCCAATGTTCATCGCAGCACTGTTTATAATGGCCAGGACATGGAAGCAACCTAGATGCCCATCAGCAGATGAATGGATAAGGAAGCTGTGGGACATATACACCATGGAATTTTACTCAGCCGTCAAAAAGAATTCATTTGCACCAGTCCTAATGAGATGGATGAAACTGGAGCCCCTTATACAGAGTGAAGTAAGCCAGAAAGATAAAGAACATTACAGCATACTAACACATATATATGGAAGTTAGAAAGATGGTAACGATAACCCTATATGCAAAACAGAAAAAGAGACACAGAAATACAGAACAGACTTTTGAACTCTGTGGGAGAAGGTGAGGGTGGGATGTTTCAAAAGAACAGCATGTATACTATCTATGGTGAAACAGATCACCAGCCCAGGTGGGATGCATGAGACAAGTGCTCCGGCCTGGTGCACTGGGAAGACCCAGAGGAATCGGGTGGAGAGGGAGATGGGAGGGGGGATCGGGATGGGGAATAAGTGTAAATCTATGGCTGATTCATATCAATGTATGACAAGACCCACTGAAATGTTGTGAAGTAATTAGCCTCCAACTAATAAAAAAAAATTAAAAAAAAAAAAAAAAAGAAAAAAAAAAAAAAAGAAAGACCTAGTTCCCCTCCTCATCGCGACCGGAGGCCTCACATCCTTTGAAAACTCCAGAGGTACGCGGAGATCAGTGCCTCCAAAGGAGACGATGCCTGACTCCTCGTGAAACTTGATAGGAGTCCCAGGATTCCTGTGGCACATGGAAAGGGACCCTTGGTCTCCCGCCTCAGCTGGAGAGGCGTCCCAATTGAGCTGCCAAGCCTCAAGGAGAATCCCAAGTTGTCCCTCGCAACTAGGCAGGAGTCCTGACGTTGCTGAACAAACACGTGTGTGGAATGGCCCTCCCAGTGGTAACTCGAGAATATACCACAGGTTCCCACCGCAACTCGAGAAAAACCATGAGACTTCTCCCACACCGCGAGATGAGGCCCGATTCCCCTCCACTGCGTGCAGAGCAATTCCGTGTTGCACATTACACAGGAAAGGAGCCTTTATTTCCTTGATGGTTCTCCAGAGAAACCCCAAGAACACTGTTTCAAGGCTAGAGGGATACTGAGGTCACTGTAGCAACACGAAAGAGCTCCGTGGACCAGAAATCAACTCGAGATGAGAGGTTAGTCCCTGGCTTCGACTCCAGAGGAATACCACCTTACCACAAGCACCTCAAGAGGAGGCTTCTCTCAGCTCTAGGTATGTGAGAAGGACCCTGAGTTTGCGGCCTCAAGTGAAATGGACACTGCGATGCCCTGACTCGAAATAAGGCTGAATTTCCCTGCAGTGACTTGAATGCAGGCTCGTCTTGCATCTCCCAAGACGAAAGGATGTCTGAATCCCCTGTGGAGACCACAGAGAAAGAGCTAGTTCCCCACCTCATCGCGACCGGAGGCCTCACATCCTTTGAAAACTCCAGAGGTACGCGGAGATCAGTGCCTCCAAAGGAGACGATGCCTGCCTCCTCGTGAAACTTGATAGGAGTCCCAGGATCCCTGTGGCAGTGGAAAGGGACCCTTGGTCTCCCGCCTCAGCTGGAGAGGCGTCCCAATTGCCCTGCCAAGCCTCGAGGAGAATCCCGAGTTGTCCCTCGCAACTAGGCAGGAGTCCTAACGTCGCTGAACAAAAACGTGTGTGGAAGGGCCATCCCCGTCGTAACTCAAGAATATACCCCAGGTTCCCGCCGCAACTCGAGAAAAACCATGAGACTTCTCCCTCGCCGCGAGATGAGGCCCGATTCCCCTGCACTAAGTGCAGCGCAATTCCGTGTTGCACATCACACAGGAAAGGAGACTTGATTTCCTTGATGGCACTCCAGAGAAACCACAAGAACACTTTTTCAAGGCTAGAGGAATCCTGAGGTCACTGTAGCAACAGGAAAGACCTCCGTGGACCACAAATCAACTCGAGATGAGAGGTTAGTCCCTGGCTTCGACTCCAGAGGAATACCACCTTACCACAAGCACCTCAAGAGGAGGCTTCTCTCAGCTCTAGGTATGTGAGAGGGACCCTGAGTTTGCGGCCTCAAGTGGAATGGACACCGCGATTCCCTGACTCGAAATAAGGCCGGATATCCCTGCAGTGACTTGAATGCAGGCTCGTCTTGCATCTCCCAAGACGAAAGGATGTCTGAATCCCTTGTGGAGACCACAGAAAAGACCTAGTTCCCCACCTCATCGCGACCGGAGGCCTCACATACTTTGAAAAATCCAGAGGTACGCGTAGATCAGTGCCTCCAAAGGAGACGATTCCTGACTCCTCGTGGAAATTGATAGGAGTCCAAGGATTCCTGTGGCACGTGGAAAGGGACCCTTGGTCTCGCGCCTCAGCTGGAGAGGCGTCCCAATTGCCCTGCCAAGCCTCGAGGAGAATCCCGAGTTGTCCTTCGCAACTAGGCAGGAGTCCTGACGTCGCTGAACAAACACGTGTGTGGAAGGGCCATCTCCGTCGTAACTCGAGAATATACCCCAGGTTCCTGCCGCAACTCCAGAAAAACCATGAGACTTCTCCCACGCCGCGAGATGAGGCCCGATTCCCCTGCACTGCGTGCAGAGCAATTCCGTGTTGCACATCACACATGAAAGGATCCTTGATTTCCTTCATGGCACTCCAGAGAAACCCCAAGAACACTGTTTCAAGGCTAGAGGGATCCTGAGGTCAGTGTAGCAACATGAAAGAGCTCCGTGGACCAGAAATCAACTCGAGATGAGAGATTAGTCCCTGGCTTCGACTCCAGAGGAATACCACCTTACCACAAGCACCTCAAGAGGAGGCTTCTCTCAGCTCTAGGTATGTGAGAGGGACCCTGAGTTTGCGGCCTCAAGTGGAATGGACTCCGCGATGCCCTGACTCGAAATAAGGCCGGATATCCCTGCAGTGACTTGAATGCAGGCTCGTCTTGCATCTCCCAAGATGAAAGAATGTCTGAATCCCCTGTGGAAACCACAGAGAAAGACCTAGTTCCTTGGTCTAGTTCTGTGAAAAATACCGTTGGTAGCTTGATAGGGATTGCATTGAATCTATAGATTGCTTTCGGTAGAATAGTCATTTTGACAATATTGATTCTTCCAATCCATGAACACGGTATGTTTCTCCATCTGTTTGTGTCCTCTTTGATTTCTTTCATCAGTGTTTTATAGTTTTCTATGTATAGGTCTTTTGTTTCTTTAGGTAGATATACTCCTAAGTATTTTATTGTTTTTGTTGCAATGGTGAATGGTATTGTTTCCTTAATTTCTCTTTCTGTTTTTTCATCGTTAGTATATAGGAATGCAAGGGATTTCTGTGTGTTAATTTTATATCCTGCAACTTTACTATATTCATTGATTAGTTCTAGTAATTTTCTGGTAGAGTCTTTAGGGTTTTCTATATAGAGGATCATGTCATCACAGAACTAGACCAAAGAATTTCACAATTTGTATGGAAATACAAAAAACCTCGAATAGCCAAAGTAATCTTGAAAAAGAAGAATGGAACTGGAGGAATCAACCTGCCTGACTTCAGACTCTACTACAAAGCCACAGTCATCAAGACAGTGTGGTACTGGCACAAAGACAGAAATATAGACCAATGGAACAGAATAGAAAGCCCAGAGATAAATCCACGAACCTATGGACACCTTATCTTTGACAAAGGAGGCAAGGATATACAATGGAAAAAAGACAACCTCTTTAACAAGTGGTGCTGGGAAAACTGGTCAACCACTTGCAAAAGAATGAAACTAGAACACTTTCTAACACCATACACAAAAATAAACTCAAAATGGATTAAAGATCTAAATGTAAGACCAGAAACTATAAAACTCCTAGAGGAGAACATAGGCAAAACACTCTCCGACATAAATCACAGCAAGATCCTCTATGACCCACCTCCCAGAATATTGGAAATAAAAGCAAAACTAAACAAATGGGATCTAATGAAACTTAAAAGCTTTTGCACTACAAAAGAAACTATAAGTAAGGTGAAAAGACAGCCGTCAGATTGGGAGAAAATAATAGCAAATGAAGAAACAGACAAAGGATTAATCTCAAAAATATACAAGCAACTCCTGCAGCTCAATTCCAGAAAAATAAATGACCCAATCCAAAAATGGGCCAGAGAACTAAACAGACATTTCTCCAAAGAAGACATACAGATGGCTAACAAACACATGAAAAGGTGCTCAACATCACTCATTATTAGAGAAATGCAAATCAAAACCACAATGAGGTACCATTACACACCAGTCAGGATGGCTGCTATCCAAAAGTCTACAAGCAATAAATGCTGGAGAGGCTGTGGAGAAAAGGGAACCCTCTTACACTGTTGGTGGGAATGCAAACTAGTACAGCCACTATGGAAAACAGTGTGGAGATTCCTTAAAAAACTGGAAATAGAACTGCCATATGACCCAGCAATACCACTTCTGGGCATACACACTGAGGAAACCAGATCTGAAAGAGACACATGCACCCCAATGTTCATCGCAGCACTGTTTATAATAGCCAGGACATGGAAGCAACCTAGATGCCCATCAGCAGATGAATGGATAAGGAAGCTGTGGTACATATACACCATGGAATTTTACTCAGCCGTCAAAAAGAATTCATTTGAACCAGTCCTAATGAGATGGATGAAACTGGAGCCCCTTATACAGAGTGAAGTAAGCCAGAAAGATAAAGAACATTACAGCATACTAACACATATATATGGAATTTAGAAAGATGGTAACGAGAACCCTATATGCAAAACAGAAAAAGAGACACAGAAATACAGAACTTTTGAACTCTGTGGGAGAAGGTGAGGGTGGGATGTTTCAAAAGAACAGCATGTATACTATCTATGGTGAAACAGATCACCAGCCCAGGTGGGATGCATGAGACAAGTGCTCCGGCCTGGTGCACTGGGAAGACCCAGAGGAATCGGGTGGAGAGGGAGATGGGAGGGGGGATCGGGATGGCTAATAAGTGTAAATCTATGGCTGATTCATATCAATGTATGACAAGACCCACTGAAATGTTGTGAAGTAATTAGCCTCCAACTAATAAAAAAAATTAAAAAAAAAAAAATAAAATAAAAAAAAAGAAAGAAAGACCTAGTTCCCCTCCTCATCGCGACCGGAGGCCTGACATCCATTGAAAATTCCAGAGGTACGCGGAGATCAGTGCCTCCAAAGGAGACGATGCCTGACTCCTCGTGAAAATTGATAGGAGTCCCAGGATTCCTGTGGCACGTGGAAAGGGACCCTTGGTCTCCCGCCTCAGCTGGAGAGGCATCCCAATTGCCCTGCCAAGCCTCAAGGATAATCCCGAGTTGTCCCTCGCAAGTAGGCAGGAGTCCTGTCATCGCTGAAGAAACATGTGTGTGGAATGGCCCTCCCCGTGGTAACTTGAGTATATACCCCAGGTTCCCGCCGCAACTCGAGAAAAACCATGAGACTTCCCCCTCGCCACGAGATGAGGCCCGATTCCCCTGCACTGCGTGCAGAGCAATTCGTGTTGCACATCACACATGAAAGGAGCCTTGATTTCCTTCATGGTACTCCAGAAAAACCCCAAGAACACTGTTTCAAGGCTAGAGGGATCCTGAGGTCACTGTAGCAATATGAAAGAGCTTCGTGGACCCAAAATCAACTCGAGATGAGAGGTTAGTCCCTGGCTTCAACTCCAGGGGAATACCACCTTACCAGAAGCACCTCAAAGGAGGCTTCTCTCAGCTCTAGGTATGTGAGAGGGACCCTGAGTTTGCGGCCTCAAGTGGAATGGACTCCGCGATGCCCTGACTCGAAATAAGGCCTGATATCCCTGCAGTGACTTGAATGCAGGCTCGTCTTGCATCTCCCAAGACGAAAGAATGTCTGAATCCCCTGTGGAGACCACAGAGAAAGACCTAGTTCCTCGGTCTAGTTCTGTGAAAAATACCGTTGGTAGCTTGATAGGGATTGCATTGAATCTATAGATTGCTTTGGGTAGAATAGCCATTTTGACAATATTGATTCTTCCAATCCATGAACACGGTATGTTTCTCCATCTGTTTGTGTCCTCTTTGATTTCTTTCATCAGTGTTTTATAGTTTTCTATGTATAGGTCTTTTGTTTCTTTAGGTAGATATACTCCTAAGTATTTTATTCTTTTTGTTGCAATGGTGAATGGTATTGTTTCCTTCATTTCTCTTTCTGTTTTTTCATTGTTAGTATATAGGAATGCAAGGGATTTCTGTGCGTTAATGTTATATCCTGCAACTTTACTATATTCATTGATTAGTTCTAGTAATTTTCTGGTAGAGTCTTTAGGGTTTTCTATATAGAGGATCATGTCATCACAGAACTAGACCAAAGAATTTCACAATTTGTATGGAAATACAAAAAACCTCGAATAGCCAAAGTAATCTTGAAAAAGAAGAATGGAACTGGAGGAATCAACCTGCCTGACTTCAGACTCTACTACAAAGCCACAGTCATCAAGACAGTGTGGTACTGGCACAAAGACAGAAATATAGACCAATGGAACAGAATAGAAAGGCCAGAGATAAATCCACGAACCTATGGACACCTTATCTTTGACAAAGGAGGCAAGGATATACAATGGAAAAAAGACAACCTCTTTAACAAGTGGTGCTGGGAAAACTGGTCAACCACTTGCAAAAGAATGAAACTAGAACACTTTCTAACACCATACACAAAAATAAACTCAAAATGGATTAAAGATCTAAATGTAAGACCAGAAACTATAAAACTCCTAGAGGAGAACATAGGCAAAACACTCTCCGACATAAATCACAGCAAGATCCTCTATGACCCACCTCCCAGAATATTGGAAATAAAAGCAAAACTAAACAAATGGGATCTAATGAAACTTAAAAGCTTTTGCACTACAAAAGAAACTATAAGTAAGGTGAAAAGACAGCCGTCAGATTGGGAGAAAATAATAGCAAATGAAGAAACAGACAAAGGATTAATCTCAAAAATATACAAGCAACTCCTGCAGCTCAATTCCAGAAAAATAAATGACCCAATCCAAAAATGGGCCAGAGAACTAAACAGACATTTCTCCAAAGAAGACATACAGATGGCTAACAAACACATGAAAAGGTGCTCAACATCACTCATTATTAGAGAAATGCAAATCAAAACCACAATGAGGTACCATTACACACCAGTCAGGATGGCTGCTATCCAAAAGTCTACAAGCAATAAATGCTGGAGAGGCTGTGGAGAAAAGGGAACCCTCTTACACTGTTGGTGGGAATGCAAACTAGTACAGCCACTATGGAAAACAGTGTGGAGATTCCTTAAAAAACTGGAAATAGAACTGCCATATTACCCAGCAATACCACTTCTGGGCATACACACTGAGGAAACCAGATCTGAAAGAGACACATGCACCCCAATGTTCATCGCAGCACTGTTTATAATAGCCAGGACATGGAAGCAACCTAGATGCCCATCAGCAGATGAATGGATAAGGAAGCTGTGGGACATATACACCATGGAATTTTACTCAGCCGTCAAAAAGAATTCATTTGAACCAGTCCTAATGAGATGGATGAAACTGGAGCCCCTTATACAGAGTGAAGTAAGCCAGAAAGATAAAGAACATTACAGCATACTAACACATATATATGGAATTTAGAAAGATGGTAACGATAACCCTATATGCAAAACAGAAAAAGAGACACAGAAATACAGAACAGACTTTTGAACTCTGTGGGAGAAGGTGAGGGTGGGATGTTTCAAAAGAACAGCATGTATACTATCTATGGTGAAACAGATCACCAGCCCAGGTGGGATGCATGAGACAAGTGCTCCGGCCTGGTGCACTGGGAAGACCCAGAGGAATCGGGTGGAGAGGGAGATGGGAGGGGGGATCGGGATGGGGAATAAGTGTAAATCTATGGCTGATTCATATCAATGTATGACAAGACCCACTGAAATGTTGTGAAGTAATTAGCCTCCAACTAATAAAAAAAATTAAAAAAAAAAAAAGAAAATAAAAAAAAAGAAAGAAAGACCTAGTTCCCCTCCTCATCGCGACCGGAGGCCTGACATCCTTTGAAAATTCCAGAGGTACGCGGAGATCAGTGCCTCCAAAGGAGACGATGCCTGGCTCCTCGTGAAACTTGATAGGAGTCCCAGGATTCCTGTGGCACGTGGAAAGGGACCCTTGGTCTCCCGCCTCAGCTGGAGAGGCATCCCAATTGCCCTGCCAAGCCTCAAGGATAATCCCGAGTTGTCCCTCGCAAGTAGGCAGGAGTCCTGTCATCGCTGAAGAAACATGTGTGTGGAATGGCCCTCCCCGTGGTAACTTGAGTATATACCCCAGGTTCCCGCCGCAACTCGAGAAAAACCATGAGACTTCCCCCTCGCCACGAGATGAGGCCCGATTCCCCTGCACTGCGTGCAGAGCAATTCCGTGTTGCACATCACACATGAAAGGAGCCTTGATTTCCTTCATGGTACTCCAGAGAAACCCCAAGAACACTGTTTCAAGGCTAGAGGGATCCTGAGGTCACTGTAGCAATATGAAAGAGCTTCGTGGACCCAAAATCAACTCGAGATGAGAGGTTAGTCCCTGGCTTCAACTCCAGGGGAATACCACCTTACCAGAAGCACCTCAAAGGAGGCTTCTCTCAGCTCTAGGTATGTGAGAGGGACCCTGAGTTGGCGGCCTCAAGTGGAATGGACACCACGATGCCCTGACTCAACATAAGCCCGGATATCCCTGCAGTGACTTGAATGCAGGCTCGTCTTGCATCTCCCAAGACGAAAGGATGTCTGAATTCCCTGCGGAGAACACAAAGAAAGACCTAGTTCCCCACCTCATCGCGACCAGAGGCCTGACATCCTTTGAAAACTCCAGAGGTACGCGGAGATCAGTGCCTCCAAAGGAGACGATGCCTGACTCCTCGTGAAACTTGATAGGAGTCCCAGGATTTCTGTGGCACGTGGAAAGGGACCCTTGGTTTCCCGCCTCAGCTGGAGAGGCGTCCCAATTGCCCTGCCAAGCCTCGAGGAGAATCCCGAGTTGTCCCTCGCAGCTAGGCAGGAGTCCTGACGTCGCTGAACAAGCACGTGTTTGGAAGGGCCATCCCCGTCGTAACTCGAGAATTTACCCCAAGTTCCCGCCGCAACTCGAGAAAAACCATGAGACTTCCCCCTCGTCGCGAGAAGAGGCCCGATTCCCCTGCACTGCGTGCAGTGCAATTCCGTGTGGCACATCACACAGGAAAGGAGCCTTGATTTCCTTGATGGCACTCCAGAGAAACCCCAAGAACACTGTTTCAAGGCTAGAGGGATACTGAGGTCACTGTAGCAACACGAAAGGTCTCCGTGGACCAAGAATCAACTCGAGATGAGAGGTTAGTACCTGGCTTCGACTCCAGAGGAATACCACCTTACTACAAGCACCTCAAAAGGAGTCTTCTCTCAGCTCTAGGTATGTGAGAAGGACCCTGAGTTTGTGGCCTCAAGTGGAATGGACACCCCGATGCCCTGACTCGAAATAAGGCCGGATATCCCTGCAGTGACTTGAATGCAGGCTCGTCTTGCATCTCCCAAGACGAAAGGATGTCTGAATCCCCTGTGGAGACCACAGAGAAAGACCTAGTTCCCCACCTCATCGCGACCGGAAGCATCACATCCTTTGAAAACTCCAGAGGTACGCGGAGATCAGTGCCTCCAAAGGAGACGATGCCTGACTCCTCGTGAACCTTGATAGGAGTCCCAGGATTCCTGTGGCACGTGGAAAGGGACCCTTGGTCTCCCGCCTCAGCTGGAGAGGCGTTCCAATTGCCCTGCCAAGCTTCGAGGAGAATCCCGAGTTGTCCCTCGCAACTAGGCAGGAGTCCTGACGTCGCTGAACAAACACGTGTGTGGAAGGGCCATCCCCGACGTAACTCGAGATTATACCCCAGGTTCCCGCCGCAACTCGAGAAAAACCATGAGCCTTCCCCCTCGCCGCGAGATGAGGCCCGATTCCCCTGCACTGCGTGCAGAGCAATTCCGTGTTGCACATCACACATGAAAGGATCCTTGATTTCCTTCATGGCACTCCAGAGAAACCCCAAGAACACTGTTTCAAGGCTAGAGGAATCCTGAGGTCACTGTAGCAACACGAAAGAGCTCCGTGGACCAGAAATCAACTCGAGATGAGAGATTAGTCCCTGGCTTCGACTCCAGAGGAATACCACCTTACCACAAGCACGTCAAAGGAGGCTTCTCTCAGCTCTAAGTATGTGAGAGGGACCCTGAGTTTGCGGCCTCAAGTGGAATGGACACCGCGATGCCCTGACTCTAAATAAGGCCGGATATCCCTGCAGTGACTTGAATGCAGGCTCATCTTGCATCTCCCAAGAAGAAAGGATGTCTGAATCCCCTGTGGAGACCACAGAGAAAGAACTAGTTCCCCACCTCATCGCGACCGGAGGCCTCACATCCTTTGAAAATTCCAGCGGAACGTGGAGATCAGTGCCTCCAAAGGAGACGATGCCTGACTCCTCTTGAAACTTGATAGGAGTCCCAGGATTCCTGTGGCACGTGGAAAGGGACCCTTGGTCTCCCGCCTCAGCTGGAGAGGCGTCCCAATTGCCCTGCCAAGCCTCAAGGATAATCCCGAGTTGTCCCTCGCAACTAGGCAGGAGTCCTGTCATCGCTGAAGAAACATGTGTGTGGAATGGCCCTCCCCGTGGTAACTCGAGAATATACCCCAGGTTCCCGCCGCAACTCGAGAAAAACCATGAGACTTCCCCCTCGCCGCGACATGAGGCCCGATTCCCCTGCACTGCGTGCAGAGCAATTCCGTGTTGCACATCACACATGAAACGAGCCTTGATATCCTTGATGGTACTCCAGAGAAACCCCAAGAACACTGTTTCAAGGCTAGAGGGATCCTGAGGTCACTGTAGCAACACGAAAGAGCTTCGTGGACCCAAAATCAACTCGAGATGAGAGGTTAGTCCCTGGCTTCGACTCCAGAGGAATACTACCTTACCAGAAGCACCTCAAAGGAGGCTTCTCTCAGCTTTAGGTATGTGAGAGGGACCCTGAGTTTTCGGCCTCAAGTGGAATGGACACTGCGATGCCCTGACTCGAAATAAGGCCGGATATCCCTGCAGTGACTTGAATGCAGGCTCGTCTTGCATCTCCCAAGACGAAAGGATGTCTGAATCCCCTGCGGAGAACACAGAGAAAGATCTAGTTCCCCACCTCATGGCAACCGGAGGCCTCACATCCTTTGAAAACTCCAGAGGTACGTGGAGATCAGTGCCTCCAAAGGAGACGATGCCTGACTCCTCTTGAAACTTGATAGGAGTCCCAGGATTCCTGTGGCACGTGGAAAGGGACCCTTGGTCTCCCGCCTCAGCTGGAGAGGCGTCCCAATTGCCCTGCCAAGCCTCGAGGAGAATCCCGAGTTGTCCCTCGCAGCTAGGCAGGAGTCCTGACGTCGCTGAACAAACACGTGTGTGGAAGGGCCATCCCCGTCGTAACTCGAGAATTTACCCCAGGTTCCCGCCGCAACTCGAGAAAAACCATGAGACTTCAACCTCGCCACGAGATGAGGCCCAATTCTCCTGCACTGCGTGCAGAGCAATTTCGTGATGCACATCACACAGGAAAGGAGCCTTGATTTCCTTGATGGCACTCCAGAGTAAACCCAAGAACACTGTTTCAAGGCTAGAGGGATCCTGAAGTCACTGTAGCAACACGAAAGGGCTCCGTGGACCAAGAATCAACTCGAGATGAGAGGTTAGTTCCTGGCTTCGACTCCAGAGGAATACCACCTTACCACAAGGACCTCAAAGGAGGCTTCCCTCAGCTCTAGGTATGTGAGAGGGACCCTGAGTTTGCGGCCTCAAGTGGAATGGACACCACGATGCCCTGACTCGAAATAAGGCCGGATATCCCTGCAGTGACTTGAATGCAGGCTCGTCTTGCATCTCCCAAGACGAAAGAATGTCTGAATCCCCTGTGGAGACCACAGAGAAAGACCTAGTTCCTTGGTCTAGTTCTGTGAAAAATACCGTTGGTAGCTTGATAGGGATTGCATTGAATCTATAGATTGCTTTCGGTAGAATAGCCATTTTGACAATATTGATTCTTCCAATCCATGAACACGGTATGTTTCTCCATCTGTTTGTGTCCTCTTTGATTTCTTTCATCAGTGTTTTATAGTTTTCTATGTATAGGTCTTTTGTTTCTTTAGGTAGATATACTCCTAAGTATTTTATTCTTTTTGTTGCAATGGTGAATGGTATTGTTTCCTTAATTTCTCTTTCAGTTTTTTCATCGTTAGTATATAGGAATGCAAGGGATTTCTGTGTGTTAATTTTATATCCTGCAACTTTACTATATTCATTGATTAGTTCTAGTAATTTTCTGGTAGAGTCTTTAGGGTTTTCTATATAGAGGATCATGTCATCACAGAACTAGACCAAAGAATTTCACAATTTGTATGGAAATACAAAAAACCTCGAATAGCCAAAGTAATCTTGAAAAAGAAGAATGGAACTGGAGGAATCAACCTGCCTGACTTCAGACTCTACTACAAAGCCACAGTCATCAAGACAGTGTGGTACTGGCACAAAGACAGAAATATAGACCAATGGAACAGAATAGAAAGCCCAGAGATAAATCCACGAACCTATGGACACCTTATCTTTGACAAAGGAGGCAAGGATATACAATGGAAAAAAGACAACCTCTTTAACAAGTGGTGCTGGGAAAACTGGTCAACCACTTGCAAAAGAATGAAACTAGAACACTTTCTAACACCATACACAAAAATAAACTCAAAATGGATTAAAGATCTAAATGTAAGACCAGAAACTATAAAACTCCTAGAGAAGAACATAGGCAAAACACTCTCCGACATAAATCACAGCAAGATCCTCTATGACCCACGTCCCAGAATATTGGAAATAAAAGCAAAACTAAACAAATGGGATCTAATGAAACTTAAAAGCTTTTGCACTACAAAAGAAACTATAAGTAAGGTGAAAAGACAGCCGTCAGATTGGGAGAAAATAATAGCAAATGAAGAAACAGACAAAGGATTAATCTCAAAAATATACAAGCAACTCCTGCAGCTCAATTCCAGAAAAATAAATGACCCAATCCAAAAATGGGCCAGAGAACTAAACAGACATTTCTCCAAAGAAGACATACAGATGGCTAACAAACACATGAAAAGGTGCTCAACATCACTCATTATTAGAGAAATGCAAATCAAAACCACAATGAGGTACCATTACACACCAGTCAGGATGGCTGCTATCCAAAAGTCTACAAGCAATAAATGCTGGAGAGGCTGTGGAGAAAAGGGAACCCTCTTACACTGTTGGTGGGAATGCAAACTAGTACAGCCACTATGGAAAACAGTGTGGAGATTCCTTAAAAAACTGGAAATAGAACTGCCATATTACCCAGCAATACCACTTCTGGGCATACACACTGAGGAAACCAGATCTGAAAGAGACACATGCAACCCAATGTTCATCGCAGCACTGTTTATAATAGCCAGGACATGGAAGCAACCTAGATGCCCATCAGCAGATGAATGGATAAGGAAGCTGTGGGACATATACACCATGGAATTTTACTCAGCCGTCAAAAAGAATTCATTTGAACCAGTCCTAATGAGATGGATGAAACTGGAGCCCCTTATACAGAGTGAAGTAAGCCAGAAAGATAAAGAACATTACAGCATACTAACACATATATATGGAATTTAGAAAGATGGTAACGAGAACCCTATATGCAAAACAGAAAAAGAGACACAGAAATACAGAACAGACTTTTGAACTCTGTGGGAGAAGGTGAGGGTGGGATGTTTCAAAAGAACAGCATGTATACTATCTATGGTGAAACAGATCACCAGCCCAGGTGGGATGCATGAGACAAGTGCTCCGGCCTGGTGCACTTGGAAGACCCAGAGGAATCGGGTGGAGAGGGAGATGGGAGGGGGGATCGGGATGGGGAATAAGTGTAAATCTATGGCTGATTCATATCAATGTATGACAAGACCCACTGAAATGTTGTGAAGTAATTAGCCTCCAACTAATAAAAAAAATTAAAAAAAAAAAAAAAAAAAAAAAAAAAAAAAAAAAAAGAAAGACCTATTTCCCCTCCTCATCGCGACCGGAGGCCTCACATCCTTTGAAAACTCCAGAGGTACGCGGAGATCAGTGCCTCCAAAGGAGACGATGCCTGACTCCTCGTGAAACTTGATAGGAGTCCCAGGATTCCTGTGGCACGTGGAAAGGGACCCTTGGTCTCCCGCCTCAGCTGGAGAGGCGTCCCAATTGCCCTGCCAAGCCTCGAGGAGAGTCGCGAGTTGTCCCTCGCAACTAGGCAGGAGTCCTGACGTCGCTGAACAAACACGTGTGTGGAAGGGCCATCCCCGTCGTAACTCGAGAATATACCCCAGGTTCCCGCCGCAACCCGAGTAAAATCATGAGCCTTCCCCCTCGTCGCGAGAAGAGGCCCGATTCCCCTGCACTGCGTGCAGAGCCATTCCGTGTTGCACATCACACAGGAAAGGAGCCTTGATTTTCTTGATGGCACTCCAGAGAAACCCCAGGAACACTATTTCAAGGCTAGAGGGATACTAAGGTCACTGTAGCAACACGAAAGGGCTCCGTGGACCAAGAATCAACTCGAGACGAGAGGTTAGTCCCTGGCTTCGACTCCAGAGGAATACCACCTTACCACAAGCACCTCAAGAGGAGGCTTCTCTCAGCTCTAGGTATGTGAGAGGGATCCTGAGATTGCGGCCTCAAGTGGAATGGACACCCCGATACCCTGACTCGAAATAAGGCCGGATATCCCTGCAGTGACTTGAATGCAGGCTCGTCTTGCATCTCCCAAGACGAAAGGATGTCTGAATCCCCTGTGGAGACCACAGAGAAAGACCTAGTTCCCCAACTCATCGCGACCGGAGGCCTCACATCCTTTGAAAACTCCAGAGGTACGCGGAGATCAGTGCCTCCAAAGGAGACGATGCCTGACTCCTCGTGAAACTTGATAGGAGTCCCAGGATTTCTGTGGCACGTGGAAAGGGAGCCTTAGTCTCCCGTCTCAGCTGGAGAGTCGTTCCAATTGCCCTGCCAAGCCTCGAGGAGAATCCCGAGTTGTCCCTCGCAACTAGGCAGGAGTCCTGACGTCGCTGAACAAACACGTGTGTGGAAGGGCCATCCCCGACGTAACTCGAGAATATACCCCAGGGTCCCGCCGCAACTCGAGAAAAACCATGAGCCTTCCCCCTCGCCGCGAGATGAGGCCCGATTCCCCTGCACTGCGTGCAGAGCAATTCCGTGTTGCACATCACACATGAAAGGAGCCTTGATTTCCTTGATGGCACTCCAGAGAAACCCCAAGAACACTGTTTCAAGGCTAGAGGGATCCTGAGGTCATTGTAGCAACACAAAAGAGCTCCGTGGACCAAGAATCAACTCGAGATGAGAGGTTAGTCCCTGGCTTCGCCTCCAGAAGAATGCCACCTTACCACAAGTACCTCAAGAGGAGTCTTCTCTCAGCTCTAGGTATGTGAGAGGGACCCTGAGTTTGCGGCCTCAAGTGGAATGGACTCCGCGATGCCCTGACTCGAAATAAGGCCGGATATCCCTGCAGTGACTTGAATGCAGGCTCGTCTTGCATCTCCCAAGACGAAAGAATGTCTGAATCCCCTGTGGAGACCACAGAGAAAGACCTAGTTCCTTGGTCTAGTTCTGTGAAAAATACCGTTGGTAGCTTGATAGGGATTGCATTGAATCTATAGATTGCTTTCGGTAGAATAGCTATTTTGACAATATTGATTCTTCCAAACCATGAACACGGTATGATTCCCCATCTGTTTGTGTCCTCTTTGATTTCTTTCATCAGTGTTTTATAGTTTTCTATGTATAGGTCTTTTGTTTCTTTAGGTAGATATACTCCTAAGTATTTTATTCTTTTTGTTGCAATGGTGAATGGTATTGTTTCCTTCATTTCTCTTTCTGTTTTTTCATCGTTAGTATATAGGAATGCAAGGGATTTCTGTGTGTTAATTTTATATCCTGCAACTTTACTATATTCATTGATTAGTTCTAGTAATTTTCTGGTAGAGTCTTTAGGGTTTTCTATATAGAGGATCATGTCATCACAGAACTAGACCAAAGAATTTCACAATTTGTATGGAAATACAAAAAACCTCGAATAGCCAAAGTAATCTTGAAAAAGAAGAATGGAACTGGAGGAATCAACCTGCCTGACTTCAGACTCTACTACAAAGCCACAGTCATCAAGACAGTGTGGTACTGGCACAAAGACAGAAATATAGACCAATGGAACAGAATAGAAAGCCCAGAGATAAATCCACGAACCTATGGACACCTTATCTTTGACAAAGGAGGCAAGGATATACAATGGAAAAAAGACAACCTCTTTAACAAGTGGTGCTGGGAAAACTGGTCAACCACTTGCAAAAGAATGAAACTAGAACACTTTCTAACACCATACACAAAAATAAACTCAAAATGGATTAAAGATCTAAATGTAAGACCAGAAACTATAAAACTCCTAGAGGAGAACATAGGCAAAACACTCTCCGACATAAATCACAGCAAGATCCTCTATGACCCACCTCCCAGAATATTGGAAATAAAAGCAAAACTAAACAAATGGGATCTAATGAAACTTAAAAGCTTTTGCACTACAAAAGAAACTATAAGTAAGGTGAAAAGACAGCCGTCAGATTGGGAGAAAATAATAGCAAATGAAGAAACAGACAAAGGATTAATCTCAAAAATATACAAGCAACTCCTGCAGCTCAATTCCAGAAAAATAAATGACCCAATCCAAAAATGGGCCAGAGAACTAAACAGACATTTCTCCAAAGAAGACATACAGATGGCTAACAAACACATGAAAAGGTGCTCAACATCACTCATTATTAGAGAAATGCAAATCAAAACCACAATGAGGTACCATTACACACCAGTCAGGATGGCTGCTATCCAAAAGTCTACAAGCAATAAATGCTGGAGAGGCTGTGGAGAAAAGGGAACCCTCTTACACTGTTGGTGGGAATGCAAACTAGTACAGCCACTATGGAAAACAGTGTGGAGATTCCTTAAAAAACTGGAAATAGAACTGCCATATTACCCAGCAATACCACTTCTGGGCATACACACTGAGGAAACCAGATCTGAAAGAGACACATGCACCCCAATGTTCATCGCAGCACTGTTTATAATAGCCAGGACATGGAAGCAACCTAGATGCCCATCAGCAGATGAATGGATAAGGAAGCTGTGGGACATATACACCATGGAATTTTACTCAGCCGTCAAAAAGAATTCATTTGAACCAGTCCTAATGAGATGGATGAAACTGGAGCCCCTTATACAGAGTGAAGTAAGCCAGAAAGATAAAGAACATTACAGCATACTAACACATATATATGGAATTTAGAAAGATGGTAACGAGAACCCTATATGCAAAACAGAAAAAGAGACACAGACATACAGAACAGACTTTTGAACTCTGTGGGAGAAGGTGAGGGTGGGATGTTTCAAAAGAACAGCATGTATACTATCTATGGTGAAACAGATCACCAGCCCAGGTGGGATGCATGAGACAAGTGCTCCGGCCTGGTGCACTTGGAAGACCCAGAGGAATCGGGTGGAGAGGGAGATGGGAGGGGGGATCGGGATGGGGAATAAGTGTAAATCTATGGCTGATTCATATCAATGTATGACAAGACCCACTGAAATGTTGTGAAGTAATTAGCCTCCAACTAATAAAAAAAATTAAAAAAAAAAAAAAAAAAAAAAAAAAAAAAAAAGAAAGACCTATTTCCCCTCCTCATCGCGACCGGAGGCCTCACATCCTTTGAAAACTCCAGAGGTACGCGGAGATCAGTGCCTCCAAAGGAGACGATGCCTGGCTCTTCGTGAAACTTGATAGGAGTCCCAGGATTCCTGTGGCACGTGGAAAGGGACCCTTGGTCTCCCGCCTCAGCTGGAGAGGCGTCCCAATTGCCCTGCCAAGCCTCGAGGAGAGTCGCGAGTTGTCCCTCGCAACTAGGCAGGAGTCCTGACGTCGCTGAACAAACACGTGTGTGGAAGGGCCATCCCCGTCGTAACTCGAGAATATACCCCAGGTTCCCGCCGCAACCCGAGTAAAATCATGAGCCTTCCCCCTCGTCGCGAGAAGAGGCCCGATTCCCCTGCACTGCGTGCAGAGCCATTCCGTGTTGCACATCACACAGGAAAGGAGCCTTGATTTTCTTGATGGCACTCCAGAGAAACCCCAGGAACACTGTTTCAAGGCTAGAGGGATACTAAGGTCACTGTAGCAACACGAAAGGGCTCCGTGGACCAAGAATCAACTCGAGACGAGAGGTTAGTCCCTGGCTTCGACTCCAGAGGAATACCACCTTACCACAAGCACCTCAAGAGGAGGCTTCTCTCAGCTCTAGGTATGTGAGAGGGATCCTGAGATTGCGGCCTCAAGTGGAATGGACACCCCGATACCCTGACTCGAAATAAGGCCGGATATCCCTGCAGTGACTTGAATGCAGGCTCGTCTTGCATCTCCCAAGACGAAAGGATGTCTGAATCCCCTGTGGAGACCACAGAGAAAGACCTAGTTCCCCAACTCATCGCGACCGGAGGCCTCACATCCTTTGAAAACTCCAGAGGTACGCGGAGATCAGTGCCTCCAAAGGAGACGATGCCTGACTCCTCGTGAAACTTGATAGGAGTCCCAGGATTTCTGTGGCACGTGGAAAGGGAGCCTTAGTCTCCCGTCTCAGCTGGAGAGTCGTTCCAATTGCCCTGCCAAGCCTCGAGGAGAATCCCGAGTTGTCCCTCGCAACTAGGCAGGAGTCCTGACGTCGCTGAACAAACACGTGTGTGGAAGGGCCATCCCCGACGTAACTCGAGAATATACCCCAGGGTCCCGCCGCAACTCGAGAAAAACCATGAGCCTTCCCCCTCGCCGCGAGATGAGGCCCGATTCCCCTGCACTGCGTGCAGAGCAATTCCGTGTTGCACATCACACATGAAAGGAGCCTTGATTTCCTTGATGGCACTCCAGAGAAACCCCAAGAACACTGTTTCAAGGCTAGAGGGATCCTGAGGTCATTGTAGCAACACAAAAGAGCTCCGTGGACCAAGAATCAACTCGAGATGAGAGGTTAGTCCCTGGCTTCGCCTCCAGAAGAATGCCACCTTACCACAAGTACCTCAAGAGGAGTCTTCTCTCAGCTCTAGGTATGTGAGAGGGACCCTGAGTTTGCGGCCTCAAGTGGAATGGACTCCGCGATGCCCTGACTCGAAATAAGGCCGGATATCCCTGCAGTGACTTGAATGCAGGCTCGTCTTGCATCTCCCAAGACGAAAGAATGTCTGAATCCCCTGTGGAGACCACAGAGAAAGACCTAGTTCCTTGGTCTAGTTCTGTGAAAAATACCGTTGGTAGCTTGATAGGGATTGCATTGAATCTATAGATTGCTTTCGGTAGAATAGCTATTTTGACAATATTGATTCTTCCAAACCATGAACACGGTATGATTCCCCATCTGTTTGTGTCCTCTTTGATTTCTTTCATCAGTGTTTTATAGTTTTCTATGTATAGGTCTTTTGTTTCTTTAGGTAGATATACTCCTAAGTATTTTATTCTTTTTGTTGCAATGGTGAATGGTATTGTTTCCTTCATTTCTCTTTCTGTTTTTTCATTGTTAGTATATAGGAATGCAAGGGATTTCTGTGTGTTAATTTTATATCCTGCAACTTTACTATATTCATTGATTAGTTCTAGTAATTTTCTGGTAGAGTCTTTAGGGTTTTCTATATAGAGGATCATGTCATCACAGAACTAGACCAAAGAATTTCACAATTTGTATGGAAATACAAAAAACCTCGAATAGCCAAAGTAATCTTGAAAAAGAAGAATGGAACTGGAGGAATCAACCTGCCTGACTTCAGACTCTACTACAAAGCCACAGTCATCAAGACAGTGTGGTACTGGCACAAAGACAGAAATATAGACCAATGGAACAGAATAGAAAGCCCAGAGATAAATCCACGAACCTATGGACACCTTATCTTTGACAAAGGAGGCAAGGATATACAATGGAAAAAAGACAACCTCTTTAACAAGTGGTGCTGGGAAAACTGGTCAACCACTTGCAAAAGAATGAAACTAGAACACTTTCTAACACCATACACAAAAATAAACTCAAAATGGATTAAAGATCTAAATGTAAGACCAGAAACTATAAAACTCCTAGAGGAGAACATAGGCAAAACACTCTCCGACATAAATCACAGCAAGATCCTCTATGACCCACCTCCCAGAATATTGGAAATAAAAGCAAAACTAAACAAATGGGATCTAATGAAACTTAAAAGCTTTTGCACTACAAAAGAAACTATAAGTAAGGTGAAAAGACAGCCATCAGATTGGGAGTAAATAATAGCAAATGAAGAAACAGACAAAGGATTAATCTCAAAAATATACAAGCAACTCCTGCAGCTCAATTCCAGAAAAATAAATGACCCAATCCAAAAATGGGCCAGAGAACTAAACAGACATTTCTCCAAAGAAGACATACAGATGGCTAACAAACACATGAAAAGGTGCTCAACATCACTCATTATTAGAGAAATGCAAATCAAAACCACAATGAGGTACCATTACACACCAGTCAGGATGGCTGCTATCCAAAAGTCTACAAGCAATAA
Organism: Cervus elaphus; assembly: GCF_910594005.1. Lineage (NCBI taxonomy): Eukaryota > Metazoa > Chordata > Mammalia > Artiodactyla > Cervidae > Cervus > Cervus elaphus. The sequence continues at coordinate 2,089,722 of NW_025316786.1, forward strand.
ATGCTGGAGAGGCTGTGGAGAAAAGGGAACCCTCTTACACTGTTGGTGGGAATGCAAACTAGTACAGCCACTATGGAAAACAGTGTGGAGATTCCTTAAAAAACTGGAAATAGAACTGCCATATTACCCAGCAATACCACTTCTGGGCATACACACTGAGGAAACCAGATCTGAAAGAGACACATGCACCCCAATGTTCATCGCAGCACTGTTTATAATAGCCAGGACATGGAAGCAACCTAGATGCCCATCAGCAGATGAATGGATAAGGAAGCTGTGGGACATATACACCATGGAATTTTACTCAGCCGTCAAAAAGAATTCATTTGAACCAGTCCTAATGAGATGGATGAAACTGGAGCCCCTTATACAGAGTGAAGTAAGCCAGAAAGATAAAGAACATTACAGCATACTAACACATATATATGGAATTTAGAAAGATGGTAACGAGAACCCTATATGCAAAACAGAAAAAGAGACACAGAAATACAGAACAGACTTTTGAACTCTGTGGGAGAAGGTGAGGGTGGGATGTTTCAAAAGAACAGCATGTATACTATCTATGGTGAAACAGATCACCAGCCCAGGTGGGATGCATGAGACAAGTGCTCCGGCCTGGTGCACTTGGAAGACCCAGAGGAATCGGGTGGAGAGGGAGATGGGAGGGGGGATCGGGATGGGGAATAAGTGTAAATCTATGGCTGATTCATATCAATGTATGACAAGACCCACTGAAATGTTGTGAAGTAATTAGCCTCCAACTAATAAAAAAAATTAAAAAAAAAAAAAAAAAAAAAAAAAAAAAAAAGAAAGACCTATTTCCCCTCCTCATCGCGACCGGAGGCCTCACATCCTTTGAAAACTCCAGAGGTACGCGGAGATCAGTGCCTCCAAAGGAGACGATGCCTGACTCCTCGTGAAACTTGATAGGAGTCCCAGGATTCCTGTGGCACGTGGAAAGGGACCCTTGGTCTCCCGCCTCAGCTGGAGAGGCGTCCCAATTGCCCTGCCAAGCCTCGAGGAGAGTCGCGAGTTGTCCCTCGCAACTAGGCAGGAGTCCTGACGTCGCTGAACAAACACGTGTGTGGAAGGGCCATCCCCGTCGTAACTCGAGAATATACCCCAGGTTCCCGCCGCAACCCGAGTAAAATCATGAGCCTTCCCCCTCGTCGCGAGAAGAGGCCCGATTCCCCTGCACTGCGTGCAGAGCCATTCCGTGTTGCACATCACACAGGAAAGGAGCCTTGATTTTCTTGATGGCACTCCAGAGAAACCCCAGGAACACTGTTTCAAGGCTAGAGGGATACTAAGGTCACTGTAGCAACACGAAAGGGCTCCGTGGACCAAGAATCAACTCGAGACGAGAGGTTAGTCCCTGGCTTCGACTCCAGAGGAATACCACCTTACCACAAGCACCTCAAGAGGAGGCTTCTCTCAGCTCTAGGTATGTGAGAGGGATCCTGAGATTGCGGCCTCAAGTGGAATGGACACCCCGATACCCTGACTCGAAATAAGGCCGGATATCCCTGCAGTGACTTGAATGCAGGCTCGTCTTGCATCTCCCAAGACGAAAGGATGTCTGAATCCCCTGTGGAGACCACAGAGAAAGACCTAGTTCCCCAACTCATCGCGACCGGAGGCCTCACATCCTTTGAAAACTCCAGAGGTACGCGGAGATCAGTGCCTCCAAAGGAGACGATGCCTGACTCCTCGTGAAACTTGATAGGAGTCCCAGGATTTCTGTGGCACGTGGAAAGGGAGCCTTAGTCTCCCGTCTCAGCTGGAGAGTCGTTCCAATTGCCCTGCCAAGCCTCGAGGAGAATCCCGAGTTGTCCCTCGCAACTAGGCAGGAGTCCTGACGTCGCTGAACAAACACGTGTGTGGAAGGGCCATCCCCGACGTAACTCGAGAATATACCCCAGGGTCCCGCCGCAACTCGAGAAAAACCATGAGCCTTCCCCCTCGCTGCGAGATGAGGCCCGATTCCCCTGCACTGCGTGCAGAGCAATTCCGTGTTGCACATCACACATGAAAGGAGCCTTGATTTCCTTGATGGCACTCCAGAGAAACCCCAAGAACACTGTTTCAAGGCTAGAGGGATCCTGAGGTCATTGTAGCAACACAAAAGAGCTCCGTGGACCAAGAATCAACTCGAGATGAGAGGTTAGTCCCTGGCTTCGCCTCCAGAAGAATGCCACCTTACCACAAGTACCTCAAGAGGAGTCTTCTCTCAGCTCTAGGTATGTGAGAGGGACCCTGAGTTTGCGGCCTCAAGTGGAATGGACTCCGCGATGCCCTGACTCGAAATAAGGCCGGATATCCCTGCAGTGACTTGAATGCAGGCTCGTCTTGCATCTCCCAAGACGAAAGAATGTCTGAATCCCCTGTGGAGACCACAGAGAAAGACCTAGTTCCTTGGTCTAGTTCTGTGAAAAATACCGTTGGTAGCTTGATAGGGATTGCATTGAATCTATAGATTGCTTTCGGTAGAATAGCTATTTTGACAATATTGATTCTTCCAAACCATGAACACGGTATGATTCCCCATCTGTTTGTGTCCTCTTTGATTTCTTTCATCAGTGTTTTATAGTTTTCTATGTATAGGTCTTTTGTTTCTTTAGGTAGATATACTCCTAAGTATTTTATTCTTTTTGTTGCAATGGTGAATGGTATTGTTTCCTTCATTTCTCTTTCTGTTTTTTCATTGTTAGTATATAGGAATGCAAGGGATTTCTGTGTGTTAATTTTATATCCTGCAACTTTACTATATTCATTGATTAGTTCTAGTAATTTTCTGGTAGAGTCTTTAGGGTTTTCTATATAGAGGATCATGTCATCACAGAACTAGACCAAAGAATTTCACAATTTGTATGGAAATACAAAAAACCTCGAATAGCCAAAGTAATCTTGAAAAAGAAGAATGGAACTGGAGGAATCAACCTGCCTGACTTCAGACTCTACTACAAAGCCACAGTCATCAAGACAGTGTGGTACTGGCACAAAGACAGAAATATAGACCAATGGAACAGAATAGAAAGCCCAGAGATAAATCCACGAACCTATGGACACCTTATCTTTGACAAAGGAGGCAAGGATATACAATGGAAAAAAGACAACCTCTTTAACAAGTGGTGCTGGGAAAACTGGTCAACCACTTGCAAAAGAATGAAACTAGAACACTTTCTAACACCATACACAAAAATAAACTCAAAATGGATTAAAGATCTAAATGTAAGACCAGAAATTATAAAACTCCTAGAGGAGAACATAGGCAAAACACTCTCCGACATAAATCACAGCAAGATCCTCTATGACCCACCTCCCAGAATATTGGAAATAAAAGCAAAACTAAACAAATGGGATCTAATGAAACTTAAAAGCTTTTGCACTACAAAAGAAACTATAAGTAAGGTGAAAAGACAGCCATCAGATTGGGAGTAAATAATAGCAAATGAAGAAACAGACAAAGGATTAATCTCAAAAATATACAAGCAACTCCTGCAGCTCAATTCCAGAAAAATAAATGACCCAATCCAAAAATGGGCCAGAGAACTAAACAGACATTTCTCCAAAGAAGACATACAGATGGCTAACAAACACATGAAAAGGTGCTCAACATCACTCATTATTAGAGAAATGCAAATCAAAACCACAATGAGGTACCATTACACACCAGTCAGGATGGCTGCTATCCAAAAGTCTACAAGCAATAAATGCTGGAGAGGCTGTGGAGAAAAGGGAACCCTCTTACACTGTTGGTGGGAATGCAAACTAGTACAGCCACTATGGAAAACAGTGTGGAGATTCCTTAAAAAACTGGAAATAGAACTGCCATATTACCCAGCAATACCACTTCTGGGCATACACACTGAGGAAACCAGATCTGAAAGAGACACATGCACCCCAATGTTCATCGCAGCACTGTTTATAATAGCCAGGACATGGAAGCAACCTAGATGCCCATCAGCAGATGAATGGATAAGGAAGCTGTGGTACATATACACCATGGAATTTTACTCAGCCGTCAAAAAGAATTCATTTGAACCAGTCCTAATGAGATGGATGAAACTGGAGCCCCTTATACAGAGTGAAGTAAGCCAGAAAGATAAAGAACATTACAGCATACTAACACATATATATGGAATTTAGAAAGATGGTAACGAGAACCCTATATGCAAAACAGAAAAAGAGACACAGAAATACAGAACAGACTTTTGAACTCTGTGGGAGAAGGTGAGGGTGGGATGTTTCAAAAGAACAGCATGTATACTATCTATGGTGAAACAGATCACCAGCCCAGGTGGGATGCATGAGACAAGTGCTCCGGCCTGGTGCACTTGGAAGACCCAGAGGAATCGGGTGGAGAGGGAGATGGGAGGGGGGATCGGGATGGGGAATAAGTGTAAATCTATGGCTGATTCATATCAATGTATGACAAGACCCACTGAAATGTTGTGAAGTAATTAGCCTCCAACTAATAAAAAAAATTAAAAAAAAAAAAAAGAAAAAAAAAAAAAAAAAGAAAGACCTAGTTCCCCTCCTCATCGCGACCGGAGGCCTCACATCCTTTGAAAACTCCAGAGGTACGCGGAGATCAGTGCCTCCAAAGGAGACGATGCCTGACTCCTCGTGAAACTTGATAGGAGTCCCAGGATTCCTGTGGCACGTGGAAAGGGACCCTTGGTCTCGCGCCTCAGCTGGAGAGGCGTCCCAATTGCCCTGCCAAGCCTCGAGGAGAGTCGGGAGTTGTCCCTCGCAACTAGGCAGGAGTCCTGACGTCGCTGAACAAACACGTGTGTGGAAGGGCCATCCCCGTCGTAACTCGAGAATATACCCCAGGTTCCCGCCGCAACCCGAGTAAAATCATGAGACTTCCCCCTCGTCGCGAGAAGAGGCCCGATTCCCCTGCACTGCGTGCAGAGCCATTCCGTGTTGCACATCACACATGAAAGGATCCTTGATTTCCTTCATGGCACTCCAGAGAAACCCCAAGAACACTGTTTCAAGGCTAGAGGGATCCTGAGGTCACTGTAGCAACACGAAAGAGCTCCGTGGACCAGAAATCAACTCGAGATGAGAGATTAGTCCCTGGCTTCGACTCCAGAGGAATAGCACCTTACCACAAGCACCTTAAAGGAGGCTTCTCTCACCTCTAGGTATGTGAGAGGGACCCTGAGTTTGCGGCCTCAAGTGGAATGGACACCGAGATGCCCTGACTCGAAATAAGGCCGGATATCCCTGCAGTGACTTGAATGCAGGCTCATCTTGCACCTCCCAAGACGAAAGGATGTCTGAATCCCCTGTGGAGACCACAGAGAAAGACCTAGTTCCCCACCTCATCGCGACCGGAAGCCTCACATCCTTTGAAAACTCCAGCGGTACGCGGAGATCAGTGCCTCCAAAGGAGACGATGCCTGACTCCTCTTGAAACTTGATAGGAGTCCCAGGATTCCTGTGGCACGTGGAAAGGGACCCTTGGTCTCCCGCCTCAGCTGGAGAGGCGTCCCAATTGCCCTGACAAGCCTCAAGGAGAATCCCGAGTTGTCCCTCACAACTAGGCAGGAGTCCTGACGTTGCTGAACAAACACGTGGGTGGAATGGCCCTCCCAGTTGTAACTCGAGAATATACCCCAGGTTCCCGCCGCAACTCGAGAAAAACCATGAGACTTCTCCCACGCCACGAGATGAGGCCCGATTCCCCTCCACTGCGTGCAGAGCAATTCCGTGTTGCACATCACACATGAAAGGATCCTTGATTTCCTTCATGGCACTCCAGAGAAACCCCAAGAACACTGTTTCAAGGCTAGAGGGATCCTGAGATCACTGTAGCAACACGAAAGAGCTCCGTGGACCAGAAATCAACTCGAGATGAGAGATTAGTCCCTGGCTTCGACTCCAGAGGAATACCACCTTACCACAAGCACCTCAAATGAGGCTTCTCTCAGCTCTAGGTATGTGAGAGGGACCCTGAGTTTGCGGCCTCAACTGGAATGGACACCGCGATGCCCTGGCTCGAAATAAGGCCGGATATCCCAGCAGTGACTTGAATGCAGGCTCGTCGTGCATCTCCCAAGACAAAAGGATGTCTGAATCCCCTGTGGAGACCACAGAGAAAGACCTAGTTCCCCACCTCATCGCGACCGGAGGCCTCACATCCTTTGAAAACTCCAGAGGTACGCGGAGATCAGTGCTTCCAAAGGAGACGATGCCTGCCTCCTCGTGAATCTTGATAGGAGTCCCAGGATTCCTGTGGCACGTGGAAAGGGACACTTGGTCTCCCGCCTCAGCTGGAGAGGCGTCCCAATTGCCCTGCCAAGCCTCGAGGTGAATACCGAGTTGTCCCTCGCAACTAGGCAGGAGTCCTGACGTCGCTGAACAAACACGTGTGTGGAAGGGCCATCCCCGCCGTAACTCGAGAATATACCCCAGGTTCCCGCCGCAACTCGAGAAAAACCATGAGCCTTCCCCCTCGCCGCGAGATGAGGCCCGATTCCCCTGCACTGCGTGCAGAGCAATTCCGTGTTGCACATCACACATGAAAGGAGCCTTGATTTCCTTCATGGCACTCCAGAGAAACCCCAAGAACACTGTTTCAAGGCTAGAGGGATCCTGAGGTCATTGTAGCAACACGAAAGAACTCCGTGGACCAAGAATCAACTCGAGATGAGAGGTTAGTCCCTGGCTTCGCCTCCAGAAGAATGCTACCTTACCACAAGCACCTCAAGAGGAGTCTTCTCTCAGCTCTAGGTATGTGAGAGGGACCCTGAGTTTGCGGCCTCAAGTGGAATGGACTCCGCGATGCCCTGACTCGAAATAAGGCCGGATATCCCTGCAGTGACTTGAATGCAGGCTCGTCTTGCATCTCCCAAGACGAAAGAATGTCTGAATCCCCTGTGGAGACCACAGAGAAAGACCTAGTTCCTTGGTCTAGTTCTGTGAAAAATACCGTTGGTAGCTTGATAGGGATTGCATTGAATCTATAGATTGCTTTCGGTAGAATAGCTATTTTGACAATATTGATTCTTCCAATCCATGAACACGGTATGATTCCCCATCTGTTTGTGTCCTCTTTGATTTCTTTCATCAGTGTTTTATAGTTTTCTATGTATAGGTCTTTTGTTTCTTTAGGTAGATATACTCCTAAGTATTTTATTCTTTTTGGTGCAATGGTGAATGGTATTGTTTCCTTAATTTCTCTTTCTGTTTTTTCATCGTTAGTATATAGGAATGCAAGGGATTTCTGTGTGTTAATTTTATATCCTGCAACTTTACTATATTCATTGATTAGTTCTAGTAATTTTCTGGTATAGTCTTTAGGGTTTTCTATATAGAGGATCATGTCATCACAGAACTAGACCAAAGAATTTCACAATTTGTATGGAAATACAAAAAACCTCGAATAGCCAAAGTAATCTTGAAAAAGAAGAATGGAACTGGAGGAATCAACCTGCCTGACTTCAGACTCTACTACAAAGCCACAGTCATCAAGACAGTGTGGTACTGGCACAAAGACAGAAATATAGACCAATGGAACAGAATAGAAAGCCCAGAGATAAATCCACGAACCTATGGACACCTTATCTTTGACAAAGGAGGCAAGGATATACAATGGAAAAAAGACAACCTCTTTAACAAGTGGTGCTGGGAAAACTGGTCAACCACTTGCAAAAGAATGAAACTAGAACACTTTCTAACACCATACACAAAAATAAACTCAAAATGGATTAAAGATCTAAATGTAAGACCAGAA